>NC_083366.1:32834642-33438571 GCF_030254825.1 Meriones unguiculatus
CAATAGTAGCCTTTTCATCTCTAGAGTAGTACGGGGAAATTTATGGGGAATTATAGAAAGTTTAAATATTATTTGGAACAACCATACTTCATAGCACCTCCATCTATCATCTGAAAGACAAGAGAAGAATAATCAAACTCAAGATATTAGAAAAAAAAACTTCCCTTTGGATTCATTCTTCGCCATAACACTTCTTAGAACACCACACCCTCAAAAATATGTGGGTCTATCTTCTTATGAAATTTATATGGCATCCCGTCCTTAGTGGTGCTACAGATTTCCTGTCCATGAAAACCAAAGACTAATTTTTTGAAATTTGTATACTGGCTATCCCTTCCATCTTAGCATCTCTCAAGCCTAAGACTTTTTGTTCAAGTACCACAGACAAAGTTTGCAGTTTGCCAGTTTTATCCTGACAACTTGGCGGTGATAAAATTAAAATAAATAAATAAATAGATAGATAGATAAATAAATAAATAAAGACTGAAGAGAAAACAAATTCCAATCTTCTGAGAAAGTGTCCATCCAATGACCATTTGAAACAACTATATAAGTAGCTGAAAAGGGGTCAGCTTACTATACTCAAGTCAAAGGACCAATGAAGGATGCTCCACCATCCAAAGGAGACGACCAAACGGAAGAATACAGGTCAAGTAGGGAGCCTTTAAATTTAATCCTAAAAAAAGACCTGATGATAACTTATTATATAAAGGACATAGTTGTAAGTACATTTCACTGTGTTTTTACTTATGTTAAATTATTTATGATTTGCCTTGTGTTAGTATAGGTTATGAAGGAAGTCTGAACTAAAACAATATTTCTAGTACAGAATTCAGAAAAAAACAACAACAACTATCAGACCAATCCAACCATAAAACTCCCTATTTCCTGATGGGGATCACTGTTTGGTTTAATTTCTGAAGTCTAGGGTGTAGGTGGATTACTATTGTACAGAAAATAGTGTTCAAGTAGAATGGAGAGATGTCCATAAGTTGCCCCATATTCTTTTCCTATTAGCACAGTGATTAACTGAAGCCTTATCACCCTCACTACAAAACTTGGATGCTTGTGAAGTTTCATATCATGAAAATTAAAAAGATAACCCCAAAATAAAAGAAGAGATAGTCAATATCAAGGATTTGAGAGACAGATCTTAAAAAGAAAAACTGTATTAAAATAATTGACCAGTTGGGTAGAATGGGACAAATTCCTAGTACAGTTGCTCAGCAAAGCTATTGCTATACTTGTATGGCATGATGTTCCAGCCTCAAGCAGTATCCTTTCTTCTTTATAGAAGGGGCACAGACCCACTGGCATAAGTTGGATGTTGGCCTAGTTTCAGGATAAAGCCTCATGAAGAAACATGACTTGCCAGAGTTTGTTGCTCCTATTCCCAGCTGTACAGGCTAGCCAATCTTCTTCTTTCTCAGTAGAAGTATGAATTAGTTTTCATGTCTCACACAACATGAGGGTGGATTCTCTCAATGGAGGATCTTGAAGACTGTGCACTCATTTCCTGAATATGCCAAGCAACAGAGGGGCAAAATAACAATTACTCTGCCTTCAGTGTTTCCTGTGGTGGTACTGAGGACAAGAGCGCTTTGACCCATATCTTCCTCCCAAATGGCATGAGACCTGTTTGGTGGGTCAACTGGCCCTTTACCCTGGCCTTTAATTCTCTTTTTAGCTAAGATAATTTCAGGGCTAAGAGGTCAATCACTCTTTATAAGACACTAGAATAGAGAGATGTTTGTGTTAGGCTTGGTAGAAGATATTGTACCTTTTTTCCTAATGACACAGCTCCTAATGGGGCAATGGCTCAGGCCTTTCAAAGACCCTTGCCAAGGAATTAACAAAAGTTCAAAAATAGATGATTCATTTATAGACTGAATGGAAGGATGGTTTACAAGAGTGAAAGGGATAATGGCTTCAGTTCTAACCTCTCTAAGTAATCACAGCAGGAATATTAACTTTAGTAAGATGCAAGATCATTCCTTATCTAATGGGGCCACCCATTAAAATAGCAATTAACAACAACAAGAACAAAAACACCCATCAATATAACATGATGCTTTTAGATACTAGATCAGACTATCTTAGGATAGAAAGTAAAAAAAAAAAAACAAAAAACTTAGATCAATTTAAATCTGAAAAGAAAAACAAGAGGAGGAGATTTTGAGAAATCATTGTGGTCAATTTTCAATATGAGAGGTGCTTAGACTTCCTCACAGAATCACAGATATGCAGGAAGATCTAGGGCCCTCCTGACCCCATCTCCACCCCACAATCTGTGGCTGGTTCCTGCCGGCTTCAGATCTCTAAGACTTCAAAAGTTATAGGGAGTCTTCAATGTGACAGAACCCGTGATCAGGAGTCACCCTCAAACCCCAGGATGATCACATTAGATAAGGCTTTGCAATAGCGAGTAGGATGTGGAATTTGGGGCTGAGTTATGCCAGAAGAGCATAGAAGATTAACAACATACTGTGCCACCCTATTGGAAAAAAGCAAAAAGTTTCTGTGATCGGACATTTAAAACTACTGTCTTAGGGCTATAGAGGTGGCTCAGCTATTAAGCACACAGGCTGCTCTGGATCCCAGCACCCACAGGAAGACTCACTACAGACCTTAAGACCAATTCTGGGAGATCCAGCTCCCTCTTCAGACCTCCATAGGCACTGGGTGTATGTGTGGTGCACTTATATACCTGTAGCCAAGATATTCATACACAAAATAAAAATAAATACATTTTGAAGTGAAAGCAAAAACCACTCTCTTGTACCAAAGAACCGTGTTGATCACTGTGCCCTCTCTCTATGCTGGTATTGTATTTCCACAGAATCGAGTACATAAAACTGTGCTGCTGGTCTCTTAAATTTGTTATTTCTGTGTGCGAGTCATTCCTCATACTCTCCTGGCCCTCTGCCTATCTTTATGGTGTACTTCTCATCTACTTTGAATAATTTCCTTATTAGTTTTGCAAATATTGTGTGATCCTTCATTGCAGCCTTTTAAATAAGAGGCCAACAATTGGAAACATCCAGCCTTGATACTGACCACTGGTAACAATGTGACCAAATAAAATTTTTCTCAACTGCTGAACTGTCAATGGAGCAAATGCTACCTCTCCAAAATTCACAACTTTGTTTGAGCCTTGTGAAAGCTGTGGATTTACCCTGAGTGTAGGCCTGCCTCTCCTTTGCCTTATCTGTAAAGAGATGTATCTCCTTCCTCTCCCTCTGCTGAGAAAGATCACAGATGGAACTGTGTTCCATTTACTTGTATCCATAGATTCCCTGTGGTTTTTATTCCAGTATTCAGGTATTATCCTTTATAGATTTCTGAATCTCTTCCTCTCCATTTCTCTTTGGAATGGAGTCTAATTTTTTGTACTGTGACTTTTTCCATCACTGGGTCAGACGAAGGTAGCACTGTCTTATCCAGAAGTCCTATTAACATGATTTCCCAAACGTGAGGTGAACAAGGATGACACTGATGGACATACCAAAGCAGACGTGGAAAAATCCCACAATGCCCCATCACTACACAAAGAACTATAGCAACTGAGGAAAATTGGGAGTGGGAATGATGGTCTTCCTCAGAGAAGAGCCCACCAATTGGTTGTTCAGTGCCAAATGGTCACTCCTGAGAACACACATACAAGTAACATTATATAGACTGAGCAGTTTCTGTTTAGGAGTATATATGTGTGTGCATCATATACAGGTACATACCTGCATGCAATAACAATTGGTGAAAAAAGAGGCCAGGAATTTGAAGGAGGGGGTATTATATTTAGAGGGAGAAAGGGGAAAAGAGGAATTTGTGATTGCATTATAATCTCTTTTTTTTTAAATTTAAAAACATTCACATGTTCTTAAATGTTCTTTCATAATTAAGTTTTAGTGAAAATCTGGCCATCTTGCAAGTTTTATGATCCTTAATCAATAAGATGTTTCTGCTAAACGTACTTGATTTATTATAGGGGAAATTAAGAATTTCATGACATTTATTTTCTGTGTTTGGTTTTTTATAATACAATTTTTGTGAATAAGATATTTTATACATGAAATTTGATAAAACAGATGATGCTTACTTTCAAACTTTTAGTGACAGTTTCTTCCAAATGCAAGCTCTCTGAAGTAACCCAAAGTGCTGGGTAATACAACAAAAAAAGTTAACCAGACATTTGTATCTGGGCGTTTGCCTCAAGTAGCGCATATCTGGTTGGCCAGTACCTGAATTTGTGTCATGTCTTAGACAGTCAGCATTGCTTACATCTGTCTTTCTAAACAGGGTCCTCCTAAGGTCCATCCAGTGTGTTGCGTTTGCACCTGTGCTGACAGCAAAAGCTTGCACACAGTGCTAAGTCTAAGTAACCTCTAGAGATAAAATAATAATAATAATAATAATAATAAGATTCAAGGAATGATGAGAGTGAGGAATTAATGTGAATCTCTAACTCTGTGAAGATAGTCTTTGAACTTGGATAACTATGCTTTTAACACACACACACACACACACACACAAGATTGCCAATGAGTTTTAGCCTCCTACTAAACAGAATTACACATTGCTTAACACGAATCTGCAGCCAGGATGTGGACAGGGGAAATGTCAGTAGTTATATTCCTTATTGTATGGGTACCTGTGTAGACTCAAGCTTAGTTTTGTCATCTTGGAGACATGTGGACTTAGAACTTGGCCATTATTATACTCTTTTGGAATGAAAATTCCTTATGAATAGTATAACAAATGATTTTTTAAAAAAATCTTTCTGGAACATTAATAATAGTAAAACACTTTTTTGTGCTAATGTACTTTCATAATCTTTACACCACAACTCTAGAAAATCAAATAACTATTCTCAGAGGCTTCACACATCTTCAAATCCCTTGGCTGTTTGGTGGACTTCCTCCTGCCTGCCCTTATGTCAAACTGTCATAGAGTGAGTATGTACGTGTCAGCATTAGAAAATAATTAAAATGAATCTGTGGAAGCCAGTGGTTAGAGGCCATCAGGCCCTTTCCATCCTTGCAAAGAAGCTAGAAGTATACCTGTTGTAGCTGCAAGTAAGTCTCAGAGTTCTTAAGGGTAAGGAGAAAATTTTATGAAAAGGGGTAATTTTCAAAAAAAAATGTATCTTTTATGTGGTATTCTTCTAGGTTATTTTTTTGAGGCATTTAAAAACTGAAAAGAAAATTACCAATTCAAAGAATTTAACTAGTAGGTTTGCACACTTAGAGAAAGCTGATATGTAACAATAATTATAAAATAATGTGATAAACACAATATTGACAGTCAGTATTTTTGAGGTCTCATAATTTACTAAACACAATTCTAAATGTGCAGTATGGACAAATTATTTCTTGACAAACCTTGTGAAGTACATTTTATTATTACATCTCTTCTACAATAAGTGTGATGTACTTGGCTAGGCTACAGCTTCTAATAGCCTTATCCAACTAGGGAAGAATATGGGTGTTGCCATGGTGGTGTATTATAACTAATAAAAGTGAGTAATTAGATGGTTTTAAATAAGATAGTGGGTGGACCTGATTCAGTCCACTGAAAGTCATTTAGACCAGAGCTGGGCCTTGCCAGACGAAGGAAAAGAAGGATAAAAAGGAGGAGGAGGAGGAGGGATGGTGAGCAGGGGAGATCATAGTTTGAACCACAGGTTTTTCTGCGTTCTCATCCACATTCTGACCTACCTTTGACAGCCAAGGCTGAGGACAGCCAGGCTCTTTCTGACTTCTTCTTATTCTACTGTTGTGTATTTGTGTGGAGTATTTGCTGTTGTTGTTTCTGGTGGTGCTGAGAATTAAATGTAGGACCTCACACAAACTGCTAGACAAATACTCTACCACCGATCTACATTTTAAAAACATATGTTGAGAGAGACTCTGTAAATTGTCTACACTGACCTGGAATTAACTTTGTACTCTAGGCAAGTCTTTAACCCTCAATACTTCTGATTCAGTCTCTTCAGTATCCGATTACTGCCTATTAGATGGGAAAAGAAGGGGAGGGGAACTGGGAGGAGTTGTTGGAAGGGAAACCATAATCCAAGTATATTGCATTAAAAAAAAATCTCTATTTTCAACAGAAGAGAAAAGAGCGGGAAAGTAGGGAAGGAAATCTTCAGGAATGCTTCACGTCACCTACTCCGCCATGAACTATGACAGCCTCGTTTTAGGCCCGCCTTCACGTCTAGACCTCTTCCGACTGTAAAACACATTCCTATCAGTTTTAAAGCATTCTTCCTTGCTTCGCAGGTCCACTTGAACATCTGTCGCAGGCAGCTCCTCCCTGCAACACCTGCGAGGGTCAAAGTGCCTTCCCCTTCATTCTCTCAACCTCATCTTGTTTATACTTCATTATCAGTTACTACAACCCTGCTAAGATTCGCCAAGTTAAGTTTACGAGCACTTTTAGGGCCCACACTTGTTTTCTTCAGTGCGCATCCATCCACGCCTAGGCCAGTACTTTTTCTTGTACTTGGTGAGTTATTCTGTTTACGGGATAGTGAAAGGACTTGGACACAGTGAAATATGAAATGAATTATTGAGAGAGAACATTTGGTGGGAATTTTGGAGAAGAACGGGGCGTGTGTATGTCATGGAATGGATGTGACTTTTATGGAATGCTGAATCAAACCAGCGAGGTTGTTTAAGATTCTCCGTATGTGTCCTCTGTTTATTCCTCCCACCGACCTTTAGATCATCCTTCTCAACTGTCCATGCACAAGACACAAGAGAAAAGTTCCAGGTGGCGACGTGGAATTCTTTATTTATGCGCTTGTGATTCTGTGCCCTCTACTAGTGCTCCAGGGCCCTGTCTTCTGTGCATCTCATAACGCCCAAGTTGCCCCGAAATCTACCTGGGTATATCGGCTGCTTTAACCTCCCCAGGGGATAACTTCCTGCTCGGTCTCCATTCCTCTCAGCGAGAATCATCTTCTTCAGTCTGCTTTGAACCACTGTTGCCAGCAGACAAAACGTTCCACGTAGCAGTTCTGTACTCGCTGAATTTACAGGAGTTCATTCTCCTTAGGTAAATTACCTAATGATTTTTGGCTTTGTGCACTCACCTGTTGTGAAAGTCAAGGTTCTCCTGGGGCAGCAAAGTCAGCGGTAAAATGTATATTGTGCGATGTATTTAAATGAATTGGTTTATACAACTAGATGCTTTGCCCTTTGGCCGGCAGCGCTCAGACAGCCAGAGGGCTCCATATAAGGAGTCCGCTGTCCTGTGAAAGTAAACATGCCTGAACTCCAGTTCACTCCGCTGCGCGTTCGCCTCTGTAGCACTTAAGGCTGAGGTTGAACCCACTTGGTGCTTCGCCCAGACTCCAGCTTCTATGTAGCTGGCTGGCCTCCAGGGATCATTTGATGTTCTGCAGTGTGACAATAATAATTTAGTTGCTGTAGTAAAGTGGAAAGTAAAAATTAGAGTGGGAGGGGGTGTGTGGTCATGTTTCTGGTGCACTGCAGGAAAATAATTCAGTTTTGACCTTGATCTTCGGCTTTTATTTTATTTTACCTCGCAGTCTTCCCCCTCCCCCTTGCTATGCAAAGAAAATATTCTGTGAGGAAACAGCTGCTGTATATACTGTGCAAAGGAGAATTATACTACAGATCTATGTGAACTCAGTCTTTGTTTGGAATCTTGGGACGAGGGCATGAATAAACCATCCTTAGGGCTAAAACACATACAGATGGTTAAGAGAAAAGGATAGAAGGTCAGAATCAGGTACCTGAGGTTCATTTGCATGCAGGACCCAGGCCTCAGGAAGAGCTGTACGTAGCAAACATTGTAGGGAAAAAATACCAAGAACATCACCTGAATTCTCAGATTCCCTGAGAATTCGGCCTATACCCCATGCACACAGAGGTGGAGTCTCATGGACCTAGCCCAGTTGCCATTTGGAGAATTAAAGGTAAATGCGGAAGGGATTCTTCTGAAGGATCAATGACAGGAGACACTGTGTTAAGCTGGGGGCCTATATTAAAGTATGACTAGCTTATCTGTCTGAGTGTATCATTATTTCCCGGTGAAGTATCGTCCCTGGGGCAAGACTGCTCTGCACAGGGCTAGGAGCAATGAACGTACCCAACAGAGGTGGAGAAAGGAAATTACTGGAAAAGGTAGTGTATCAGTGGGACCGGAGAAAAGCAGAAACAGAGAAGACTAAACCATGAAGGCCCAGGAGGACATGAGAGGCAAAAGGGAATAGTACAAGACCTTCCTACGCATGAAGCAAGGGACGCAGAGCGCGCGTGCTTGCGCTCGAGTGCGCATCTCATAAAGCAGACTCACCAAGACAGCAGCCACATGTTCGCTATCAGTTTCCCTCTACACGGAATCTAGATCTTATTTTTTTACGTGTGTGTCTGAGTAGGCACAGGTCATGAAACTAGGAACAAGACCAGGGGAATGGAAAAACAAATCTTAAGGGGGGGACAGATGGAGTAGATACGAAGGTTCACTTGGAGAAGGAGAGGGGCTAGCATGGGAGTAGCAAGGGAACAGTGAGGAGGGAAGCAAGGGAAGGAGATGTGTGAAAGTGCTATAATGAAGTCCACTGCATTACACTCTCAGCAAGTGTCCCGAAGACAGAGTCACCCTTCTATTTATTATCATTATTATAATTATTATTCACTCGTTTATTTCTACAACATAGTGTAGACCCCTGAAAATTGTGTTAATTAGTATGCAGGGTCTCATGAGTTCAAGGGTGCCAGGCTACTGCAAACTGAGCAAACAAGAACAAACCAGCTATGGGGTGACAGCTATTCTTAGTTGTCAACTTGACTACATTCAGAATTAACTGAAACTTAAATGATCAGGCACACCTATGAGGTATTTTTTTTTCTTAATTAAATCTTTCGAAGTGGGAAGATCCATTTTTAATCTAGACCACACGATTCCCTGGAAGCTTATATAAATGACATGGAAAAGGTAGCTCTCTCTTTGTTGGTTTTTTTTTTTTCCTTTCTGTCTGTTTCTCTCTCTCTAGCAAGTCCATTCCTTCAATGGCATTAGATCCTTCTTCTTTTGGAATCCAGTAGATACTGAAGAAAGACCAGCTGAGACATTCAGTTTTGTGAACTGAGAAACTACTGGATTCTTGGACCTTCCAGTCATAGAAAGGCATTGTTGAATTAGCCTGTTGGTCATTCTCAGAAACCCGTGAGTGTGTGTGTGTGTTTGTGTGCGTGTTCTGTTATTCTAGAGAACCCTGACTAATATATATGGCTCCCTGACATTTGGAAGTAGTGTGCTTAAACATGGGATGACAAGTATTTCGCATGTTTCAATATTCTTCTTTTGAATTAATGGAAGGTTCAAATTATGTCTCTTTTTTTTCTCATTTTAAAAACAGAAAGCCAGTCTTAATGAAAGGCAATTATAGAAGAAGCCTATTTGTTATCTGATTAAATCCTAGGAGCAGGTCATGATATGAATGAACAAAAGGAGGATGCTAGCAGGTACCCATGTGGAGGCACTTAAACTGTAAAAGACCTAACAATGCCAGGATTGTCAAAGACATGGTGCAACTGAAAAGCTTACAGGCTAGAGCATGAACCAGTTTCCCCCCGAGGATAATTTGCAACAAGGCAATCATACACCAGGTGGTGTCCTGGTAATTCTACCTTAGGTGCATGTGCAAGAGAAAGTGAGGCTGGGGAGTAGCTCAGTGAGAGTGCTTGCCTAGCATCCAGGATGTTATGGGCTCATTTCATATGCTTACAAAATAATCGGCATGTGAGGACTCAGAAAAAACTGCATTTACAATGACCAAATGTATAATTACAGAAGAGAAAAGATTGTGGTACCTTTTATCATGAATATTGTATAACCCTTAAAGATATTATTTTAGGTAGGTATTTGCCTTAAGTATTAGATAAGTACTCATAATATTACAATTTATATTATATATATTCCATTACATAATGTAAATGAAAGAACATGGATGAAATGCCAAAATATTACTACAGGCTTCCATTTACATAAAGTTAAGGAAACATTGTTCTGAGTATGCTAACTTCCCACTGTTTGGTTTATAGTTTTATTAGGATACAAATATTCACCAAGCTTTACACTGATTCATCTAATTTGTCCTGAAATGGGAAACAAAGTGAAAAATAACAGTAATGTAATATTATCTATTTGGGTGTTGGAGAGTTTCACAGGAAGCAAAGAAAAGAAATGTCTCCTTGGCTGCTTCAGTTGGGTTTTTGCTGCTTGCTCTTGTAGCTCATATGTAGATGTATGTTACATATACGATTCTCATCCTTTCCCTAAGTAAATGGTTCTTCTCCTTAGAATTCCAATAACACTAAGTTAAGTCAAGAAGAGTAAAACATACAGCAGAAGTGTCTATCAACTTCTCCAAGCACAAAAATAGCCAACCTCAATAGCAGCAGAAGTATATACCCTATGAGCACACCAGGACAGAGGTGGTTTTCAGTGTCTATTCCTGGTATTCCTGAAAGAATTTCTTGAGATCCTATCAAGAACTCAAAGAAAATGGTAAGGATTTAAGGACTTGAGTTTCCAGTAATCCCTTTTTAAAATCATCATTATCATCATCATCGTCCTCAAGGTTCTGTTTATTTGGTTTTGTTGTAGTGCTCCTCATCCCCAAGGGATAGACCACAGAAGTCAAGTCAAATAAAAAGAAGGCCTTTAAATGACTGGAAAGTGAGTTCACAGGTTCTACACAGAGGACATGAAATAGGAGGGGAAACTGCTAGGAAACCGAAGCACAGACCACTTTGCTGATCACCTCTGTCTCTGCCAGGCTTCCCTTCAGATAACTATTATTCTCTCCCCAAAGCTTCCATGCTTGCACACAGATCTGTCACTCAGCATGACCACACTGTCATGCGTGGTATTGTGGCCCCTTCCAATCTATGTGTGGCTCTCCATATGTAAAGAGCTTACTCTTAGCCTTGGTAGGTCTAGTTAGTTATGCCTTTGACACAGTGCTAGGCTTTCAAAATCTGACTTCTGCGCAAATTGTCAGGGGCTTCTGAAATGAAATGTTAAGTTGAACACGGAAATAAAACTTTACAAACCTTTATATAATACTGCAAAATTAAATGTGCATTTCAAACTCCTTATCTTTTAAATTTCATTTGCAGACCCCAGGTAAAAATACTTGGGCCTGTAGTTCCAGGTCTGTGGAGGGAAAAAAAAACAAAAACAAAACATATTCAACCTTTGGGCTTGCTAGCCAGCAAGTTTAGATTTTCAGTGAGTTCCAAGCTAGTGAAAGAGAGACATTGCTTCAAAAACAAGATAGTTGCCACCTGAAGAAAGACAGCTTTAGTTTTCTCTGGACTCGTGTATATGTACACCTGCATACACACATGAAGGTACACAATAACTTGCATATGAACATACGCACATACATATGTATGGGATGTATGCAAGAAACAGAAATATGTGAGTAATACATGTATACACACATATGTATTTAACTATGTGAAATAAGCCAATAAAGAGGATGAATGTTGTATGATTCCTTGTATATGGCATTCCAATGTTATAGAGACAATAAACAGATAATTTCAGGAATGTGAAAAATAGAAGCTATTAAATCAGGTTAAAGCACAGACTTTCTTAGGGTGGTGAAACTGTCCTACTCAATAATAATGAACACATGCTATGATGCTTAATCTTAAGCATCAACTTGAGTAGATTTAAAATCACATGGAAACACGTGTCTGGGTATGGCTATCCCGCAGTGTTTCCAGGAAGGTTTATTGTGGGCTGAAGACTCATTCTGAATTTAGGTAGAGCCATCTTTGGGCTGGATTCTAGACTGAATCAAAAGGGAAAGGCAAGCCGAGCACCAGTTTTTATTTCTGTTTCCTTTCCAAATACAGGCGCACTGTGACCAGAGGCCTTGTTCTCCTGCCTCATAATTTCCCCACCCACGAGCCAAAAGCCTTCTTCAAGTTGCTTCTGTCAAGTATTTTCTCTTAGCAATGAGAAATATTAACTAATATAAACAGCTGGTATTAAGGAGGAAGGTTGTGTGTACTAAGGATGTAAGAAGGAAGACTTGACTGTGTGTTTTATACATTTTTGGACGTGGTTGGTAAGAAGGATGTGAGAGTTTGAATTGTGGGCTAGAAAAGCCCTAAAATGCCATAAGCAGAGCTTAATGGGCCATTCTTTTGAGAGTTTATTTAAAACAGGATAAGAAATGAAATGCAGACAGTGAAGGCCAGGCTTGTGAGGACTCAGAGGAGACTTAGGGCTCCATAGGGAACTGGCTAGACGGTGTTCACACTTACCATCTGAGAAAAGAAAAGTCAGACTGCATTTCTGCTTATATCCTGAGAACCCGAACAAGGCTGCACACAGGAGGGATTTACTCATTAATGTGACGGAAGAAAGTTTAAGAGAAGATAGCATCCAGGCTACGTCCCGTGGAAGCTGCGCTTTCAGCTTCACTGTGAAAGAGACAGAAAAGTATAAAAATAGGCCATTTGATAAGGAACGAGGTATCGGAAAGTTCAAAAATGACGCAGTCGTGATTGTCAAAGAGATTAGTGTCAGCAAGAAAGAACTTCATGATCTTCACTGGCCAATAACAAAAGACACCTAGAGGGCAAGATTCTACCCAGGGAGGCCTCTAACTCAGGAAAGTACGGACTCATTCATAAAGAACACTGGTCTGAGAATGCCACTGAAGAGGTTCCCTGCTAAAATATAACTTCAAGGCAAACACTTCCTAGGGTTGGTCCCAGAGGCCACTGTGACTGTGGTCCAGAGCAACTAGACTACTTCTCAAGCTGTCAGAAGGATTTGGATGTGCTGTCAATGTGGTACCAGTTTTACAGGCATGAAAGGTACAGGAGTTGGGGCAGTCATAGAATCTTGCACAAAGGCTTCATATAGCTGCGGATGCCAGGCGATGTTGCAGAATCAAATTTCCTGTGGAAAGAAAAGCCATTGAATGAAGCTGTTAGAGGTAGAAACCTAAGTTGAAACAGAGACCCCGGCACGTTCAGGACACCTGGACCATGGAATTTTCACTGAGAAAGTTTGTAGTCATGGAGTGGAGCCAGCCAAGAAGAGATTATGTGTGCAATAAGTATATTTTTTCTTTCTGCAAAGGCATGGGATGTAGCTAAGTGTAGTGTTTGCCAAATAAGAGCAAGGTACTGACAGATTTTTTTTCTTTTTTCTTAAATTAATTAATTTAATTAACAGTTCAGTCATTAATTCCCAGTACCATAAAGAAACGTGTGTGTGTGTATGTGTGTGTGTGTGAGTGTGTGTAAGAGACTATCAAATAATTGCTGTAATTTTTCCCTTCCTCAAGAAGATGGAAAGAATGGCCATCACATACTGATTCTTCCTAAAGAAGTTCTAAGTTGTACCTTTTGTATGATGTAACGAGAACATTCCCATTCCTATCATCTTCCATTCCAAACCTGTAACTCAGTCTGATTATCAAGAAAATACCACAGTTGCAGTGCCCTCTGGACCAACCCTAAGGAAGCATTTGCCTTGAAGTTACTTTTGAGCAGGGAATCTCTTCAGTGGCATTCTCAGACCAGTGTTCCTTTTGAATGAAGTCGTATTTTCACAAGTTAGAGGCTTCCCTGGGTAAAATCTTACCCTCCAATACCTTCGTTATTGGCTAAATGAAGGTTATGAAGTTCTTTCTTAATGACACTGATCTGTTTAACAACTGCATCACTACCAAATAGTAGGCTTCCGCCAGAACTCATTCTGTCCCAGTCCTACAGGCCCCTCCTACACCATATCCAACCTTCCCAGCCAGTCAAATCCTGCACAACTTTCTCCAGGGTCTAGCTGGCTGACTTTGCCTGTTCCTTCCCTCCTCACAACTGCCCCACTTCCCAAATCTACCACCAACTCCATGTTTGGATCATGTTACTCATCTTTCACACGCCCTTAAACCCTATGCAATCTCAGGCCTTAGATGATCCCACATCTTCTCTTCTGCCCCAACCTGTTCTGTCCATGTCAGACACAGAAAGAACAGAAAGTCCACATACCTAACTATCAATACAAAATTACAAGCAATCTGAAATATCAAGGCAGTATCTCCCTTCAAAAAGTCAATTTTTCCAGTTATAATTACATACCACAACAAAGAATTTAAAAGAATGATGAACTACATCAAAGAACTGAAGGAGTCTAAAGAAAACACAAAGAAACATCTATATGAAATTAAGAAGAAAGCTTGATTAGAATAATTACAATAAGAATAATCATAATAAATAATAAGAGATTAAGGAAAATAATAATAATAAGGCTGATGGAAATGACAAGGACAATCCTGAACAGCATTCAGTTAGAAGATAAAAACATTGAAGAGTACTTGAACTGAAATGAAATGGAATTTACAAATCTAGTCATCCAACAAGAAAACTCAAAGGTAAGCCTTACAGGTAGAATGAAGAAGAGAGAAGACAGACTATCCAGATTCAAAGATAAAGTAAAGGACCTATATTTAAAAAGCAAAGAATAGGGAATAGATTCAAACACAGGATAAGAACATAAAAAAAATGCAGAACACCATGAAAAGATCAAATAGAAAACTTATAGGAATTCCAGGGCAATGACATCAAGCAGATCATTTAAAAAAAATCATAGAAGAAAAGTAATCCAAAATAAAAAAGGAATACCCATAGATATATAAGAAGCATACAAAACACCAAATAGATAAGACCAGAAAATAAACTTCCCACGGCATACCATAGTTAAAACATTAAGCACATATAACAAAGAAAATGTATGGAAAGCGGAAAGAAAAAAAATACAAATCACATAAATTAAATCAGAATAGCAGCTGATTTTGTAATGAAAGCTTTGAAATCCAAAAAAGCATAGAAAAATGCATTCCAATGCTAAAAGACTGGCCAATGAAACAAGCAAACAAACAAAAAACTATTTGTTATAGTTGAAGGAGAAAAAAAATTTCTATAACATAAACAGTTTTAAATTTTTTTATACCCACAAAAAAAAAAACCACAAAACACAAGAAGCAATGTTTTGGACTGAAGAGAAAAGGGAAAGTAGCCAAGAGACTGTAGGAAGAAATACATACAAACAAATACATACAAAGCTATAATTATTAAAACACAAATTACCACTGAGAAAATAATAAAAACCAAAAATCAGCAACACAAAGACTGATGTCAACACATATCTTTTAGTAATAACTTTAAATATTAATAGTTTCAACTTTCCAATAAAAATAAATAGAGTGTCTGGATAGATCAAAAAACATAACTCCTTAAAAAAAACAAAAACAAAAACAAAAAACAAAAAACAAAACAAAAACAAAAAAAACACCATAGCTTTAAAGAGAGGCACTTCTCTAGAGTGAAAGATTTAAAAAAAAAAAAAAACTCAAATCAAACAGGACAAAAGGAATAAAAAAATAATAATAACAAACGTTGCTATCCTCTTATCAGCCAAAATACACTTCAACCTAAAATTAATCAGAAATGATAAAGAAGATACTTCAGGCTAATCAAGAAAAGAGATGAACAAAAAGATGTTACTATCATAAACATATATACAGCAAACTCTAGTGCATCCAATTTCATAAAAATATAATACTTGAATTAAAGACACAGATTAAATTAGGTGTGGTGGTGTGTGTATTTAATTCCAGCACTCAGGAATTAGAGGCAGGGAGATTTAGTGAATTTGAAGCCAGCCGGATCTACATAGTAATTTGTAGGACAGCCAGGGCTACATAGAAAGATCTTGTCTCAGAACACACAATCAATTAATAAACAAATAAAAAAATAAACAAACAGATTAACATTAACCCATAAATATCAGGTGATTTTAATTCCCGCTTTCTCCCGTAGACAGATCATCTGGACAGAAAATAAAGGAGGAAAACATCAGAATTAAATGATATCTTACATAAAATATACTCAACAGCTATACCTATAGGATATTCCACCTAAATAACAAGGGATATACATTCTACTCATCAGCAAGTGGTATGATCATGAAACTAGGAAAGGGGGAGACGTCTAACTAGGGAAAGGAGAGAACGATAAATATAGAAGGATGGAGAAGAGAAAAATAACAGTAAAGATGTCTTTAAAACTAATCAGGAAACATATTATTAACTATTTACCTAAAACTACATAACATATATGATTATGAGGCTGTGTGTATACACACACACACACACTTTTTTTTTTTAATGAAATTTCCTTATCTGAGCTAATATCACTCCAACAAAAACTCCAACACCAGGCATAAGCAGCCCCTTCTTTTGAGTCATTGGTCAGAGTTGTCCAAGAGACTTTTAAAACATTACATTGGATATTGCCCTTGGTCCCCCTTACACCCCCGCCACTGCCACCCACAGAAATGGAAAGTAAGCCCCTAATTCCTGAAGGCACAGTGTTTTTCAAACACAGGGCCTAGAGGTAACTAAACTGAAACTTGCCCAAAAGCCTCCTCCGTGAGGTTTAGCTCTCATTGTACCAGAAGAGGCCACTCAAGCTTCCAAAGAAGTGAAGCAACCAATGGTCCAACCTAAGTATGACACCTATGAATGACAACAGAGACTAGCAGAATAACAATAACCCCAGGGCTGCTATAATGGCAGGCATATCGTGGTGATAACCAATCACTCTTGTATATAAGGTCTACTCAACAGAAGGGAAGTCATTCTTCACACTAGTTGACACCTAGCCAACTATCCAGCCAACTTCATAGTGGAAACCAGCACCAATGAAGTCACGGATCTTGGAAGAGAGCCCATAATCCCTAAATACATTGTAAATATTTGTCTTTATGCCCACAGATAAGTACAGTTCTCACCCTTCATCAAGAAAACACCTCTTCACAAATAGACTAAGACCATTACTAGAAAAATACAAGTAATCAGAACGCAAGCCTGTGAAGCTCAGTCCCAACTGATATAGCTATAATACAAATCCTGTACATGAGGCTCAAGGATCAAGTCAGGAAAGGTTGGGGGAGATTGTAAAAGCCAGAGAGCTTTCTGTCAGATTGTGTCTCCTAGAAATGTCAGAGAAGCTACCCTTATGAAGTCTTGTGTTGGTATACATTATGTGAAGATATGTCTCTATATATTCAAATGTTGATTGATAAATCAGAAAAGAGCTAAGTACTAGCTGGATCTTGTTATTTCTGTGGCCCATCGTCTGTCTCATGTTTTGTTGAGTATTCATCTGTCCTTAATTGTCTAATGGTTGCAATAAGAGCTGATGGCCAATATCTAGGCAGGAAGTGGAGGGAAGAACTTGCGAAAGATGGAAGCTGGAAGAAGGCAAATTCTGGAACTTCGCCAGCACGGCGGTGAATGAACGGACTGCACCAGACCAGAGAAGTAGCCATGTGGCATATAATTTTCATTGTATTATATTTTTCATTTTGTTCATATAATTTTGTTTCGATTATCAGCATAGAAATAATTATATGTTCGGTAATAATTGCAATTTTCTATGTCCTCTTTAAGGAAGATCAAACTAAAGCAGACTTAGATAAGGAGAAGGCTAAGAGATGGAATGCCAGATTACATGCTATAGAACAGAAATTAGAAGATCTATTAGATCCAAATGAAGAATTCATTTCAAGTTAATTCAGAAGAACCCAATCTAAAGTGTATGATAGCACCTTCTCATGAGATTGCAGGATGGTAACCCATACAGATGCTAGACCTAAAGAGATTTAAAGAAGCTTCAGCTATGGAGTAACATATTAAGACTAGATATATTTATATTGTCAAGAATCAATGCTAGCTAAAGGACATGGTAAGAACAGAGATTCGGGGGGGGGTGTTGGTCTGGTGCTGTGTATTCTTTTTTAATTAAGTTTTTATTTTTATATTAATCACAGTTTGTTCACTTTGTATCCCAGCTGTAGCCCCCTCTCTCTTTCCCTCCCAATCCCACCCTCCCTCATCTCCTCCTATGCCCCTCTCCAAATCCATTGATAGGGGAGGTCCTCCTCCCCCTCCATCTGACCCTAGCTTTTCAGGTCTCATCAGGACTGGTGCTGTGTACTCTAATGCTAATTACTGGTCCTCAAGATCTGCTTGCCACCCAGGCAAACACATTCTCATGTATACCTGTCTTTGTTGTGTAAAGTTTGCTTTACTTCATTCAAAGTAAATTGGATAATAAAGATGCTGAAGCCAGTGACTGGGCAGGTATCAACTCCCTAAGCTATTTTGCTATTTCCATGTTACTTGCCTTAATCATTCCTGACTGAGATGCTTCTGTTCTATCAGGCCAACTCTCATGGCCACATGCTCATAGTCCATATTACCCCATTCTCCCAGCTTCCTCTCCTCCTGCTACCCTTTCTTCCTCTCTCTCTCTCCCCATCACCTCAGACCCCATACCCAGGGAACCTAAATTCTGCCTACCTCTGACAACTATTTTATTATTTCTTATTTATTTATTTATTTATTCATTTATTCATTCATTCACTTTATATCCTGATTGTAGAGCCCTCTCGTCTCCTCCTGGTACCAATCTCCCTCCTTTCTCCCCCCCTTTCCTCTCTCTTATCCTCAGAAAGG
Source organism: Meriones unguiculatus (assembly GCF_030254825.1). Lineage (NCBI taxonomy): Eukaryota > Metazoa > Chordata > Mammalia > Rodentia > Muridae > Meriones > Meriones unguiculatus. The sequence continues at coordinate 32,853,226 of NC_083366.1, forward strand.
AGGAGGCCTCCTTCCCTGCCAAATGACTCCAGCTTATCAAGCCTCCTCAGGACTGCCTGCCTCCTCTTCCTCTGTGGCCTGGCAAGGCTGCCCCACCAGGGGGAAGTGATCAAAGAGCAAGCAACAGAGCCCATGTGAGAGACAATCCCTGCTCCCCTTACTAGGGAACCTACATGGAGACTGAGCTGCCTATCAGCTACATTTGAGCATAGGGTGTGGGTCCTCTCTGTGCATGGTCCCCACCCATCCACCCCAGCCCAGACTTTTCGGCTCTATTGGTCTTCTTGTTGAGCTCCTATCCCATCCGGGTCCTTCTACCCTCCCACTCTTCTGTAAGACTACCTGCACTCTGCCCAAAGTTTGTCTGTGAGTCTCAACTTCTGTTTCCATCCCCTGCTGGGGGAAGTCTTTCAGAAGACATCTATGGTAGGTTCCAGTCCTGTTCCCTCTCTTCAACAACATCTGGCATCTATTCTATTTGCCCTTCTCAATGAGAATTAAGCATCCTCCATAGGATCCCCCCTTGTAACTTTGCTTCTTTAGGTCTGTGGATTGTGGTATGGTTATCCTATATTGTATGGCTACTATCCCCTTATGAGTGAGTATTCAACATGCATGTCTTTCTGGGCCTGTGTTATCCATTTGCCTGCAAATTTTGTGATTTCCTTGTTTTTAATAATATTCCATTGTGTAGATGTACCACAGTTTCTTTATCCATTCTTCAGTTGAGGGACATCTGGGTTACTTCCAGTTTCTAGCTATAATGAAAGCCGCTGTGAACATAGTTGAAAAAATATCCTTGTTGTGTCTTGGAGCATCTTTTACGGTGGTATAGCTAGGTCTAGAGGTAGAGCTGTTTCCAATTTTCTGAATAAATGACAAGTTGATTATACATGTTTGTACCACAAGTTTGTTCCCTTTTCTCCATAATCTCACCAGCATATGCTGCTTCTTGAGTTTTTTTTTTTTTTTAATCTTAGACATTCTGACAGGTGCATGATGGAATCTCAGAGTCATTTTGATTTGCATTTCCCTGATGACTAAGGATGTTGAGCAATTCTCAATGTGGTGCTTCTCAGCCATCTGATATGCCCAAAGAGGATGCATAAAACTACAATCATCATTGAACCTGTCGTAGTTAACTCCATGATAGCAACAACTAGAACAAAACCACATAAGGTCCAAGCTCCCTCTGTTATAGTGATTTTCATCCTTTGAATTTTTTTTATGCTACTAACTCTCTCCCTTTTTTGGAGACTTGACCCTTTATGTACACTTGTAAAACATCTTTACATATCTCCCTTTAAATCTTCATTCGGAGACTTCATTATTTTTAAACCACGCTTTCTTTCTATGACTATCTGTACACAGCTCTCTTTTTTTCTTCAGTGTCGAGCATATTTTAAAGCATACTGTTCCTGTTCATAGTTTTAGGACTGAGTTCTGCATCCCACATTGTAGGCTACATTTGCCCCACCTAGACTAGAGTGTATTCTGCCACCTGTCCTGGACTTCTGTGGCGTACCACGCTAGGCTGAGCTGCCATTTGTCCTCCTGTGAGAACCTCATGGTTTTGGGACCCGCTGGTGTTGCCCCTATCTGATGTTGTCTGAGCAGTAGCTCACAGAATAGCGTGGTACCCAAACCTCATTGCTCTGTGGGAGCCCTAAAGCTGTCCTGCTGTCGGGCTCTGAACAACTAAAAACTGTTGCTTGGGAGAATCTGCCTGTTGATAATCTCCAGCACATGTGGCCTTTTATGCCAGCCTGGGCTTCTCGCCATGGTAGGATGGGACGGGATCCTTGACGTTCTTTCACAACCCTTTGCCCAGGGTTCTGCTCCTGGCTGTTAGGCCTCTGCTTCCCCGGAGCTGGCTTCTAAGTTTTCTACTAGCCTTTGCATAGCAGGGATTTCTCAAAGGAGCTTGGCTTTTGTATGTTGCGAGCCTATTAGACTGGTTTGCCTCTGTGATCCGGTTGATCTCCGAATTCCTGCCTGCTGTTTCTATGATTACCGGATGCTTGACCCCTCCCTCTGAGGGTGCACAGCTCTGTGAGAGTCAAGCTTGATGGCCATGAGCAGCAGCCAGGAGCACTGGTTGTGAAATGCCCTGGCCCATGGAAGCATGTATGCCAAGCTAGCATGCGACCAACCTTTTCTCCTGAAACACACAAGGTCTGGGATTTTTTAAATCTAAGTTTGGGTTTTATGTAAGTTTTTGCTTAACATTAATGTGCCAAAATGCTGTAGATGATGCCACCTTAGAACAATGTCTTATGTGTGTCATTTCGCCGGGTTTGGAAAATTCAAGTATGTGTATGTGTTAATATATCACACAACTGATAACTACTCAAGATTTTAATGGGCTTTTGCCTTGAGTTCTGAAAATGCTGATTCTGTAATAACATTTATTACAAGTGATGGTTATCTTGAGGACACCTTTACAGATTAAAGCTAATGTTGCTATGGCATATGCATTTTTTAAAGCATAACATAAAACATGTTACAGGCATACCTTATAATACTACAGGTCAAGTTATTGTAGGAAGATTTAAATGAACTGCTCATAAAACAAAAGGGGGATATAAGGTCTCCCAGAGATAGATTAAACAATGATTTATTAACTTCATTTTTTTAAAATTGATAGAGATAGCATAGATGCTATACACTGGATTTTAGAACATACTGCTGAATTAAATTAAATCCTCTATACTTTAAGGATATGTTAACCTCAGAATGGAAGTCAGAAAATGTGTTGCACTGGAGAAGAGGACATGCTCTTGTTTCAACAGGAAAGGAAAACTGTGGATTCCTTCCAAGTTCATCAAGGTTAGATTTGACCAGGGGAAACCTCCTGAAAATCTTGGCTCCGGACATGAAAGAAGAGACCTGCAAGAACAACAAAACAGGTGACATGATGGCTGGCCTGCTTACATGGAAACAGTTCAAGAGAATGAATGTCTTTGAAAAGCCAATGAATCTTGTTGGCTACAGAGTAGTTCTGACTTATGATTACATATAGCATGGATAGAGATTTATATTCCAATTTGGTTGCAGTCCAAATGGACTTATAAAATTGATAAATGCTTTTCACCTGCTCATACACAGAAGAGAGAATCACCATTAGCTGATTTGTGTTCACCATATATTCCATACATGGGTTACTGCAAAAATGCGGTACTGGTTGGTTGCAAGAAAAAGTCTACAGTATCCTGTGGTGTCAGTCTGAGCTTTGTACAATCATGCATCATCCACTATGTTACTGTTTAGTGGATGTTGCCTGTAGGCCAAATGCTAAGAAACTAACTAACTCACAGGAGGGTAAATAAGACGCAGTAAAGAATTCTGGAAGAGAGAAGATAGGTATATACACAGGTTTGTGTGTTAAATGTAGCAATACTTCAACCTTCCTGGTATCTTGTAACTTTACAGTCTGTTTCAGCTTATTCTCTCATGCCTTAAAAAAACAGACCAACCTTGCAACCATTTTTGGCCTACAGAGTTCAGTAAACTTACCAGTGTGCTAATTCTGAGCCTGTGCCTTAAGGTAATGTGTTTCTTCACTACTTTTTCCTTTTCCCTGGGAACATGCTCAGGCCGCCCTACTAGCAAATGAGAAGTCTGTCGGCCACCCCAGCAACAGCTAGCCATAAAAGTGACTGCAGCCAAGACCACCAGAGCCCAAGACCTTGGTTTATTATGTAAATTCTACGGGTCACACAGATGCCTCAGACATAATAACTCCCACAATGCAGTGTGACTGAGGCCACAGAATCAATCAGCAGAAAAGCAACTCGGGTACCTACACACACTCACCCTACCATGTGGAGTTTGGTTTTCTTGGTTCTATAAATTTCTAGTTCATTCTGCCTGGTAAACTCGTTGGTGGCAAAAGCTGTGCAAGGTGGTGACAGATGAAATCTCTTGCTTTTAAATTGCTGTAAGCTCAAAACTATAAACAGTAAGTACCATGAAGCCCGTCCCAATCCACGGCCCGAGGGAGCAGCGGTGCTTACACATCCCACTTCTGTGATCTTTAAGTAAAGGTTGGCAGCGCAGCCGTGGGGACATTTCTGAATGGTGCTTCAAGACAGGGTGGCCTCATGGGAAGAGTTGCCAGCCCCACATTCCCAGAGTTTGCCTGTGTGGAGAAGACTTAATGAAAAGGCAAGCTTCAGAGTTCGCAGGGGTGACCACTCAGGGGCTAGCAAAATCAAAAGTTTGAAAACGTCCAAGAAAATCCGTGACTTAAAGCTGTATTAATAAATCTTCTCTCAAAGCCTGAATCTACCTCCTCGAGTGGCATGCAATTTCCTTTGCAGTAAATCCTCCCCCTACCTAGCCACCCACTCCAGCCTTGTGTGTGTGCGCACCCCACCCCGGTCCCCTGGGAGGAAGAGTTAGCACTCAGCCCACATGCAAAGGGGCATCAGAGGAACAGCTTAAATCTTTGGGAGACTCACGGAGAAGGAAGTCCTCAGGCCACTGTTTCCCAAGGCTGTTTCATGAGCTGACCTGGTATCAAGGCTTGCTTTCTGTAGTCAAAACCAAACCTGAATGCAGAGGGGAGATTGATTTTCCATTAACACTGCGTCCTCCTCAGGGCATTTTGAGGTTGGTAATGCAGTGTGTGACAACCTTGCCAGCTCCTGTGGGCACACACCAGCACCCTAGGCCTTCCTTCTACAGAATTCACCTAGAGCCCAGTCCTGTTGAGTAGGAAGCCATGCAGCTGCGGCAGTGGTCACCTGTCCAAGGTCCACAGATGTCAGTTCCTGGTAGTGCAACTGCCAACAGAAAAGCCTAACTCTGTCCTCAGAGTCCCACCTACCTAACCACATTTAAAGATTTCTTCTTTTTTGTTTTTAAATTTAATTCAGTAGGTATTAGAATCGCATGGTTTCGCACTAGCAAGTCCTGATTTGAAATTGTCTGTTTTTCATTTAGAAGAAATTATTATTATTTTTCTAGACCAGGTCTTGAACTAGCCTTGAATTAGGTTTATGGCTCAGGGTGAACCTGGACTCCAGGTCCTCCTGTCTCTGGTTCCCTTCTATTTTGTAACCATCTGCAGATTTCACTTTATGTGCTAAATGGCGCCATCCTCACCACAGGCAACGCAAACCCAAGCTTCTCTTTGAAGAAACAGATCCAAACATCCTATTAAGGAGATACAAGTTGTATCTGCCAGTGAATCTGACTATACTCAAAGCTGTTTACCAGTTCCTGCCTCAGTTTTCTCATCTATTAAATGGGACTACTTAATTCATGTCTTACAGTCTTTTGTTTTAAGAGCATAACCTCTATTAAGTGTTTAAATCTGTTCGTGGCATATAGTAAGCCCTGAATCTCAGTTAGTAATTAGTATAATTATTTTTCTGTAAATACTGCTGCTGCTATTAAATCTTTTCTTTGAGTCACCTCTTAATTGACGAGCAGCAGGAAGTCTTTTCAGAGGCAGCTTGAAGTCTGTTACTATAAAACAAAGCCTCTCTAGGTTCGTCTTTCTGCTAAATAGAGAAACTGACAAAGTGACAATTTTAAGTGATGATATTAGTAATAATAGTCAGGAAGTCCTATTTAACATTGTGTGTGTATATCTGTCTGTCTCTCTGTGTGTGTATGTCTGTATGTCTATCTGTTTTTCTGTCTGTGGTCTGTATGTCAGTGTGTCTGTCTCTGTCTCTGTGTGTATGTGTGTTTGATACCAATTCTCTCCTAGGCCTGGCTGAGGTCAAATTTACTATGAAGCTAAAGATGATCCTGAGCCTCTTGAATGTGAACACTGGGGTTGCAGGCATGCACCACAACTCCAAGCTCTTTTAATATAAAAAAGAAACAAGGGCATCAGGAAAGAGAGAAACCCGGGGTAGTCTCTGTATTTGTTATCACACAGTTGCATTAAAGATAAACAGTAAGAAACATACACAGATATTTAAAATTTTGTAAATTTTTTTCTTAAGAATAATTAAGTGCACATATTTTAGTTCCTAAACATGACAGGCTTGTGAAACAGTTGCAGAAGAACAACAAACAATGCAAGAATATGGTCATGATTATTATATAAAAGAAAAAGAATATATAGCAATTTTAAATGTATGCATCCTGAGGTAAAGGAGCAGTGTGCAATGTGATTTATTCAAACCAACTGCTATAAAAGACACAGCCTTAAATTCTTATTTAACATATTGAAGAGTGAGAAATCCAAAGATCAACTTTTTAATTCTAAAAACTTCCACTTTTACTTGAGTATGTATCACTTTCTTCCATTATAGCCACTTAGAAATGCTTTCAAAAAATCTTTCACACTTTTTTTGGGATTATGCTACAGCAGAAGTATTTTTAATTAAAATCATGTGAACAAGAGAGAAAGCTAAATATATTAGCCATCTATATAAATTACACAACTAGGTAAATGTAATGTTAAAGGCTACTGGAAAAAGTACCAATTACTACAGTTTGGAATGTTCCTCCCAGGCCTATGCTCTTAGGGAATGCTGAACCTCTAAGGGGTGGAGCCTAACCAAAGGGAATTAGGCCCTTGGGGATGTGCCTCAGAAGCTCCATATTAACCTGTCCTACAGTCACTCTTTTTTTCCTGACCACTGAGAATGAACAAAGTCCTCCTCTGCCATGGGCTCCCAAAGGATGCATTATCCTATCCTAGACCCAAAGGCAGAGGGCCAAGCAGACAGCCAATGGACTGAAATCTCTGAACTGTCAGTCGAGATAAACCTTTTCTCTTTATAAGTTTATTTCTCAGATATTCATGGTAATGATAGAAACACTAACATGCTAAGCATTGCCTTTTATAGACAATAGCTTCATCCTTAAATCAGTGAGTAACGACTGAAAACTGAGGTTATAATAATATGTAAGTGTACACACGCTTGCAAACAATATTACCTGCATAATTTCTACATCCGTGAAAACACCACCAACTAAAATATTTTATTTACAGCAATGAAAGAGTTACCTGACAGATGTCTGTTACCGGCCCCGTGGGACTTTGCTGTGGCACGGGTTCCTTCCCTCCTGTGCCTCTCATTTACCTACTTGCTACTTTCATTAGCTTCTCATAAGCAAACAGCATGTTTAATTCACCTTGGCACCACCAGCACATACACAATAGCTGCTTGGTGAGTGTTCAGTGTAGTCATTTAACTCATCAATAAGCAGCATTACAAAACTATGAATGGCCTGAATTTGCAGGACATCGTAACTGGATACTAGGAAAAGTCCCAGGGAAGTTACAGTTAACAAAAGTATGAAACCAAAAACAATTAGATTTTATTTTTATGCTGCTTTATGTGTTAGTATTCTATCATAGACAGAAATACATCTGGGCGATGTATCTTGAGAGCCAGGACTTAACATTTTTTTCTTGGTTTTTATGGTAATAATTAACCAACAATAGCCTTTTATTACACTAAGTCCAGTCAATTTCCTTGACTTAATATATTATGAGCAACATTTCTGTCTTTTCTTTTTTTTTTCTCACAATGTGGTACCTTTACAACCTAAATAGTTTCCACTTTGAACTTGTGAAGGTTAGTTGTGTCTTCGTTAAAATGCAAATCACTGTCACAGGAATATAATTTAAAAAAATCAGTTAAGAAATTAGCATCTATTCCAACCAAGGACTATGCATGGAGATAACCTAAGACCCCTGCACAGATGTAGCCCATGGCAGTTCAATATCCAAGTGGGTTCCATTGTAATAGGAACAGGGACTGTCTCTGACATGAACTGATTGGCCTGCTCTTTGATCACCTCCCCCTGAGGGGGAAGCAGCATTACCAGGCCACAGAAGAAGACAAGGCAGCCACTCCTGATGAGACCTAATTGACTAGGGTCAGAACGAAGGAAAAGAAGTCCTCCCCTATCAGTGGACTTGGGGAGGGGCATGCATGCAGAGGGTGGAGGAAGGGAGGGATTGGGATGGGAGGAGGGAGGGAACCACGGAGGGGGGTACAAAGTGAGTAAAGTGTAATTAATAAAGAAAAATAAAATAGAAAAAAAATAGAAATTAGCATCATGGGGGAGGGGGAGTTCCAAGATGGTAGCGACCAATGCGTGCCTTATCTAAGAAGCAGAAGATCAGAGACTGCAAGTAAACAAGCAGCTGGATCCAAAACACTGACTCTGGTACTTCCTGGACTGGAGGGGACACTCAGAAGTTGGGGATGCTCAGATCAAGTACCCCCATGGCCATCTCCCAGAACCAGGAATCATGAACTGTAAGCCCACTGCCCTTTCTGCATACTTAAGCCAGTACAGGCCCCCAGGACTAGGGGCCCTCTGCTCTAGCAGCCAGACATTAGATCTCCTTCCCCATGACCGGGAAGGCAATGTCTGGTTCCTGGGAGAGCAGCCCAACCTCCAAACCACATTTCTATTGGTCCCCCTGTGGAGATAAAGTGAAAAATAAAATCATAGAAATCTTGTTGCATGAAGGCAGAGCCCAGACAGATCTGTGTCCCAGGAGTGCAGTGTCTGGTAGGCCTGGAAGCCTCAGCTCAACAGCCTTCTGAGGAACCAGATCCCCCTCAACTGTTACCAGAGTCAGACACCCCACCCCCATTTTCCCCTGCAGCTGCCACCTGAGGCAACCATGCCCTTCCCTTCAAGACCTGTGCCTCTTCCCTGCCTTCCAAAATACATACCCCCAGTGTAGCTGCATCCAAAATGCCAGCACCTGGTCATGTTCCCCTGGACTTGTCTTGTCATCCTGAAGACTACTCCAGACTTCAGACTCCAGAGACAGGCAGATGCAGTCTTCAGGGTAGATTCTAGGAACAAACAGCCAAGGCTACAGACAACCAGATGACTAAAGGTCAGAGTAAGAACACAATCAACAAAAAGCAAGATGTCATAGCTCCACCAGAACCACCCCCCAAAAGCAATAGATATTTTAATGTAGCTGAGACACAGGAAAATGACCTTAAATCTATGCTTATGCAGTTATTAGAGACATATAAAGAGGAAACAAATCTCTCAAAGAAATACAGGAAATTACAACCAAACAAATAGAAGTCATCAAGAACAGACAGGAAACCACAATCAAACAGCTGAAGGAAATGTTCAAGACCTGAAAATGGAATAAGAATCAATAAGGAAAACACATTGAGAAAATCCTGGAGATGAAAAATTTACAGAAGAGATCAGGAACCACAGAACTAAGCATCATCAACAGAATATAAGAGATGGAGGAGAGATTCTCAGGCATTAAAAATTCAATTGAAGAAATCTGTAAGTCTCTCAAAGAAAATATTGAAACAGAAAAAAATCCTGACACAACACATCCAAAAATTCAAGGACACCATGAAAATACAAATCCTAAGAAAAACAGGAATAGAGGAAAAAGATTCCAGGCTCCAAGGTCCAGAAAATACTTTCAAGAAAGTCAGAGAAGAGCATTTCTACAACCTAAAGTAAAAGATACCTTTAAACATGCAAGAGGTTTACAGAACGCCAAATAGACTAGACCAGAAAATAAATCTCCCCTGCTACATAATAATCAAAACACTAAATCTACAGAACAAAGAAAAATCTTAACAGCAGCAAGGAGAAAATGGCAAATAACATATAAAAATAGACCTATCAGAGTCACACTGGTCCTCTCAACAGACATTACAAAATCCAGAAGGGCCTGGGCAGATGTCAGGCAGACACTAAGAGACCACAGATGCCAACCCAGACTACTATACCCAGCAAAACATTTAATCACCATAGATGAAGAAACAAGATAGTCCATGAAAACCTAAATTTAAACAATATCTTTGCACCAACACAGCTCTACAGAAGATACTATAAGGAAAACTCTAACCCAACAAGGTCAAATACATCCAAGAAAACACAGGATACAGATAACTTCACAAACAAAACAAAACAAAAAAACAAGCACACAAACACATTATCACCACCAACTCCTCAATAAAAGGAATTAACAATCATTGGTCACTAATATCTATCATCAATGGACTCAATTCTCCAATAAAAAGACACAAACTAACAAATTGTTATGGAAACAGCATCCAGCATTCTGCCGCATTCAAGAAACACACCTCAGTAACAAAGATAGACACTACCTCAGAATAAAGGGCTAGAAAAAGGGTTTTCAAGCAAATGGACTAGCCAACCTAACATCTAATAAAATAGACTTTCAACCAAAATTAATCAAAAGAGACAGAGAGGGACACTTCATTCTCATCAAAGGAAAAATCCACCATGAGGATGCTTCAAGTACAAGGGCTCCTGCATTTGTAAAAGAAACATTATTAAAGCTATCAATCCCAATATATTACTAGTGGGAGACTTCAACACCCCACTCTCACCAATGGACAGATCATTGAGACAGAGGTCATGAATCAAATGGACCTAATAGATGTTTACAGAACTTTACACACAAACAAACAAAAGAGTATTCTTTTTCTCAGCACCACACAGAACCCTCTTCAAAATTGACCATATAGTCAGTCACAAAGCAAACCTCAACAAATACATGAAATTTGAATTAATCCATTGTTATTTACTAGATCAACATGGATTAAAGCTACACCTCAACAAGAACAGAAACAAAAAGCCTACACCCTCATAGAACAACTCCCTCCTCAATAATCCCTTGGTGAGGGAAAAATAAAAAAGTTAAAGACTTTCCAGAATTCAATGAATATGAGGACACAGCTTACCCAAACTTATAGGATACCATGAAAGCAGCCATAAGAGGAAAATTCATAGCACTAAGCTACGTTCATAAAGAAATGGGAGAGATTCCATATTAGTAATTTAACAGATTACCTGAAAGCTTTAGGAAAAAAAAGCATACACACCCAAGAGGAGTAGACAGTGGGAAATAATCAAACTCGGGGCTAAAATCAATAAATTAGAAACAAAGAGAACAACACAAAGAATCAATGAAACCAAGACTTGGTTCTTTGAGAAAATCAACAGGATAGACAAACCCCTAGCCAAACTAACTGAAAGACTTCTTTACCCACACTAACAAAATCAGAAATGAAAAGGCAGACATAACAACACTGAGGAAATCCAAAGAATCATTAGGTCTTACTTCAAAAGCCTGTATTACACAAAATTGGAAAATCTAAAGGAAATAGATGATTTACTTGATAGATTTCACCTATCAAAGCTAAATCAAGAGCAGGCACACCGTTTAGACAGCCCTGTAAACCCTTTTGAATCCCAAGTCAATGTTTAATGTTCTGTCTGCTTCCTGTATTTCTATGGGTATATAGTTCCAAATTGGAGAATTTTTCTTCTATAATCTTGTTGAAGATCTGGTCTGTGCCATTGACTTGGGATTCTTCTCTCTCATTTGTACCTATAGCTGGATATTTTGGTGTTTTCATGATGCTCCCGTTTCCTACACATTTCTTTCCTGGATCACCTATTTTGTTACACTAAAATATATGCCTGCTTCTGTGCTAATACCATGCTAGCTTGTTACCATGGCTTTGTAATTTACCTTTAAATAAAATATTGTGATACAGTGATACTTTACACTTTTTTTCCCCTGAGGATTTCTTTGGCTATACAGGGTTTACTTACAGATGAATTTTAAGATTTTTTAAAAGACTTCTATAAAAATTAGCATTAGGCTTTTCATAAAGTTTGCAATGGGTTTATAGATTGCTTTCAATACTATAGCTATTTTCACAATATTAATTTCTCAAATTTGTAAGCATTGGTGATTATGATGGCTAAACTCAATTGTCAACTTAATAAGATCTAGAACTAGCCAGGAGAGGGGCTCCTGAGCATGCCTAGAGGGAAGTATCTTGATTAAATTATTTGAGGTGAGAAGACCTGCCCATTGCGTGCAGCAACATTCACTGGTCTGGGATCCCCAGACTATATAAAAAGCAGAATGAATTGAGCTAAAGCATTCATCATTCTCTGACCATGGTTAAAATATGACCCATATTTTATCACAGTAACAGTAAAAGCTTGAGTTCTTTGTGTCTTCCAAAGTCTTCAGTTACTTTCTTGAGTGTTGACTTCTTATTGTAGAATTCTTTTGCTTCTTTGTTTATTCCGAGGTATTTTACCGTATTTTTGATGTGGTGGTGGGGTTTCTTCTTCAGCATGTTTCTTAATGATATGTAAGAAGACTACTGGTTTTTACGTGAATTTTCTATTCTGATAGTTTTCTGAGTATTTTTATCAGATCTAAGAGTTTAGTAGTGGAGCCTTTAAGGTCTCTAATGCTTAGAAAATCATCCGTGAATAAAGGTATTTTGAGTTCCTCCTTTCTGTTTATATCTCCTTCATTTTATTCTCTTATTTTATTGTTTTAGCTCAGATTTCCAACAGTATATTATTGAGTAAGAATGGAGAGAATGGACACCCTTATCTTATTTCTGGTTTAGAAGAAATGCTTGCAGTTTTCTTCCCCCTTTAAGTATGTTAACTATATGTCCATCATATATTACCTTGATTGTGTTGAGAAATGATCCTTCTATACTTACTTTCTTTACATCTTCTATCATGAAGCAATGCTGAATTTTGACAAAAGATTTCTCTGGAAGGTAGAGAGATGTCTCAGCAGCTTAAAGCACTAGCTACTCTTCCAGATGACCCAGGTTCAATTCCCAGCACACACACGGTGGCTTACAATCCTTTGTCTTCTATTCCAGGGGGTCTGATAGCCCTTCTGGCATCTCAGGTCACTAGGTACTCATCTGCTGCATAGACACACATGCAGGCAAACCTGCATAAACATAAAGCAACACTAGAAAGATTTTCTGCACTTATTGAGATGATTGTGCAATTTCTGTTCTTGAATCCATTTTGTGATAAATTACATTTATTTGAATATGCTGTAACTTGCATCCATGGGAATAAAATCTAAGTTCTTCATGGTGAATGAGTTCTTTGATGTGTCCCTCAATTTGGCTTGCAATCTTCAAAAATCCAGCTGGTTGAACTGGAATTCCTTTTTTTTTCACCTCCAATATGGTAACTTTAAATTAATACTATGTATGGTGTCTGAAGCCATGACACAATGTATGTTTATAATCCTATTACTTTGCTGAGGCAACAGACCGTAGATACAGCCAGCCTAGACTTAGTAAAATCCTGTCCCAAAATAAAAATGTTTAAAGGCTGAGGATATCACTCAGTTTGCAGAGTCCTTGCTTAGCCTGTGCAAGGTGCTGAGTTCAATACCCAGCCCTGCAGTAAGGAGGGCTGGGAGAACAGAGTACCTTAATCACAGGTTTTACAATCCTCATGTCTTCAAAGTGGAGCTGGCATCATACTGTTCAGAACAATGGCCTGGGGATTGTATGCTAATATTTTGTGAATTGGGAGCAAGGCAAGGGCCCACAACAATCTGAGAATGGGGTCCTTCTCATCCTGGCCCACCACAGAGACAGCCTTCTGTCCTGCTGCCTTCACTTGACCAGGCCATTTCTGTTCCTGTTGCCTACATTACTTCACTCATTAATGCTTATCTGTTCAGACCCAAAATAAAGTGTTGAGTACCCTATAATATGTCAAAAGAATATGAACAAGAATGCAGTTTTCTTCCATTTCAATTGCTCTGTTTCAATATCTACTTGGAAAAAAAAATAACACGTTCTTTGTACTTTGTTGAAGGGGAGATTTTCATAAAAATTCTTGGTGTTAGGAAAAAAGTAACTTACAGAGTATGAATTGACTTCTTTCCAGCTTTTAAAAAATCCTCAACTCAGTTTTTGCTCAAACCTGCAACACTTTTAGAACTAGTCCTAGGAACATGCAGGGATCTGCCTGTCTTTTGTTCATCTCTCACATCAGAAGTAAGGTCTGTTCACAGTCTCTATTAATGTTCAAAATGACAGGAACTGTAAATGACAACAGTGTGAATCAGCGGGTCCATTAAGAAATGAATGATTGAGAAATATGTTCACATAAATGAGGAATCCATCCAGTTAGGCATGATGCTTACCTGTAATTCCTGTACTTGAGAGATGGAAGACAGAGAATCAGAGTTCCAAAGCACTCAGCTACAGAGGACATTGAGGTTTACCTGGACTAAGTGAGATGCTGTAATTAAAAAAAAAAAAGAAAGAAAAACAGAAAAAAGAAAAACAGTAGATGCATATAATAGAAATGAAGGGTCCAGTTCAGTCTTAATAACATGTAAGTTTAGGGAAATAATTAAATTTCTAGGTCCAATAAGATATTTCAGGTCAGTGTTGGCGATTACTCAGACCATGTAGAAAAGACACAGGAACATCCACTTTAGGAAAGAAGGAAAAAAAGCTAACGAGGTTTTTGTTTGTTTGTTTGGTTGGTTGGTTGGTTGGTTTGGTTTTGGGGGGGTGTTGTTGTTTTGTTTATTTTTTGGAGGATAAAATTTCAAGACTAATAGTGTCAATATTGCTACTTAATACCAAACAGCTAGTTTGGCCTACATGGTAAAAGATACATTCTGAGGATGGCTCAAACAATGCAGTGACTCTAACATTTCCTCACTGTCTCTGTACTCTCTGCCGTTAGTTTTCCAGAAGGTTACAACAGCAAAGTGGCAGATTAGGGGTAACTTGTTTACTTTCCTCTACAGAAAGGCATGGTGACAATTTGCAGACAAGGATGTTGACCTGACACCCAGAATTTAGAAATGGTGCAGAAATATTCCATGGACACAGAAATATGAGCCATGGTTGAATGATAAATGCTGCCTGTCTCGATGTGTTGCCCCCATCCTAAGCTAGCACTGTGCCACACAGAGAGTTCATAGAGCCATGGTTCCTACACTGGGAAGGGAACACTTGGCCTCTATACTATTTGGGGACTGACAATGCTCCCCCACCCGAAGAACCATAGACTATCTAACAGAAGCCCAATAACAGGCATGAGAAGCATTCCTTTTAAGTTATTGGCTAGAGTTGTCCCCAAACTCCCAAAACATTCTAAGTTATTGCTGTTACCATTGATTCACACACACACACACACACACACACACCATACACCACACACACCACACACCACACACCACACACACCACACACCACACACACACACCAGAGGTGAAAATTAAGTCCCTACTGCTAACCAGAACATGCACTTCAAACACAGGACACAGAAAACTTGAGCTGGATCTTACCTAAAAGCCTGGTCTCTGAGGACTAACATTTATGGTACCTTGAGATGCCATGCAAGCTTCCAAAGAGAAGCAACCAACAGTTCTACCGAGGTACACTGCCTATTAACCATGACAATGGTCAGCACAGCATGATAAGCTCGAGGGTGCAATGTCCTGGAGACCAACAACTCTTTAATCAAGCCTCATACCAATTCAACAAGAGCGAAATTGTGCCTGGCACTAGAAACATACTCAGCTACCTGGAGCTACTGAAGTCATGGATCTGGGAGGGAAACCTACAACTACCACGTTAACTAAGCCAACATGATCCCTAAGTTCCTTCTGAATAATTATCCTTACATCCACAGACAAATGTAGTACTCACTCTTCATCAAGGAAACTCTCCTTGTGGTCATTACTGAAAACTCCGAATGAACAAAATGCCGAATTCTGGAGCCCCATTCCAAATGATACATCTACAACACAGCTCTTACACAAAAGGAACAGGAGGACAGACAGAGTGAAAGATTCAGAGGAACAGGACATTTTTCTGTGAGTTGTGTTTCCTAGAATTCTCAGGGAAGATAGACCAGACAAGTCTGGTCAACATGTCTGCCAAACATGACCTGACCACCATGATCAGTATGACACTAAGAGAGGTGATAACATGAAGAGGGCATGGATTATGAGGCCTCAATCATAGACAAACAACTAAAAAATACTGTGAGCAGGAGAAATTCTCTTCTCCAGGGAAAAGCACACCAAATGATTCACAAATTATCAAATGGCCAACCCTGAAAACATACAATCAAGTAACATTATACAGATTGAGATGGTTGTATTTATATATTTAGGGATAACAGAGAGAGAAGCAACTAAAGAAAAACAGGCCATGAATTTGAAAAAGAGTGTGTAGAAATGGTTTGAGAAAAGAAAGGGAATGGGAAAATATAATTATATTAATCTCAAATAACCAACCAATTGTTTTAAGAAAAGAAGCCAGAGTGAAAGCATATAATTCAATTAAAGAATGAGTAAAAGACAAAGAGAAATTCATCAAAATAAGTCAGGCAAGTGGTCAGGATAAGTATTAAAAGTACTCAGCAACAATAATTATAAGAGAAATATAAATCAGAAGCCCTGTGACATATTACCTCATTTCAGTAACAATGAATTATAAAAAAGTGTTATAAAAAAGACAAAACACAACTTATATGATTTGAATGAAAATGGTCCTCATAGGCTCATTTATTTGAATAACTGGTTCCCCAGCTGTTGGAACTTTTTAGGAAAGATGAGGAAGTGTGACCTTCTTGGGGGTGGTGTGCCACTGGGGACAGGCTTTAAGGTTTCAAAAGTCACATCCCATTCCTAGTTTTCCTCTCTGTCTCCTACTTGTGGATCAAGATGTTAAGTTTCAGCTGCTCCAAACATGTCTGCTGCTTGCTAACATGGGACCCTGCCATGAGGGACTCAACCCTCTGAACGTGTAAGCTCAGTTAAATGTTTTATTTTATAAGTTGCCTCAGTGTTTTATTACTGCAATAGAAAAGTAACTAAGACAACCTTGATAAGGATATAGAGAAAAGCCTAGTATTCTGTGGGTGGAATTATAGATAAGCATCACCATTGTAAAAAACAGCAAAGGGAAAGTTTCCTCAAATTATTAGAAATAGAAATGCTCTATGATCCACACTCTTACTAAAAACTATATTTTCAGAGGAAATTAAGCCAGTGTGTTGAAAAAATAGCTATACTTCTTTGTTTATTATAGTACCATTTAGGATAGCCCAAACATAATTATATCCATCAGTTGCTAAATGAATGGAGGAAAATGTGATTTATATTCCCAGTAGAAAATTGTTTGACCATGAAAAAAAATTGTCATTTATGAGATTATTGAAATACAAGAAGACAATATGTTTAAGTTAAATAAACCAAGCACAGAAGTAAAATGCTGTTTGATGTCACTTGTATATATAACATTAAAGTGAATGGATTCATGGAAATAGAAAGTAGAATAAAGGTCAGCAGAAGATGGCATGTCTACTGCATGGGGGTGGGGACACTGGACGGATAAACGTAAGAGGTCCATTGTTTGGCATCATAACTACAATAAATGAGAAAATATTTTTTAAAGCACAAAAAGTAGATAAGAGTTCTCACGACAAAAATAGCTATGTGAGGCAATGTTTGTGAATTAGTTATATTTTTCTATCCCATAATGTGTATGCATGTTTACATTCATGTTGAACAAGATAAGCATGGAAAACTTGATTTTTCAACTTAGAAGAAAATGACAGAAGAAAAGAAGAAGGAAGAGAGAAAAGTTGAAGAAAGAATAGAGAAATAAATGGATATTGGCAATATTATGGTTCAAATTGGGCAAAAAAAAGTAAAAAAAAAATTCTTTAATGCCTTTCATTGGCATGTAACACATGCTTTAATACTCAGGCTTCAACATGCTTCAGAATTACCTGGACGCTCACTAAAGCCCAGATTCCATGTGTTGCTGCAGATATTTTGGGCAGTAAGCACCAGTGTGGCCGGATCATGTGAATTTTAAAGCGTCTCAAATAGCGATGTGCTCCAGACTTGGAGCTGCACTTTGAGAAGTGTCTCACTGCGTGGCAGAAGACAGCCTTGTCTGTGAGCCCAGCCTTGTGCTGCCTAACTGAAGTCCTACTCCAGCTTTGAACAAATGTGTGCCAACAGACGGTGAAGGCTGCCATGTCATACCCACTTCTTATCTGGTATGAGCCTTTGTGTGAAATAAAAAATCACACACGTTACATAGTTATTTTGATTTATTTCTCCTTTGCTCCCGACGAAAAGGTTGTAGTAATGCTCACATTAAACGATAGGCATGTTAGAACCAGAACTGGGAGTTGGAGAAAGCACGTTGAAAGAGAAAGAAGGAAAATGCATTAAGAAAGCGAGGGGTCTGGGGAGATGTCTCAATAGTTATTAGTGTTTTCAGCTCTTATACAGAACCTCGGTTCAGTTCCCAGCAGCCACACTGTAGCTCATAGTGACCTATCTTACAGTTACGCAGCTCATAACCACCTATAACTCCAGCTTCAGGAGATCCTTGCCCTCCTAGGGCCTCTTCAGGCTTCTACGCACACAAAGTACACACATACTCATGCAGGGGTACATGAGTAAATAAACAAACAAACAAACAAATAAGTTCTTTACAAATGAAAATAAATAACAGGACCCTAAGAATCTGTATCACTTTCAGTGCTAATTTTTTTAAGCAACCAAAGTTAGAATGGTGGAAATATGAGTCCATAATTATCGTCCTATAAAATACGCATAGGATACTCTTCTCCAAAGACCCACATATGGGGATTTAAAATAATGAGGAACGCAAATAAACAGTTGAAGACGGAGGTGTCATATGACTAGTAACTGAGTTAAGAGTAAAGAGGAAGAGGTATGTTTGAGCCCAGAATGTGGCTGTCTGTGGATAAGACAAAAGTCATTTTGAGAAAGAAAAAGCAGACCCCTTGCACCCAATGGTGTCAGCTCTAGAAGATCTCAGGCCTTCGTGCTCGTCATATGTCACACGCTGAGCTGCGCTGTCTCACTAAGAGGCCAGTTTAACCTCCTGGCACGGGTCACGTGCACTCATAAAGCAGTAGCTGGCCCCTGGTCTGGAGAAAGGCCCAAGGGAAGTGAGAACTTGCACAAGGTTACCTGCCATAAAACAAGCAGAGACGCACTTATAAAATGCTGCAAAACCCACTCACGCGAACTTAGTTCCCCTAGTATGCCCACAGGGCTTGCAAGGTGTCTCGTGGCACCAGTTCACACTCCTGTCATGCGGTCAGACTTTCCAAATTACTAAGACATTTGGCAAAGCTGGGTCTTACATCTTCTGTCGAGGGACTCTCTCCTGCCAGGAAGGGTGGAGAGGCTGAAAAGGAAAATCTGAGGCGGTCTGCTACAGCCCAGTTTTGCGGTCTCCTTTAGGCTCTTTCCTCCCCCAACCCGCTGTGAATCAAAACAACTTCAACCACGCATGTCCCAATGCACCACGTGTTGTTCGTAGCATCTTAGGAAAAAAAGAAAAAAAAAAAAAAACTAAGTCTGCCAAATAAACAGCATTTGGTGGCGGTTGGTTTGCATCTGGTAATCCAGATGAGCTTCAGAAGTGAGGGTACGAGGAGGCAGCTTTCCTCAGCTGGGGCTTACGGTTTATTTTTGACTTGCCATCAAGTCCATCTTGAGCGCCTCTTACTACCTTTCCCACAATTGCTCCAGACCAAGTGGACAGGACAACGTGCCTCTGGGTTATTTAGCAACTTATTTTTTCAGGGGCCCCGGTGCTTCCTCTCCACTCTCTTTTATGAACATCTCAGAGATGTGCTCCTGTGGCTTAACAATTTGAAAGATACTCTTTGTCCTCAGAAAGGCAAAACAAGATGGACGAGGTCAATGGGGGATGTGAGTTATCTTGGATAATCAGCTGAAATATCCACATCTCTAATTCAAGGCTTCCTTTGATTTATCAATGTCATATTTCACATTAAGGCCCCCAACATCCATTTTCTTCATTTCCTTTCTAATTATTGCTTCCCAACTCAATAATTTGCTGTTACATCGCTTCTGACGTCTTGCATCTAGTTTGTTCAGCACCTTGGAATGTGATGAGAAAAAATGGACTCTCTGTTAGAAAAGCTATGTGAGTTTTCTGCTCTCTTGCTTACTTTTCCTGACCTCTTCCTCGTCTCAGTAATTATGTCCAGGCCAGTGGCTAAGGATGATGCAGGAAGAGTAAATGGCTTTCTGAGGTCACTGGGAAGGGGTTGTAAAGAATAAAGGCTCAGAAGTCAGAAGGCTGGGCTCAAATCAATTTTACCCTTGACGGGCAAAAACTTAAGCAAGTGCTTTCAAGAGTCAGTCATCCCGTAAGTATGTTCTCAGAGACTTCACACTGAAGAATGTACGCCTACAGCTCGCCTAGCTGAACTGTTGAGGGAATCAGAACAAATGGGCGGTGATTCCTGCTCCTCTCTGTCAATGCAAGCCCTTACTGTCTTCTTGGATTCCCTGAACAACCCCCAGAACAGCTCTCCTTGCTTATACCCTCCCCCGTCCCTTTCTTAGAATGGCAGCCAATGAGCCTTTTAGAACATAAATCAGACCATGCCATATTCTGACACTCTGCAAAAGCTCCATGTCTCCTGCAGAAAGATGAACAATTGTCTTGATGGTCTAGTTGGTAGCATAAAACAACTGCATTGCCTCAGTGACCCACACCCCTGCTTCTGTATTTCTTGCTCATTACATTCAGTTACATTGGCTCTTCCCTGTCACTTGAATAGATCGGTTATGCTCCCTCTGGGGAGCCTTTGCCCTGACTGTTGGCTTAGAGAGACTTGTACAGTTGTTTCATCCCAGTGGGAACATTCCCTCCTGGAGAAAAGAGACATGTGTAAGGCTCGGGAAGCCAAGGAAACCGAAGAGGCTCCGGGAACTCAGAAAGGTACAAGATTTGCAAGCCCTTCTCCAAGTTACCAAAGCAGTAAACAGTTGCAGGAAGGGGAGAAACTATCCAGTGGAGCTGACTTCAAGGTAGGCTGGGAGTTCCAGGAATGCAGCTTTCGTGAGTCACTGCCTATGCCTGAGTGGGCTGCCCAGTTATTGAGCTGCCTGTGAGGCCCCTGTGTTCCTGTAAACAACCACAGCAAATGCATTGGTTCACCATGCTAGCTAGGCATGGATGAAACTGTTCCTCCAGCTTATTGCTCGGTAAAATGCGAATTTGTGTATTTGTTTGTACCTCCCCAGGATGTCATCCTAACATCCTGGAATGCTCTAGATCTGTAGCATACTCCGTCTTCTCAACAAATCAGACTTTAGCACAGCTCCAATGGGCTATTCTATGAACACTGTCTTTTTTAAATCATGACCATGCCATACTGTTGGACTGTTACCAGAATTTCTAAAGAACCAGAGACTGTCACCAAAGCCTTAGAAGGGGTATATACCATGGGTCAATGACATGGTATCACATCAGTGATGTTTCCAATCAGTACAGAATGAGATCTTGTGAGTAACCTTACAACTGCTTACATTTTGATGAATCAGATTCCAGAAACCCCAGAAGAACTTGGCCTTACCTGACAGAGCAGTGAACACCTGGCAGGCCACCTCCTGTTGCTTTACTCCTATCTTACCCGCCCAACCCCTGCTTACTTCTGCACTCCAGGTCTGGCTTTGCAATCCCCAGTTTCAAAGCTTTACTCATTTTTAGCTCCCCAAGATTAAACTAGCCTATGTCCCTTTACAATTTTGATGAGTGTGGCAACTGAAAGAGGGTGCTTCTGGGTTCTTGGAGCCAGATGACAATAGAGACCCTCTTTCCCTATCCTAATTGTAGATGATTCCAAAAGCAGACCATCAGGGCTGCCTCTTACTATCATCAAATGGGAGGATGAAACTTAAAGAATGCCCCCAGGGTAAGAGATGTGTTTCCCTGAAGCTATTCCTGAACTACCTTCCAGCTCCTTACCATGAGGCAACATTATTTCCAAGTAAGGAAGTTTTCATTGACACTTATTAGAGGCTTTTTTCTGGGCATGGCTTTTGATTTCTACATTCACTTCAAGACAGTTTGGAGTTATGAAGGAAACAGTAGTTCCCCTCACTGTCTTGAAAGGAAAGAGAGAAATTAACCTCATACTTCTGTGGGACATATCCTCTCTCTGAGGGAAAACATCATTTAGCAGAAAGATTATAAGAACCAGAAGTCCAGAAAGTCTGTTACAAGATTGTCTTTTAGATAAGATGGGGGAAGCTGTACCAATGCGCTCTCAACAATATAGTTGTCCAAACAAGACCTAAATAATGACAATACCAATCAGCATCCTAAAATGGATGGGGGAAAATATCTCACAAAGTCTCAACCCTAAAAGAAGAGCTACATATATTTAATAATTTCTGAGGGAGAGAGAATCAGTCTTCCCAAAAGATTAGCTTCCTAGGTGGTCATGCAATAGTGAGTAGTCAGTCCTAAAAACATACAAGCAACATTGGAAGGACTCAGTGGTCTTTATATATTTATAAATTGTGTGTGTGTGTGTGTGTGTGCATGTAACAGTAGAAATAAAGAAAAAAGAGGTTATAACTTGGAGAGAGAGCAAGAAGAAGGGACAGAGGAGAGATTAAAGGGGGAGCAAATGATGCAAATAGAGTACACATTTACAAAACTAAATTTTTAAAAATCACTGTTAATCTCCTTTGAGTATTAACAGAAAACAAGAGGGTGAAGGAGCTCACTAGTTGGATAGGCTCTGCTTCGCACGAGAGCACACCCTGAGAAGTTTAGTGAAGAACTTACTGTTCTCAGCACTGGAGGGAAGACGTCTCAGATTAAAGCATCTGTGGGCTTGGGTTCTCCCAAGGTCTCCCTTGCCGACGGCCACCCACATCAGAGTCCTCCCAAAGTCCATTTTCTGGGCATACTGTTTGGTGTCTGTTCATTGGGCAAAATGTCCTCTTCTTTAAAGACATCAGTGTGAGTAAGGCCCATCAGTATTATTTGCCTAAACTTTCCTTATCTACATGCAGGTGCAGTTGATTTGGGAAGAATGAGAAGCTGGAAATCCAATGTATGAATTGCAAGGGTCCTGGGTCAGCAGAGATAGAATTGTGCTGGCATGGTATTGTCTGGCTCTCTCATGCACCTCTCTCTGGACTCTGTGCTCCGAATTTCAACCTTCTCTAATAAAGGTCCATAGACTCTTCTGAGGTCCTGAACAAGTCTTTTAGCCACAGTGCGGTACTGTAACACACTGTGTCCTCTGGCCTGATGTTGCAGCCTTTTCTTGGTGAGCACAGGTCAATCGGCATGTGCTTACACCACCAATATCCTCGCTGTTGCTTCCTGTGGTTCACCTACTGCATTGCTCTGTGTCCATGTCACATCATGATAACATGGGCAGAGCCCCTGTCCTTGCTCTTTTCTGTCATACATGAACATATCTGTTCTGACATCTCACAGAGAGGGAATAGCATATATTTTTCCATAATCTGCTGTTCTAAGACCCACTCACAGCCTCAGAGATAGACCCTAGGAAGCATTCGAACTCTTTACCCTCATCAGGGCAAATGCTCTTTCACCAAAATAGCCTCTCTTCTAGCTCCCTCTTTGCTATCCCTCCAAACACCCTCGTGGCTCGTAATCACCTCACTTTGAAATTTTCCCTTCACATGAAAGAACTAAGAGTTGCAAAGTCTTTATCCAATAACATTTTAAGAGCGACTACAGGCTATTGCCAAGGCTTCTCATTACCCTCCATAATTTGACACCATATACTTCAGTCATAGAACATGAAGAGTTCCCAAGTATTGACCTGGAAACTTCATCTCTATTGGCTAGCTTCCATAGTGCCGAAATGTACTGTGCATGCTATCAGAGGAGAAAAGCAAGCATTCATCACAGCTAGCTATGAGCCCTTCAAGCTAAAATAATGGCTAGGCTGACAAGACATGCCAGCTGATGCAATAGTGGCATAGACATCATGGCAGTAAACGGTTGGTTGCTTTCTGATTGAATTTAAGTCCTGCTCCACAAGATAAAATCCATAGCTGGCAAAATTATTGGGCTAAGAAACTATGGCTAGGACGGCCATAGGCCCTTTTTACTTACTACTATTATTCTGCTGCATGAACATAAATTTAAACCAACACCTAATGATTTATCATTTTACTCATAGTTTAGTGCATCTTTCAACCTTCAACAGAGAAGCTTTTATTTGCAAATGGTGATCAATATAGACACCAACAACTGGCCAAGGTGCAGAGCATTAGAGACTGCAGAACGTTCAGCCCTAAATTGTGTGTGTATGTAATATACATATATTATGTATATACATATAAATACATCATATACATACACATATACAAATGCATTTACAGATACATATATTACATATATTTCCTTGCAAGGCTCTTTGCAGGAGGGTGGGGAGGAAAGAGTACAAGAGCCGGAGATGCTCAGTATTACAAGGAATCAGCGTTTCCTGCACATCGAAGAGCAGTAAGAACTGCATTGAAAACATGGAACTTCATGTAAAAACTATCAGCAGTTGTAGCAGGAAGCACAAGACCTGTCCAACTCAAGACAGACCAACACCCAACAAGGAGAGGGAAGTTGGGCATGAAGTTCTATCCCTAAGCCAAGGGATGATTAACAATTATTAGTCTCTGAGAAAGGAATAGTCAGTTTTCTCTAAAAGTACGGCCCCTGCTAACTCAACCATGCTCCAGTAAAAGATCACATATCCAAGAATATTTGGGAAGCACAAACTGACCTTGATTTGTGGAGGGGGGGAAGAAATAGACATAAGTTGGGTGGGTAAGGTAAGTGGGTGAGGATGAAACTGGGAAGAATTAAAAGGGGGAGAGAGAATATGAGAAAAACACACTGTACTGAATTATTAAAGAAATATTTATTTTAAAATATATTTCAGAATGGGTCTTTCAATAATTCAACAATCTCATGAGCGCTTCAAACAATTTACTTTATTAAGCTGTTTTACATGCTCATTACATTATTTCATCTTTCAACGGTTCTGGAAGGAAGAAGAGAGCATTTCTTTATCTCAAGAAGAAAACTGAAAGGTAGCTTCCCTACCATGACTTCTGCCATTCTTAAGCTATCCATAAATATATTTTAAATTATTGGAGTGTGAATGTGTGTTTGTGTGTGTGTGTGTGTCTGTGTAGGCATTTTTGCTAATTTTCACATGTAGAGGTCAGAAGACAACTTTGTGGAGTCAGTTCTCTCCTTCTGTGTTTATGTGGCTTCCAGAGATTGAACTCGAAGCATCAAGCCTGCACTGAAAATGCTTTTATCCACTGAGCCATTCTACCACCTCCAACCCCCTTCTTCTCATATGCCTAAAATTGACCTTGAACTTTCCATGTAACCAAGCATGACCTTGAACTTCTGATTCTCCTGCCTCAGATCCCTAGTTCTAGGATAACAGGCCTGTCCCCACCTCTCAGTTTATACGGAGTTGGGAGTCAAACCCAAGACTGTATGTAAGACAAGCATTCTACCAGCTGAACCCAAAGATTTTGGCAGTCCTATACCAGGAAACAAACCTGAGCATCAGGGTAAAAACCAGATATCCTAACCCCTACACCAATGGTTCTCAACCTTCGTAAATGCTACGACCTTTTAATACAGCTCCTCATGTTGTGATGACTCCAACCATAAAATTATTTCATGCTGCTTCATAACTGTAAGTTTGCTGCTGTTAGGGATCATAATATAAACATCTGATGTGCAGAATATCTGATATGTGACCACCAAAGGGGATGCCACCCACAGGTTGAGAACCACTGATCTGGAAGACATTTCTTAGCGCCTGGTACAAAATTCTTGCTAGAGAATCCACGTGCTAGAAACTCAGTCCCTAAAGTCATCTTCAGTGGTATTTGCCACTGAGACTCTGGGAGGTGAATGTGTCCATGGGCCCAAGGACAGCATCTATAGCTTGCCAAGATGAGGGAGATGTGAGCGAGCATTCCTGCCCAGTCTCCCTATGTTATATTAACCAACACCTTCAGATGTAGATCCAGTGCTGTGATGTCAGACCTCCCAGATTCTTGAGCTGTGGTCTAAAGAAGCCCCTATATTTTATAAATGACCTCCACTGTGAGTGTTTTGTTACATTAAGACAAACTGTACGATCCTTAGGTTAATCTTTATGTAAAATACCTGGGAAATAATATACAACAAGTAATTGAACAAATCCTTTCCACATTATTTCTTGAAAATAAACTCCATTCTAAAAACCTCAGGTGATTCTGTTGGCAACCCTGTGAGATATTTTGTTCAGTCCCTAGAGCTGCTATAACAAAACACCATAAACTGGGTGGTTTTAAATAACACAAATTTATTCTTTCACAGCTTTAGGAGACAGTCTAAATGGAAGTTTCGGAATTTTGTTCTCTTTTAAGGCGCTGGGTGAGTTTTTCTTGTCTCAGCATTTGGTGACAGTGACCGATGTCAGGTAGAACTACCACTCAGTCTCTGCCTCCATCTTTCCATGGCTGCTTTCGCAGAGCGTCCCCCAATGCACCTTATAGGGATAGGAGTAATTGGGTAGGGTTCTACCAAAATCCCTTATGACCTTGTGTTTACTGTGTGCATTTAGCCTACTTCCAAATGTTCACAGAGCTAGGATTTGAGCATATAATTTAGGAGACACAGTGCAATCCACACTAATATGGCGTGGACATACCTATATCCCCCAGAGGACAGTGAGGCTCCGGAAAGGCCCCGCCTCAGATGCAGCGAAGGAATGTAGGACTGAAATTTCCTGGGCCTCGCCACACAGGGCTTTGAAATAGGAACCCAGAGTCTCTTCATTGAGATACTTGATTCTAGGAGCAGCTGTATTGAAAGGGCCCACAAGAGTTTTGTAAACAAGTAGTAGAAACTTGAACGGAAGAAGCTGAGCCTAGAACTTATTTCCTTAGGACACTGTTTTCGTTTGTGTGGAAAGGAATTGGTTCTCACGCACTACCTGCGGCATCTTCAGATTCTCACATTTTACAGCATCTCATGCCAAATTTCTCTAAAAAAAAATCATTTTCAGACAGACATTTTAATTTTAGGCATCTCTTCCTGTACTACGACACTGATTTTTATCCTGTTTGCTCTTCAAGCAACATGTCACGCCAACAATCCTGTGTTGGAGGTTACACTCTTATTGTACCCACTTCACGGAAGAGCAACTAGGACCTGAACCAAGATCAGTAACAGGAATTGATGCGCCCTGTGCTAATCTGCCTCTATCTTTCCTGGGGGAGCCATTGTCAGCTCCCCTCTAGGATGGGGCTCCTCTTTCAAATTCGCACTGCCTACAACGACTGTCCACCCACTCTTGCCTCCTCAGTTCCACCCCAAGCTCCTGGCCCTGATGATTCCTACTCTCTGATCTTCCAAATACATCCATTTGGACCTCTGACATGTACTATTGCATCATATCATTATATGTGAGCAAGAACAAGACCGTGTTCCCATCACTCATCCTACCAGGTGGGCAATGGGCACAAACAACCATAGCCTGATGACTGCCCTGGCACTGACACCCCTGCGTAGAGTGCCTGGCCTATAGGGAGATACCGAGGTCTGCCAGTCACCTTGTCTCTGTGTTTCTAAGAATTTTGCCTGGGCCCATCAGTTCTCCATCCTGGCCTGCCTGACTCCCAGTTCCACCACATTGTTTCTGAAGTTCCATCCAGGTTTAACCCCCTTTGAATCTAAGCCCTGCTCTGTGAAGGTGCTCCTATAATGCCAGCCAAAACTGATTACTTCCATTCTTAATTAAGCTCATATTTCAGTACTAAAAATCTGAACATATTTGACAGAAATATTTTATACTACTTCTGGACTTAGGAAGCAATGAAATTGTAGCTTGAGGGCCAAAGTGATGTTAAGCTCGGGCGTGTCAGCAGGGAAAAAAACTGACACTATGCCTCAGCTTGTCAGCATTTGAAAACAAGAAAGATATGGGCTGCGTTCACACCTCTAGATACACATAAGCCATTTATTAAATATCTTTTGTAAATTTGTATGTTTTTCTCTTTCCTATATTGACAATGTTTATAAATCTTAGTTCCTTCATCAGGCAAATTCCCAGAGATTAAAACTATTCATTTATGTTTCCCCACAGACCTTCAGCAAATGCAACCTCATAGCAAAAGCATATATATATATATATATATATATATATATATATATGAAAACAACAGAGCTATAAATATAAACGCTTCATATGATTACATTTGGCATGTTTGATGCATACAGTTAAACAGAACTTCAAGAAATGGGTTATTTCATGCTAATTTGATTCAGTTTCCAATTCATCCAAATCCACTAAATTATTGTTGTGACGTTTAGTACATCACATTAAATATGAAAACTTATAAATTAAATTCACCTGTTTCCTTAGTAGTTACAATAGACTTGGTTATATAGCTAAAGGATTAGTGGAGTTAAAAAAATCTATATTTATAGATTCACACAGTCATAGAAGGCTTCTTCTCAATGCAATCTGGTTTTAAAATTTGAGAATTCAAAGAAGCAGAAGCATTCACCTTTCTTGTTTCTCGATAAGGAGAATGGAAGAGGGAAACACAAAGCAAATCAAAGTCAAAAATCAGATAAAACTCCAGTGGCAATAGAAAAATCCCCATCTTTTACAATAGTGTGTTTTCACTAGATACACAGAAATTTATTCACAAAGATGCTATGACTGGGTATAAAAATAGTTTTATTGACTAGAATCATCTCTCCTTCCTGTATAGTTTAGGACTCAGGCAAAGGGGTTCATGAAGGTAGTTCTGCAGGGTCCTATGCAGGTGTCATGTGGTTTTATTGTGCATGTTACAACACCTACCTATCAGACAACATGTGCCCATTGGTGTAATAGTGGCAAGACTGTTTACGGGGGTCACTAACTGCTTTCCTGATTGGATTTGAGGTCAGATTCACAGGCTGTAATTATGCCTGATACTATCAGTATGTTCAAAGCCTATGGCTAGGAAAGCCATGGATCATAGGGGAGAACGTATTGATGTATTTTTTCCTAATGCTCGTGATGTCAAAAGGCCTTCTAGATATTTATGTTTTTATTTTGTTTTGTTCTGAGAATTTCATCCATCAGTACTGTGTTTACATTTTTGTCCCTCTCCCCTCTGCAACTCTTCCCATGATCCTCCTCACACACATTTCCCTCTCAAATTTATGATCAATTCTTTTTAATTATTTCTGCATCCATGTCTATGTGCATATGTCACGTACAAAAAAACATTATCTCACAGCTTACTTCATGGTCCCCTGGCTCTTACAGTCTTTCAGTGGTTTTTCCTGGGGCTTATAGGTAGTAGTTGTACTGTAGGGTGGACATGTGCTGTTCGGTCAGCATTCTCTGCAGTTTGACCAGTTATAGATTTCTGTAATGCTCTCCATCTGTTTTCAAAAGAAGCTTCTCTTGAACATGAGATTAGGCTTATCTGTGGGAATAAGGATAAATGTTTAAGGTGAAGTTGGGAAGTACACTGGTTTAGGAAAGCAGTAATAGGGTCTCCTCTTAGAGCCATGGCCTCACTGGTCATAAATGGTTGGTGAGGTTTACAGTACCGGGTATGAATTCCCCCTTATTGAGCAGACTTTAAATCCAATTAGAAAGCTACTGGTTGCCCCCAACATATAATTCCTACTATTGTACTTTATCTTGCTATCCTTGTCATTGTTGTGGTTTATTGGCTTTACAAATGGGTAGAAATATTGACTGCTTTTCTCCCTTGGCTCTTGCGTAGCACCAGCAGATACTCTGAGAGCTAGTCCTCAGGGAGGAATCTTCCATGTCATTTCAAGCTTGATTCCTCCAAGTCTATAGTCTGCAGTGTAGTCATTACACCAATGTAGTGTTTGCAGCAATAGCGTCTTACCTTCAAGTTCTGGGAGACAACCAAGGGCAATAGGAATAGCCTGTCTTTATTTCGTAGTCTATTCCGCTTTTCTGACCAAAAACTCTAAGATATATTTTCAACGCCCAGCACTGGAAGTCTTATTAGACAGCATGGTGGTTTGGATGAGGTTGTCTACTATAAGCTCATGCATTTGAACACCTGATCCAAAGATGGTGGTACTGTTTGTGAAGGCCTGGAGAGGCAACCTCGCTAGAGAAGGTAATCACTGGGAGCAGGCCTTAACATTTCTAGTGCTGATGTCATTGGCAGTATTCTCCCTCTCTTTGCTTTGTGCTTGTGGTTCAAGAGGTAAGCTTTCAGCTTGCTGCACCGGCCTGCCACCATGATGATGCTGGACTCCTATCCCTCTGGAGCCATAATCCCAAATAAAAACTTCCTTCTATAGTTGCCTTGGTCCTGGTGTTTTATCATAGCAATAAAAAAGTAACAATAAACAGAGCCTAATTCTCTTGGTAAATGTTTGTTTTTTTAATAATTTTTACTTTTTTATATCAATCACAGGTTATTTACTTCGTATCCCAGCCATAGCCCCCTCCCTCATTCCCTCCCAGTCCCACCTTTCCTCCCTCATTTCCTCCTATGCACCTCTTTAAGTCCACGGATAGGAGAGGTCCTCCTCCCCTTCCATCTGACCTTAATTTATCTGGTTTCATCAGAACTGGCTGCCATTATCTTCCTCTGTGGCCTGGCAGGGTGCTGCCCCACCAGGGGGAGGCTGTCAAAGAGCTCGCCACTGAGTTCATGTCAGAGACAGTCCCTGTTCCTCTTACTAGAGAAACCCACTTGGATACTGAGCTACCATGGGCTACATCTGAGCAGGGGTTCTAGGTTATATCCATATATGATCCTTGGTCATGGTTGGAGAAATAGTCTCATAAAAGACCCCTGAGCCCAGATATATTTGGTCCTTGTGAAGCTCCTATCCTCTCCAGGTCATACTAACTCCCCCTTCTTTCATATGGTTCCCTGCACTCTGCCAAAGGTTTGGTTATGAGTCTCAGCATCTGCTTTGATACACTGCTAGGTAGAGTCTTTATACCACTCCTAGGCATATATCCAAAAGAGGCTCAAGTATACAAGGACATTTGCTCAACCATGTTTGTAGCAGCTTTATTCATATAGTCACAACCTAGAAACAACCCAGATGTCCATCAATGGAGGAATGGATACAGAAATTGTGGTACTTTTATACAATGGAATACTACTCAGCAATTAAAAACAAGGAAATCATGAAATATGCAGGCAAATGGTTGGATCTAGAAAAGATCATCCTAAGTGAGGTATCCCAGGGGCAGAAAGACACACACGGAATATATTCACTTATAAGTGGGTACTAGACCTATAAGATAAGATAAACATACTAAAATCTGTATACCTAAAGAAGATAAACAAGAAAGAGGACCTGGAGTAAGATGATCAATCTTCACTTAGAAGGACAAATGGGATGGACATTGGAAATAGGCGAAAAGTAACAGGAAAGGAGCCTACCGCAGGGGGCCTCTGAAATGGTTGTCTTTTTTTATTATTATTCTTTATTAATTACACTTTATTCACTTTGTATCCCCCCTGTGGTTCTCTCCCTCCTCCCGTCCCAATCCCTCCCTTCCTCCACCCTCTGCATGCATGCTCCTCCCCAAGTCCACTGATAGGGGAGGTCTTCTTTTCCTTTGTTCTGACCCTTGTCAATTAGGTCTCATCAGAAGTGGCTGCATTGTCTTCTTCTGTGGCCTGGTAATGCTGCTTCCCCCTCAGGAGGAGGTAATTAAAGAGCAGGCCAATCAGTTCATGTCAGAGACAGTCCCTGTTCCTATTACAATGGAACCCACTTGGATATTGAACTGCCATGGGCTACATCTGTGCAGGGGTCTTAGGTTATCTCCATGCATAGTCCTTGGTTTGAGTATCAGTCTCAGGAAAGACCCCTGTGCTCAGATTTTTGGGTTCTGTTGCTCTCCTTGTGGAGTTCCTGTCCTCTCCAGATCTTACTGTTTCCCACTTCTTTCCTAAAGTTCCCTGCACTTTTCCCAAAGGTTGCCCATAAGTCTCAGAATCTGCATTGATAGTCTGCAGGTCAGAGCCTTTCAGAGGTCCTCTGTGCCAGGCTCCTGACTTGTTCCCTCTTTCCTCCTTCTTCTAATGTCCATCCTCTTTGCCTTTCTGGATAGGAATTGAGCATTTTGACAAGGGTCCTCCTAAAAAATGGAGTACAGAGCTAAACAGAGAATTCTCAATAGAAGAATATCGAATGGCAGAGAAACACTTAAAGAAATGCTCAACCTCATTAGGCATCAGGAAAATGCAAAGCAAAGTGACCCTAAGATTTCACCTTACACCCATCAGAATGGCTAAGATCAAAAGAGACTCAAGAGACAACACATACTGGAGAGGTTGTGGAGAAAGAGGAACCATCCTCCACTGCTGGTGGGAATGTAAACTTGTACAACCACTCTGGAAAGCAATCTGGCGCCTTCTCAAACAACTAGGAATAGCACTTCCTCAAGTTCCAGCCATACCACTCCTAGGCATATACCCAAAAGAGTCTCAAGTACACAATAAGGACATTTGCTCAACCATGTTTGTAGCAGCCTTATTTGTAATAGCCAGAAACTGGAAACAGCCCAGATGCCCCTCAGTGGAGGAATGGATGCACAAATTGTGGTACATCTACACATTGGAATATTACTCAGTAATAAAAAACAAGGAAATCATGAAATTTGCAGACAAATGGTGGGATCTGGAAAAGATCATCCTGAGTGAGCTATCCTAGAAGCAGAAAGACACACATGGTATATACTCACTATATATGTTTGTCTTTTTATCCAGATTTGTGGCGCTCCCAAACTTGATCAAAGAAGCTTGTTACAGTGGGTAGCAGTTAATGCAGAGACTCATTACTGAGACTAAGCAATTGTGTGTGTTCAGCCATAGAAGGAACATCTTCAAAATTCCCTTCCCTACTCAAGGCTCAGTGAACAACTAGAAAGAGGGGACAGAAAAGATATAAGAGCCACAGACATGTATGGAGGATTGCTGTCCTTTGGACATGGCATTTCTGTTGCTCATATAAATTTAAAGCCAGTATGTCTACCTATGTAACATCTGTACAAGATCAAGCAAATTAAAAACTCTATCACAGAAATGAAAGGGTTGGGCAATCTCCCCTACTCCCAGCCTGATGAACTATTAGCAGTTGATGCTAAGAAAGGAAAAATCACTTTCTTAGAAGAGTAGTCACTGGTAGGCTCCCGGTGACACAGTATGTAACCACCATGTCTATTCACATATAACCAGTATGAATTAGATTCATTGTATTTAGATAGATAGATAGACAGACAGATAGATAGATGATGGATGGATGGTTAGATACATAGACAGACAGATATATTGATTGACTCATAAGAAAGGCATGAATTTGTGAGGTAGATATGATGAAAGGCCTTGGGGGAATTTGGAAGAGAGGAGGGTAAGGGATATATATGATCAAGATACATTGTACAGATTATGATATTTTCGAATTCATTTTTTTAAAGGAAAGCTAGTTACTCTTTTACTCATTGAGTGGCATGACACACACCTTGTTTGTCCCAGAAACTTGCAGGCTTTAGGCACTAAAAATTTGTTCACTGTACTTTAGGAAAGCATGAGATCCATATTGTGTAGTTTCTCATGTTGTGTTGCCACAGAGAAACCGAGGGTCTTTGCACACCTACAGAGAACAGTCAGCTCTTACTGTTCTCATAGAAGGCATGTATACATGACCCAAACAAACACGGATTCTGTCACAGTGAGCAAGGGGACTGGGGCTGAGTGCTTAGTGCGAGTGAGCCTCGGTTTCTTCTTCTACAAGGATAGTAACACCTAACTGTAGAGTAGCTATGCTAATCTACAGAGCGTTTTGTGATTGGTCTGACATGCATAGTCTGATTATGTGACAGTGTTCAGAATGATGACCAAACCCAGGAAATTTAAGCTCTTATTATGAAACTTTAGCTTCCTTCCTTCCCTGAACTTAGTTCACATCCTATTAAAAGTCTACTGGTCGCTTTCTTGGTATCCTCCCTTGATGGTCATTCTAGAACTCAAATTCAGTTTAAAATGTCCATGTTGGGGCAGGAGTGATTGTTCAATGGTTAGAAGCACTGGCTGCTCTTTCAGAGGACTTAGTTTGGTTCCTAGAACCCACATGGTGGCACAAACTCACCTGTATCTCCAGTTCCAGAGGATCCAACACTCTTCTGGCCTATAAAATTAAAAATAATAATGATACATACATAAATAAAATGTCTACCTCCTCAGACTTCCTGGCAGCCAGATACTTAATTCCTTCTGCCTCCCTGGTAGGTAGATACCCAGCCTGGAGATGGAGGCTCCAGCCTGAAACCAGTATCCAGGAGAAGAGGATAATTCTGGAGAAATTTGAGGGGATACAGGCAACCGAGGTCATCATCAGGTTTCTCCAATAGGCTGTGCAGTTAAATCCCTGCTTCCCTGCACATCACTGAATGGAGGACTTCTCTGGTACTGCTTTGTTCTCCTTTCCTGTGACCTTCTACTCCATTACACTCAACTGATGGTTTCAACGATCACTTTCATGCTAACATCTCAAAAAGTCTTCATTTCCTTGCTTCTTTTTCTTCGTCCACATCCTTTATGACAGTCTTCAACATGTATGTGTCATACTCTCTAAATTCATACAAAGAACATTGATTCTCACCCTCCACCCCCACCCCCGTTGCCAGAGTTAAAAATGGAAAGCCAAATGTATGTTAGGTACAATGTTATAAATATATCTGTGTACTAATTCTAAAGTGGTCATAATTTTCATTATGTGCATCTGCATTTGGTCCAGTTTAGTTAACAAATTTCATATTTTGAACTTTAAAACATAGAAAATTTCAGGAGATAGTCTATCCTTTTCTTCTCCCAATTAAATGTTAAACCAAATGGAAAGACCTTGACATGAAAAGCTGTCAATTTCTTGGCCTACGCCAAGGTTTCCCCACAAGCTGACTGCCAAGCCAGGAACTAATCATTACATTAAATTTCCAACTCTTTTTCCCATAACTGTGTTCTGTTCAGGGCACCAGAGAGTATTATAAGGATAATCATCTCAGAAGACTGCTCAGTGGCCCAGAGACCTCCCTAGTTCCACAGTATAGTCTGCTCCTCTGCTTCCCCAGTTCCTAGCTGGCAGACACGCGATTTGACTGTGGCCAACAACTACAGCCTTGTCATCTACCCAGGGACTCTAGTCTAGTCATACTCACTCTCTCTCTTGCCAGGACACACAGTTACATTTCAGGTTACATGCCCTTGTCACGAAAGCCTCGGGGAACACTCTCTCCCATCCAGCGGTTGCCCTGAGACTACTTTCCATCTCAGATCTGGCTTCCTGAGCTGCTTCAGCTACACTGACTTCTCCCTGCAGTACAATTGCATTCAGCACTGTTTTCCTTGTCACCTGGTTAGGAGAAGACTAGTCCTTAGTAGAATGTGATTTGCAGAATACCTGCTTACAAAGGTACTGCGTACTCTATATATCTCAGATTCTTTATACATACACAGAGAAATAGAGAATAACTGAAGAGAAAAAGTTTTACTCTTATGTTCCAGATTATGTCTGTCTGTCTGTCTTCTCTGCCTTTAAGGAGCTTCCATTTCACCTGCACACTGAAGTAACATCACTAAAGGTCAGGACCTCCTTCTCTGGCAGCCATTGACGGTACCACAGAGCATTCTAGGCTCTACACAGACAACTCTGCATCATCACTGTTCAGTGGTAGCCACACTGTATCTTCCTAAGGTATCCTTTTCGGTTGTCACACAGTGCTGAGTACTCAGCCTCTTCCTTCATTTGGTGTGTACCTTAGGCTTTCTTTTTCCTGTTGCTATGATAAAGCACTCTGATAAAAGCAACCTACTAAAACAGTTCATAGTTCAAGGCTATAGACCATAATAGTGGGGAAAACAAGACAGCAAGAATTTGACAAAGCTGGCCACATGGCATCTGCAATCAGGAAGGGGTGAGCGATAAATGCTTGCTTCTGCTCTGCTCCCTTTTTCCATTCACACAAGCCAGGATCTCAGCCGAGGAATAGTGGCAGCCATGGTGAGTGGGTCTTCCTACCTCAACTAATGCAACAAAGACAGCCCCACAGTCATGACCAAAGACAAATCTTCCAGGTGACTCAATACCACGTTAACTAGATACCACACACACCAAATCTAGTCCAACTACTTGTTTTTCGTAATTCAAGATTTTACTGAAATGAAAGATTTTACTTTCATCAACGCTCTCAGGTATACTAATGTGATTCCTCAATTTTATAAACGTTGCTTTATTTATTATTCTCCCTAGCGACAGAGAGGTGCTTTCATGATCAATGAATAAAGCAAAGAGGCTTACAGAAAATGAGGGTCACGGGGGAACAAATATCTGTGATTAGAACTTCAGTAAGAAAATTTCCCTCCTGCTCAGGAATGGTTGATAACGACAGATCACATTGAAGTACATCCACAAAGTTACTTCCTGTTTATCTGCAATCAATAGACTGGCCATTGCCTACAAACCATCATAGCTAACTCCCCCAACAGGGAAAAATGGTCAGCTTGACTGTCATCGGATGGACACGATGTCTCAATAAGTTCTTGACTGATTACCTCCCAGCAGCCAAGGTGTTTTAAAGAATAGATATCACATGGTACAGATAACAATGCGTATTTTAAATCCACAGCTCAAACAAGGCAGACATTTATAAAAGTAACTTTTGTGCGAAGTTCATAGGAAAGGCTGTTTTAGTAGTCTCCACAGGTGTGTCATCTTTGGCCAAGTGACCTGTGGCCCCAGCCTTCCTTAAATTGTGGATTGCTCTCCTAGGACATTCCTAGCATACGGCTTTCTAGACTAAACACCACCTTATGGTTCAAGACAGCTCTTAGTCTAGTTATTATTTCAACTCACAGTTTTGTTTTGTTTTTTTTTAAAGGCTGAAGTTGGAGAAAGGGTTTCCCTAGATGAGTCCATGCCCTTTAAGAAGCTTTCTAGGAAATAGCTAACTACCTAATGTCCCAGTTTCTGTATCAGTCAGAGCTTTCAAAAAAAAAAAAAATCCGAGCCAACAGAATATAAATAGGTATGTAGGTGGACAGTGGAAGGACAGATTGATGTGATGTGATATGATACGTTTGATAATGAGACGGTACTTACTATGGAAATTGCCTCATGTATTATGGAAAGTCTCACAATGTGCTGATAACAGACTGGAGAACCAGGAAGCCAACAGCATGGCTCAGTTTAAGGTCAAAGGCACTGGAATCAGGAACCTGATGATGTAGCTCTCAGAACAAGGCATTGGACATGAAGACCCAGGGGAGGGTAAACACCCTTAGTCAAAAGGCCAGAGAAACGGAAACTCTGAGAGGGCCGGAGAACAGTATTTGGCTTCCTTAGAGATTGTGTATCGCTGTTCTGCTGCCTCATTGCTCTCTCCAGGCCCTCTGCCAAGTACGTTGTGCCCACCCACACTGGAAGGTCTTCTTAACCAGACACTGAATCACATACCACATTTCTCGCCAGCCCTGGAGCTCCCATAATGCGGTCAAGTGGAGACCTAAGGCCACCCAACGCATCTTTCCCCTCTTGGTCCAGGACACAGATGCAGTTATAAGGGGAACTGCAAGTTATTGTTTTCAGCTGGGTGCGAGGACTTAGGGTTAGGAATCTGCTGCAGGGAGAGGCAAAGAGCGATGGGTATCTCTACTGCCGCTGGCACACACTCTGAGGAAGACCTCACTCCCCTCCGCTTGCTTTCAGGAAGAACTGATTCTGGCTCTCCCACTCGGTCAACAAAGTACAGAACAACTAAAAGCTAACAATGGTTATGCTTATGTCCGTCATCTTACTGCACGTCTCCAGGGATGACACCCAAGAACTCCGGTAACTTCCAGAACCCGCAGCTGAGGTAAGAAACTGTTCCCTGCCTCTCTTTTAGGTCCCAGAAAACAAAGTGTAAGAAGGCCAGAAGGACAGGTACATTTTGAATTTGGATGTCTCCCATTTTGTCCCTGTTTGCCTCCTTTGAATTGATTTTCTCTGAAACGCTGCACACTGAGGGCAACCTGGAGTCCCAAACACTCCCAGAAGCCACTTGATGGCTTCATCAACAAGGTGAACCCCATTCCCATTGAATGGGGAAATACTGGAAATAAGGAGCTAAAGTAGACTCTTTAGCTAGGGCAAGACCGCTTGCAGGCCAGGGACCCTGGGAGGAAGGCTGCTTGCTTTAATGCAGACGTGCTAGACAACCTATCATGTGTGTCTTTTTCTTCTTTTGAATACCGGAAGGAGTCTTTTAAAACAATAAAAATGAAGGGGAAAACACATAGCCTCAAGGAACCAAAAGCCAGAGGCAGACAGAAGAGGACAATACCAGAAGAAGCTACATTCAACTCCCTCCTGACTATCAAACAGCTCCTTAGAGATGTGTAGTGAGGATTTTTGATGTCTCTTAAAAACCCAGTTCTGTTCTGTGAGTATGGTTTTGTTTTAATCCTAGGTGTGGGATAAGGTGCTACTTCAAATTGTCCACAGCCACTAACTATAATTTGTCCCATGCCCTAGGAGGGGTTCTGACGTGGCAACTGCTGCTCCCCCTGCTGCCGCTGGTCCCTGCTGCTGATTTTGCTATTGTTGGATTTCTGGGTTGCTGGATTTCTGGATGTTGTTGCCTGGACGGCTGGTCGCTTGTATTCTGATAACAAAGACTGGACTTGCCCCAAGGAGCTCAGTGTCCTTGATCAGCAGGAAGAGGTCCCCCTTTCTCCTCTAACCTCCTTTGCTGCCTACCTGGTGTTGGAGGGGTGGAAAGGATTGGGGTGGTGGAGGGTGGTATTTAGAGGAACCCAAATCAGTAGTCAAAAGGCACAGTTACAGAGCTAGAGGCCAGAGCCGCTGGGATGTGTTCAAGACAGATGTAGCCAATGGGAGCAGGGGTTTTCTCACTAAGAGCACCCGCCTCTGCTTCTTCCCTTTACCTTCCTTAAACTTAGGCCCTTTGCAAGGAGCCATCAGCAAGCCCTGCTATAGCATAGGAACAGGGCTAAAACCCCACACATGTCCGAATT
The DNA here is from genome assembly GCF_030254825.1 of Meriones unguiculatus. Taxonomy (NCBI): domain Eukaryota; kingdom Metazoa; phylum Chordata; class Mammalia; order Rodentia; family Muridae; genus Meriones; species Meriones unguiculatus. The sequence goes on from NC_083366.1 coordinate 32,891,966, forward strand.
TGCCTCCATCTGTCTTCCTGTAACACTTAAGCCTTGGGATAGCATTGCTTCCTGTCACTGCATATTGCAACCTGGCTTTCCTTACTGCCTAATAACAATCAAAAGAAAAATGGGAACAACTATACAATGCATCCACAGCAAAGCCTAATGTTACTTTCCAGGAAGTTGTACGCTCTGCTTTGATAAATTCTGTTCATTTTCCATGTGGCAAACACACTTTAACCCTAGTTTAGAGGTTTTGTATCAGCATGCTAATAAGAAACACTAGCTTTATGACCTACAGATAATAGAAAACATTTTCTTATGTGTTTTCTTTGGCCAAGTGACCTGTGCCCCAACCTCAGCCACCCACCTACCATGTGAAGTTCATGGCACTGGTCTTCCATGGCATAGCTATGCTTGCCTCTTAGAAGACAGAGTCTGGGCCATGTCTACAGATCCACTGAGCTTATAAGCTCTGCAGTGCTCTGCTCTCTCCAAGACAGCACAAGACTGAATGAGCACATCAGCTAGCTCTCTGTCACTGACCTCAGCACAGGTTCCAGACCATGGCAAGCAAGCAATATGGAGACAGTCCTAGAGGACAAGCCCTCGTGTCAAGAAATACCGAACCCCAAACAAGTCTCAACTCTGCTCCAATAATGTTGAGCACAACGTGGTTACCTCAGAGATGGCCTCCATTTGATGTCTGGCTCCTCATAAATAGGAACTAAGAGCCCAGTCCTACAGCAAGTAAATTACCTGTGTTCAGTTATAATTGACCTGCTTTGCTGCAAGCATTGCACTTGGAAAATTATAGCTTTATCGCAATGAGGTGCCAGAAAGGGTTAATTTGCCTCCAAAGGGAGCATAATTCACTCCTTCCTCTCCGGAAGCATCAGATCAAGAGGTAATTACAATGACTGACAGCCATATTTATATTTTTATTGGATTATTATTAAGCATTATAGTATTCATCCTCATTACTTTAGCAATTCCACTTTAGACATATTTTGAGAATAAGAATTAGGAAGCCATAGACTAGAAGCTTCTTTACAAAGTTTAACAGTTTTAATGGATGAAAGCTCAATTAGTGAGAGGCAGAAAAAAGAAAAAGAAAAAAGAAAAGAAAAAAATGTTTCCTGAGTGCAGGGCAGAAACTGGCCACTGTTATTTAGACCATGGTAATAAGAACATAGTGGGGTCTTAAACTCCCATACAAGCTTCCTTCAGGAGACAGCAGAAGTACTTTTGCAAGGCTCCAGGGTCACCTCAAACTGGTATTAAAAACTGCATCCACAGACCTGAGAAGGGGTTGAGCAGTTAAGATTGCATACTGTCATTACGGGGGATCAGAGAGTTCATTTCTAAGCATCCATTTAATGGCTCACAGGCTCCATGACTCCGGCTCCAGGAGACAGAACACCTCTGACCTCTGACCATAGGAACCTGCATTCGTGTGCACATATATATATACGGACAGACGGACAGACACACACTCATACACACAATTTAAAGTAAAATAAATTTTTAAAAACTACATCTGGGCATGGAAAGAAACATTTGGCTTCATGTCTAGGAATTTATAAACTATAAGGATCTTTGTTTTATACCTACTAGGTATAAGTCAGACATATATCCTGTCCTGAGTAGCTCAGAGTTGCAATTTAATAACAGTAACGGCCTGAAAGGCATGTGTTACTACTGTGAAAAGAGTCTTGAAAGGAGTGTGGTGTGGTGGTGAACAGTAAAGGGGCTTGGGAAGCATGCTTGGACAATGCAGTCAGGGAGGGGTTCCCGGAAGAAGTGCCATATAGCCAGACCCGAAGGTCACGAGGGTGGCAGGAAGCACACGTGAAGACTTGCAGTAGAAAACACGGAAGTCCACCTCCTGATCTATCTGAACAGACTGCTATTAATCAGACTCTTAATATGCCCCAAGGGAGGCTTACTTCACGGTCCACCACATTCCAGCTTCGATAGTGAGAGCTAGAACTTTGGAGCCGAGGACAGACGGGCCCTCTTGGTGCCCCAGCCTGGAGCTTCTCATCTCGGGCCTAGCTCAGCAGCCCCACCTTGCCTCCTGAATATCTCCTCTTCTTTCTATTTCCGTTCTCCACACGGCAAAAGACACGCTTTCCAATCCAGACTTGATTCAATTCCCTTATGTAAGAACGGAGGGCAGGTAATGAGCAGCCTCTTCTCGGGTTTCTCTCTTGCTGGTTTGTGCTCTAGTAGTTTAAACTCCTTCAAATCTTCAGACTTCACTTCACCCCATGTGGTCTCCACATCACTTCTTGCAGGCTTCCTCGCCTCCAAGATAGACTTTGCTCCCTACAAAAGATGCTCACAGCCTACGTCTGAACGTCTCCGAAAACATTCCCAGTTTCATCCCAGCCTCCACTGTGACTCGCCTGCTCTCTGGGTCACCTTCTTTACAGGTATTCACACAGTTCCTAGTGGCTCTGTGGACCACGGCTTCTGACCCACGGTTGCAAACCTTCGGTTGTAAGTTCACAGTTGCAATCATCAGAGGCGTCGCTGGAGTGGAAAGTGTGTTGGAGGAGAGTAGGCAGATAGTCATGCACAGCATGGTGTCCTGACTTTGCCCTTTATTCTGTGCTTCTCACTGCCTGCAGGACCCTTCCTTCATTTCTTCACAGAGCTATCTGATTTGATTTTTTGACCATCAGTTTAAGACGCTACTTCCTTTTGGGACCATACATAAACAGCCAGTTTGAGCTCATCCTTCCTCTTTTTCAGTACCATATACGGGTGTGTGTTTATGTATGTAATGTATGCACATGTGTATGTGTATAGACACTCAGCACATATACATTATAAATGTGTACCTATATTAATGCGTAGATATAATACTACATATTGTTTGTTTCAAGTAAATTCAAATTCTTAGTACACACATGTCCTCTCTCGTCCTTCATAACCCTCCAAGTTATTACGACCTTGGTCAGTTCTTCATATAGTCTTTCTTCAGTCTCTTCCTAACACGTAGTAGATGCCCACTAGATGTTTGTGTGACTTGAACTGAGCAAAGAAAATAAAGGAGTTGTGAAGCACAATCCCAGACTCTCTAGACTTCCTAATTCTGTGTGCAATCTGTTGGCCTAACCCATGTGATCCATGAACCAATCAGGGGCCCAGAATTGGTTCCGTGGGAGTAGGGTGCTGCTCAGCTTAGTCTTATTGGTAATGAACCCATTCTTAATCCTCATAGTCACTAATCTAAATTTTTTGAGAGCACCTGCTACTTTCTCTTCGTGCATACGCTTTTTTCTAAGAACTTCATAGCTCTTTATAACTGAAGTGTAAAGTAAGTGGTTATTTCATGCACATAGTGAGTATTCCATAAATTATTGGTAGATAGATGTCATTTACTGTTTTCCTAAGTTACATTTGATACAAATCAGTGTAAATACCAACCCAGCCATATCCTTCTCAATAATGTATAATGAATGCCAACACATTGTATTAGGACTAAGCACGACAATGCCAAACCTCATAAAATAGTGGCACTGTAATGGAAGCCTAAGAATCACTCAGTTTCTCAATACACTTAAGTGTTGGGTATGTGGAAATGTTTTTAAGTTGTTCAGCTTAGGCCACTGACATATACTGATTGATTAGAACTGAACAATTGTATCCAGTTATACCAATGTTGTAGTTACTGTAGTAACCAATACTCCCACACATACATAAAACTACTGTAAGACTCAGATCATGTAAGAATCTATTCAGCCTAAGAGTCGAGTTAGGACAGGAATAAGGGAAGAATGTATCGTAGGTGAGATTCTAAGCACATAATTCACTTTACACTACAGTAATATTAATTATGACCGACATTTCGACTTACATAAGACTTGTCGTCTGAGGCAGTTACAACATAGATGCAAATAACCATGTAATTGCTCTAATGTGAGCTTTGTTTTAGCTGCCACAGCAAAGTTTGATCTTGAACAATTCACTAGATTAATAATCAAAAGACTTATAAAGTGGTATATTGGACGATTAGAACCCACCCTGTTCTTGGTAAAGACAATAAAATTTGGGTTTCAGATATCTCAACCATAAGTAATTTCACATGCTTCATTCATAGAAAACAAAATACAGCACAGATCAAAATAAAATGATATTAAATTTTGATTTTTAAAAGACTGCGCATTAGTCGGGTGAAAAAGAAAACCATCCCCTAGGTTGTGGTTATAGAATAAATAGTTGCCTTGAAAGCTTGCATGTGTTTCAAGCATATCTCCCAAGATGTTTCTGGTTCATAACAGTTAATAACACTGTTTTTCCACTTTAAAATTTTATGTGTATCTATTTATCATATTATATATCCTGTACATGAATCCATTTTTTAATATAATCTGTAGCAACTTGCAGTGTGTATTATTTCTTCTATCATATTGCTTTAATCTTTACCTTTTATTCCTTTTGATCTTTGGGTTTTTGTAAATATTTGTTCATTTATTTTTGTTTGTTAATTTATTTATTCTTTTTCCTGGACAAAAATTGTCTCCTATACTCTTAGGAACCTGACAATTTCAGAAATAAATACTCTTTAAAGTTACACTAATAACTTCCCCATATCTCCTCTTTTCCTCAGAAAAGGGGAGCCTACCCCACCAACCCACCCTAGCACATTAAGCCACATCAGGACTAAGCTCATCTTCATCTACTAATGCCAGGCAAGGCAGCCCCATTAGGACAAAATGATTGAAAAGCAGGCAACAGAGTCCATATCATAGCAGCACCCACTCATCTTTCCAGGGAACCCAGATGAAGATGAAACTGCCCATTGATTACATATGGGTAGGGGGCCTAGGTCCAGTCCATGCATGTTCTTTGGTTGATGTGCTTCTGTCTGTGTAAGTCCCCATAGGTCTAGGTTAGTTGACACTGTTGTGCCATTCCTGTCTCCTCCCAGTCCTTCAATCAAATGCAGTTTTAAAATACACCACTGTACATTTTTCTCCAGAAAGAAAACAAGAGTTTTGAACCTTTACCAGTCTGCGATTGTAAGACTGAGAAATGAGCACTGTTAGCTTTCTGGATCTCTTTTCTTCCTCTTGCTTCTGCTAAAGTAGCAGAATAGGGGATATTGCTGATGTTTTCAATAATCCTACACTTATAATTGTTTGCTTATATTTTCCTTTTCCTTTTTGTTTTGTTTCATTTTATTTTGGGTTTTGCATTTGAGTGTCTAATAGCATTCACTTCAACAGATAACATTTATCCTGTATTTACTATCTGGTTTCCATACCAAATAGTATGGAAACTATACTATTACTCTCTCACTTCTACTGATTTATTTTAACATATTTACCATTCAGTTGTCACAAATGCTCACAAATGCCTGTGAGCATTTGCAGAATGAAGATGGACGTGGTTTGCTGATTAACTTTTCCTACAGTAAATCTCCTATATCTTGACATTAATGATTTATTTCTTTCATTTTTCTCTTGGTCCTGGAGAAATTCCCCACTTTTCCTCATGCTTGAGTGATCAGAGTATTCTCCATATTGAAGCTTCCCAATATTTACGGCACGAGGGAATTACTAATCACTTGGTTCCTTGCAAGAATCATATGCACACAGATTCTTCTCTGATCAGAAATAGAACACTGCTTACTTTGCACAGGTCCCGGTAGAGGTGTGGCCTTTAAAGATCAACTCTACAGAATCATGCTGCAGGATGGGGTCTGATTCCCAAGCCCAGCTCTTTATACTTATGAACACAATTCATTTGAAGATGTTTTATAGTCTATATTTCTTTTCAGCTGAAGGTTTTCACTGTAATTTCCCATGTGCTCTTGCCCCTGTTTTTCTTTCTTGTACATTTATCATTGTTAGTATGTAATGCATTTGCATTCTGACTGTTGTGTAACTCAAACAGTATGCCCAAAGTGGAAATCAAAATGGAAGTGACAATGAAAGAGTTTGGGTGGATAAAATAACCGAAGCCAAATCAGAAAGCAATTGTTTCATCATTTAACTGGGGAAAGCTCTAGAATTTGGAAATGTGTAGGCCAGTAAGATGGGGTAGACATTTCTAATGCCTTTCTTTATCCAGTTTCTCTACCTCAAGCCTGTCCAAGATCAAGTTATTGGACATCCTTCCTGGCTTCTTGCACTTGATCAATCTATGTTTCTAATCTCCAATACTATAGAAACTTTCATCTGGAAGAGTCATGGGGAAGCAAGCATGGGAGCTGCGACATCAAGCAGAGAACTCACATCTCAAACCAGGAAGCAGAGCACAAACTAGGAACTGGTTATGGCTTTTGAATCCTCGAAGGCGGCCTCTAGTGTAGCCACCCTTCTTAAACCTGCTGGGGTCAGATGTAAGACATTCTCATGCAAACCACCACAATCCACACCATATCACAATGCAAAATGCATTTAGTCCTGCTTCAAAAATTTTTCATAATCTTTTACAGTTTCAAGACTGTTTAAAAATCCAAAGTCTCTTCTCAGACTCAAGGTGATAACTGCTTTACTGTGCCCTTTAAAAAAAAAATTACATACTCTAAAAAAATTACATACTTTAACATATAATGGCATAGAATGTACGGTACCATTCCAAAGGAGAGGGGTACAAACATTGTGAGGAAATACTGGAACTCCTCTACCATACCACTCCCGGCCTCAGTGGCTTTCTGAAACAATGGAGGAAGATTCCATTACTTTTTTTATTCTTGAATCCTTGCCACATAGATGACACTGACAAGTTCAGCTGCCAGCTTGGGATAAACCCTAGTCTTCTTTAACCACATCAGTAGGTTTTCTTTCTTTCTTTTTTAATTGCAGCTGTTTTGGGGAGAAGAAAAGCCCTTAGGTCTTTACTTTTTACAAGTAAGAAGGTGAGCTGGGTCTTGCCCTGAGGGCTTTATTCCAGTGCAGGTCTTGTAGCTTGTTTTGTTTTGTTTTGTTTTGTTTTGTTTAAGACAGAATTTCTCTGTGTAGCCTTGGCTGTCCTAGACTTGCTTTGTAGACCAGGCTGGCCTGGAACTCACAGAGATCCCCCTGCCTCAGCCTCTCAGAGTGCTTGGATTAAAGGTGTATGCCACCTCTCCTGGCTCCAAGTATCTAATAAAAGTAACTTCCAAAATAATTGCGGCCTCTCTTTCAGCACAAACTTTTATTGTAACATTAAGCTGGTTAGTGGTCCTTTTCTCTCCAGACTATACAATCTGTATTTCTTTCTGCCTCATTTATTTGCTTTTTTATTGTGGCCCTGAACAAAAGTGATTAGTAATAACCACAGAACAAAGTCAAAATTAAGATGTTTTGAAATCTCCTCCATTAGAAAATTGTTCTTTTCAATTTAAGTTTTAAAATTTAAACTTAGCCTCTGGCAAGTTCTTAGGATATGAATAAAAAGTAGCCACATTTTTTTTTTTGGTCAAAATACCACACGAATGATCTCTAGCTTAGTTGTCAATACTGTTCCCTTCTGAAACCTCTTGAACTATACCTCCACAGTCCATGTAACTCTCAACACTACTGTCTTCCAAGCTCCTACTGCTATGACCCATTAATGTTTATAATATTCAATTGCTTTTCTAATCCAATGTCCAAGTCTTTAACATTTCTCAAAGAACAAATAAATAAACAACAAAACAAAGCAACCAAATAAAACAGATGTAGTCAGGTTTGTCACAGCAATAGCCACGCCCAAGTACCAACTTCTGTATCACTTACTCTCCCATTGCTGTGATAATAGCAAGGCAGCTCATGGGAGTGTTATCTGAGCTTATAGTTCCAAAGGTAAAAGGCTTCATCATCATGGGGAAGCAGGCCTGGTAGCTGGAGCAGCAAGCTGAGAGTTAACGTCTTGAGCCACTAGCACGAAACAGAAAACTAGGAATGGCATGTGGTTTTTGATATCCCAAAGCCTGCCCAAATGACATACTCCCCCCACCCCCCCAGCAAGGCCACACATCCTAAGCCTATACAAACAGTGCCACTAACTGAGGATCAAGTACTCAAATGTCCAAACCTATGTGGAACACCTCATTTAAACCATGAGAACTTCAAGGAAAAATGACATAAAACTGTCAAAATGTTTGCGATAGTACCTGGTCCTGGGTAAGGCTCGTTAATGCTGATTTTTAGACTTTCCAAGTGCCTCTGGGAATTTGACGGCAGATGGGTCGAGTGGATGGGAATTATTGTAGCTGCATAATGACTAGAAACAGCTGATATAAGGATTCTGTGAAATAAGAGTAGTAGCTGTTTGGAAATCACTGTGTTTTCTGGGAATAGCCAGAGGTTACTATATAACAGACTTATTAACTGAACACAGTGGGATCGGGACAAATCTAGACTAACCCATGTGGTCTAGAAGTATCTTGGAAGTAAAGAATAAATCGGAGTAGAAAAATCACAACATTAGGTCCAAAATAATAAATTGTTCTGTGTGGCATATTTCTGATGATATAGTGGTAGGCCCTCCCCAACACAGGTGATGACTCTTCAAAACTGGGAGCTGTCTACACATCGTGCAGTGAACTCAACGGTCAAAATACCTTGGTCTTTCCAAACTGGTCTTTCCCCAGTTTGGCTGCTGAAATTCTCCATCCTCAGCAACTGCTTACTCCTTTTTAACCAGTGCTGGATAGGGTCCTCAGGAATCTTGCAATTTTCTGTTGTCTCAGGCCTGATATTTTGTGACTTCTGAGGCCCCAGTAGCTTTCTTTCTTCCTTGGAGCAAATGTTTCAATTTGGAAGAAATGCTGCAAGGCCTAGGAAAAGACCAAACAACAGCTCTTCTTCCTAATTTCATGCTGGATTTCAGCTAATTTGGTCTTGCGTAGGTCTTTAGCATAGAGTCACAACCACTCTGAATCCGCACTGTAACATCCTGTTATGTGCTTCTATTATATGGTGGCTCCATTTTGAACTCTGTGTGTGTGTTAGGGAGTTTCAACAGCAGTAGTTTCCATGTGGCTCTTTCAGATGTCTTTAATGTTAATTATCCTTCTATTACACTCCCTCTTCTTCCCAGACCACCCATACCTTATCCCTTATGACAGTCATTCTCAACCTGTGGCTTGTGACCCTTTCACGGGGGTCACATATCAGATATCCTGCATATCAGATATTTACACTACAATTAGTAACAGGAGCAGAGTTACAGTTATGAAGTAACAACAAGCACAATTTTATGGTGGGGGTCACCACAACATGAGGATCTGTATTAAAGGGCCGCAGCGTTAGGAAGGTTGAGAACCACCGCCTTATAACTTTCTTTACCCGATAATTTGCTTTCCTCCCTTCCTGTCACCTGAATTCTATCTCCCTTCACTTGCGATACACCAATGGCCCTTTACGATTGTTCTGACTTTTGTGAGTACTCTAAAGTACATTTAAACATTGAAAGCTAGCATCCACTTATGAGAGAGTCAGAAATTCTTCTGTCATGTTCCAGAGTCATCAGATAGAGAGACTGCCCAGTTGCAAGATAATAGCTGAGCGACAGACTGTATCAAAAAAGAAAAAAAGAAACAACCACAAATCAACTACCTAAGATTTATCTCAACACATAAGCGACACAGATTCCTGTATTTCCTTAGGCCTCTGAGGCCATCTTTTGGGTCATCTGTTTCTATTGTTATGATAAAACCTCATGACCAAGCCAACTCACAGAAAGGGAATATTTGGACTTTTAGGTCCAAAGAGTTGAGTCTGTCATGGTAGGGAATTTTGCATGGCAGCAAACAGCTGGCATCTGGAGCTGGAAGCTGAGGGTTAACATCTTGAACTGTAAGTATCAAGCAGAGAGAGTGAACTAGTAAAAAACACAAGTCCTTAAACTCTCAAAACCTGCCTCCGGTGAAACACTTTCTCCAACAAGGCCACAACCCTTATGTATCTACAAAAAAAAATGCCTCTAATTGGGGACCAAATATTCAGATGCCTTAGACTATGTAAGAAGCTTATTACTCAAAACATTGCATTCTATTACCTCATCTCCACACTCTTGTGGTCATAGCATAATATAAAACGCAATAAGACGTTGGTGTCTATTACAGTCACAATACTGTTTGATAGTCCAAAATCTCTTCTGAGACATAAGTCAACCTCTTAATTACAATGCACTGTAAAATCAAAAAGCAAAGATGTCCTTCCAACGTAGATGACATAGAATTCACATTACAATTCAAAAAGTGAAGAAATGCTGGACCATCGCAAAACTGAAACTCAGCAGGAAAATATCAGTTATCTAGATCCAGGGCCGATGCCAAAGGGTTTAGAAAGCTCTGTGCCTTCATCTTTGCTGACTATAACACACTTTTCTCCCTTGCCCTGGTTCTACTACCTGCATGCAGCTCCCTTTGACAAATATCTCACAACTCTGGCATCTCCCACATCTTGTGGTTTCCAGCAGAATCCAGACCTCCCTCCACAGCTTCACTCTACTCTTAGGACTTCTTGCAAAGACTCCCTGTTCTGGGCTCAGCATCTTACTGAAACCTCAGAGAAAGATTTGACAACCCCTTTGCTTGTGATTACCACAGGACACAGATTATTAGGATATCCATCAATATTAGGATATATTAGAATATATTTATTATGAAATAAATTCATAAATTCCTTGTAAATTTAGCCCCAGGCAAGTTCTTAGGGCATAGGCAGAAGGCAACTTCATTCTTTGTCAAAATATCATGAATGGTCTCTATCATCTTGAGTTGGGCTTCCACAGTCGGCATAACTCTCAACACTACTGTCCTCCAGGCTCCTAGTAGGATGGCCCACTAAGCTCTGCCTGCAGTGTTCAATCATTTTTCTAGTCCAAAATTCCAAAGTCTTCCACATTCCCCCAAATATCTGTCACAAAAACAGCCCACTCCCTGGTCTGTATTCATTACTTTTCTATTACTATAATAAAATGTTATGACAAAAACACCATACAAAGAACTAATTTGTTTGTGCCTATGGTTCCAGAGGGTTGGAGTTCACAATGGTGGAGCAAAAGTGTAGTAGCAGTAGCAGGAAGCTGAGGGCTCACATCATTGTAAGCATGGAGTGGAGAAAAACTAGAAGTGGGCAAAGAGTCTTCAAACTCTCAAAGCCTGCCTCAAGTACTATACAGCTGCCAATAAGGTCACACTTCTATGTGACCTTCTCAAACAATGCCACCAGCTAGGGAGCAAAATGCCCAATACTACAGGTGATATTCATCATCCAAACCACTGCAAAGGGTTAGCCTGATAGGAAGGAAGGACGCAAGAAAGAGAAGGGAAGATTAGCTCAAACCTGTCTAAGCAAAGCTTTACTTTATTCTCCCAGACATTACCTGGGCTACCAGCCATAAGTCAAACCTAAAAGTCCTTGAGTCCACAGAACATGTCACCCTGAACCTCAGACTCCATTTAACTTAGCACAAAGCTCATTACCCCTTGCTACTAATCCCCAATTCTCTGCCTGCTGTCTTAATGAGGCCTTAGTCATTAGTTCATCTTCACATGTGCCAAGAGCTGCACCCATGATCATAAGCTAAGAGCCTATAGCTTACCTGGGGAACTGTGCCAAGCCCCACCTCCAGTCCATAGCCTGTCTGCTCCACAGCCCTGGGGCTAGGGCTGATACAAGGTCCCTATTTCAGCCTTTGTTTGGTAGAGTTACAAAAATAATTACAGGAATAAAACCAATTCCGTTCTCAGCAGTCCTAAGAGGATCAGAAAAACTATCTTGGGCTTCAACCTTATGGCATGGCTCGGAATTAAGCTCTGAGACATAGCCAGGATCCCTTAGCCAAAGGGCCTAGGGCATCAAATACATTATAAAACCTCAAATAGCTGTTTAATGAATGAAGTTTGTTACGCTCCATGTCACAGGCCATTGTTCCTACCACATGGTGGTGGCCCAACATGTGAGATGGGCCTCTGTCTCTCCCTTGTATGTGGTATGCTATGTTTTTCATGTTAACTAGAACAGATTTCTTCTTAAACTCTGTGCTAAGGTGCTGACAAGCTTTTCTCTTCTCTTAGAAACTGGTTCCCATACTATCTGCTCACAACCAAACTGAAGAGGATTACCTTAAGCCAGGATCAGCAAACATGTTCCATAAAGGGTTTGCGGGGCGTGCAGCCTTTACCACGATCTCTCAATTGTGCCTTTGCAGCATTCAGGCAGCCAAAGGGCATAGTAAAGTAGGTATGGTCACAGTCAAATGAAGCGCCAATAAGCAACAGAGGCAGGGACCTGGATTTGACCTAGGCCAGAGTACCAATTCCTGGCGTATCAGTTAAAGACAAAAGCTCTAATGACAGCTCCAGAGTTGCCTAGCTGCTCAGCCTTAGGCAAACTGCCTCCTAGGTGTTGCTATTACCTGCCTCTCGCTCTTCTAAGATTTAACACCTAGAAGCAACATCAAGAAGCTGAAGACATTTTCTACACATCATCCCTGTCGCCTCCGGGAGTGGTAACTGGGCCCAACACTTCCTCGCAACGGGCAGCTGTTTTCCTCTGCTTTCCAGAGGGTTCTGTGTGCTGGCCATGACCAAGCCCACACTTCTCTTTACTGCATCCTGTGAACATTTTTTGTTGGTGCCCAGCCCGACTGAATCCATCCACTGTGTTCTGGACTGTATCCTATGTCCTACTAATGGCTCAGCCACTTGGTTCCAGTGTTTCTCAAGCATCCCGCATCCTTTACAACAGCCTGGACCAGTGAATAGGGCTAGATTGGTTATGCTATCACCTTCTACATTAGTATTTCCTGGTGGTGTTATGGGGGCCACTTATTCAATGGATGTGTAAGTGTTTGCAAAAGTGCAAAGTTTCTGTGGTCAAACAACTTGGAAGATCTCAAAGATGAAGACAGTGTAAAATATTCTTTCTTGTAGGACTCCTCTGGACCGTTAACAAACTTTTATACTTTGTGTATCTTCAGGAGAGAAATCAAAGCATTCTTCAGCAATTCCAAAAATTGTTTTTACTACAAAGCAGTTTTTGAAGGACATCACATACTAACAAGAATGTAAAGAACATGAATAGGAAACTCAATTTAGGACAAATGACATGAATCGTGAGCTCTGAGTTGATTGATGGCAAATGTTAACCATGTGTATGTGTTAGAGAAATCTTTAGATTCATTCCTTCTTGGTTGTTGTCTTTGTGTTCATTTCTCATCACAGGCTATGTGGTACATTAGTATTTTGGGGCCTGCTTGTCTGGCTTTAGAAGGTGGGTTTTCTAAGCATAAGGCCTTGCAAACGCTCTGCCAGGCAGACCAGCTGGATCTATAAAGATCTCCTAGTTAGTGAAATACAATGCCCTTCCTTCCTGAAGCCACTGGTCCCCCAAGTCAATCAAGCTTTTTCTCCTCTGTGACTCTTAAAAGAAGTTCAAAGTGGCCTACAATTCATGTCAAATGGACTGGCCTGCAGCTTCCTAGTTTGTCCCTATGGGCTCCTTTATAAAACCATGGCTTTATTGGTCTTAGTCATCCCATCTCCTCAGGGGGCCGCCGCTGAACTCCATGAACTTATTTAAACTTCCCAGGGGCTTCTCCTATTTCCCTCAGCCTCCTTTCCTGAGCCCAGAACCTGGTGGATGACCTGAGGAGGCATTGTGGAAAAGCTAAATCTTTCCAGCAATTCCCATCTTGCTGTTTGCATTCCTCTCCCTCCATCTGTGTCCACACAGCCTCTGGCCCTGACCTGGCTGCTCTGGTGGAGCATCTTACTTTGTCTCAGCAGGATCCCCATGCTCAGACCCCAACTCCCAAACAATTCTGCTCCAGCGGCTGCGCTCATCGACAAAGGGCTTCTCTTCTTGTTCCCTTCATTGTAAATCTGGGGGGATGGGAGGAAGGGTTTGCAATCGAACAATGCCTGGGAAGAAGCTTCAAGTCTCCTGATGAAAAGGTGTTACATATTATTATTTCTGCAAACAAGAGCAATAATAGCCTGTTGCTTCATCTAATTCCCCTGAGTAGGCTCGGGCTCTGTAATTATCTGGTTATAGGACACTTGCTTAGAAGGCTGCATCTGAAGGTATTGGGGCCACATGGCCCCAACAGAGTTTCACAGCATGTGCCCTGAGCATTCCCTCAGGCATGTGTGCTACAAGGCCCACATGGGGGTTGGAGAAGGGTTAGGAGGGTTTTTTTAATATGTGGAAATTGACTTTAATAGAAGGATCTACAAACCTGTGAGACAAGTTCAAACCATGTCCCAGGCACTCGTGTGGAGCTGTCTTTCCCAAGCAGGGTTTGAGGCCCCAAACCCTGAGAGAGCCTGAGAGAGCAGGGGTTCTTGCTAACCTGGGCTTGATCACTTTCTTTCAGTCCTCTCGGTTTCAAAATGAGAGGGTAGATAGAGCCCGTCGTGTCTAGAACATTTCTCCGGGCTTAGGATGTAGAGGATGTCCTATGACCAAGAGGCCAGCAGGACACCCACTGAGACCAGGGCCAAGGGTGTGAGGCCCCACTTCATTCAGATCTGTTCCACTCAGGCATCTGTGGCTTGCCATAAGATTCTACTGGGAGAAGTTTCTCCTCTATGAAAACGATGGGGTTAAAATACCAGTCATAAGATCTTTTCCCGTCATGTACTTCATCCCCAATCTTAGAATGTCAGCTGCAAACCTAGCTTTCACTCTCCGTGTTTTCTCCCATATTTATCCAATGGTCTGAAAATGGTTGGGATGTTTGTGGGAACGGAATAAGAATATCTGTTTTTAATCTTATCACCTAGGGGTTTAGAATTCCATCTTTCAATTGGGTTGCCGATTGCATCTGTTAGAAGGTTCTCATTGCTGTTGTTTTCAGGCTTTTCCTTCACACACACACTCATACACACACCCACCATCCTCACAGGCATGCCTTGGGCCAGTTCCTACTAACCTAACATAGGTGTTGACACCTTGCTCAACATGGAAGCCAGAAGCCACTGGCCTCTTTTAGCCTCTACCTAGTGCCTTAAACTTACTCACACCCTTCTGCCCCCAGAGTGAGTGGGGAAGGACAGTCATATCAGCCACATATATGCTTTTAGTGTCCTTGGTACCCAGAGACCCCACCTGAGACAGCCAGCATTGAGTGGATGGCTCAGCCAGTTCAGAGGGACTGCAAACATGGAAGGAGGTACATAAGCTGACCACATAGTTGGTGTTTTGAAGAGAGATGGCTTCCTGAGCAGTGCTCACCTTCTGGCCTTCCTCATGGCTAAAATATTAGCATCCCCCAACCTTGACACCCCATTCTCCCTGCCCTCAACAGCCAGTCTCAGTCACCAGGCACTGGGGAAATCACCTTCCTCACCAAGGCATCATTCTGGACCTTCTTGGACAATTCCTGCCTGTCAAAGTCGCCCTTCACACTTTGACATCACCTCCTTGCGTCCGCCCCAGCTTCAGGGTTCCACTGTGTGGGTGCCTCACCCAGCTGAGGGCTCTGCAGGCAGAGCTTTCCTTCTGGTTCCCTTCCTACAGCAGGGCCCACCACAGCTCACAGCAGTCAGGTCAGCAGCATCTGGCTTGGGTTGGTCTGTGCAGATCTGGAATCCAAACAGTTTAAAGAGTTATGACTCCAGGAACTGTGGATGGCAACGTTTTCTATTATTAACAGTTCCAACTTTCCCATCTGGCTGTTTTCAGAGTGAAAGCTGGAGATTACTGTCAGCATTAATTACAATCAGGTGCACTTTTCTTCTGCTCTGTGTTGTCCTGACGGTTTCTCACACAGCAAGAAATCCTTAAAATGCATGTGCCTCGAAATGTTGCACATAAATCGTGCTGCTGCTGAGAGCAGTTGTCAGCCTGCTGAGCTCTCCCTGGACATGGGTGAGCCTCCCCAAGGTCACAGAGACTTCCTTAGGTGGCAAGGTCCACTGGAGTCCTTGGCTCTCCACAACAGGAAATGTCAAGAGAATCGGTTACTTTGTGAGATTTCTGGCACTTCCTGCTTCTTGTCTCACCAGAGCAACTTTCACAGTGTTTTGTGCGAAATGTCTGTCTTCAGGATCTCAGCTTAGGCTGAGGGCAAAGTCACCAAAAAACAGGAACACCAAACAGACATGAAAACAAAAAGGTTTGGTCATGCCTCAGACCTCACAGCCCCACCTGCTCATAGCCTCACCCCTTTTCACTCAGCTTTCCCTAGTTATTTCTAGCCAGTGTGTAAAAAAAAAAAAAATACCCCATTTTGAAAGAGCTCTTTCCTTTTGTGTCCTTCTATGTATATTTCCGTGCTGGTTACTTATAGTCTCTGGCAATTTCTTTTTATTACTCTCATTATTTTTCTCCTCAGACTCTGCAAACATGAATTCTTAGGATTAACCACACACTGGGTCCATTGTGCTTTTGTAAAGACATCTGAGTTCAATTCTGATTCCCCATTATGGGGTTTTATTTATTCCTTCACAGTGATAGCAAAGGCGTGTCTCCACCGCTGCTCACTGAGGGGCTCTGGGCAAGCTATTTGCTGTATTTTAGGTCTCACTGCCCCCCCCCCAAAAGATCCATGTCATGATGCCTTGTTCCCCCAGATGGTCGAAGTTGGGGCCTAGTAGGAGATCATTAGAGATCATCCCAGGATTATGCCCCTGAATTGGTCTTTGATCCTGGGCCATGAGGTAAGCAATCCCCCTCCTCGCCCTGCCTACAATAGGAACAGTTAATCAAGAACTATGGTGCCAAACATCTGTTCTCTTGTAGAGTTGGTAGCTCCAGTACTCTCCCGTTTCGGGGATGGAGAGTTGAGTGACATGCTTCTTAACCCGCTGTGCTTAAGTTCTGCAAACGGGAGAGGCTGTAGGTTCATAAAGTAGCTGAGATGGCATAGAAAAAAAGTGACAAGGTGGCAGGGGGCGCTGTGACAGGCCCTCCGGGAACATGCTGCATGATTTGGGCTGTCAAAAGAAGGACCAATGCCATTAACACTATCCAGAGAGCCTTGTCTGGGAGAAGAGGATAGAAATATCCAAGTTAGTGAAATGCAGAGTTCTGGTGTCTGTAAATGAAACCCAGAACCTAGCATCTGTGTCCCATTCCCCACCGTCCTCGGGCACCGCACTCGCAAAACAGTAAACTCGGTGGGGGTGAAGGTAAAGAGGACAGTCTTGCAAGAGCCGTGCAAGACCTGCTTACCCAGCGACGCTGACCGGAAGCATTTACCGTAACTACATTACCGGTGCTGCAAACTCGGCCCAGGCTGTGACTTGCCTGAGTTCACAGGGCCCCTGTCTCTTGCCTGTGTGAGTTCTGTCCTGTGCCGCCCATTCCACCTGCTGCTGGCTGCCGTACCGTGCCGCACGCCGCCCTTCCACAGTGGATCCACAGCTCAGTCGAGCTACCACAGCCAGCTCTCAGATGAGTCCTCCAGCCGCGTTCATAATCGCGCTAGAACAAATGAAGTTTCTGACAGTTCATTTATTTCCCTGATCTATTTCAGATGTCTCCGCAGACAAAGCGCTGGGTTAGTCCTGCCGGTTGTCCTGAATCGGATATTAGGTGAGAACACTTCCGGACACCCAGCACTGAGGGGTGCATTAATTGTATCTGCACACAGTTAGAAGGTTCAGCAACCTTTTGAGCCTGTAATTTTTCTACTTCATTAAACTCAGTGGTCATACTGAGATGTATAAATGAGCTATTTCTGTGGATCCCCTTAGAGCTGGTACACTCACACCTGTACTCAGAACTATAGAGGATTCATCAATCCGGGCAGAGTAAGGGAAATACATTACGCAGACAGACGGCTTAGTCAAAGGCTCCCTTTTCCAGATTTTAAATAATTTCATACAAGTGTTTTTTTTTTTTATTTTTAAGGTTGGCAAGTCTTATTTCTCCTTCCATAGGTATAAAACTTTAGGAATCATATTTCCACTTGAGCTTCTGTCCCAAGTATGGAGCACATGAGAAATCCACTGAGGTCAGGAGGGCCCACAGGAGAAGTTATTGGCTGAATGAAAAACAAAATTCCGATGTGACTGTCATGGTTCCCACTGTATCCAATCCGTGGGCAGCTCTTGAACTGAGGAATCCATAGCTGTGACTGGAGTGCTACTGTTCATGGGACTCCCTGGACTGCAGACCATCCAGCTGCCTTCACGTGAGGAAGAGAGGTGTCCCGGTACTAGTGATAAGGATGTAGCATCTGGAATCAGACAGATTCAGGTTTCAAATCTGCTCCTGCTGCTTACGAACACCGGGATATAAAAAGTCTGCCCAATCTTGAGACCTCTAGTTCTCTGCCCAATCTTGAGACCTCTAGTTCTCTGCCCAATCTTGAGACCTCGAATTCTTCTGACAATTTCAAGAAGTCGAGAAAATAATGAATATAAAACTTTCAGGACGTTTTCCAAGCCTGACAGGCAGAACTGGCTCTCTCTCTCTCTCTCTCTCTCTGTGTGTGTGTGTGTGTGTGTGTTGCCTTTATTATTGAGGACCAGACTGGTTATGAGCCTGGTCACTGCTTAACTGGATCCCCTTGTTTAGGGTTGTACAGGGCTGCAGTCAGTGTGGGCAGGCCTGTCACCTTGTCTAGAGACTAGGATAAAAACAACTCCATCAGGTCCCAGCAGATGTTGGATCCCTTCCAACCATAGGACTGAGGACATATTAACAACCAAAAGCTGTTTCTGGCTCCTAACAGCTGTCTGTTGTTATTGCTGTGTGCGCTTTCTAGAAGACTTTTCACAATGTAGCTACCTGCTTCTTCAAAGACTGCAACAGAAGCCGGCAAGGCGTCGGCACATACCTTTAGTCCCAGTACTCGGATAGGCAGAGACAGTTGAATTTCTATGATTCCGAGGCCAGCCTGATCTACATAGTAAGTTTTAGGAAAGGCAAGACCTTTACACAGAGAGATCCTCTCTCAAAACAAACAAAAGGCAGCAACAGAAAAAACAGAAACCCATTAGATTTTTCCCATCACTTTAATTGTTTTTATATTCTACTTGTCTGATCAAAAGCAAGAAATTGATCCCTCTTTCACTCCAGACAGGAAAGGCTAATAGGGTGACATAGGAGTCTGTCTGTTACAACAAGGAGAGCCCACACAAGGTAAGAATTACAAGTAGAGCCGATTACAGGGGAGGTCTGTGTTTCACAGGGTCTGTCTGGCTTGTGGCTGGCATCCTCGGCATTACACTGTATTCCTGATGAGGTCTCACTCTAACCTTAATGCATCCTGTTGTGATCCTCGGATTCTCAAGGTTGAGAGACTGAAATGACAAAAAATCATATGCAGTCAGCAAGGCTGCGTTTTTTGTTGTTGTTGTTGTTATTGAGTCATCCAGGGAGATACATGCACTTCCTGTCCTTTCGAGCAGCCAGAGCACCTTCCTTGTTTGGCTTATGGTTAGGTCACGTCATCTTCAACAGCAGCTTGAGTCAAGCTCCCACATTTCATTAGACTTCCTGTTTGAGCCTCGTTTTAGTAGCTTCATGATTCTTTTGGGTACATCTCTTTAAATCAGGATATTCTGTCCCCCCCACCCCCTTTTTTTGTTTGTTGTTGTTGTTCTTCCTCTCTTCTTGTTGTTTGGTTGGGTTTCTGTTGTGGTTGTTTGGGTTGCAGAGGGGGGTTGGTGGGTTGGCTATTTGGTTCAGTTAGTGTGTTTTGTTTTGTTGTGGTGGTGAGGCTTTGTGTTTATTTGCTTGTTTGTTTTACTTTTTAGCCAGGATCTTAGCACATAGCCCCACTGGCCTCTAGCTCACTATGTAGACCAGGGTGCTCTTGAACTCACAGAGATCTACTTGCCTCTGTCTCCCAAGTGTTAGAATTAATGTCATATGCTACCCATACCAAGTCTCTACTTATGTTTTTGTAAAGACTTAAATTGTATGTGTATTTGTGTTAGTATGTGTGTTTGAGTATAGGTGCCAACAGAGATCAGAAGCAACAGATCCCCCTAGACTGGAGTTAAAGTGGCCATGTCCTTAGAAGCACCACTATGGGTGCTGAGAACCAAACTTAGATCTTTTGCAAGCGCAATACAATCTGTTAACTTCTAAGCCATCTCTTCAGCTCCAATAATGCTTATTTTAATAAGAACTCTTTAGCACACTGAATTCTGTTTGTAAACACAATTCCCCACTGTCTTGTAAGGAAATACCCACAGGTACAGAGATTAGGATTTGGACACTGCTTGGCCATTATTATCCACACTAAAAATCAGACGAGGAAGGTCAGCCACCTCTGAATTACCCATTCTTGCTGATAATTCAGATATACACTCCATTTGAGAGCAATGATCTACACCAATAGGAACGTTTTAAAATAAAGATGTATAAACACTTGGCTACTGGGGAAGGTTAAGTAGAAATTTATTGTGATGGTTAAATTGTATTTTAAAAAATATTCAAGAGTTTACCAGGAGTGAGTGAGGTTTCTGAGCAGATTTCTGAAGCTTGCGTTCCATCCCTCTAACACTAGATTCAGCAAACTCCTCCCTCCACGTTAATGCATTTGAAATGCTCTGGAGAAGGTGGAGTTGGAAGATACGCTAAGGCCACTGATGATATGCAGAGATGATGAAAGACACACCTTCTCGTCCTATGAATGGGGATGTAAATCATGAGATTTTACAGGTAGCACACATCAGAATGCTTTGTAGCTAGCAATAAACACCCCCCAGGCAGACAGTGTGGATTCTAGTTATGTGAATCACAGACACTCAGGGCTCCAAATGCCCATAAGTCATTGGAGGTTCCCTTGCATAGAAGCATCTGCCTGGCCAAGTTATTACCAAGTATGACCAGTATGGCAACTTGAAGCCTGTCTTTGAATGCTACATATGGTCTGTCACATATCTTGTAGGGACTAGATGAGGGTGGTGGTGTTTTGTTTTGTTTTGTTGTGTTTTTCTAGCACCATAACTTTCTTCTTTATTTCTTCTTTTGGTTCAGAGTACTTCCTAGCTTAAACGAGAAAAGATGTAGAAAGACTATATTATGTTGTAATACCTGTTCAATAACTGAACTCTGGCCATCATTATACCAAGAATAAACTCATTGTTCCCATTTTCAGTTGCGGCCTTGAGACAGTAGATTAAGGAAGAAGGCACAAGCGTTAGCTGCATCAGCACCACCTGGACAGTTTACAAAAGCACAGCTTCCTTGGCTCTACCCCAGACATTTGGTTTAGGGGATGTAAGGCTGCTTCTTTCCTATCATACAGTGCTCAGGAAACCAAAAGGAGAAAGGTAGGAGTTAACAGAACAGTAATGTAACTCAAATTTCCTTTTTCTGAAGTTCAACCCAGAGGAGCAAAATGGATTAGGTAAATGAAAATCGTTCAGATGGCAGTGAAGAAAAGCATTGCCCAAATTCCTCATCTGCATTTCTAGCTAAGGACTCATAGACCCAGACCCACATAGTACATTCAGCCTAAACAACTGAGTGGATTCTTATTCTATTGTAGGATGCAGTGAGCATATACAGCATGCTGAACTAGGATAACCCTTTATGGTGTCCTTCTGGACTTAAAGCCAGATAGGGGCTATGACACATATTTGGTATTAAACAACCACTAGAAACAGAAGGGAGACCTT
Source organism: Meriones unguiculatus (assembly GCF_030254825.1). Classification (NCBI taxonomy): domain Eukaryota; kingdom Metazoa; phylum Chordata; class Mammalia; order Rodentia; family Muridae; genus Meriones; species Meriones unguiculatus. The sequence goes on from NC_083366.1 coordinate 32,913,471, forward strand.
ATCAGCCAATGGGAGATGGCTGGCAAATCCTAAGGAGAATCAGTTTAGCTGGAGGTATGAATTGCAGGTTCACCCATCACAAACTTCAGGCTTGGATGCCAATAGGGCCAGGGAGAATAGTAAACAAAGAATAGTAAACAGATAACAGAGGGGCCTCCAGACACCTTCTGTCACACAACCTGTACAAGTCCACTAAAGACCTGGGCACACCTCAGAGAGAGTAGCCTTAACAGGAAGCAGGCAGAAGGAAAAGAGCTTGAGCATTCTCTAAAAGACAGCTCCAGTCAGCAGCTTGCAGGAAGACTGAAACAACTACAGACAAAACTGACGTGTGTGTATGTGCATGTGTATGTGTGTGTGTGTGTGTGTGTATGTGTGTACATCATCTATATTTTTGTGTGTGGTGTATGCATGTGATGAGGCAGCTATGGTGCCCATGATTGGATACAGAGGACATTCAGTATCTTCTGTTGCTGCCTGCCTTATTGTCTTGAGATGGGGTCAATCACTGAACAAGAAGCTGACTGTGGCGGTGAGGCTGACTGACTGAACTTTTAGGATCAGCCTGTCTCTACTGGGATTAAGGACACATGCAACTATCACTGGCCTTTCAGGTGAATACTGGGGATTTGAACTCAGTTTTCTGTGTTTTTAGAGCAAGCATTCTCATCCAATGAGATCTCCCTGTCCTTCATAAAGACAATTTATTGACAATGATCAAGATTTTATTGGGGCTGGGCACAGGAGCACATGCCTGTAACCCTAATACTCTGGTAGGCAGAGACCAGCCTGGTCTACAAAGTGATTCCAGGACAGCCACAGCTACACAGAGAACCCTGTCTTGAAAACACACACAAAAAATTATTGGATATGAGAATAATGATAAAATTGAGGTCCAACCTTTGTCAATGTCTGTAGAGCAGTGGCCTTTGGTACTGTAAAGAGGGTTTAGAAATTTCTAGAGGACATAGTGGCAGTCCCTAAGTTGTGTGGCTGATCACGCTGAGATATGCTGCGTCTCAGCTCTGGTGAATGAAGATGAGCACAAATTAATACTTGATAGGTAACAACCATCCTTTCTCCAGCCCTAGGAATAAAGTGAGACAGTTGACTTCAATTTGAGTGGCTAGCAATTCAGCCAAGTATTTGTCCAACCCCTGTGTAAAGTGAGGCTACAACAATTAGTGTTCTACTGAAACATTCAAGGAAAGAAACAGTTATCAATCTTTCGATGAAGATGTTTTCAAAAGTCTTCACTTAAAGGCTACATTTCTGGGTTTTATGGGAAACACAAAATAACTTACAGTGTACACATTGTTGCTAACAGTACTGTTACTGTGACCAGGAACCTTCCAAATTGCAAGAACAACCAGAAAATTGCTTCTGGTCCCCATTGTAATGTGACTCTCAAATGCCCATAGGCTGGCAAGTGGCACAATGTAGTTCTGAAACTGCTTTTTAATTTTAAATCAGTGTAATGATCTATTATTAAATCATATTATAATTAAAAAAAACCATCAGTGCTACAGTTGGATTAAAAACCTATAATGCTCATATGTGCTTAATATGTGGCTGTAGGGAAATTAGACAGTTTTACCACCAAAATCTTAGCTTGGCATATGTCTGTTCTTTCTAATACAGAGCCCTTTACCTGGGGTCCATGTAATGATTGGCTCATCCTAAAGAATTCAATAAATGCCACATAATTATGGTTATCCTATCTAGTGGTGCGCCATAAACCATCCATTAGTGAAAATGCTTGGGAATGGGGCACCTCTTTCAGTTCTCTGAATTTCTTGTACATTCCAGCTCCCATGGCAAATGCTTTCCTTCTCACTCTTGTAAGGAATCTGTCAAAAACGCATTACTCCACATTACAGTGTGTCAACAATTAACATTTGATAGTCACAGAAAATTACTCCTTTTGTTCCTCTTTTTTTTTTTTTTAAATCTGTCTAAACACTGGTTCTACCATAGCACTGGATATTCGATGTCAATTATTACTTCAAGCATACAACATGTAACTTGCTTCTTTTTCCCTAACACTGGAATACGGCAAAATACCTCAGCTAGCTGGAAGTCTATATCAACTAGGTATCTCTCTAACATATATTATCATAATCACTCTTTAAGATCAAACTCGCAAAGCGTCAGTTTTTATTTCAACAATAAATAAATAGGTAAAAACATTGCGCCTTATAAACTTACAGAGGCACCTCTGTAGAGGTGAAGCCTCATTCCTGAAGACTTTACAGTCAGAGCTATAGTTATAGCCATGAGAATGCGAGCCTCGGCCTAAGACAGGTGTTTTCCTTCTTTTCAGATATTTATCTTAATGTGCTGTACAGTTGAGCCTATAAAAGTCGGGTGAGAATTTCACTAGGGCAGACTTGGGCTGGACCATGAAATGCACCCAGCTCTGTGTTCGCCCTGCATCTGTGTGAGCCGTCAATGAATCTTCTAGAAACACAAGGAAGGATCTCAGTCTCCGTAATGTGTGTGCATGGCTATGCATACACATATGTACATTTTTAAAATAATGAATGACTATTTATAAAGAATTCTAAAGCATGTACTTCATGCTTTGAACTCTATTCTCAGACACTGAAGGGATTTGAAATCAACTGCAAAGTGAGTTCATATCTCCAGAAACATTAGTCTCCTGGTTAAAGGAAATGGGCACCCGTGAAATTCACAAAGAAAACTGTTCACTGCTGGAACTCTCCAGTACCATGCTCACAGATTTCCTGAAACAGAGTAGAAGTTTGTCACTGACCCTGCAGCAATTTGCAAGAGTCCTGTCTTTAAATAGAGTCTAGGTCATGCAACTCTGAACACCAGAGATATAGTCCCTTCTTTTTTATTATTTTTTTATTTTTTATTTAATTACAGTTTATTCACATTGTATCCCAGCTGTAGCCCTCTCCCTTACTCCCTCCCAATTCTACCCTCCTTCCCTCAATTCCTCCCATGCCCCTCTCCAAGTCCACTGATGGGGAGGTCCTCCTCCCCTTCCATCTGTCTCTAGTTTATCAGGACTCATCAGGACTGGCTGCAATGTCCTCCTCTGTGGCCTGGGAAGGATGCTCCCCCTGAGGGAGGAGGTGCTCAAAGAGCCAACCACTGAGTTCATGTTAGATACAGCCCCTGTTCCACTAACTAGGGAACCCACTTGGACACTGAACTGCCATGGGCTGTATCTGAGCACAGGTTTTAGGTTATATCCATGAATAGTCCTTGGTTGGAGTATCAGTCTCAGAAAAGACCCCTGTGCCCAGATCTTTTGGAACTGTTGCTCTCCTTGTGGAGCTCCTGTCTTCTCCAAGAAATATAAGAGTCCTGTCTTGCATAAATTTTCACTTCTGTGAGTTTCCATGCATCTGTCCACAGACTACAGACTCAGACTCCTCTTGGACCAAAGGCCCCTGGTTCCCTAGCTGTCAACACCCTATTCCTTACAATTTCTCCTGAAAGTATCTGACAATCCCACTTTGGAACCTTCTCAAATGGTTTATTCTTCTCCTGCAGTCCCTTCAATGCACCTATTATATAAAAATTCATATTTCCAGTATGGCCCATGGATACCAACATGGCCCTCTGAAGCAGCATGTAGCAGAGACATCAGCATAGCCTCTGGCCACAGCATAGATCACAAGCATCAACTTGGCCTCAGGGAGCAGCACAGGCCACACACATCAACATAGGCTTGGGTAGTAACATGGACCTCTGCATACCATGTGGATGTCCATGACCAGGGCTGCCACAAAGGACCATGTTGCTATCTGTGGTCTCTGCTGCCCTTGGAGGCCATGTTGGGGTTCAAGGTCTGTGCTGCCATAAAAGGCCACAATGAGGTCCATAGTCCTTAATACTGCAGAAGACCATCTAGATGTCTGTGGTCCGTATAGTTATGGGAAGCCATGTGGAAGTCTGTGATCTGTGCTGCCACTGGCTGTTATGGATAAGCTTCTGTTGCAGTGGTATCAGTGACTTCAGACTCATAGCTGAGGAGATGCATTAAAGGCGTCTGCAACAAACCCACAAACACACCATACACACTCCAGCAGCAGCAGCAGCAGCAGCAGCAGCAGCAGCAGCAGCAGAAGAAGAAGAAGAAGAAGAAGAAGAAGAAGAAGAAGAAGAAGAAGATAAGGAAGAGGAAGAAGAAGAAACAGTCTAGACAGGAATCCATAGAAGAGAACCCTTAAAATTTGTAATAAAGATGCTGAAGTATAGCTCTTCATGGTTGATGGCTTCTACTTGGAGAGTAGAGGTAGGAAAGGACTCAGTTATCGTTAAGGGGATGGCCACTGGAAGTTTGACCATGCTTTAATGAGTATATGGGCAACACAAATTGTACTTGGTGTGTATTTTTTTCCCTTAAGTTTTTTAGGGAAAGGGCACAGGGTATAAGCGTGGACCTGGGAGGAATGGGAAGTGAGTGTGATGGGGTGCATTGCATGAAATTTCCAAATAATCAATTATCTTGAATAAAAAATGCCATTCCTCTTTGCAACACAGAGAGACCATCACAAAAATCTACAACCAATCAAAATGTAGAGATGTGGAGGCCAGTCCCAACTAATACATAGACAGCACAAGGCCTGCACCTAATACCCAAGAAACACCGAGGAAGAGGAGGTTGGAAAGATTGGAAGGCCAGGGGGAAAGGGGAGTATTCTGTGAGATTGTGTTTCATAATAATATCAGAAGCCACACTCATAAAGTCTCACCTACATTACTGCATAGACATGAGCTGAAGAAGGATGATGCAATAGACATTGTAATGTGAATGGGAGGATCATGAGACCTACACAAGCAACAAGCAAATAAGGAAAGTTGAGCATGGGAGAGGGTCATTCCTGGGGAAGAGCACACTTATTGATTATCCAACACCAAATGATCAGCCCCGAAAATGTACATGCAAGTGACATCTGCCCCGGCCTTGACTGATATAAGAACAGCACCACCACCAAGTGATCTCTTTGCCCATTGCCAGAGGTGCTTACAGGAGCTTATTTGTGACGCTTGATTAGCTACTATTTCCGTTGTAGTGAAAAACAGCAACAAAACAACTTAATAGAGAAAGCGGTTGTTTTCCTTCATAGTTCCAGGAATAGTCATTCTTGGTGGGGACGTCAGGGCAGTAGGATTTTGAAGGAGCTGGTCATATAGCGCTCACAGTGAATGCGGGGATAAATGCTGGTGTTCATCTCACGGTCTCACTTTTATTCAGTCCTGGACGGGATAATACCGCCCACATTAACATGACGCAGATAATCTCTCAGAGACCTGGCCAGAGGCTTGCCTCCTATGCAATGCTAGATCCTGTCACAAGCAGTATACACCGGAAGACAGCGTAACTGCCCTGTGTAGTCTGTCTTCTTCCTTCTCCTCTGTGTATATAAAGACACTGGTACCCAGTCCCAGAAGCTGACCTCCCCACCACGAATGACTGTTCCTGGAGCTATGAGGGAAAACAACCGTTTTCTCTATTAAGTTGTTTTGTTGCTGTTTTTCACTACAACGGAAATAGTAGCTAATCAAGCGTCACAAATAAGCTCCTGTAAGCACCCCTGGCAATGGGCAAAGAGATAACTTGGTGGTGGTGCTGGTCTTATATCAGTCAAGGCCAGGGCAGATGGTAGTCCTTTGTTCATCATGCTTGGCTTGGTGGCTGAGGAACTTTTATGCTTAGGACTCATAAAAATCATATCAAATCCAGGCAGTACAGTGTGAGAGGAGGAAGACAGAGACCTGAGGACTGCCATGTCACTCACAGACCTGCCCTCCAGGGCATGGCACAAGTGGCCATAGACACGCTCTTGCTACCATACCACACAGCAGGCTGGAAGATGCCACCCAGGGGCATGCCAGCCACTTGGCCGGCCTGCAGCGGGAGCCACCACAATGTGTGGGTACGTGGTGGTCAAACGAGAGAAAAGGAGAAGCGGAGCACCTTGGGCACTATGAAGAGTTATGGAACTGTAGATTCCAGTAGCCTGTGTGAGCAGTGGGGGAGGGAGGTGTGCTAGCTGGGGCCATGGTGAGATCTCAGCAAGAGCTGCCACTGAGGGCTATGTCTGAGTCAGTGGCTACACAGCATCGGTGGTCAGTGTCTATGTCTGTGACTCATGTTACCTCTAGAGACCATGGGGATGGCCCTGGTTGGGACAGGCACCAGGGACCACATGATGGCCAGAGGCTCCACCTAACTGGCCCCATGCCTCAATAGATGCTGTGCTCTCACAAGCAGCAGCCCTGGGGAGAGCAGGCCCTGCATCTTGTCCAGGCAGCATAGCAGAGCTGGCCCTGGTGGCCCCAAGGATGTCAGTGAGGGAGAGCTGTCCCCACAACTTATCTGCCATAAGGACAGAGAGATGATGACCCGACCCCACTCCTGTCTCCATCCAGCAGCTGGAAAAGCTGCCTGCAGGGTCATGAGCTGAGAATAGCTACCCCTCAGCAACTGCAGCCCTCAGGAGCGGGAACCATACACCTAGTTAGGACAGCACATCAGAGCTGACCCTGGTTGCAGGGGTGCAGGTGAGCCAGCCCATGGGTGAGAGCATGAGAGAGCTGGCCCCTCCACTTGTTTGCCTTGAGGTGGCATGGGTGTGGGTGTGACACCTTCCTCCCTCCCTCCTCGTTGCTCCTCACCACCTGCATCAGTCCAGAGAGATGGCCCTGGGATCATGAGAGCAGGAGAGCTGCCCCTGTCCCTTACCAGCTGTAGCACTTGGGAGAGCTGGCCCTGATGGTGAAGGCACAGGCGAGTCACCGCCAAGGGTGTAAGAGTGGGAGAGCTCACCCATCCCCTCACATCACTTGGGAGAGCAGGCCTGCACCTTGACCGGACAGCACAGTGGACCTGGCTCTGGAGACATAGGTGCAGGTGAGCCAGCTTTGAGGGCATGACAGAAAACAATTCTGGCATAATAAAATGTTTGTCCTTGGGAAGTCATCTATTTCTTATACTTAAAATCTTAGGGTCATCAACTATCTTTCATTCTTCCTAAATGGTTATTCTGCTTTATTTTACAGTTTCATACTTCAGTTAGTATATAAGGTCAACTGTTCATCTTTATTTTTAAGTTTCTGTATAAATAAAATTTAATGTCTTATCTATGCTATTGAAAAAGTAGTTCAAACTTAAAATAGGAGAATTGAATGGGATTTGGGGTAAAATATGTGTATTTTCAGCATCTTTTTAATAGAGGTGTATTGTTATTTTTGTTATTATTCATTGTTATGTTCTTTCTCAAAACTGTGAAACCTGGGTATACTTTTTAAACCATTGTCAGAATTTCTGGGAAATTTCTCTGTTACCTACTTATTCTTCAGTGAGTGTTATTCCATAAGGGTATTAGTATGAATGTATACCAATGGGTATAAAGTAAAAATATTGAACTCTAGACATAATTTGTGTTTTCTCAGTGAAGCTAGAAACTTAATCCTTCCTTCACCAGTCACATCTGACCCCTTTGCTAGTTGTTTAATTGTTTGGGTTTTATAGTATAATACAAGCAATTTGATATTAGATACAACATTGACTACTCTGACCTCCCTCACTTATCACAAAGAGCAGTTTATAAATTATAAATTCATGTCATTATTCTAATACTTTTTATGCCACTCTCTCAGTTACCATTTTTTAGCTTGCCTTCTGTGCAAAACATACTATTGGGTGTTAAGGAGGCTTTGCTGTACCTGGTGGAGTAGAACACTGACGTTATGTGATCATTGTCATCCCTCTCATTGTTAATAATAATCATCTTAGGCAGGAACTTGACATTTCTAGATGTTCTGTAATCACAAAATAATAATCACAGCAATGTCCATAATATAATGAGAAGTATAATGATCATTCATTAACACAGTCATTCATAATCTCAACCATTATCACAGTATGTTCCATTCTGAAAGTGAGACATTAATTTCCAGTGAGAATGCAAGAAATCTCCCAACTCAAGGGAATAGAGTGAAAATAAGAAATGTAAGGAAATTTTCTTTTAGACCTGTTTAAAGAATTAATTGAAAATAAAACTAAAAATCACAAAACTTTTACTCAATCATTTGCCTGAGCCGTAATACAAAGATGAAATTTCTAAATTGTTGGAAGTAGTCAATGTATTATATCTTCTTCCCAAATTTTCTTCAAAAATATTTTGCCAAATAATGTAGGAGACAGAGCACCAACTTGATATCTCTTGTCACCAAATCAAACTTCTAGTACCAGAAATGGGTTACATCTAATTGAGTAGGGGTCATATAGGAACCAGCAAATAACCCAGGCTATTTGCCAAGACTATTCTGCCTTTCCACAAACAACTGATGGTAAGGCCATCTTACTGAAGCTTTCATCCCCACAACTCATTGAACATGGAGAAGCCGAGCTGGTTCCTATCTAGAGCCTTCAACCCTACCGAAATCCTGGGAGGTATTCTGTACTTTACCAGAGGAAAAAAGGAAATACCACCCAGCTACAAACTCTTTGATCTACAAGCTACCCAGAAGCTATCTCTGATAGTCATTTGTAGAGGAAAAATTCATTTTCTCCAAGGAAGTCTCACTGGTGAAACAAACCAACTCTTAAGGGGAGGTGCCAAGCTCAGCAGTAGATAGCCAGCAGAATACGAGCTCAATGGCATTTTTTGGAGGTTCATCTCATAATGTTAAGTCAGGACAAAATGTCCTGCCTTTCGGGTCCTTTGCATATATACTATGGTTTCCAGTTTGGAATTTTTATGGAATTCCTCTGTGTATAAGCCTGTGTGTCCCTGAATCTGTATGCTTTTCTCGAGTCTGTTTTTTTCTCTTTATGTATGTTAGCTTGGTCTTTTATGGGATACCTAACAATGGGAGTAGGTGTATTTCTGACTCCTTTGCCTCCTCTTGGGACTCTTTTTCTTCTATTGGGTTGCCTTGTGCAGTCTCAACATGAGAGCTTTGGCCTTGTCTTATTGTATTTTGGGGTTTTTTTTTTGTTTGTTTATTTGGTTTTTGTTGTTTTTTTTTTTTTCCTGTTTAAAGAATTTCTTTAAAGAATTTTTCTGTCATTTCTTGGAGACCTGTTCTTTTCAGAAGAGGAAACAGAGGGAGAATGGATCTGGGAGAGAGGGGAACTGGAGAAAGGAAGGATGGGAGGAATGGAAGAAGTGGAAAACTGTGGTCAGGATGTATTTTATGAGTGAAGAATCTGTTTTAAAAAAACACAAAATAAAAAATGAATATAAATTCTTTTCTTATACAATATACCTTGATTTCAGTTTCCTCTCCCTAACTCCTCCAAGGTCTTCCCCACTTCAACAACCCACCATATCAACTCTTTCTCATTAAAAAAGAACAGGTCTCTCCAAAGGCCATGAACCAGACCAATGACTCATTACAATGAATATTCATAAGTGAAGATGTATAGACAGAGGTGTGGACACCGTGACACACTACAGCTTCCACAATGAGATATTTTTATATGCTTTGTTTTGTTTATGTTTGCTTGTTTTGTGTGACTTTTAATTGAGGGGAGATGTTGCAAAGGTGGAGGGTGGATACAAGGAGATGACAGGGAGATGAGTAACACTGGGGCACAAGATGTGAAACTCACACAGAATCAATTAAAAGTTAAAAAAATAGAAGAACAGACTTCTAAGAGATAACAATTTAACTTGGGTCACTTCTCCAGCTCTGCCCTCTGCAGCACACACCACCTGTCTTCTGATCAGGTAGGTTTCACTCCAAGGCTGCTGCTGCTCTTGATGGTCATCCCATGGACTGGCATCTCCAAATGTGCGGGTATTCTGCTGCAGCTGGGCTGCACTTTCACCAGTGGCATCCCTGAACTCCCACAGTGCCAAGCCTCAGCTGTTCTCCAAAGCGCCTTCCTGCCTTCAAAACCAGTACCGCCTTGGTGAGTCTTACACTATCAGGTTCAGCTGCCAGCACAATGTACAATCTTGACTGCCTCTGAAACACAGCTTCTGTGTGCTGACTCTCAGAAAACACCTCCCGGGAGATTCCACCTCAATGATGCTGTTTTTTTGGTTGGTTGGTTGGTTGGTTGGTTTGGTTTGGTTTAGTTTGGTTTGGTTTTGGTTTGGCTTCGTTTTTTTGTTTTTGTTTTTGTTTGGCTTTTTTTTTTTTTTTCTTAATCACCATCAGTTTCTCAGGTCCAGCAGACCAGCTTTGAAAATACCCCAGAAGAACAAAAGTTTCACTTTACTAGTTCTGGTAACTTGTTAATCACAGCTGATTCATCAGTCCTAGCTGGCCAGAACCAAAGAATCTTAATTCAAAATGAGAAATGGGACTTTAGGAGGGACTCCAAGATGGTGGCGACCAGTGTGCACTGTTCCTGAAGGGCAGAAGATCTGAAACTCCAAAACTGTTGAGTGGATGGGCAGCTGACGCCAGTTAAAGGGGACAACCCTTGAGCTGGGACAGACTGGATCCAGGTCACCCGTGGATGTCTCCAGGGTCTGAGAGTGGTGAACTATCAACCCCCTACACTTTCAGCTGCACATTCATTGGCTCTGCTACAGTAGCAGCAGGAGTACATAACCCCAGTTACGGGGCCTCCTTACTCTAATGGCCAAACAGGGAAGCCAGCTATGAGGATAGGAAAATGTGGGCTCTCTGAGCTGACCACATATGCCTGTGAGTGAGGTCGTGTACTCGCGCAAGTGAGCGCTTCTGCAAGAGAGTGCTTACAGAGCCCCAGATCAGGGTCCCTCTGCACTAGCAGCCAGACATTGGATCACACCCACCCACACCCCCACTGTGGACAACATAGGACATTGTAACGATCTCAACATTGAAGCTCCTGTTCTGTGGATCTCCCATTGGAATCCAGCCAAACAATTCTTGGAGCCAAGATGGTGCAGCCCAGACAGATCTGAGCACTTGGAGAACAATACTGAGATAGGCCTGTGAGCCCCTGGGCCATTCAGGACACTCGCACATGCGCACTGCACCTGTGACCAGGACCTACACCACAACCTATGCTTGTGCTTCTCCCCTTCACTTCACCCTTCAAGGCAGGGACACCTCCACACACACTACTGTACTTGCACACTTGTGCCTGCGACCTTCCTTTCTTAGCTGCATCTGAAATACCAACACCCACTCCCAAACCGGTGGGCCTCTCTCATCTTCCTGAAGAATACTCCAGACTCCAGAGACAGATGGATCCATTCTGAAGGGCAGACTTTAGAAACACACAGCAAAGGCTGCTGGCCATCAGATGGCTAGAGGCTGGCGTAAGAACACATCCAACAAAAATCAGGACATCATGGCTTTACCAGCAACCCCCAAAATCAATGAACATTTTAATTCATTAGAAACACAGGAATATTATTTTAAAGCTATGCTTATCAAGTTATTAGAGGCACATAAAGAGGAAGTAAATAAAAAATAGATGTCATCATGGAAAAACAGGAATCCACATTAAAACAGATGAAGGAAATGGTGCAAGACATGAAAACAGAATTAGAATCAATAAAGAAAACACAAACAAATAAAACCCCTGGAGCTGGAGAACATAGAGAAAAGATCAGGAGCCACAAAGGTAAGCGTCACCAACAGTGTAGAAGAGATGGAAGAGAGAATCTCAGGCACTGAAGATACACTTGCAGAAATTGATACATCTCTCAAAGAAAAAATTAAAATCAGAAAAGGCCCAAACAAATCATCCAAGAAATCAAAGGTGCCATGAAAAGACGAAATCTGAGAATAATAGAAAGAGACAGGAAAGAAGATTCCAGGCTCCAAGGTCCAGAAAATATTTTCAAGAAACTCATAGAAGAAAATTTTCCAAACTTAAAGAAAGAGATGTCCATAAACATACAAGAGCCTACAGAACATCAAATAGACTAGACAGAAAAGAAACTGTTCACATCACACCATAGTCAAAATACTAAATCTACAGAACAAAGAAAAAAAATATTAAAAGCAACAAGGGAAAAAGGCCAAGTAACATACAAAGGTAAACCTATCCAAATCACACCAGACTTCTCAACAGAAACCATGGAAGCCAGAAGGGTCTGGGAAGATATCATGCAGACTCTAAGAGAACACAGATGTCAAACCAGACTCCTATACCCAGCAAAACTTTAAATCACCATAGAGAAAACAAAGTATTCTATGACAAAACTAAACTTAAACAATACCTACACAGCAACCTGGCCATACAGATGATACTAGAAGGAAAACTCCAATCTAACAAAATCAACTACACCCAAGAAAACCCAGGACATAGATAACCTCACAACAAAAAAAAAAAAAAAGAAAGAAAAAGAAAAAAAGCACACAAACACACTATCACCACCAACTCCACAATAAAAAGAACTAACATTCATTGATCACTATTACCTATCAACATCAATGGACTCAACTCTCCAATAAAAAGACACAGACTAACAAAATGGTTGTGGAAACAGGATCCAACATTCTGCTGCATCCAAGAAACACACCTCTGCAACAATGGTAGACATTACCTCAAAACAACCCTGAGATTTCACCTTACACCCATCAGAATGACTAAGATCAAATACTCAAGTACAAACACATGCTGAAGAGGATGTGGAGAAAGGGGAACCCTCTTCCATTGCTTGTGGGAATATAAACTTTGGAAATCAATCTGGTGCTTTCTCAGAAAACTGGGAATAGTGCTATATCAAGATCCAGCTATACCACTCCTAGGTATATATCCAAAATATGCTCAACTATACAACAAGCATATATGCTCAACCATGTTTGTAGCAGCTCTATTCTTAATAGCCAGAATCTGGAAACAACTTAGATGTTCCTCAAGAGAGGAATGGATACAGAAATTGTGGTACATTTACACAATGGAATACTATTCAGCTTTTAAAAACAAGGAAATCATGAAAATTTCAGGCAAATGGTAGGAACTAGAAAAGATCATCTTGAGTGAGGTAACCCAGAAGCAGAAAGACACACATGGTATATACTCACTCATAAGTGGATATTGGCCATATAATATAGAATAAACATACTAAAATCTATAGTACTAAAGAAGCTAAACAACAAGGAAGACCCTAGGGAAGATGCTCAATCCTCATTCAGAAGGACAAATGACACATTGGAAACAGGGGAAGACAGGGAACAGGACAGGAGCCTAACACAGAAGGCCTCTGAAAGACTCTACCTAGTAGGGTATTAAAGCAGATGTGAAATTTTGGGCATAGCCAAATTTTGGGCAGAGTGCAGGGAATCTTATGAAAGAATAGGGAAATAGAAAGTTCTGGAGGGTACAAGAGCTCCAAAAGGAGACCAACAGAACCAAAAGAAAAAAAAAAGAAAAAAAAACCTGAGCCCTGGGAACTCTGCAGAGATTGATACCACCCAAGGACAATGCATGGAAAGGACCTAAAATCCAGGCTCAGATGCAGCCCATAGACTCAGTCTCCAATGGAGTCCCTAGTAAGAGGAACAGGGACTTTCTCTGTCATGAACTTAATGGCAGACTCTTTGATCACCTCCCCCTGGGGAATGCAGCCTTGCCAGGCCAGAGAGGAAGACAATGCAACAAGTCTTGATGAGACCTGATAGTCTAGGGTCAAAGAGAAGGGGAGGAGGACCTCCCCTATCAGTGGACAAGGTGAGGGGCATGGGGGAGAAGGGGAAGTGAGGGTGAGATTGGAAGGAGATGGGGGAGGAGGCAACAGCCTGAATACAAATTGAATAAATTGTAATAAATGATAATAAAAACATTAAAAATAAAAAATAACAAGTAATAAAAAAAGAGAAACACACACACAAATGAGAAATAGCCCAAATAGAGTCTTTACCGCTCTCTGTAACTTGACAAGCCAGACCTCCATCTTCTACATTGACTTCAATATTCTTATCTTTCAGGCTCCTACAGAACAGCTCACTAAGCATTGAACATTCAATGGCTTTTCTTGCACAAAGTTCCAAAGTCCTTCTACCATCCTCCCCAAAACACATGGTCAGGTGTGTCACAGCAATACCCCACAATCCTGGTACCAACTTCTCTTTGTTAGGGTTATTATTTCTGTGATGAAACATTCTGAGCAAAGCATTTCCTGGAGAGGAAATGGTTTATTCAGCTAACGTTTCTACATCACAGTTCATCATCAAAGGTCAGACAGGAACTCAAGCATGGCAGAAACCTGGAGGCAGCTGCCGATACGCAGGGCATGGAGGAATTCTGCTTACAGGCTTGTTCCCCATGGCTTGCTCAGCCTGCTTTCTTTTAGAACCCAGGAGCATCAGTCCAGGCATGGCACCTTCAACAATGGGCTAGGCTCTCCCACATCGACCGCTAATTACAAAAATACCCCACAACCAGGTCTTACGGAGACATTTTCTTAAATTGGCATTCCCTTCTTTTAGATAACTATAGCTTGTGTCAAATTGATCTAAAACTATCCAGGACACTTACCCATCTGTGGAGTCTGTTTGCTACAGTAATGTCTGGCCTGGTAAGATATGTGCCACAAAAAAATAGTGACAATCCCTTTCTGATCACATTTAGGTTCACTCCACAGGTTAAAACCCAATATGGTGCCATTATTAAGACCAAGAACCTAATGCTATATAGGTCATAGGCCCCAGAGGAGATCATATTACTCAGCTAAATAGACATAGTATTAAACTAATCCTTGTGTCTACCCAGCCAGGCCCTGCACAAAATACGTAGGTTATCCACAGACATCCTTAGCAAAACTAGGAGCGGTGGAAGGCTTCACATTCCAGTTTTCAAGATACATCACAGCATCATAGTAATAAAAATAGCACGATAGTGGAACAAAAGCAAACATGTAGACCAAGAGAACAAAATAAAAGAGCCAAGTGTGAGTACACGTAACTATAGCCGTCTAATATTTAACGAAAATGCCAAAAAAATCCACGGAAATAAAGGCAGGGTCTTCAACAAATGCTGGAAAAACTAGATGTCCATATGTAGAAGAAAAACAATTAAACCCTACATTTCAGTTTGCACAAAAACTCACTCCAGTTGAGTCAAAGACCTAAATGTTAAACACGAAACACTGAAACTTCTGAAAGAAAACTCAGGCAGTACCCTACAAGATACAGATTTAGGAATGGTGTTCCTGAATAGAACTCCATTTGTCCTGAAATAAAGACCAACAATTTACAGGTGAGACCCAATAATATTAAAAAGCTTCCGCATAGCTAAGGCAGCAATTAATCAAATGCAGAGGAGGTACATGTAGTGTTAAAGGGATTTTGCTACTGTATGTCTGATGCTGTGTTAATATCCTAAATACATAAAGAACTTAAAGGGCAGAGTCACGACAAAATTCAACCCATTTCTTTTTTTTTTTTTTTTTTAGTTTCTGTATTTTTTATTTTATTTTATTAATTACACTTTATTCATTTTGTATCCCCCCATAAGCCCCTCCCTCTTCCCCTCCCAATCCCACCCTCTTTCCTCCCTCTGCATGCATGCCACTCCCCAAGTCCACTGATAGGGGAGGTTCTCCTCCTTTCTGATCTTACTCTGTCAGTTCACATCAAAAGTGGCTTCATTGTCCTCTACTGTGGCCTGGTAAGGCTGCTCCCCCCTCAGGGGGAGGTGATCAAAGAGCAGGCCAATCAGATTATGTCAGAGGCAGTCCCTCTACTCATTACTATGTAACCCAATTGGACTCTGAACTGCCCTGGGCTACATCTGTGCAGGGGTTCTGGGTTATCTCCATGAATAGTCCTTGGTTGGAGTATGAGTCTCTGGGAAGTTCCCTGTGTTCAAATTTTCTTGTTCTGTTGCTCCCCTTGTGGAGACCCTGTCCTCTCCAGCTCTTCAGTATATATAAAGAACTAAAGAAGCTGAAAAGCAGCAAACCAAGTAATCCACTTAAAAAATGGGGAACAGAGCTAAACAGAGAATTCTCTGGAGAGGAATACCGAATGATAGAGAAGCACTTAAAGAAATGCTCAACCTCATTAGCCATTAGGGAAATGCAAATCAAAACAACCCTGAGATTTCATCTTACACCCATGAGAATGGCCAAGATCAAAAACTCAAGTGACAACACATGATGGAGAGGTTGTGGAGAAAGGGGAACCCTTCTCCACTGCTGGTGGGAATGTAAACTTGTACAACCACTCTGGAAATCAATCTGGCACTTTCTCAGACAACTAGGAATAGCACTTCCCCAAGATCTAGCCATACCACTCCTGGGCATATATCCAAAAGAGGCTCAAGTACACAAAAAAGACATTTGCTCAACCATGTTTGTAGCAGCTTTATTTGTAATAGCCAGAAACTGGAAACAGCCCAGATGCCCCTCAACTGAAGAATGGATGCAGAAACTGTGGTATATCTATACAACAGAGTATTACTCAGCAATGAAAAATAAGGAAATCGTGAAATTTGCAGGTAAATGGTGGGATCTGGAAAGGATCATCCTGAGTGAGTTGTCCGAGAAGCAAAAAGACACACACGGTATATACTCACTCATATAGACATACAACATAGGACAAACCCATTAAAACCTGTGCATCTAAAGAAACTAAGCAAGAGAGAGGACCCTAACTAAAATGTCCAATCCCCACCCAGAAAGGCAAAGAGGATGGACATCAGAAGAAGAAGAAAAACGGAAACAACCTAGGAACCTACCACAGAGGGCCTCTGAAAGCCTCTGCCTTACAGACTATCAAAGCAGATGCTGAGCCTGATGGCCAACTGTTGGGCAGAGTGAATGGAATTTTAGGTAAGAACTGGGAAATAGTAAGAGCTGGAGTGATCAGGGTCTCCACAAGGAGAGCAACAGAACAAGAAAATTTGAACACAGGAAACTTCCCAGAGACTCATACTCCAACCAAGGACTATTCATGGAGATAACCCAGAACCCCTGCACAGATGTAGCCCAGGGCAGTTCAGAGTCCAATTGGGTTACATAGTAATGTGAAGAGGGACTGCCTCTGACATAATCTGATTGGCCTGCTCTTTGATCACCTCCCCCTGGGGGGAGCAGCCTTACCAGGCCATAGTAGAGGACAATGAAGCCACTTTTGATGTGAACTGATAGACTAAGATCGGAAAGGAGAGGAGAACCTCCCCTATCAGTGGACTTGGGGAGTGGCATACATGCAGAGGGAGGAGGGAGGGTGGGATTGGGAGGGGAGGAGGGAGGGGCTTATGGGGGGATGCAGAATGAATAAAGTGTAATTGATGAAAAAAGCTGTTGGATTAAAAAAAAAGAAATAAAACTTTGATTTAAAAAAATGGGCTAAGAAACTAAACAGTTTTCAAAAGAATAAATGAAATTGGCTAAGGAATTTCTCAAAACTGTTCATTATCCTTAGAAGTTAGAGAAATATACGTTAAACTAACTTCAAGATTTCATCCTACCCCAGTCAGATGGCTAAGAGCAAAGATGCCACAGCAAATGCTAAAGGGCCTTTAAAAAAATGAAGCCCTTAGTCACTGTTGATAGAACTGCAGACTGCTAAAGCTGCTTTAGAAATCAGTGTGGAGGACTCTCAACCAGCTGAAGATTAATCTAGCCTGTGGTCCAGATTTCCCAGTCTTCGGTTTATGCCCAAAGGACTTGACATCCTACTTCACAGGTACTCACACAGCCGTGTTCTTTGCTGCTGCATTTACAAAAGCCAGGGAATAGAAACAGCATACATGCCCGTCAGTTGGCAAACGGATGATGAAAATGTGGCCTGTTGTGAATGTAAACATGCTTTTGTTTTAATCTCAGGTGTGGGATGTGGGGCTGACTCAGACTGTCCACAGCAGCAGCCTCATGCAGGCTCTGAGAGGGGTTCTCTGAGAGCTGGAATTAGTTGAATTCTGAGGACTTTGAGGGGTATAAATATGATAGAAGGGACGTGGCTGGGAGGAGTTGGAGGAGGGCTGCTGCTGCTCTTGCAGGCTTGCAGGCTTGCTGGTTACCTGGACTTCTGGATTTCCTGATGATGGATAGTGCCCCCAAAAGAATACTACAACCCTACTGAGCAAGAAGTAAAGAGGGCTACATCCGCTTTCCCTTACAACCTTTTTTCCCCCTATCTGTGGTTGGGGGTTGGAAATGAGGTATAAGCCTTAAGGAATCCCCAAATAAAGAAGCATTTGAAAAACTAGCACCTACAGTAGTACACAGACACTGTGGAATACTATTCAGTTGTAAAGAAAAATGAAATTTTAAAGTAATTATATAGAACTTGGAAATATTGTATTAAGTAACCCATACCCAGAAAGACAAACACTACGTACTCTCACTCATCTGTGATTCCTTGCTCCAAATCTTCACATGTGACTATATAACCTGGAATAACCAAGAAAAGCTGTAAAGAAAAAAGGCCATCGGGGTTGGGAGGAACATTAGAGAGAGGAATAGCGTGATATGAGGAGGTAAATGGGAAATGGAGAAGGGGCTTAACTGGTAGAGGGTAGGGATGCCAACACAGAAGGAGAGGGAAAGAGGAAGAAAAAAATGCACTGAGGTTGTCTAAAAAAATGCCATAAAGAATCATATATATATGCAGACATATACATATATATACATATGCATATATATACATATATATATGATTCTTTATATATATATGTATATTTATATATTTTTTATATATACATGTATATTTTAAGGAATATATATTATATTTATATATATATTTATATATATACATGCATATTTTAAGGAAATATACTCAATACTGAATATCACGTAAACGTGGTTCTTTTCCAACCAACTGTATCATAGTTATTTCAAGAACAGAAAGCTAGCACGTTATGCTCAGTAGTAGAATATGTGATTGTCATAAGCAAATCCATGAATTCAAAGGAATTCATGAATCTCTGGTACTGAAAGATGATAGATAATAGGTAGAAGATAGATAGATAGTAGATAGATTGATGGATAGATAGATGGATAGATGACAGATGAAAAGATGACAGGTGACTAGATGACAGATAGGTAGATAGATAGATAGATAGATAGATAGATAGATAGATAGATAGATAGATAGAAAATAGTTGATAAGTAGATGATAATACATAGATTCCTTAAGTTATATATTATATACATTGCTTGAATTAAGTATGTTATTTTTACTCCTTATAATAGATAGATAGATAGATAGATAGATAGATAGATAGATAGATAGATAGATAGATAGATATAGATGGAAAATAGCTGATAAAGAGATGATAGATGATAGACTTCTTAAGTTATATATTATGTACATTGCTTGAATTAAGCATGTTATTTTTACTCCTTGTAATAGATAGATAGATATAGATGGAAAATAGCTGACAAATAGATAGACAGACAGACAGACAGACAGATAGATAGATAGATAGATAGATAGATAGATAGATAGATAATAAATAGACTTCTTAATTTATATATTATATACATTGCTTGAATTAAGTATGTTATTTTTACTCCTTGTAATTTGGACTTGGTGTTGTCTTGGACTTTGTAACAGGTTAAAAAAAATTCACACTTTTGTATTGAGGACCATTCGCATAAAAAAAAAAAGATTACAGCTCGGTTAATCATCGTAGGCCTCTACTCAATACGAAGAATCACTTTCAGTTTTGTTGTTTGCTGCTGCTGCTGCTGCTGTTGGAGTTCAATTTTTAATGTCCAGAGAGTACATTGATATCACAAGTTTACCAGCAAAGTGGAAGGAAAAGACAAAGCAAAAGAGGAGATTTGAAAACAGGTCAACAAGTCAAGACATGTGGATGTGGACAGAGCTGTGTGGATAAGAAGGGCAACCCAACAGAGTTATGTCCTGGACCCATTGATGAAGATGGGAGATGGAGCCACAGACCACAAAGACACCCCCAAATAACTCCTTCTGTGGTCTCCCTTGCATCCCAGACAGTCCTTCCACTGACCCCGAGGCAGTGCTGCCTCACAGACACAAGCATTCTTGCACAGAGGCTGAAGCTGCCAAGGGTTTCTGTTTTGATTTTCTTGGCTATTAGTCTGGCTTCCGCCTGCATCTCTGCCTTTCTAGAGCGTATGTTTATGAGCAGTGGAGTTTTGGTAATAGGGAAGGGAGGCTTTATTAGAACATAGTCCTACCTCTGCTTTGAGCTCTCCCACTCTGCACATCAGTGTCCCCTCTAACTCTCTCCATAGTGCAATCTCTAAATTACTATGACTTTAAAAAAAAGAAAAGAAAAAGATAAAGAAAAGAAGAGAAGAGAACATAAAGTGGTGAAGAATGGGAGGGATTGGGAGGATATGGAAATACATTTGATCAATATACATTATATGCATTTTAAATTATCAAACAATACATTTCCAATCAGCTTTCACAGAGAGCAGCATGTGAGGTAAGCTTTATAGTTTTCTTTCTTCAGCCGTGTGAAGGCTGCTCCGCTGACAACAGAGCTTCAGTTTTGTGAAGCCTAAACTCTTTGTACCTGGGATTGTCGCTTTTGACAAAATTAAAGGGTCCTTGGTTAAATCTGAAATTCATAAAAACATGTAGTTCTTAGTATAAATGATATGCAAATATTTATCTGAAATTCAGTACCTTGATGTCTTTTGTTTTACCTGGCAACCCACTCATAGTACATAACCATCATAAGTGCTTAAACTGTTGCCGTGTGGTGTGTTCAAGGCTGGTCTTCTCTTCACAGCTTGTGGCTGTCTCTCTTAGTCTTAGTCATAATTATTTTCTCATCATTTATCCCGAAGTGGCCACATGATAGCAGTTCTCGAGGCATTTGTGGGATGAATGAATATGTACTCTGAAATGGAATTTCATTGCACGCCACTGGGAGACTGCTTCAGCAGCATGGTTACTGACCAGAGCAGTATTTGGTAGCTTAAAATCCAGGCCCAGATGTCCTCCCGCCACCAGAACCCATTATTGCTCACTTCGGAAGCTGTCAGGCTATTGTTATCTAGAAACATAGAGAAAAGAGATGCTGTGTGTGTGTGTGTGTGTGTGTGTGTGTGTGTGTGTGTGTGTCCTTCCACCCATGTGTAAATAGTATGCTCGGGGAGCAATAGTAGTTTGCAGTGCTCTTGTGGGCACTGAATTGAAGTTAACAGCACACACACTATCTAAAAATGCTAATTCAGGACGACAACAGACAGGGACACAAAGGATCTGGATGCCTAGCCCATCTAAGAGAAGAGAGGCTGCTTATAAACACTTGGAGGAAGTCGGCTTCCCAACATTCCTCCAAGAGGAGGCCTGGTATGCTTTTAGAATGGTCACTGCAGAAGAATCTGCTTATCAGATCCCTGTGTAAGGAAGAGATGCACAGACATCAGCACTTGGAGGAGCTAACACTCAACTGATTACCAGTTCTTCTCCCTCATGCATCCTCTGTGGACAGGGACTTCCTTGCCACCTAAGAACCACTGTAGAACTACGCAAACCCAACACACATTTCTGAAGATTGGCAGGAAGAAAGTGCTAAGCCTACAGAAGTTTTACTCTTTTTTTATAATTTTTATTTTTTTTATATTAATCACAGGTTAGTTACTATGTATCCCAACCGTAGCCCCTCCTTCATTCCCTCCCAATCCTACCCTCCCTCCCTCATCTCCTCTCTGCCTCTTTCCAAGTCCACTTATAGGAGAGGTCCTCCTCCCCTTTCATCTGACCCTAGCTTATCAGGTATCTTCAGGACTGGCTGCAATGTCCTCCTCTGTGGCCTATCAAGGTTATTCTTTCCTCAGTGGGGGTGGTCAAAGAGCCCAGCCACTGAGTTCATGTCAGAAATAGTCCTTGTTCCCCTTACTAGGAAACCCACTTGGATACTGAGCTTAGAAAGACAAATGGGATGGACACTGGAAGTAGGAGAAAACAAGTGACAGGAAAGGAGCTTACCACAAAGGGCATCTGAAAGACTCCTCCTAGTAATGTATCAAAGCAGATGCTGAGACTCATAACCAAACCTTCAGCAGAATGCAGGGAATCATATGAAAGAAGGGGGAGTTAGTATGACTAGAGAGGACAGGAGCTCCACAAGGACCAAATATAACAGGGCCCAGGAGTCTTCTATGAGACTGTTTCTCCGACCAAAGACCATGTATGGATATAACCTAGAAGTTTTACTCTTGAGCTCAGAACTTGCACCCATCTCTAACTGAGCTGAGAATAATTCTGACATCCTTTTGCATACCAATACAGAATTGCCCAAATTCTGAGTCTCAAGAACCATTCACCTGATCCACAGCCTGAAGAGATGGGGCACCAGCAAATAAAGATCCAACCACCATTCAACAAAAGTGAGATTGGGAACTAGAGAGATCATTAGAGGTCAGAGCACTTGTCCGTCTTGCAGGGGACCAGGGCTCACTTCCCAGTACCCGCATGGTAGTTCACAACTCTAGTCCCAAGGGATCCAATTCCCTCTTCTAATCTCAGTGAGCACCAATCATGTACCTGGTACACATCAAAATTAATTAATAATTTAAGGATCCAATTATTTGACCTATCTCATTTTTCAGTGATATATAATATCTATACTAAAAACCCCCACCAAAAACCTAATCCCAGAAGCCTAGGTACCATTGTAAAGTCACCAACAATATGGATAACATCATTCCCTCTTCTCATCACTAGGATTTGAGTCTAGTTTGTTCTTGGTTTTCCAGACCCTTGATTTGCATCACTATGTATTTGTTTTCTTTCTGATTTTTTGGATGTAAGCATTCTGAGCTGTACATTTTCTCAGAGGACTTGTTTCAATGTGTCACAGGGATTTTGTTTTATTGGATTGTGTTTTATTTTGATTTAGTTCCAGGGTTTGTTTGTTTTTTTTCTCTATTGATTGATTCTTTGACACGGTCGTCATTCAGTGATGAATTATTTAATCCCAAGAGTTTGTGTACTTTCTAGAGATTTGTAGGCTGTTGATTTTTAGTTTAAAGACACTATGGTCAGATTGAATACATGGAGTTATCTCAGTCTTTCTGGAGTTCTTAGGACTTCTCTGCTGTCCCAAATTTTGGTATATTTTAAGAAGTTTGTGTCGACCTTCAAAAATAGAATGTATTTTTTTTTATTTGGGCAGAATATTCTGTCAATATGTGTTAATTCTATTTATGTATGACATCATTTAATTCTGATATTTCTGTGTTGCCTTTTGTCCAGATGTCTGTCTACTGAAGAAAGTTAGAAATTGGAATGACCTGCTATTAATGGACTGATGTTAATCTGTATCTTTATTTCCAGTAGTACACTTTTTTACCTATTTTTTTAACTTTTATTAGTTACATTTTATTCACTTTGTATCCCCCCATAAAGCCCTCCCTTTTCCCCTCCCAATCCCACCTTCCCTTCCCCTTCTTCACACATGCCCCTCCCCAGGTCCACTGATAGGGGAGGTCCTCCTCCCCTCCTTCCTTCTGATCTTAGTCTATCAAATCTCATCAGGAGTGGCTGCATTGTCATCTTCTGTGGCCTGGTAAGGCTGTTCCCCCATCAGGGGGAGTTGGTCAAAGAGCAGGCCAATCAGTTTATGTCAGAGGCAGTCCCTCTTCCCATTACTATGGAACCCACTTGGACACTGAATTGCCTAAAGAAACTAATCAAGAGGGAGGACTCTGACTAAAATGCTCAATCCCCATCCCAAAAGGCAAAGAGGATGGACATCAGAAGAAAAAGAAAACAGGAAACAAGTTAGGAGCCTGCCACAGAGGGCCTCTGAAAGGTCCTGCAGACTATCAAAGCAGATGCTGAGACTTGTGGCCAACTGTTGGGCAGAGTGCAGGGGATCTTATGAAAGAAGTGGGAAACAGTAAGATCTGGAGAGGACGGGAACCCCACAAGGAGAGCAACAGAACCAGAAAATTTGAACACAGGGGTCTCCCCAGAGACTCATACTCCAACCAGGTACCAGGCGTGGAGATAACCTAGAACCCCTGCCCAGATGTGGCCCAGGGCAGCTCAGTAGTGCACTTCTTTGGCATTGAGTGCACCGCAGTATTTTGCAAATATGTGTAGGATAATGATGTCTCCTTGGTCTATTGTTCTCTGGAATAGATTGGCATGCCCTTATTTACTTTTCCTTAGTTTTATTTTGAAGTCTGCTTTGTCGAATATTAGAATAGCAAGATCTGTTATTTCCTAGCCACATCTGATTGGAACATGTCTTTTTCAGACTGTCACTTTAAGATCATACCCATTTTAAAGCTCTAAGTTTCTTGTAGACAACAGAAAGACATATTTTGTTGTTAATTAATTAAGCCAATATGTACATTTTTACTGAAGAATTGAGGCCAATAATATTAAAAGATATTATTAAAAGATGTGTGTTGATTGGAGTTATTTTCTTGGTTTGTTATTTCACTGCTATTTCACTGCTGTTGTTTTTTCTTAGTTGTACTTGTGTTTTGTAATTATAGGGTTTTTTTTCTTTCTACGTTCTCTTGTTATACTTAGTTTCCCTTTCAGTCTGAAGTATTGTTTCCAATATTTTAATGTTTATATACTAGATATGAATACTTTCATACTGTTGGGGTAATGCAATTTTTTTCTTAATCCTCTAGCTCTGGCAAATAGTTCTGGGTGCAGTAGTCTAGACTGGCAGTTGTGGTCATTCAGTGTTTGAAGTACATTGCTCAGGCTCTTACAGTCTTCAAGGTTTTCATTGAGAGATGGGTGAATTGACAGATTTCCTTGAGAGATTGATGAGTTTCCTTTGTAGGTGACTTGTGCTTTTATCTAGCAGCTTCCAACACACTTTCTTTGTTCTATATATTTAGTTCTTTAGCCATGATTTATCACATAGTGTTTCTTTTCTAGTCTCATCTGTTAGTGTTCTGTATGCTTCATGTATCTTTATGAGCATAATGTTATTATGGCTTAGTTAGGGTTTCTATTTTTGTGATAAACTATCATAACAACAACAACAAAAAAAATAACTCGAAGCAGAAAGGTTTGTTTCATCTTATGGTTCACATCAGAGTCCATCACTGAGGAAAGTCAGGGCAGAAACACAAGCAAGCAAGGCAAAAAATAAAAATAAAAAACAGGCTGATGGAGAGGCTACGGAGGAATCCTGATTGATGGCTTTTTCTTTATGGCTCCCTCAGCCTGCTTTCTTATATAACTCAGTACCACTTGCCTGGTGATATCACAGCACACCCAACAATCTGAGCCCTCACACACCCATCATCAATCAAGAAAATGCACCACAGAATTTCCCACAGACCAATCTGATTGGATTTTTAGCTTTTTTTGTTTCTAGTTGAGGTGTCTTACTCAAAACTTACCACAGATGTGTTTAATTGGCATAAAACAGCTGAGAGTGATGGCACCCACCTCCTCAAGTCCCAGCACTTGAGGAGGCAGAGGCAAGTGGCTCTCTGTGAGCTACACAGAGAAACCCTGTCTTGGAAACAAAACAAAACAACAACAATGAAGTTGACATAAAACTAACATATATACCTTATTTGGGGGAACTTTTTTTCTATGATCTGGTTCTGTGACAGAGACCTGGAATTCTTCTTCTTCGTCTATGCCTGTTCCTCCATGTCTCTTTCCTATTTTTTTTTCATATTTTTACTTGTATAATTTAGTTCATCTAGTTTATTATCAAGTCCTGATATTCTACATTCTACTTGATCCATCCTACTAGTAAGTCTTTCCCTTGAGTTTTCTAGTAAAGCTATTGAGTTTTTCAATCCATCTTCATTTCAGCTTGAGTTCTCCTCAATATTTCTGTGTATTTATTGGACTCAGCATTCAAATCCTGGACCATCTTTGACATTTCATTAGGTTTATATTTGTGTTTTCTTGGGCATCACTTAGACATTTAATTCTCATTAAGTTTATTATCTTAAATTCATTGAACTTTGTGCCTTTTTTTTAAAACTCCTTGAATTCTCTGATGAAACTTATGATTGTTCTTTTAAGTTCTGTGTCCCCTGGTTCTTCTAGGTAATTCTCATTGAAGAACATTTCTACAGATCTGATGTATTTGAGGGAAACTACCGTCTTTATCTTTCATGCTGTTTGACTTTTTGTCATGAAATCTAGGCATGTGGATTTTTCTCTTGGTTCTGTGTCTGACATGGATAGAGCAGACTGATTGGAGTACAAGATGTGCAGGATGCATTGGACCTGAGGTTTGGGTATGATGTGGTGATAAAGCAAATGCAGGATGTATGTCCTGGTCCAATACTGCTGTTTGGAGATGGCATAAGTGGAGATGTGCAGACAAAGCCTAGCCACTAGATACGGGACTTGAGTTAGATCTGGAAATTTGGGAAAGTGTGTGGAGGAGAGGATCTGATGGACTCACCAAGATGGGGCCTGGCATCTTGTGAAATGCCTGGTTAGGCCAAGAAGTTAGATGTAGAGTCAGAATGATGAAGTCAGATCATAGAATGGGGACCTGCACTGACATAGAAGATAAAATATGTGTCAGAAATTGAACATCGCGGGAAACATCAGTCTATTCAGTTAGGGAGTCAGTCCCTGTTGCAGACTATGAACATGAATATTGTCTCTATAGAATGAACACAAAAGAGATACATTGGGGACTTGCATGTATGTGATTTTCACATGCATGTTCCCACCATTATACAGATCTACATCTAGTGAATTGAGGACAAAAAGATATTCAAGTGGGCTGTTAACAAATGCAAGTCTGTAGTAAAGAAATGAACATAAAGCTAGCTCCCTCGTGCCACGACTCTACAAAAAGCTGTCTCTCAAGTACCAGTGGGTTCAGACACACAAAACTAACCTCTGTTAGGAATTCACATACATTTTCACAAAGTTGACCTGCCAAGCAGAAACTAAAAGCTCTGAGATTGACATATGACTAGTTACGGGAAATATACAAGAAAGCAAGATGCAAGGCTGAACAGAGGGCTCAGCGTTAAGAGTACTTACTTGTTGCTCTTCCAAAAAAACCTCAATTTAGTTTCTAGAAACATGTCAAGTAGCGCACAGCCATCTGTAACTGCATCTCCAGGAGTCACATGCTTTCCTCTTCCCTCCAGGGGACAGATGTAGAACACACACATAGCATACACACAGAGAGATACACACAGACACATATTTTAAAAAAAAAAAAAACAAAACAAACTTCTGGAAAATCTTTCTTAACAGCCTATAAGAAAAGAAAAAATAGTTATTTTCCTTTAGCCTCCTGTGCCTCCTTCTGAGGATGCTCTGCTTTTCTGCCTCAGATGATTCTGCTTAGCTATGGAGACCAAAGAGGATGCTGGTGCTGGTACAGTAAAGCAAGAGTAAAGCATGTGAATAAGCCAAACTCATTACTTTCTCCTGAAAGCCTATTTCTGGCTAGCGTGTGGACTTGATTCAACTCTTGGAGAGAAAACCTTCTCCTGAAAGCCTTTCTGTCTCTGGCCACCATATGGATTTGATTCAGCTCCTTGAGAAGAAGCTTTTGCTCCTGTCCTGCATTAATACACAAGCCTACTGTGGGGATGTTTATAATGTTTGGGCTCTGTGGAGTTTAGCTATTTTAAAAAATACTTTTGAAATTAAAATGCACACAATATTTCATCAGTACTCTTTGACTCTAATAGTCACAGGCAAGAAAATAGTGATGAAGAGAACAAGCAAGTGGCATGTTGAGCCTTGGATAGTGACCATTAGAGCAATCATAGCAGACTCTGAAAAGAAGACAAGGGATACAACTGAAGCCCTAAGTGCCAGTCCCACAGCAGAAAACTACATCCCAACCATTTAATAATTGAGTCCTCTCTTAAATACTCTGCATCCCTCTATTTTGAACAGAAAGGAGAAAGAGAAATAAGGAAGGAAGAAGGCATCCTCAACCAGTAAAGTGGCCCAGATGAACAAATCCTAAAGCAGAAACAAAAGTAACATGAAAAACCACAACATGTTCATTCCAAAACTTACTAATTTCATAGTGATGAGGCCTAATGTGAATGATATGGAAGAACTACCAGAGAATAAATTCAAAAGAATGATTATAACTCTGTTTAAACAACTCAAAGAAAATATTAATATATTCTAAGAGAAAAAAATCAAACAGCTGAATGAAAAGAGAAACCCAATCTGAGATATGAAAATGTTTTAATATTATTATTATTGAAGAAAAGTCAAACTGAAATGATGCTGGAAATTAAAAAAAAAAAAGAAAAGAAAAGAAAACTCAATAGGGTCAAATTGAAAACCTAAGTGGAAATGCTTATCAATGAACAAATCATACAGAAAACAAAATGTCAGAGATAGAAGACAAAGTAAAGATGTTAGGTTACTTGGTAAGGGTCAATGAGAAATAATAGAAAAAATAAATAAACACACATGAAAGAGCTTTGGGGCATGATGAAAAAAACAACATTTTTAAATTAACAGGCAGAGAAGGATAACAATACCACACCAAAAGCATACAAAATATATTCAAAAATTGTAGAAGAAAATGTCACAAACAAGGAGATATCTAGCTAGTTACCAGAGACTGATAAAACACCAATAGACGGGGAAAGAAACTAGGAAGCAAGCAAGTCTAGCTATTTTAATATCTGGCATGATTCACTGCAAACCAAAACTGGACAGATGAAATAAGAAAGATCACTAAATACTGTTTTACAATATGCCAAGAGGATATTACAATTCTAAATGTATTTTTGCTGAACATGTGTGTTCAATTTTATAAAAACAAATACTACCAAATATAAAACTGTAGATTGAGTACAACATATTGATAGTGTTGTTGTTAATGTCCTACTTTCACCATCAGAATGGTCATCTACACAAAACTAAACAAAAACAGTGGAGTTACATGACATAGCAAATCAGACAGGTATAACAAGCATCTACAGAGCTTCCCATCAAACAATAAAGAATACCAGGCCATAGATCTTTCTCTGAAATTGATCTCCTGCTAGGACATGAAGCAAGTCTCAGCAATCTATGTGACCACAATACAATAAAGCTGGGTATCAGTTGCAACAGGGACCATAAAATGTATCAAACTCTTTGAGACTAAGCAACACACTGTGGAATGATAATTGTGTCCCTGGAGAAATAAAGAAGAAAGTTTTTAAAAACTGAAGAATTGAGTGTAGATGAAAATATATAACGTAGCAGAATCTTTATAAACAATGAAGGCAGTCCTAGGAGGAAACACTATAGTGTGAGGTCCCTACGCTAAAACTTGAGAGATCTAAAATTAATCATTTTATACTATACATTAAGGTTTTATAAAAATATTAACAAAACAAATGCCAAAGAACCATATGGGAAAAATAATCAAAATATGGCAGTAGTAGTGAAACAAAAACATTCATAGTCTTTTAAAACATTAAAAAATCATAATGTGATGCCATCATTCATAAATAATAAACATACATGATCACCTTGCAAATGAGATATTGCAGTGAGAGCATCTTATATATAGATGCCAATTTATTTAATAAAAATTTGTCACATTCTATTTGATGAGTCCTTTCTCCCAATAATCTTTGACATTGAAAGAAGGTTCTAGTGATATGGGCTATTCAAAGACACAATGCGTATTGTATTAGTGAGTTTCATGTAACTACAATGAAATAGATGAGCTAATTCATTATAAAGAGAGAATTGTGTGTTTTTATTTTTTCTTTTTCAATTTCTAAAGCTCTAATCCAAGATCAAGCATACTCTGACAACAGTTGACAGAGAAGCATGGACAGAATGAAACTTTCCACCTCCTGAGCCAAGTAGCTAAGAGAAAGGCCAGGAGCCTAAGCTGCCTACAGTTCCCTTCTGGGGCGTTCCACCAGCACCACCTCCTGAAGTTTCCCTGTTTCCCAGTGAATCACCCTGGGAGCCAAACGTTTACTACAGCATGGATATTTAGGGACACACAATCCCCAACTCATATGCTGTACAGTGCCACCTACATCCTTACAGACAAGGTTTTCTTAGTCAATACTCTGTTGCCGTGAAGAGACACGATGACACA
The DNA here is from genome assembly GCF_030254825.1 of Meriones unguiculatus. Lineage (NCBI taxonomy): Eukaryota > Metazoa > Chordata > Mammalia > Rodentia > Muridae > Meriones > Meriones unguiculatus. The sequence goes on from NC_083366.1 coordinate 32,943,367, forward strand.
GTAAGTCTTATAAAAGAAAGCATTTAATTGGGGGGGGGGGGTCCAATGTCAGTTTCTGAGGTTTAGTCCATTATCATCAAGGCAGGAAGCATGGTGGCACACAGGCAGACATGGTGCTGAAGGAATAGGTAAGAGTTCTATACCCAGAAACAGCGGCAGCAGGAATAGAGTGCTGCTGAGCCTGGCTTTGGCTTTTGAAACCTCAAAGCCCACCCCTAGTGACACACTACTGGCAACAAGGCCACAGTTCCTAACCCTTTTTAAGTGCTACCATTCCCTGATGACTAAGCATTCAAATATATGAGCCTATGGGTCATTCTTATTCAGACCACCACAGAGGTGCAGGTGAGTTTAAGAATTTAAACAGTGTGGAGATGATCTCGGCCAAGATTTCATTCTGAATCCCTCCGAGCACTTCTATTCCTCTGCTAATGTCTGCACTTTTTTTTTTCCTGGAATGGCTAGTTTCTTTGGTTTAGAAAGATTTCTTTGGTTTAAAAAGACGTTTTCCCCCCTTCATTAGCTTACGTACTTTCTTACTCCCCACTAAAACTTTGCCTTGTAAATAAAAGAAAGCTTGGCAATCTCTGAAGCTGTGTTGGGGCTTTGTGGTACTTTTTAAGATGCCTAAATTAGCCCAGAGGATTCCTGACTGGCAATTCTTATTACTTCTATTACTAACTCATCAGCAGACCCAAATTTCACAAACCAAGTTTTGCACATGGCAATTAATCAGTGGTATCACTGGTGGTTTCTCCAATCAGCTAACTGCAGTCTTCAAAGGAATTATATCACTGCTCGGTTAGGAGAAAAGTTAAACTAATCAAAAGCTATTTTCAGAGAGAAGGAGTCTAAGATATTAAAGAAGCCATGCTGCTAGTTTCTGAGAAGCAGAGAATGTTTTGGAATTCTGAAATCAGTATTATTACCACACATCATTGACTAAGTCATGGAAATGTGGAGCTAGGTAAATCCACAACCCAGAAGAAATGTTGCAAACAAACCAACCCAAACTGGTCTGTTTTCAAACAAAAAATTGAAATGACATTACTTGCTCAAAAACTGAAACAGTATTACATCAAAACCCAGTACTTTTTTTCTTAAAGATACTAATATCAAGATATATATTTTATCAAGTAAAGCAAGGGGAACCTTGTGCAAATTTGAATGCATTAAGTTTTTATGTATAATGATTAATCACTAGTGTACAGAGTTTACAAATGTGAGTCTGATTACTCTAATTTCAAACACTCAAAGCAGGATTTCTGGGCTGCTGTGTATTTTGCTAGCTTGGCCCTTGCTTGCTCAAGCCCTGAAGGGTTTACAAGATGGCACACTCAACACCATCCACCTCTAGTTGGTGGCTGCTCTGAAAAAGTAGAGCAGTGGGTCCCTCAAATAAGCAGAGCTTCCAGGCCGGGCTGGAAAAAAATGCAATGTAAACAAAACCCATTGTGGCTAAACTTGTGGATTAAGCTTTGGGGATTACTAGAAGCCAGGTAGCTTTTCCTTGTGTTGTCATTTTTCATATACAGGTCAATTTCTAACATCTCTAAAATACTCTCCTATATAGGAGAGTTTTTAAGGATTTTGATGTCTTACTTTTCCTCTCCATCAAGAAGAAACTTAGCTCTAATGAGAGTTGAAACCTGCACTATGGTATGAGTATGCAAATAAATTGTCAGGTGTCCGTTTAATACTATGTCCTTGTAACAGTAAAGTTATTACTGTAGGCCCTGTATCCTATCTAGCAACAAGTCCTTGGCCCCATGAACCCTGCTACTTGGCTGAATGTAAGTGTTAGCTGTGGACTGGAGGAACCTGTAAGGTCTTTTACATACAAAATCATCATCTGCAAATGCTAAGTTGATTTCTTCTCTTTCTATTTGTATCTGCTTTATCTTCTTCACTTATCTTATTGTTCTAGCTAATATTTCAAGCAGAATATTGAACAGAAAAGAATATAAACAGAAAAGATGGACATTTTTGTCTTGTTCCTGATTTTAATGGAAACACTTGAGTTTTTCCCCATTTAGCAATTGGCCATGGGTTTGTTGTACAATGCTGATATTATGTTGAAGTATTTTCTCTGTATCCCTAGATTTTCCCGTTCTTTTATCATGAAGTGATGTCCAAGGCTTTGCCAAAGGCTTTCTTGTGTCTAATGAGTCAATTGTGTAGTTTCTGTGCTTGAGTCTGTTTATGTGGTAGATTAGATTTATTGATTTAAGTATGTTGAACCAACCCTTCCTCACCAGGATGAAGCTGACTTGATCATAATGGATAATCTTTCTGGTGTATTACTGAATTCAGGTTGTAAGTATTTTACTGAAAACTTCTATACCTATATTCATTAGAGAGATTGCCAATAATTTTCTTTTATGCCTTATTTAGGTATCAGGAGAATAGTGGCTTCAGAAAAAGATTTTAGAAGTATTTCTTCTTTTTCTAGATTTTGAATTAATTTGAGAAGTATTGGTATTAGTTCTTTGAAGGTCTGAGAATTCTTTACTATAAATGTATACACCAGGGGAAATTGATAGTTGGGAAATATAATGTTTTATTTATTTGTATGTGTGTAGGTATTTTATTTGCATGTGTATCCCCACCTTATGTGTGCCCATAGTGGCAAAGGGTATTGAGTCTTGTGACTGGAGTTACAGGCAGTTATGAGCTGCCATGCTGTTGCTGGGAATTAAACTTAGATCTTCAGGAAGAGCAGCCAGTGCTCTGAACGCCTGAGCCATCTCTCCAGCCCTAATTGGGAGATTTTTAATTCTTCCTCTATCTGGTTGTTATAAGTCTATTAAAAATTTTTTTTACTTCATCTTGACTTAATTTTTAGATAGCATGTGTATATAGAAATCCATCTGCTGAGTGGTAGTGGCATACACCCTGAATCTCAGCACTCAGGAGACAGAAGCAGGTAGATCTCTGGGAGTTCAAGGCCACCCTGGTCTACCAAGTTCCAAGTTCCAAGACAGCCAGGACTACACAGAAAAATATTGTCTTAAAAAAAAAAAAGCAAAACAAAATAGAAATCCTGTCCATTTCTTTAAGATTTTCCAGTATAGTAAGGTATAGATTTTTTACCTCATGATTTTTATGAGTCTTGGTGTATACTCAGTACTTTTAGTGTCTCCTTTTCATCTCTAATATTATTAATTTGTATCTCCTCTCTTTTTCATTTGGCTAATTTGGCTAAATATTTGTCGATCTTGTTGATCTTTGCCAAGAACAAACTTTTCGTTTCAGTAATTATTTGTAAATTTTTAATTTCAATTTTATTAATTTGTACCTTTTTAAATTCTACTTTATTAATTTCAGCCCTGATATTTATTACCCCTTGTGTCTATTCTTTTCAAGTGTTGTTCTTGTTTATTCCAAACCCTTTAGAAATATAATTAAGTTATTAATTTAAGATCTCACTTGTTTATGTAGGCAATTATTGCAATATACTTTTCAATAATGTGTTGTGTTACTTCCATTCATTTGTGTATTTTCTGTCATTTCTATTTTTGTTGATATTCAACTTCATATCTTTGTGGTTAAATAAGCTACAGAGTGTTACTTCAATTTTTCTGTATGTTGAGGTTTGCTTTGTGTCCTAACAGGTCGGTGAATTTACAGAAGGTTCTATAGGCTACTGAAAAGATTGGGCATATTTTTTAGTGTTTTATTTGAATTATTTTTTCATTTTCATCTAGATTTTTTCTATTTAGTTTTTGTCTAGATGATCAGTACATTGGCAAGAGTATGTATTGAAGTTTCGCACAATCACTTCGGTGCAGCCTGTCTGTGGTTTTAGATCTGAGAGTCTTTCTTCTATGAAGTTGGTGTTTCAGTGTTTGCTGCATAAATGTTTAAAATTGGAATATCCTTTTGGTGGATTTTTCCTTTTACTGAGTATGAAATGTGTTTCACTATCTCTTCTTGTGAATTCTGGTTTGAAGTCTATTTAGTCAGATATTAAAATATTTATGCCTACTTGTTTCTGTTTCATGTTTGAAATACCTTTCCCAGACTTTTACCTTAAGGAAATTGTCATTGGTGATAATAAATGTTTCTTGGAGCGAGCTAAAAGATCAATCATGTCTTCTGATTCAACTTATTAGTGAGTGTCTTCTTGTTGGCAATTGAAATTATTGCTGAATAATATTGAAAGTTATCACTGAATGATAATGTTTCCTGTTATTTTGTTCTTGTGATGGTAGTGTTTTCTCATACGTGTTTTGGTTAAATATTCTAGGATTACAAATACCTTGGGCCCTCTAAGGCATGTTAATTCTTCTATTCAGAGAGAAGCGTTCATTCTAGAATTCTCTGTAGAGCTGGATTTATAGGCATAAATTCTTTACATCTGTTTTTATCATGAAATCTTTTTCTGTCCTCTTCAATTATGACTGCTGACATCTGTGGCCTTTTGTAACTTGTAAGATATCACTCCTGGCCCTTCTTGCTTTAAAGCTTTTTATTAAAAAATCAGGTCTAATTCTGAGGCTTCTACCTTTATATGTTATTTGGTCTTTACCTCTTACAGCTTTCAATGTCTTTTGTTTGTTCTGTATATTAATTGTTTTGGTTCCATATGTCCTGGGGAATTTGATTTCTGGTCTTATCTTCTCTGTGTTCTGTATCCCTCATGCATCTTGATAGGCATCTCCTGAGATTTGAGGACTTTTATGATCTTGTTGAAAATATTTTGTGCGTCTGACCTGAGTTTTATCTACTTCTATACCTAGAATTGGTAAGTTTGGTCTTTTTATAGTGACCCAGATACCCTGGATGCTTTCTTCCTCGATTTTGGGTCAGATTTAATAATTTCTTTAACTGAGTGCCCTATTTTCTCTACCTTGTCTTCAAGACTGGGATATTTTGTCTTCTGCATTATCCAATCTATTGGGAAGAATTTCCTCTGAGCTTTGTTTTTTCATCCTGAATTTTTCATTCAGAGTTTTATTTCATTTTGGCTTTTCTTCAGGGATTCTCTCTTTACAAAGTCTATTTTTATATCATGAATTATTTTCATTATTTAATTCATCTGCTTAATATTTTTTACTGTCTACACTCCAGGATTTGTTCATGTCCTCTTAGAATTCCTGAACATATTTAAAAAATGCTGGTTTGAAATGATTTTCTCGTGTATTAGCTAAGTTGCTTTTATCAGAGAACATTCATTACAGTAGGCAGTAATTTCTGAAGAAGACATGTTGTATCTGTCATTCATGTGGTTCTGTTTTGAGCTGAGACCTAGACATCTGGATCAGTGGTAAGTTGTTGTTTGTTTGTTTGTTTTTGTTTTTGTTCAGATATCAGTTCTCATATTTGATGAGTGATTGGATACCTATTTGATATTATATCAATTTCTCAGATTGTGAACCCACATGAATGGTGTTGAGTGTTGAGTCTTTGGGCCACTCCTTGTTTCTATGGGGAAAAAATGTATTTAGGGTGGTTTCAGCTTGCTAGGGACAGATGCAACTTCTTCACTTGGGACCTAACTTTTTATAGACTGAGAAGATTCTTCTTGAAAAACCTTTAAAGTTTTATAAAGGGTTCCTGGGTTCTGCTGGTTGTCCTTGGATAGCAGGGGCTGGATTTCTGAGTTGGGTTCCACATGGTACTGGTACTTGAGTTTCCATTAGATTCAAAGTGGCGCTGGTTCTGGTCGGAGTGTTGGATGTATGATAGCTAGGTGGATTAATGAGTGGGTCCTGGCAACCTACCTGTAGTTCTGGGACAGCGCCATGTATTACTGCTGCAGGTGGGGTGATAGATGCAGTGACTGAGAGGCAATCAGACAAGGAAATGGGTCCAAGCAACCTACCTGGGACCTAGAGTGGAATCTACATTGAACCACTGCGCACGGTGGTGGGCAGTGGGCAGTGTGACTCATAGATAGGTTACCAGGAACAAGTCTACATGATCTTCATGGTATTCTGGGGGCGTGTTTTCAGAAGTGCGAGCACTAGGTGTGGTTTTAGGTAAGGCAACCGAGGGGCAGAGAGGTGGGGGAGCCATTTCTCCATATCTAAATATGGCTATTCCATTTAGAAACCTTGTTACATTCCCTTATAATTTTAAATAATTTCTTTTACTAGACTCCAGATGTGTGCATTCCAATGCAGAAGTAAAAACAACACGAAAAACCAAAATAACACGTCGCCTTGAAAAATACCAATCCCCTAATAATGCCTCCTAATGAAAATGACCTGGAAGAACTCCCAAGTCAAAGAATTCAGAAAAACAATTATAACGATGATCAAAGCAACTCAGAAAATACAGAGATGAAAGACAAAATAAGGAAGTCTAACCAAGACATGGAAATAAAATCAGAGATGTTTAAGAAAACTGAAATAGAAATTAAAATTGAAACTGAAAATTGAAATTGAATTGAATAGAAACTGAAATAGAAATTGTGCTGGAAACGGAAAACCAAATAAAAACCTCAGCAAAAAGTCTCACCACCAGAATGAATCATGTCAGAACAGACTCAGAGACAGAAGACATGGTAAAGAAATTAGATCTCTCAGTCAAGATCAATGGGGGGGGGGGTTCTTTTAAAAATGAACAGAACAAGAAGGAATGTGGGGATACCATGAAATGAGGAAAAGAAAAAAAAAACTTACTTAAGATAAATACTATCTTAAGTAAAATCATAGAAGAAGAAAAAAATTGCAAATATAGAGGAAGAGATGCCCATGCAGGATGAAAAAAGCAGATAGACAAGACGAGAAAAGAAAGTCTCCACGACATAATACAGATGAAACACAAAGGGAAAAAATAAAGGACTGGCTCAGCAGTTAAGAGCACTAGCTGCTGTTCTAGATGACCCAGGTTCGATTCCCAGTACCCACATGGTGGCTCACAATTATCAAGGGGATCGGGTCCCCTTTTCTGGCCTCTACACACACCAAGAACACAAGTGGTGCACTGACGTAAATGCAGGCAAAGCAACCATACACATAGAATAAAAGAAATATGATTTTAAAAAATAGAATTTCTTAGAAAGCTTTTGAAAGCTGCAAAAGAAAGATCAAATCACTTACAGAGACAAGACAATTAAAATAACGCCTGATAATCTGACAGAAAACTTTTAAAAAGACACAGGCCTGAAAAATAGTTTGGAACTTTTTCCCAAGTTTGGAAAGACCACAACTGTCAACCTAAATTATTATACCCAGGAAAAACATTAAAATGAGAGAAGAGTTTTAAACTTTTCAGGATAAAAACCGATTAAAGGAATTTATAACTACGAAGACACCTCTGTGGAGGATTATAGAATGAATAGTTCAGTCTGAAAAGAAAGACACATTCAAGAAATTACAGAGAATAAGCAATGCCAGGTCAGACAATCAAACCGGCTCAGAGAAAAACACAACAAAATGTAGAAAAGATACTTTTACAACTCTAAATATTAATGGTCACAATTCTTCAATAGAAAGACAGAATAATAGATTGAATTAGAGAACAGAATCCATTTTTTTGCTGCTTCCAAAAATGTACGCTTCACCATCAAAAGCAGACACCATCTTAGAATAAAAGGGTTAGAATGATATTCTAAACAAATGGAACTATGAAACAAGTGTGCATAGGCGTTCTAATATTCACAGAGTAGGCTTCTACACAAAACTACTCAGAAGAAATAAGGAAGGACACTTCATGCCCATTAAAGGGAATCCACCAACAAGTTATCACAATCTTAAGCATATGTGCACATATGTGCACAAAACATAGGGGCATCCAATTAATAAAAGGTACACTAATAGATATAAAACTGCAGATTGACCCCAATCAAATACCCAACTCTACCAACAAAGAGGTCATCCAGAAAAAAAAAAACTAAGTAAAGAAACACTAAGGTTAAATGCCATCCTAAGTCAAATGGACCTAACAGACATCTATAGAATATTGATTCAAAAACTAAAGAATAGCCAGTTTGTTCAACAGATCATGTATTAGAGATGAAACAAATATCAACAAATACAGAAAAATTTAAATCATATCCTTCATTACATATAACAATAATGGAATAAAGTTGCATGTCAACAGAAATAAAACCTACAGAAAGTATACAGACTCGTGGAAACAAAATACTGAATAACAATTGTGCTAAGAAAGAAATCAAGAAGAAAATTAAAAGCTCCCTAGGATTGAATAATAATGAATATGCACAGCATACCAAAATCTATGGGACACAATTAAGGCAGTCCTGGGAGGAACATTTACAGTACACAGTGCCTACCTCAGAAACTTTGAGTAACACAAAATTAGTAAGTTAATGATGTACCTGAAGCCATTAAGAAAATGAGAATAAACATACACCAAAGTGGAGATGGCAAAAAACAATCAAAATGTGGCTGAAATTAGTAAAATAGAAACATGATCAATCAAGAAGGAGAAAGAGGAGGATAAAGGAGTGGATAGCGAGAGAGACAACTAAAACTATGGTCCATTTAAGGGGAAACCTAATACAGAAACCTAATACAGTAGACGCTACCGACAGCCTTCACCTCTACTGACTAATATTCATATTTCTGGAAGGTGGTCTGCATGCTACCAAAAAAGAAAGGTAAAAACCAACCCATCTAAAAACACAACCAATATCTGATTTGAGTTAAGGTCCACTCCATGTAATGGAACCCAATCCACTACTGATTGGGTAGCCAAAAACCTGAGATAGGCCAGGGACATAGGGGAGAACTAAATACTATTGTTCCACTAACAAAGCAGTAAAATGACTCCTAAGGACATTCTACTATACTCAGATCCATGCTTGCTCAGCTATCATCAGAGAAGCTTCTTTCCCACAGCATTAAAAAAAAAATACAGAGAGTCACATCCAGACTATATGCAGAGACTGAGAGACCTTGGAACCTCAGCCCTAAAAGAGATGTCTCCATCAAATACCTCCCCTCATGGCTAAGGGACTCTACACAAGAGGAGGTATAAAGACTATACGATCCAGAGAGGAATCAAGGAATCAAGGCCTTCTAGATACAAGGGGGTTGGTGCACATTTAAAATCACAGAGACTGTAGCAGTATGCATAGGGCCAGCATGAGTCTGCACCAGATGGGACCCTGGAGCTGAAAGTAGAAAGGGTCTACAACCCAGAAGCTATCTCCAATTCATGGCCATGTGCAAATGAAAGGTTGGTTTTCTCCAAGGGAGTGTCACTGGGGGAACAAATCTCTCTAAAGGGTAGGGCCCCATGCCTAGCAGTATATGGCAAACCCAAAATAAACTCAGTGGATTCTTAGGAGGAGGAGTCTTTTGCTTGGTTGGTTGGTTTGGGTTTTGTGAGGTTTTTTTTGGGGGGGGTTGTCTCAAAATGTTAAGTCAGGGTGGGTTTTCGTTTTGTTTTCTTTGTTTGATTGTTTTTCCTTTGTATATATATTATGGATTTTTATGGGATGTCTGAGGGTGTGACCTGTGTGTTTCTGCATGTAGATGTGTTTCTTGTGTTTTGTCTTGGGCTCTTTTCTTGTTGGTTGTTTAATCATATTCTATTAATTTTTAAATTCATCTAATCATATTTTATTATTCTCCTTTCTGGATGCCTATTTCTAAGCAGAGACAAAAAGGTGGTAGGTCCAGATGGAAGTGGGAAGGTGGGAATGAACTGGGAGGGAGAAGGTGAGGGGAAAACAGAATATAAGAAAAAACTATATTTTAAATAACAGAAAAAAGTTAAAGAACCATAATCTTTAGTGACATAGATTCAGTAATTAAAAACCTCCCAACTATAAAAGACCAAGAACTAGTAGAATTTAGCACAAAATGCTATCAGACATTCTAGGAAGAACTAATTTCAATACTTCTTGAGCTACTAAAAAAAGGGGGGGACTGAAGGAACATTTCAATTATTTATTATGAAGCCACTATTATCAAAACCACAAAAGGACTCAACAAAAATAAAAATTATATATCAATATCTCTTATTCACATAGATGCAAAAAGTCCCAGTAAAATACTTGCTACCTTGATTCAAGAAGACATCAAAAAGATTATACACTATAATTAACTTGGCTTTACCTGGAGATGCTAGGATGGTTCAGTGTACATAAATAAATATAATTCAAAGCACAAATAGACTAAAAGTCAAAATAGACTTGATCATCTCAGTCAATGAAGAAAATGTCTAGACAAAATCCAATTATCCTTTTATGATAAAATCCTGGAAAGACTATGGATAAATAGGACAACACCCCAACATAATAAAGGCAATTTATGGAAAGTCCACAACCAGCATCATCTTAAATGATGAGATACTCAAAACATTTCTACTAAAAAGATGTCCACTTTCTTCATAGCTGTTGGGTTCTTAGCTTGAAGTCTTTACTAGAGCCATAGATAGCTGAAGGAGATCAAAGGGATACAGATAGGAAAGCAAGAAGTCACAGCATTCTTATTTTATATAAACAAGATGCTATAGACTCTACCAGGAAACTTACACAGATGATAAATACTTTCAGCAAAGTAGCAAGACACAAAATTTACACACAAAAATGAGTGGCTTTCCTACATGCAAATGACTAACGTACCAAGGAAGAAATCAGGGAATCGGTACTTTTACAGTAAGCTCAACAAATATATCTTGGAGTAACACTAATCACACAGGAGAAAGACTTACATAATAAAAACATTAAGACAGTGAGAAAAGAAATTAAAGAAATAATAGCCAAAATAGAATAAATGGGATCATAAGAAGAAATGAGTTAGAAAGGAAAATAAAATGAATTTAGAAGAACATCAAACTAATGAAACAGATGACATCACACTTGAACACATTCTGTGCCTTTTTGCTCTGTCATCTCCAGCTCTAAGGTAAACATGGTCCTGTTGTTTGCACAGAAACCGCAGTGCTGGGCACTATGGCTGTTCACATAGTACAGAGCAACACGATTGTCAGTAACAGTGACAAAGTTAAGAACACTGTCCCTCTGGATCCAGAGCCCCCGATTTCTGACTCTTGCTTCCCTGCTTTAACTGATGTGATTTCCAGAAATGGAAAAATTCCCAGTCAGGAGGCCACAGCAGTGAACAGAGACCGGCTTTCATTACTGTTGGAGTCGGTTGTAATGTTCATGCTGCGTTTACCCTTGAACTGGTAATAAAGATGGAGCTGTGGTCTTGGGTTTGGTGTGTGGAATAGGATTCTAAGTGGTGTCTTATGTTCTACACTTAACTATAAATCAAGACATTCAGAAGCAGCAGGGCCCCAAAATCCATACAGTCCTCAGAGAAGAAAGAAGACTTAAGATATTTACCTTACAGAAGAGAAAAATTTAAATACATTGAACACAATTAATGTTAGTTTTGGCTTACTCAGTGTCTTGTGAATTCTGTGCCAGGAACTTAGAATCATGCTCAAAAGTAGAGAAGACAGGACAAAAAAAAATTAAAAAAAAATTTTTAAATAAATAAATAAAAAGTAGAGAGGACAGACACACAAATCCTAATGAAAACGTTATGCAATTATGAGCATTTGACAACGTCACTTCATCTTTCACCCACATGCTTTTGAGGAGGATAATGAGAGCATTTTGAACAGTCACATGTTGCTATCATTCTTCCATTTGAATCTGTACAGTAAAATAACCACACTTCAGTGATGCCATTTAGCAAAACAAAGAATGTCTTAGCATCACCTGACAGTTTAGACTTTCGTGCTCATACTAAAAGCATCACACGGATAGTTTATTTAAGTCAAACCTCAGTAAGTCCAACATAACACATTTAGTTTATGACTCTCTAAGGTTTTTTAGTTTCCATCAGTGTTCTCTCCTTCATTTTCTCTTATGCTGGCTATTTAAATGCATCTCCCAAAATAACCAGGTGATGAGTCTACTATCCATCCAGGTCTGGTTGGTCCTGACCCTGTGGTATCACTTAACATATTCTCTGATTTCCTGTCTTCACTCTAAGCTGATAATCAAAAGACGTTTGATTAGATTTCATCTTGCTTTTTGCCGTTAATATATAATGAACATTTCCCTCTGGGAGACGCCGCACAGTGGGACTGAGGCAAAAGCAGTGCAGGCCCGTTGCTATCAATCATTATAAAGGTCTCCGTGGATACGCTTGTGATGGCTTTACCATGCAACTTTTATGGTTTTCTAAATCCAGTTTCTCATTGGGATTGTAAAATTGCTATCTAATTCTGTCATTCTTTCTGCATTTAGTAGGTGGAATTCTTAAATACGTGTCACGTTGAATTAGATTGTGTGCCCTGCCTAAAATGATTCCTTTTATTTACCCAGCTTTTTTCTTCTTCTTCTTTTTTTTTTTTACAAAATAATTACTTAATACCTTATGAGTTTCTAAAAGTAAACACTATTGTTAGAAATCATGTAGCTTTGCAGAGTGAAGAAGTTCGAGATGTTCCATCATTGTTTTATATGGTAAAATGGTGCCGCTTTTAGCATGGACGTCTATACAGATGCCATGCAACTTTTTATATCATCTCACAATGATCCAGAATTCTGTTCTGTACTCTAGGTGGAAATTTCCAACACTAGCGTCTAATCTGACAGAGGTGACCTCCCTAGGAGCCCATGGTTCCCTTGTATGAAAAAACAGTATTCCGTGAAACCTGTCTAGGCAGAGCCGTACATTATGTTTTCAGGGAAAAAAAAAAAAAAACTGGTTATTAACTAAAAATTTTTTGGAAATTTGTGCTGACCTTACTTAAAATTGCATATCAAAACACAGGTAAAAATGTAGAGAGAAATGACTTTGTGGAAACAATATAAACCTTGAACCTCTTGTAATATTATTCCTAAAAAGTAGGTAAAACTTTTGAACACTTGGCAACAGAACACAAAAATCAGTGAACTGCTGGTTTACAGCATGAAATAGCTGTGCTGTTACAAAAACTGACAAAATTGTCCAATTAGCCACAAATGCACAGCTGGAAGAGATGGGGGTAACCCTTCTACAGTACCCTCCAGATACATACGAGGACGAAGCGGAACCTGACTCTAGGGACCTGACTCTAGGACTGCCTTGGTTTCAGCAGCCATTCATTCCCAAGTACGTGCTATTGGCAGAGTAGATTACCAACTGCCAAAGCCGCTTTTCCCGGCAGTGTGACTCGCAAGGTTCCCATGAAATGCATAGTTGTCGCTTAAGTCCATCGGTTTTCTTTTATTTTTTTTCCAGTTTTTTATAATTAAAATTTACCTACACTAAGAAAGATTTTTATGGATGACTTGGGAAGAACATAAAATGTAAATGTAGGTACTATGTAGCTGCCAGATTAAACATTAAAATTACTTAAGATATAAATTATTTGAAACCATGATTGCTCCTTAAGAAATCAGTTACAAATTAAAAAAAAAATGGTAAAGTGCTTTTAACATATTATCTTCCTTTTCTCTTCAATTCTCCAAGTCTTTGTTCTGAAGGCAGCACACTGTTTCACTTCCCTGAAGCTACTGATAAAACTATGCAAGAACATCAGAGAAAAAAAATGAATCCAAGATAGGTGCTATCCCCAAGGGAACGGAGTACTTCTTTGTTTTAAATTTCCAATGGAAATCTGAAGATTTTGCATGCAAACATCTTATTTCATGGCCCTGCTTCTCAAATTGAGAGATTAAATCTAGCTCCATATAAAGGTTTTTCAATAAAGTAGGTTGCAGGCTCCTGCTTATGGAAAATTGATGCTTCATCTGATATGCTTTCAATTGCTAACTTTTGTTTCACAAAGCTGGAAGGAATTTCAACCAACCATTATCTAATCAAGAAAATATTTCCTACCTATCTTGTCTTCAACATAGCTTGCTGCCAAATGTAGTTTTGACTATTGTAAATCACTATGCATTTTAACAAGCAAAACAGACTCTCGTTTTGCTCAAAAAAAGTGCAAATTTTAGAAACTATCCATCATTATCAGTGGAATGCCTCTAATACTGTGCCTGCTATAGAATCGCTGTGGCATAATTTAATGTGTTCCTTATACTGCTTTATTGGAGTAGAATGTTTACAATCTTAAGATACAAACAGCTATCATAATAATTTCATTAAGTCTTCCTCTGTTTAGACTCAATTCTCACTACAAGGTAAAGAACACGCTTTGGACATTTAGTTAACCATAAAATTTCACAGTGACTTGGAGCATCAGTATTCCTGCTAAGTTCCGCACAATACAAAGTGCAAGAAGAAAATTAAACAGAAGTTGGCTTGTGTGGATTTCAAATATTGTTTCAATCTGCCCAACCACAGATTTTTGCAGGCACATAGCATGCCTGTGAAAACACCTTAACCTGTAATGTTTGCACTTGGTCATCCTAAACTAGGTTCAAGAGGATAGCAACGTGTGTTAACAAAATGGGAACTATTCTGAGGAGAACTTTTAAAAATGCACTCTTGAGCTGAAACAGATGTTCAAGGAGTCAGGGGTAAGGTGAGTGATCACTGGAGCAGCAAAGCTAGCTGCCTGGGGTCACTGCCTGCTTCATCCACCTTGGCTCTGTCATCTAGAGTGAGATACTAGATCCTTTGGCTGACATTCTTGGGAAATTGGAAATTTTTCAATTGAAGGTCTAAATAAGCTACATGTGTAAATTGCTTGGAAAAGTTCCTAGTATGTCAAAAATACTAATATGTTATGGCAAATTTTATTTATATAGATGCTTCATTAAAACCATTAACTGCTACCTGTGCTTTCACTCATTCTTTCAACGAACGTGCCTATGTGTTTGCCGTGGAGATGTACAATGATGTTCTCTCAGCTCTTAGAGTATTGCAGCTGCACAGAGGGGTAAAATGATGGAACGGTCCAGCCCAGATGTTCCTTCCACCAACAGATGCCCCAGAGAGAACTGGAAAACCAGAAAGGTGAAAACACCTGCTATGCCCTTAAATCTTCATGTGTCTCTCCTCGTGATTAACAGGCTGTGATTCTAGTGTGTAATACTTGATCATAGGAGCTGGACAGTTCACACTGCTAATCCACCTGCTGGCTAGACAGGCAGAGATGATTACAAAAGGTGCTTTGTGGAAAACAGGGATGTACAATCCCAAACTAGAACCAGATACAGTAAGGGAATTGAACCAGGAGAGGGAATAAAGGCCTGGTGCAATTCCTGAGTGATGGCAGACTGTATATGCTAGGGCCTCCCACGGAACCCCAGCCCATGGCCAGCTGGCCCTCCTCTTTGTGGGTCCTCGGGGCCACAGAAGGGGACTCTCCCAGGTCCCACCCTCCTTGATGAGCCAAGGGATGCTCATGTTCTTTGGTTATAGGGAATTGAATCTAATCATCATCCTGAGACAGAATTGAGACCCCAGTCCTCTCTGTTCATACTTTTTAATTAAATTTTTATTTTTTATATTAATTACTTACTTTGTATCCCAGCTGCAGCCCCCTCCCTCATCCCCTCCCAATCCCACACTCTCTCCCTCATCTCCTCCCTGCCCCTCTCTAAGTCCACTGATAGGGGAGGTCCTCCTCCCCTTCCATCTGACTTTAGCTTATCAGCTCTCTTCAGGACTGGCTGCAATGTCTTCCTCTGTGGCCTATCAAGGCTGCTCCTCCCTTGGGTGGGGGGGAAGTCAAAGAGCCAGCCACTGAGTCCATGTCAAAGACAGTCCCTGTTCCCCTTACTAGTGAACCCATTCAGATACTGAGCTGCAGTGGGCTACATCCGAGCAGAGGTTCTAGGTTATATCCATGCATGGTCCTGGTTGGAAAATCAGTCTCAGAAAAGACCCCTGTATTTGTTCCTTGTGGAGCTCCTGTCCTCTTCAGGTCTTACTGACTCCCCCTTCTTTCGTATGATTCCCTGCACTCTGCCCAAGGTTTGGTTATGAGTCTCAGCATCTGCTTTGACATACTGCTAGGTAGAGTCTTTCAGAGGCCCTCTGTGGTAGGCCCCTGTCTTGTTACTTGTTTTCTCCTACTTCCAATGTCCATTCCATTTGTCTTTCTAAGTGAGGGTTTATCATCTTACACCAGTTCCTCCTTCTTGTTTAGCTTCTTTAGGTGTAAAGATTTTAGTATGTTTATCCTATCTTATAGGTCTAGTATCCACTTATAAGTGAGTATATACCATGTGTGTCTTTCTGCTTCTGGGATACCTCACTCAAGATGATCTTTTCTAGATCCCACCTTTTGCCCACAAATTTCATAATTTCCTTGTTTTTAATTGCTGAGTAGTGTAGATGAACCATTGTGTATATGAACCACAATTTCTGTATCCGTTCCTCCATTGAGGGACATCTGGCTTCTGCAGGGACCTAGGCAGAGCTGTAGATGGTCAGGTAGATGGAGGATCTTCCTTGGAATTCCTCATGCTCATTTTTGCCTGGAAGTTTGAGGCCCTTAGGCTGTTCATTGTCTTATAGTGATAGGGATCAAGAAATAATAGGAGAGGCAATGTTAGAGTCCAGCGGTGTGTGGAGAATTGATGAAGACTGACAGATGATATGGCAACAAAGGATGTGCAGGCTTTAAGTACCTTGACATGCTGGTCCCAAGTGCCACCCCTACAATTTAAGCTTCAGATGAGGCCAAAATAGGCTAAGATAAGTGCAGAGCAGACACCCTTTTCCAAGGACCTGAGAAGGGCAGCACTCTCCCTTCCTATGGGGTCTAGCTTTAACAGAAGCAAAGAACTGGAAAGGTGAACAGCTTTCATCCCAGCGGACACAGTCATACTCAAGGACATAGTTAACTTATTAGCTAAAGCAACATTTTAAAGATGAAGACCAGTGGGACCTGACAGTGTGGTCCTGATCCAGCAGAACAAGACCTAGAACTTGTTATAAATGCAGAAGCATAGGCGGGCATGGCGGTGCATGCCTTTAATTCCAGCACTGTGGGGAGCAGAAGCAGGTGGATTTCTGTGAGTTCAAGATAAGTCTGGTCTACATGAGTTTTAGCACACCTAGAGCTACATAGTAAGAACCTGTCTCATTAAAGAGAGAAGGTGGGAAGAAAGAAAAAGAAAAAGAAAAAGAAAGAAAGAAAGAAAGAAAGAAAGAAAGAAAGAAAGAAAGAAAGAAAGAAAGAAAGAAAGAAAGAAAGAAAGGACACACAGAGAGAACAAACAAAAAAGAAATCAAAGAAATGCAGCCTCTTGCCCTAGCATTGCTGAAGCAGAAAGGTGGGGCATCCGTGCCTGCCACTATCCAGGGGACTCTGGATGCTCAGACTGCAGAACCACTCATGTAACTTGAGGCTTTCCACCAGTCCACTCATTACTGCTAGCCATATCCAAGTGGCCTCCAAGTCTCCTTATGTGTGCCTCCCAGACCCAGAGACTTGATGCATTGGCTGGGTGGCCTGGGCTCTGAAGAGTGTGCCAGCATGTTCAGGAAGCTGAGTCTTCTTCTGTCATTGATGATGGTGGAGCATGACCCTCAAGGATGTCAGAGAGCAAGGCACCTGCATTCTCTCCCAGTGATGGACTGAAAGTATTTGTATAGCTTGTTGAGTGCTTGCACGCAACACACACACACACACACACACCAGTTTGGCCCTTTTCTTCCCTCGAAGTGCTCTTCTATCGCCTCTCTTACTTTCTCCCATACCTTGATTGTCTTTGTGTACTTCTTAAGCAGAGCTTGTACATCTTCACCTGTATTATATTCCAGAGAGGTGGGGGTCCCTCTAAATAGATGACCATTTATAGATATGAGTATGGTCTGCAAAAATTAATAACTGTGGTCTACAAAAACGGCTCGGTGTTTTAAGAACACTTGTTAATCTTTCAGATAACCCAGGTTTGGTTCTCAGCACCTACAACACATCCCATAACTGTTTGTAACTCCAATCGCAGGAAATCTAATGCTTTCTTGTGGCTGCTACACGTACCAGACATTTACCTGTTGCACAGGCATACACGCAGGCAAACCACCCATACACATTAAATAAATAAGCATTTAAATAGAATTACCAATGATCAGTAGTGCCTGGGAATAAAAAAACAAGAGAACTAGCCTTAGCTCATAAAGAGCCCTAGGTTCTAGCAAATGAAGTATTACTGACAACTGTGATTCATTCAGCTGCTAATCTCTCTCTCTCTCTCTCTCTCTCTCTCTCTCTCTCTCTCTCTCTCTGTGTGTGTGTGTGTGTGTGTGTGTGTGTGTGTTTTATATTGGAATGGAATCTTGAATCATACTTCTACTGTGAGCCTGAATACTATTTAGGAAAATGAAAGTAATAGAAGCCCTTTTGTGACTTAAGCTAAAATATATTTCTGTCATTAAACTACCGTCAAGAGCTATTTCTTTCATATAAAGTGTTAGTACAGCAATAAAAAGAAAAACCAAGAAAAAAACTTCTGGTCAAGAAAATAGAATCTCTGGTCTGTGTGGAGGCCTAACATTCCAGTTGGGCTGAATCAATCACCTGGCCACAGAACCACCCTAGAAAGATGGGCACACTTTAAGTCATGCTAAAATCATACATGAAACAATTTTTCTTTTAAAGAGATACTGTGCCTATCCTTCCCAGAGTGTCTGATCCCCAGCTTAGTCCCTGTGGAGCCCCTAAAATGTTTCACTGTTCTGCCTGTTTTTCTGAGGTCTACGTCAACGAGACACAATTTTTTTTTTCTGTTTCTTTCTTTCAGATGCTGGCCAGAACCTAAGTATGCTTTTTCTTCTATTTTGGGCTTCCTTACTTTTTCTCTAAAGCCTCCTTCTTCACCATGTGAATGCTTGTCCCTGATCTCCAAATAAGCTTACAGTTTTAGCAATTTCAGTCCACAGTTGCTTCTCAGCCTATAGTTCTGGGCATTTGGTGTATTATGACAAAGAAGTATATCCTAGAACAAAGCTGATGCCCTCCTGGAGGGAAGCACAGATTTATATGGGCAAAATTACCCTCCTTCTGCATTTACTTCCTAGTACTCACTGTTGGTGTCTGTAGTCATTTGTTTTTCCTGGTCAACTTTAAAACGGTGTGCACTAGGTCTTTAATCACACCCGGACAGCAAGAGAACTGATACTGCAGCATTACCTGGAGTTCTTCAGGACAGATGCTCATGCATATGGAAAAAGAGATTTATTTTATGATACAAGCCTGGAACTGTAGGTCTGGCGGGTGTGAAACCTTCATAGGGGGACACAGACGCAGGAAAGGCAACACAGCAGCCTCGAGTCTGAAGTTCATCTCTTAGACCGTCAGCTGACTAAAATGAAATGAACTCGTGTTAGAAAGAATGTTGTGCTCTGAATTTGGAACTTCTTCCAAAACCTCGTATGTTGAAAGTGTTGTCGTGGCCCATGACACAACTGGGAGGGAGGGGAGCTTTCATGCAGTGGGACGTTGTAGAAGGAGGTTGTGCCACTGGGGACGTTAGGACACACGCTCTTTCCATGGCCTCTCTTTATCTCCTCTCCCCGACCATCCCTCATCTCTGGAGTGAATAAACCCCTGCCATATGCTTCACACCATGAGGTTGGTTCCACTCCACCACAGGCCCAGATGTCACTGAAGTCCCTGAAATCATGAGCCAAAGTAAATCTTTCCTCTTATAAATTGCTTTCCTCGGCTATTTTGTCACAGTCATTGAAAAAAAAAAAAAAGTAAACAATTGGTATTTTAAAATGTAGCATGTAGCAGCTTTATTATAATAGCCAGAAGCTGGAAGCAGCCCAGATGCCCCTCAACTGAAGAATGGATACAGAAATTGTGGTACATCTACACAATGGAATATTACTCAGCAATGAAAAACAAGAAATCATGAAATTTGCAGGTAAATAGTGGGAACTGGAAAGGATCATCCTGAGTGAGCTGTACCAGAAGCAGAAAGACACACACGGTATATACTCATTCATATAGACATATAATATAAGGTAAACCTACTAAAATCTGTACATCTAAAGAAACCAATCAAGAGGGAGGACTCAGACTAAAGTGCTCAATCCCCATCCTGAAAGGCAAAGAGGATAGACATCAGAGGAAGAAGAAAACAGGAAACAAGTTAGGAATCGCCACAGAGAGCCTATCAAAGCCGATACTGAGACTTATGGACAACTGTTGGGCAGAGTGCGTGGAATCTCATGTAAGAAGTGGGAAATAGTAATGATCTGGAGAGGATAGGAACTCCACAAGGAGAGCAACAGAACCAGAAAATTTGAACACAGGGGTCTTCCCAGAGACTCATACTCCAACCAAGGACCATTCATGAAGATAACCTGGAACTCCTGCACAGATGTAGCCCATGGCAGCTCAGTGTCAAAATGGGTTACATAGTAATGGGAACAGAGACTGTCTCTGACATGAACTGATTGGCCTGCTCTTTGATCACCTCCCCCTGAGGGGAGAGCAGCTTTACCAGGCCACAGAGGAAGACAATGCAGCCACTCCTGGTAAGACCTGATAGACTAAGATCAGAAGGAAAGAGAGGAGGACCTCCCCTATCAGTGGACTTGGGGAGGGGCATGCGTGAAGATGGGGGGGTAGGTAGTATTACGGGGGAGAATGGAGAGGTTTATGGGGGGATACAAAGTGAATAAAATGTAATAAAAAATGTATCTTATGAAAAAAAATGGTGGATATCATGGCTGTAACTATACCTAAAGATGTGGTCCAGAAGCCTTTGAAGGTTTGCAGGAGGGACTTGAAACAGTTAAAAATCCAGACTAAAAAGGTCTATCTGTCAGTGGAGTCTAATGGGCAATTCTTGTGCCAGCATAAGAAGCCAGTTTGCTGGTAGGAACTACTGGGAGTGGAGGTAAGACACCTTTCTCTTTATGCTATAGTTTAAAAAAAAAAAGTGTTTGGTGTTTGTTTGGTTTGATTTGTTTTGTTGTCTTTTGTTTGTTTGTTTGTTTCTTGTGCTCAACAGTTTGTGTGAGGTTGAGGTTAAAGATGATGCGCTGGCTCATCTATCTACCACATGAAGTTTTAAGGCAGCGTAACAATCAGGCATGAGTATTGCTGGCTGGGTTTTGCTCAGCTTACAGAAAGATTTTGGAGCAAAAGGCAGAAGAAAAACTTTTGAAAAATAGTCCCACCCACAAAAAAAAAAGAGGCTATCTAAAGTTCTTTCCTTGAAAACTAAGGCTACTAAGGAGATTAGCACCATCAAAAAGAAGCCAAATACTTTGCACCAGGACAATGTGAAAGAGAGTAGACAGCATCTCAGAGCAGCAGAATTCCCCTTGTAAGCGCTCAGTGCTCTGGATTAAGTAGGGAGCTGCTCACAGAACACCTTTGGAGAATTCTCTCCTCCAGATCCCTGTCTCCACCCACAGCTCTTGTGTCACTCAGGGGTTTCTTGCAGCCATGATCCAAGAACGATCCACTACTCCTCAACATTTTGGCAATTCTTGACTTGGACTGCATGGTTTTTGTTTCTTCAGTCATGCTGATGAAGGACCATTAGGGTCATAGAAGCCTACACAAAGATTTAAAAAGAAATACTGGGAGACCAAGCAATCTCTTCCAGGACTTGAGTCCCTGAAAACAGTCCCAAACAAGTTCATGCAAGCATAAAGCTACACAAATGAAGCCCAAACTTCACTGAAGACCCAGGGTGCCAGAAGCATGCAACATCTGCCAAGAAAATCTGCAGCAGCCAGCTCAGCCAGTCCAAAAGAAATGTCATTTGAGTGGAAGCCAAAAAGGCTCTCGCATAGGGGAGTCCCAAGCACTTGGAGACCCACAACCCTCCATCATGCCCCTGACACATAGCACAGAGCTACAGAATTTATGTCTACCCTGCTAGGTTTGGGTATTTCTTTGTCCAATTGCTTCTCTCTCTCTTTTTTTTTTAATATATATGACTTCCTCTGATAATGGAGTGTTGCCCTCTGATGTGTGTGCTGGAAGTATAAAAATGGCCTTTGGATTGAGCAGGGGCTGACAGCCACACATTCACCTTCAGCCTCAGAGGGCGCTGGAATGTTTCAGCAACTACAGACTCCAAAAGGTAGGCGTTCTGAAATGGACCTGGACCCTGGGGAAGCAGAGATGGAATGTTACTCTTTTCACCTTAAATAGCCCCGGAAGCTATGGCTTGAAAGCTTTGTCAGCAGTCTGGGACTAGTGGGAAGACCTAGGCAGAAGACGGTCAGGCCACGGAAGCATGCCCTTCAAGTAGGTCTTGGGACCCCATCCCCTTCTCTCTTCTTTCACTTCCTGGCTACCACAAAGTAATCAGCTTCATTCTAGCATGTACTTCTTTGCTATCTGCCCAGAACGATGGGACCAAGAAACCATGAGCTGAAATCTCTAAAACCATCAGCCAAAATAAATCTTTCCTTGTGTATTTGTACTCTGTCATCATGCTGAAAATCGAGAAGCTAATCTGCCTAACTCAAAGTCTGCTACTTTTTTTTTTTTTATCTCTGAGACAGGCTTTCCTTGACTTCACTATATATCTAAGGCTGACCTTGAACTCCCGCTCTGTCTGCCTGACAAAGCCTACCGACCTAAATTATAATTGTATGTAAAAATTACTTTCATAGCAATACCTAGATAAGCATTTAGCCAGTCACTAGGTATAATTTTGTCTAGCTAAGTCATCGTAAAATTAACTATCACAAGAGCCAAGCACTTTACTTAGCATTACTGAATTGCAATTGATATTTATTCTACTTTTTTATGTCATTTTAAAAAAAAAAGTGTTTATATTTTACCTTTGTTGATCAACAGCTTCTCTTTATTTTTTAAATAAAATTTATTTTTAATGAATAAATCTTATCATTATTTGAATGTAACATTTTTTTTTCAAGTGTATCCATTGGCACTGGTGACATATAAGAAAATGACAGGTCAAAATGGGCAAAGTAGTGGCTCATAAGTACTATCCATATCCAGATAGGGTGAGGCGGCAGCTGCTCATTGTAGGGTTTAGGCTCCCAGCAAGCTCAGGACTGTGGCTTTTCTGGCTTGCTGCAAGCCAAAAGTTGAATGACACGGGCCTTTTATTATTTCATATATCATTGTTCTTACCTTGATGTAATTTGAAAAAAAAAAAAAAAACTGTTTCTTGAGTGTATCTCTCCATAAAAACATTGGAAAATAAAAGACTGAAAGAATAAGTTTTGAAAGAAGAATGATTACTCTAGGAAACACTGTCCAAATTAAAATATGCAACTTTAAGTTGGCATTGTGTTTTATTTTAATGTGTTTGTTTATTGACTTATTTTGAGTCAGTGTTTTAATAGGTAGCCCAGGCTAGCCTCAAACTCATAATCCTCTTCTCTTAGCATCCCCAGCACTGGGATTACCATCTCAAATATTTTAGATAACTTATTAGCTTATTTTAAATATATATTGTAATTTATCATCTTTTAAATATATATTTTTAAATAAGTTATTTATCTGAAGGTGACAGGCGCTCTACAAGAAGGCTAACAGACACAACTAACTAGGGCCCAGGGGAGCTTGCTGAGACTGAAGCATCAACCAAGGACCATGCATAGACTGGACCCAGACCCCCTACAAAGTTACAGCAGATGGGCAGCTCAGGCCTCATGTGGGTCCTGTAGTGAGGGAAGTGGGGGCTGTATCAGACACAGACTCCCTTGCCAGCTTTTTGATCACTTTTCTTTGGCGAGACTGCCTTGCCAGGCCACAGGGGAAGAGGATATGCTCCGTCCTGGTGCAACTTGATGAGCTGGGCTGGATGGGAAAGGAGGCTCCCCTTTTTTGGGAAAAAGGGGAAGAGGGAGGGAGAGAGAAGGAGAGTAGGACTGGGAGGGCAGGAGGGATGGGGCTACAACAAGGATGTAAAGTGAATACAAAAAATAAATATATATAAAGAGAGAATAAAATAAAATAAAGTCATTTAATTCTTGATAAATTGAAATTGAAAGGCCAGAGTTTTGATTTCGTAACTTGAATAAGATAGTTGTGCTGCAGTAAAATGAAACCGAATGTTAAACAGATTAGAAAAGGGCTGAGCATCAAATCATTTTTTTAGATGAGTTTACATGAAAATGCTTATTCAGCCTGTACTCCTCTAACAAGGATTTACGAGCCTAAGCCTCATGCAAGCACCGGTTCTCTGTCACACAGGTTGATAATTCTCTGCCAAAACCGAAAGGAATAGAAACCACAATAAAAACTACATCTCCCAGGATTCACTACAACAGTGGTAGCATGTGGTTAAATTAACCACACAAAAAAAGTGCCTGGAATGGGAGCCAGAGGGGGGGTTACTAATGCTGTATTGCTTCTTCAGTGCTTGCACTGAGCTGCAGCAGTTTCTCTTTCTACACTCGAAATCCTAGAACGCTGCCTTAAACATGGAGAGAAGTTAAATCCCCAAGAAATGGTACAACAACAAAAGTAGCTTGAGTTTTTGAATGAGTGCCTAAAGCAGAGAGCCTTAGCCGATCAGGACTGAGCTTACTATAAAGCTGTCTTTGTGATTGAAATAATCTATGTGGGACACTGTGTTGGAGAAGCTTAAGTTTTACTTGAATATTCTTAATGTGTAAAAAATGTGACTGAGAATTTACTAAACAAAGCCTAAAAGTTTAAATCTTCCCTGGCTTTTTTTTTTTTTTTTTTTGTACTGACTGAAAACACGCAAAGAGGCATTAGCTGTATTAATTTATGAAGTCAATGAGAAGTCTCATATTTCTTAAGCAATTCTGGACACAGTGTCCATTCCATAAAACTTTCCTAAGTTGATATATGTCTAAGAGTGTTAAACCAACTTACCAAAAATGGAAATCTGCCTGCCAGTGGCAGTCCTTCCTTTCTGGATGCTGACCTGTAAACTGTCAGGAAATCTACATCAAGTTAGCAACTTTTTATTCTAAATGCTGCTCATCTATCCTAGCAAACACTGTGATCAAAACAATTAGAAGAGAAGCAGAGTGTGGAAACGGAGTAATTAACACCACAGTGCAGACACAGTCAGGTAGCCCAGCCCTCAAACAGAGGTTCTGATCTGTCCTTGGTGATTTTGATGCGCCTTATAGTGATCTGCTATTTCATATAAGGAGACATGACTTACCAGTATAATGGAAATGAGTTGACTTGTTAAGTCATCCAAGGAAAATGTCCAAACTGGGCTCACAGAAACTCAATCACTGACTTGGCCCTGGCTTTGACAGACAATCCTACCATTCTGAAAACACTCCATAAGGAAGACAGGTAGTTATTTGGTACATTTAAACAGGATAAAATTGGATCTGGCTCACTCTTCTGTATCATAATCAGCTTCCAGAAAAGAAGATTTACCAGCAGGAAGTACATTCTCTAAATAGAACAATCTAAGACTGAATTTAAAGCAGATTCTTCCTAATAACCAACAAAATACACTTACAATATGCTCTATGGACTATGTTCATTCAAAGAATTTGACATACATAAGGTAATTTTGTTCTCCCTCCGATGTAGATAATACTGTCATCTCTTTGCTGATGAAGAAGTGAAGGACACAGAGGGTAAGGAATTAGCCTGAGGTCATTGGGATCCAAGCAGACAGGCTAGCTACAGACACAGTACTCTTAACTTTTAAGCCATATAATCTACACAGTCCGTGTGTTTAGACCTCACACTTTCATAAAAATAAACAATAACGTTTGCTTTATCTTTATCAGAAAAAAGACAGTGAACTGCAGAGTGAGTTTCAGAGCTAAGTGCAATAATTTACATCAACAATTATCCACCATGACAAAATTGTCTTTATCCCCGAATTGCAGGATATGTGCAAGTATGTGCTCGTCCATAAATGCGATAAACAATGTAAACAACTGAAAAGCAAAAATCACATGATTTCTTTAACATATGCCGAAAAGGCCTTGAACAAAATCTAATATGCTTCATGTTAAAAGTCTCAGAGGGTCCCATTCAGGCAGTTGGTAGACTCTGGTGAATCTTGAAGCTGGTGTGGTCTGGGTCTTCCCACCACAGCTGCTGGACAGATAAGCACCTTGTGAGTGCAGGCCAAGAACCATGAGTCCTAGAGGAAGAGTGAGGGTCTAGGAGTCAAGTTAGTCCCTGACAAGCAACTATGGGGTGATATAGAGTGACCCAAATGAAGGAGGACTATGAAACCCTACCTAGATATGAGCCCACACAACTACAGTTACCCAACTTTATCAAAACTTACTGAAAATATATAGACTTTTCAACAAATTATTCTTGGAAAAAATGGATTTCAATATGAAGAAAAATGAAGCTATATCCTTATCTCTCATCATACACAAAACTCAACTCTAAATAGGTTAAAGACTTCAACATGTTGAAACTAAAGAAACAGAAAAGCTTTCTGAATAAGCCTCTGGTAGGACAGGAAATAAGACCAACAATCAATAAATGAGATCTCATGAAACGAAAATGTTTCTGGACAACAACAAAAAAATAATAATTAGGGAAAGGATAAATAGGCAGCTTAAAAATGGTAAAAAAAAAAAAAACAAAAAAAAAACTCTTTGTGCGTAATTGATCTAGCATATGACTAGTATCTAGAAGATAATAAGAACTCAAAAAGCTAAACATCATGGCCAGGTCCCAATACAGAAAACTACAAAGTTAGCAACCAACACAATCTGAGACTTGCAGGAGACAGCAGCCCTATTGTTACAAGCCCCCCCCCCAAAAAAAGCAAGTTAGCTGAAGCACAAGACAAGGACTTCAAAAAAGCAATTAAGAACTTGTCCAAGGACCTTTAAGAAGACTGTAAAAACACAGAAACACAGTTTGAATGAAATGATAAAAACAACGAAGACATGAAAGTAAAATTTTACAAGGAAATAAAATCCCTAAATAATTTGAAAGTGCAAAATTCAGGATTCCAAACAAAAACCTCAGAGGTAAGCCTTAAAAACAGGTTACAAGAGATGGGAAATAGAATTTCATGCCTTAAAGACAGCATAGAAGAAAATGGAAAATCGAAGATAAAGTTAAATCTAAAAACATCCAAGAAATACAGGATACTATAAAAAGACCAAACCTATAAATAATAGACATAGAAGAAGGAAAAGAAACATAAGTCAAAGACACAGAAAACATTCTTAACAAAATTATAGAAAATTGGCCAAATCTTAAAAAAAAAGAACATCAAATAAACAGGACCAGAAAAGAAACTCTACAAAACACATATGCAAAACATTAAATGTACAGAACAAAAAAATAGATATTAAAACTGCAAAGGAAAAAAGCCAAGTCACACATGAAACAAACCTATTCAAATAACACCTGACTCATCATAGAGACTGAAAGCCAGAACGGCCTGAATGAATGTTCAACCATCTCTAAGAGGCTGCAGATAACAGCCCAGACTACTCTCCAGCAAAACTACCAATCACCAACAATGGAGAAAGAAAAACTTTTCAGGATAGAAGTAAACTTAAGCAATTTCTGTCCACACTAATCCAACTAGACAAAAAGCTCTCAAAGAAAAACTTTAAAAATAAGGTTAACTATACCCAGGAGGACACAAGTAATAAATAACCCAAAACAGATAATTCAAAAAAAAAATGTTCAGGGGAATCCTACACCAAAACAACACCTTAGAATTAAAGGATTGAAAACACACAAATGGAACGAAGCATTAAGTAGGTGTTGCTGCTTTAATATCTGACAAAACAAATGTCAAACCAAAACCAAACAGAAGACGTAAGGAAGAACACTACATACTCACTAATGAAAAAATACATCAAGATATGACAATTCTAAACATGTATATACGTAATACAAGGGCACCCAAGTTCATAAATGAAACGCTACTACAATTAAAATTCAATATTGATGCTAAAACAGTGGTGGTGAGTGGCTTTACTATCCCAGTGTCTCCAATAGAGAAGTTATCAAAACAGAACAAGCAGAGAAATTGGGTTAAAGAATCTCACCAATCAAAGGGATCTAAAAGACGGCTATAAAGCTTTTCACTCAAACACTAAAGAACACATTTTCTTCACTGCAGCCTGTGGAAATTTCTCCAAAATTAAAAATATATATATATCTTGTATTCTATCTGAACAGCCTGGATCAAAGGTGAATACCAACAGCAATAAAAATAGAAAAAACGTGCACAACCTCATGGAAGCTGAAAACTCACTATTGAATAACAACTGGGTCAAGTCAGAAACTAAGAAGAAAATTAGAAATGGATGAAAACAAAAACACAACATACCCAAACCTACAGGATATACTGAAGGCAAGTCTAAGCAGCAAGTTCATAGTAACAAGTGGAAAACTGCAGGAACATCATAATAAAAACTTAGTGATGCATTCAAAAGCCCTACGAAAAAAAGAAAAAAGAAACAAATATATCCAGTAACAGTAGATGGGAAGAAATAAGAAAACTGAAGGATGAAATGAGTGAAATAGAAAAGAAATCTTTGAGAAAATCAGTAAGATTAACAAAACTTTATCAAAATTAGACAACGACAGAGAAAAACCCAAATTAATAAAATTAGTAATGATAAGAGATACACTAAAATAGATGGAAAAGAAATTTAAAAAAACCACACAAGGATATCATTTTAAAATCAGTATTCCACCAAACTGACAAACCTAAAAGAAATGTGTGTGTGTGTGTGTGTGTGTGTGTGCGACCTAGCAAAGTTAAATTAAAATGAAACAAACAACTTGAACATGTCTATAAGCCTGATTAAAACAGAAGCAGTAATTTTAAATCTCCCATTTTTATATGGGGGGGGGCAGGTGTATTCAACACAGAATTCTACCAGACCTACAAAGAATTAATAAAATGCTTCCACAAAATAAAAATTGAAGGAACATTACCCAATTCATTTATGAGCCCACTGTTACTCAGATAGCTAAATCACATATAGACCCAACTAAAAAAATAAAATTACAGGCCAATATTCCTTATGAACTTAGATGTAAAAACTTATACTTGCAAACTGAATATAAGAACATATCAAAAAGGTCATCCACCATGATCAAGTAGGCTTCATCCCAGAGATGTAGGGATGATTCAACATACAGAAATAGATAGCTGTAATCCACTATATGAATGAGATTTTTTTAAAGCCACATGATCATCTTACTAGATGCAGAAAAGGCCTTTGACGGAATGCTTCATGAAAAAAAATGTCCTGGAGAGATTAGAGATACAAGGGACATCCTGCACTATAAAAAGGCTGTTTACAGCAAGCCCACAGCCAGCATCAACCTGAATGGAGACAAACTCAAAGCAATTCCACTAAAATCAGGAACAAGATCAGGTATCTCCATACCTATTCAATACAGTATTTGAAATCTTAACTAGAGCAATAAGACAACTGAAGGTGATCAAGGGGATACAAATAGGAAAAAAAAAAACCTCAAAATATCCTTATTTGCAGATGATATAATTATATGCATAAAACACCTGAAAAACTCCACCAAGAAAATCTCACAGGAAAACTGATAACACTTTTAATAAAGTGGCAGGACACACTATTACTACACAAAAACCAGTAGCCTTCATGTATAAAAATGGCAAAAATACTAAGAAAGAATCCGAGAAACAGTACCTTTCATAATTGCCTCAATTTTTTTTCCTTAGGATAACACTTATCAAATAATTAAAAGACTAGAAGAATAAAAACTGTAAGACATTTAAGAAGAAATTGGAGACACTAGATGGAATGCCCTCCCATGCTCATAGATAGGTAGGATTAATATTGTTAATGGCCATCCTACCAAAAGAAATTTACAGAGTCAGTGCAATCCCCCATCAAAATTCCAACATAATTCTTTACAGATATTGAGAAAAACCAATCTTCAGTTTCATATAAACACACATACGATAAAATAATACTGAACAATACAAGAATTATTGGAGGTATCACTGTCCCAGATTTCAAATTGTATTACAACAGGATTGCAGGGAAGGGATGAGATGTTGATCAAATGAGTCAAATTAAAGCCCTAAACATAACTCTACAAAGCCGTGGACACCCAATTTTTTGACAAAGAAGCACAAACACACTGAAGAACAGACAGCATTTTCAAAAATAGCACTGCTCAAATAAGATAGCTGCATGTGGAAAAAAATGGAAACATTTACAACCCTGCAAAAGACTCACTCTAAACATATTAAGGACCTCAACATAAGACCAGATATTTTGAATCTGGTAGAAGATAATATAGAAAATGAGCTTGAACTCATTGGAACAAATGTTCTGAGCAGAACTCTAGAAGCACAGGCATTAAGACCAACAACTGATAAATGGCAACTCCTTAAGCTGAAAGATTCTGTACAGAAAAGAACACCATTACTTGAGCAAAGTGGCCGCCTACAAAATGGAAAATCAAACATTTTACTAGTCATAAATTTGACAGCAAATTAGCACCAAGAACATAGAAAGAACTGTAAAAGCTGAACATAAGAAGAACATGTCAAAAGAGCTTTAGAATGATATCTCTTTTTATATATAATATGAACGACTTGCATTTTCTCTCTGTCCCTCTCACTCTTTCTTGTCTTGGTCAAATAGTAATTTAAGCGTTTTTTTTTTTCCACAGATACAACTAATAGACAAATTGATTTTATTATATACCTGCCTCTTATTTCACTTAGTTCCTTACTTTAATAATTCCCTTCTTTGTGCCTTCTTCAGATTTCTTTTTTCTTCTTTTGTCTGATTTCTTGAGTTGAATACCTAGGCCAGAATTTTCAAATGGTGCAAGGCAACTGCATGTATGACCTCACAGTGGTTGTAACAGCATATACGCAAGACTTATGATACTTAAGCTAGACCAAATCTGAGCATGGAGAGGAGGGGTGGGTATAAAGTCTCACTCATGCCAGAGGAGCTGTTGATAGTTGATAGCTGCTGGGAGAGAGAGAGTGAGTTTTCTCTAAGAATTACCCCCTCATAAGTCACCGTTCTCTACTGAAAGGCCAGACATCCAATAATAACGTGGATAGGTCATTTTTAAAAAAGGAAAGAGAAAGGAAGGAACGACAGAAAGACACAAATTTGGGAGGATAGGGAAGGAAGTAGTTCATCTGAGAGGAGTTGAGGGAGGGAGGATGAATATGATCAAAACACATCATTTAAGAGTCTCAATGAGGGGGAGCCAAGATGGCGGCGCTGGGAGAGCACTGTGTCTAAGAAGCGGGACAACACTCTCGGAGCAGCGACCAGGAGACTGAACTCTGGGCCCTAAAACTACAGCTGTCGTGTTTCCCAGGTGAGGGGAGGCTCCCACGGCGTGGGAATCGGTCGGGTCCACTCTCGGCTGCCCAGCCAGAACCCAGAAGAAATCCCGGGTAACGCGGGCACTGGGTCTCGGGCCAGAGCCGCACGCCTGCATGTCCAGATCACTTAACCAGGCTGATCGGTGGGCACAAGGGTGCCTGAGACTGGAAGTCCCAGTCGCAAGAAAACCCCACAGGGAAGGAAAGTTCCGAGTCTGATCACGGGCCACCCAGTCTTTCCCTGAGAGGTCTCTCGGACTGCGGGTACCCGCCGCCATCACAACTGAGCTCCCGCCAAGCGGCTGCTCGCCCAGCTCACGGGTACAGACGAGAGGAGCTGCCCGCCCCAGTGCAACAGAGTCTGGGAATCCCTGTCAGAGAGGGCCCCACAGGGAAGGAAGAAACTGGGATGCTTGGGTCACCTAGGCGTTGCCTGGGGAAAGTCTAGCAGACCGAAGATCGCAAACAGGTGAGTACGCCTAGCCATCATGGATCTGGGCCCAAGCAGGGAGTGCAGAGTTATTGGGAACCCAGCTCCCGCAGACTAGAAGGCAGGTGCACGCTCCCCCAGCCCAGAGGCCTGCTTTGTACCAACTACTCCTTACAGACAGAACTGTGGGCCCCAAAACACCAGAGTCTTAGAGTCACTGTCTGGAGAAACCCTCACAAGGAACAAGGAACGAAGCAAAGAGGACAGACTTAGGCAACCCAGTATATCCCCGGAAAAGGTCCCACAGACTGGCTCAACCCAGGGAACTGCTGTACCCCAGATAGCCTGCTGTTACCAGGAGAGCAGTACTCACCTGCCACAGATTACCTCTTGGTTTCTGGGGCACAGAGCCCCAACCTCAGACCTACAAAAGAGTGGGAACCCTGAGATCAACCCCCAGATACTGTTCCAAGGGGCAACCAGTTATCTCTAACAAAACCGATCAAACCACGGGGCACACAGGTTACAGCAGCTGATCACTAAATTTACAGCAAGAAACCCAGAAGGAGGGCAGCTGTCTCCAGGACTTCTCCTTGTGTGAGGAGAGCCCTCTCGACCAATCAGGACCACAGTTACCACCCAGGTCTCTATGCCTGAGGTGAGCTATAGCAACTCCTAAAAAACACAGGCCATCCAGTGACCGGCCAAAAAGCTGAGAAGGCTTCCTTCAGGAAAAACCATCTTCCTGCCAAAGGGATTCTCTCCACCACAGGAGTCCAGGAACAACCAGAAATTAACTTCAAACACCTAAGATAGCCCAATGGGTAGAGTACAGCATAAAAGTTCAACCAACAAAAGCCAGAGCAATATGGCATCCCTAGAACCCAGTTATCCAGGGGCAAATAGCCCTAGACATCCCAGCATAATTGAAATTCAAGAAGATATCCTAACATCTATGCTCATGAAGAAGATAACAGAGGAAACAAAATACAAAAATAAATAGAGGAAGCTGCAGCCAAACAGTTTGTGGCCTTTAGAGAGGAAATGATTAAATCACTGAATGAAATAAAAGAAACAGGATTGTTCAAACAAACAGCTGAAGGAATTGATGGAAAAACATGAAAATACAGTCAGACAGGTGAAGGAAACCAACAAAATGGCTCAAGAACTGAAGATAGAATTGGAAAAATTAAAAAAAAAAACACAAATGGGGAGGAGGGGCAAGATGGCGGCGCCGGGAGGACTCTCATTCTGAGCAGCAGCAGCAGGATCAGCACAGTGACCAGTAATCAGAACTCTCGGCCATAAAACACAGTCATTGTGTTTCCCAGGTGAGAAGATACCCCACGGTGCGGGATTCAATCAGCTTTTAACTCACCCGGCTAAACCGCAGAAGAGATCCTGGTTCCGCCAGACGCTTGGCTGCCAGCTGCCAGCCCCAGCCCCAGCCCAGAGCCACAAGCCAGTGTCTCTGGTCACAGTCCCAGACTGAACCGAGCGCACCACGCTATCAGAGACTGGAATTTTCAGTCGAGAGATAACCCCAGGGTACAGGGGACTGGCCTTAGGTCACCCAGACATCCCCTGGAAAAGACTCGGGGTCCACGGACACCCCAGGAGCCAGCCCGGAGCCAGAGCCGGGGACTCAGGTTCCAGCACTGAGCTCTGCCTGCCTGCGCTTGACTCGCCACCTGAGATAAAACTGTGGGCACCAGGGCACCAGCGAATGAGTTTCACTGTCCTTTGCAAACACACAGGGAGGGAAACGGCTGATCTGATCTCAGAGCACTCAGCCGACACCCCCAACCTGAAAAGGTCCCCGGAAAATTACTCAGCTTAGGGAGGCACCCAGGTTCCCAAAGGATGCAAAGACAGACACAGGCAGTTTCTGCGCACCAGACAGCTGGCAGAGACTGAGCCGCCATCACACAGCTGTGCTCCAGGCACAGGCAGTTTCTGCAGCCAGCCAGCTGGCAGACACTGAGCAGTGTGCACCAGGGCAAAAAAAGACACTGGGAGTCCGTGTCTCCAGAGAATCCACAAGGAAGGAAGGAAACTGTACTGACCTAAATCACCCAAACCTTCCCTAGAAAAAGTCTAGCAGACTAGTGGGGCCGAGGCGCCAGCACTCAGCTGTGCTCCAGACACAGGCACAAACAGTTGATGCGCGCCTGATGTCCAACTGGGTCCCAGGAGCTGATCATTAAATTTACAACAAGAAACCCAGAAGCAGGGCAGCTGCCCTCAGGACTTCCCTGGGTGAGAGGAGAACCCTCTTGACTAACAAAGACCACAGTTACCACTCAGGTCTATATCCCTGAGGTGAGCAACTCCTGAAAAAACACCAGCCATCCAGGGACTATACCCAAAAAGCTGAGAAGACATCCTTCAGGAAAAACCAGCTTTCTGCAAAGGGGATTCTCTCCACCACAGGATCCCCAGAAAATAACCCCAAACACCTAAGATAGCACAATGGGTAGAGGCCAACGTAAAAGCTCAAGCAACAAAAGACAGAGCAATATGGCATCTCCAGAACCCAGTTACCCAGGGGCAAGTAGCCTTGGACACCCCACCATAACTGAAATCCAAGAAGATGACCTAACAAGTATGCTCATGAAGATGATAACAGAGGAAACAAATAAAATTCGTAAAGACATAGAGGAAGATAAACTCAAACAGAATATTGCCATTCGTAAAGAAATAGAGGAAGCTGCAGCCAAACAGTTTATGGCCTTTAGAAAGGAAATGCTTAAAACACTAAATGAAATGAAAGAAATAGAGTTGAAGGAACTAAAAGAAAAACAGGAAAGTACAATCAGACAGGTGAAGGAAGTAAACAAAACAACTCAAGACCTGAAGATAGAATTAGAAAAATTAAAGAAAACACAAATGGAAGAAATAATGGAAAGGAAGAATCTAGGGAAGAAAACAGGAACTACAGAGGTAAGCATAACCAACAGACTACAAGAGATGGAAGAAAGAATCTCAGGTGTAGAAGATAAATGGAAGAAATCGATGTATCTGTCAAAGAAAATGTTAACTCCGAAAAATTCCTGACACAGACCGTCCAAGAAATGCAAGACAATATGAAAAGACAAAACCTAAGAATAATAGGTATAGAGGAAAAAGAAGACACCCTTCTCCAAGGCCCAGAAAATATTTTCAACAAAATCATTGAAGAAAATTTCCCCAAACTAAAGGAGAGGCCAATTAGAATACATGAGGCCTACAGAACACCCAACAAATTTGACCAGAAAAGAAAATCCTCCCGCCACATAATAATCAAAACAGTAAGTATACAGAACAAAGAAAAAGTACTAAAAGCTGCAAGGGGAAAAGGCCAAGTAACATATAATGGCAAACCCATTAGAATCACACCTCACTTCTCAACAGAGACTATGAAAGCCAGAAGGGCCTGGACAGATATCATGCAGACCCTAAGAGAACACACATGTCAGCCGAGGCTACTATACCCCGCAAAACTCTCAGTCCTCATAGACGGAGAAAACAAGATATTCAATGACAAAAACAAATTTCAACAATACCTACAAACAAATTCAGCATTACAGAAGACACTGGAAGGGAAAATACAACCCAAGAAAGCTAGCTACATTCAAGAAAACACAGGAAATAAATAACCTCACTACAGTAAAACAAAAAGCAACCAAGCACACAGCCGTATAACCACAGCCAACATCAAAATCAAGAGATCTAACAGCCACTGGTCATTAATCTCTCTCAACATCGATGGACTCAACTCTCCAATAAAAAGACACAGATTAACAGAATGGATACGCAAACTAAACCCAGCAATCTGTTGCATACAAGAAACACACCTAAGACACAAAGATAGACATTACCTGAGGGTAAAGGGTTGGAAGACGACTTTCCAAGCAAACGGACACAAGAAGCAAGTAGGAGTAGCCATTCTAATATCTGATAAAATGACTTTCAACCAAAATTAATAAAAAGAGATGGGGAAGGACACTTCATACTCATCAAGGGAAAATTCCACCAGGAAGACATCACAATCCTGAACATCTATGCCTCAAATACAAGAGCACCCACATTTGTGAAAGAAACATTGATAAAATTTAAACCACATATAGATCCCCACACATTAATAGTGAGAGACTTCAACACCCCACTCTCAACAAAGGACAGGTCAACAATACAGAAATTAAACAAAGAAACAATGTCTCTGACAGAGGTCATGAATCAAATGGACCTAACAGACATTTACAGAACTTTACACCCAAACACAAAAGAATTTACCTTCTTCTCAGCACCTCATGGAACCTTCTCCAAAATAGACCATATAGTTGGTCACAAAGCAAGCCTCAACAGATACAAGAAGATTTAAATAATCCCTTGTATCTTCTCTGATCACCATGGAATAAAGCTGGACCTCAACAATGACAGAAATAGCAAAAAGCTTACACACACATGGAAACTGAACAACTTGTTACTAAATGACAGCTGGGTCAGGGAAGAAATAAAGAAAGAAATTAAAGTCTTCCTAGAAATCAATGAAAATGAAGACACGACATACCCGAACTTGTGGGACACAATGAAAGCAGTGCTAAGAGGAAAGTTCATAGCACTAAGTGCCTTCAAGAAGAAATTCGAGACAGCTCATTCAAGCACCCTAATGGCTCACTTAAAAACCCTAGAAAAAGAAGAAGCAGACACACCAAGAAGGAGTAGACGGCTGGAAATAATCAAACTCAGGGCTGAAATCAATCAATTGGAAACAAATAAAACAATTCAAAGAATCAATGAAACCAAGAGCTGGTTCTTTGAGAAAATCAACAAGATCGACAAACCCTTAGCCAGGCTAACTAAAAGGCAGAGAGACACCACCCAAATCAACAAAATCAGAAATGAAAAGGGGGATATAACTACAGACACTAAGGAAATCCAAACAATCATTAGGACTTACTTCAAAAGTCTATATGCCACAAAATTTGAAAATCTAAATGAAATGGACAATTTTCTTGATCGATTTGACTTACCAAAGCTGAATCAGGACCAGGTAAATCAATTAAATAGTCCTATATCCCCCAAAGAAATAGCAGCGGTCATCAAAAGTCTCCCATCCAAAAAAAGCTCAGGACCAGATGGCTTCAGCACAGAATTCTACGAGACCTCCAAAGAAGAGCTAACACCAATTCTCTTCAAACTATTCCACAATATTGAAATAGAAGGAACACTACCAAACTCATTCTATGAAGCCACAGTCACCTTGGTACCTAAACCTCACAAAGACCCAACAAAAAAAGAGAACTTCAGGCCAATCTCCCTTATGAACATTGATGCAAAAATACTAGACAAAATACTCGCATACCGAATACAAGAACACATCAAAGATATCATCCACCATGACCAAGTAGGCTTCATCCCAGGTATGCAGGAGTGGTTCAATATACGGAAATCCATCAATGTGATCCACCATATTAACAAACTGAAAGAAAAAAACCACATGATAATCTCCCTAGATGCTGAAAAAGCATTTGACAAAACCCAACATCCATTCATGTTTAAAGTACTGGAGAGATCAGGGATACAAAGCACATATCTAAGCATAGTAAAGGCAATTTACAGCAAGCCTATAGCCAACATCAAACTGAATGGAGAGAAACTTAAAGCAATCCCACTGAAATCAGGGATAAGACAAGGCTGCCCACTCTCTCCATATCTCTTCAACATAGTGCTGGAAGTCCTTGCTAGAGCAATAAGACAGTTGAAGGAGATCAAGGGGATACAAATTGGAAAGGAAGAAGTCAAATTATCACTATTTGTAGATGATATGATAGTATACATGAGTGACCCCAAAAACTCTACCAGGGAACTCCTACAGCTGATAAACACCTTGAGCAAAGTGGCTGGATACAAAATTAACTCAAAAAAATCAGTAGCCCTCCTGTATACAAAAGACAAAATTGATGAGAAAGAAATTAGGGAAACAACACCCTTCACAATAGCCACAAATGACATAAGGTACCTCGGAGTAACCCTAACCAAGGAAGTCAAATATTTGTATGAAAAAAATTTCAAGTCTCTGAAGAAAAAATTAGAAGAAGATATGAGAAGATGGAAAGATCTCCCATGCTCATGGCTTGGCAGGATTAACATAGTAAAAATGGCCATCTTACCAAAAGCAATCTACAGATTCAATGTAATTCCCATCAAATTACCAACACAATTCCTTAGAGACCTGGAAAGAAAAATTCTCAACTTCATATGGAATAACAAGAAACCCAGAATTGCTAAAACAATCCTCTACAATAAAAGATCTTCTGGAGGTATCTCCATCCCTGATCTTAAGTTGTACTATACAGCAACAGTTTTAAAAACTGCATGGTACTGGCATAGAAGCAGAATGTTGGATCAATGGAACTGAACAGAGGACCCAGAAATAAACCCACACACTTATGGACACCTGATCTTTGACAAAGATGCCAAAACCATATAATTGAAAAAAGATAGCATCTTTAACAAATGGTGCTGGTCTAACTGGATGTGTACATGTAGAAAAATGAAAATAGAGCCATACTTATCACCCTGCACAAAACTGAAGTCCAAGTGGATCAAAGACCTCAACATAAAACCAGACACATTAAATCAGCTAGAAAAAAAAGTGGGAAATACCCTAGAACTCATTCGTTCAGGAGAAAACTTCCTGAACAGAACACCAACAGCACAGGCTCTAAGAGCAACAATCAATAAATGGGACCTCATGAAACTTAAAAGCTTCTGTAAAGCAAAGGACACCGTCATCAAAACAAAGCGTCCGCCTACAGATTGGGAAAGAATCTTCACCAACCCTTTATCTGACAGAGGACTCATATCCAGTATATATAAAGAACTAAAGAAGATGAAAAGCAGCAAACCAAGTAATCCACTTAAAAAATGGGGAACAGAGCTAAACAGAGAATTCTCTGTAGAGGAAGTATCGAATGGCAGAGAAGCACTTAAAGAAATGCTCAACCTCATTAGCCATTAGGGAAATGCAAATCAAAACAACCCTGAGATTTCACCTTACACCCATGAGAATGGCCAAGATCAAAAACTCAAGTGACAACACATGCTGGAGAGGTTGTGAAGAAAGGGGAACCCTTCTCCACTGCTGGTGGGAGTGTAAACTTGTACAACCACTCTGGAAATCAATCTGGTGCTTTCTCAGACAACTAGGAATAGCTCTTCCTCAAGATCCAGCCATACCACTCCTAGGCATATATCCAAAGAGGCTCAAGTTCACAAAAAGGACATTTGTTCAACCGTGTTTGTAGCAGTTTTTTTGTAATAGCCAGAAGCTGGAAACAACCCAGATGCCCCTCAACTGAAAAATGGATACAGAAATTGTGGTACATCTATACAATGGAATATTACTCAGCAATGAAAAATAAGGAAATCATGAAATTTTCAGGTAAATGGTGGAACCTGGAAAGGATCATCCTGAATGAGCTGTCCCAGAAGCAAAAAGACACACATGGTATATACTCACTCATATAGACATACAACATCGGACAAACCCACTAAAATCTGTGCATCTAAAGAAACTAAGCAAGAGAGAGGACCCTAACTAAAACGCTCAATCCCCTTCCTGAAAGGCAAAGAGGATGGACATCAGAAGAAGAAGAAGAAGAAGAAGAAGAAGAAGAAGAAGAAGAAGAAGAAGAAGAAGAAGAAGAAGAAGAAGAAGAAGAAGAAAACAGGAAACAACCTAGGAACCTGCCACAGAGGGCCTCTGAAAGCCCCCGCCCTGCAGACTATCAAAGCATATGCTGAGCCTGATGGCCAACTGGTGGGCAAAGTGAATGGAATTTTATGTAAGAAGTGGGAAATATTAAGAGCTGGAGAGAACA
This sequence comes from Meriones unguiculatus, assembly GCF_030254825.1. NCBI lineage: Eukaryota > Metazoa > Chordata > Mammalia > Rodentia > Muridae > Meriones > Meriones unguiculatus. Next base: position 32,982,752 of record NC_083366.1, read on the forward strand.
GGGGCTCCACAAGGAGAGCAACAGAACAAGAAAATTTGAACACAGGGAACTTCCCAAAGACTCATACTCCAACCAAGGACTATTCATGGAGATAACCTAAAACCCCTGCACAGATGTAGCCCATGGCAGTTCAGTGTCCAAGTGGGTTACATAGTAATGGGAAGAGGGACTGCCCCTGACATAATCTGATTGGCCTGCTCTTTGATCACCTCCTCCTGAGGGGGGAGCAGCCTTACCAGGCCACAGAAGAGAACAATGCAGCCACTTTTGATGAGAACTAATAGACTAAGATCAGAAAGGAGGGAAGAACCTCCCCTATCAGTGGACTTGGGGAGGGGCATGCATGCAGAAAGGGGAGGGAGGGTGGGATTGGGAGGGGAGGAGGGAGGAGCTTAAGGGGGGGATACAAAATGAATAAAGTGTAATTAATAAAAAATAAAAAAGTTAAACAAAAAAAAATAAGAGTCTCAATGAACTTTAAAAAAATTACAGAAAAATAATTTTTACAAAAGACTGTTCACCTTGCTTCAACCCCTGAGACCGACAGGAACTCCTGAAAGTTGTCCTCTGCACTACACACACATCTCCCAAAATAAAACTAAACGTAATTTAAAAATTAAAAATTTCTGATTCTTCCCAGAGTTGATGTTGCTTTATACCTAGGAGCAGGTGCTTGGTTTGAAGATTTACAGAACTGTTGATAGCGAGTCTAAAGACAGGTACTGGTCCCACATGCAATGCTGAAAATATAATAAATAGAGAACTATTTTATGCTTTATTATCTAAAAAATGTTATCATTGAAAACAAGACAGTCCCATAGGGAGTATGAATTGGAGTGAAGAATGGAAGGGCATGAACAAGTAAGTGATCGAAGTCGAAAGGGGCTTGCTTATAACACCATGTAAGTATTTTATAAATGTCCTCTTGGGCACCTGTTGTCCAGCACCTACAAAGAACAGTCTCTGCTGAACACAGAAAGGTGGTCATACGAGATGGAATGTCTGATGGACTGGGAGGGTGTTGTCCATGTTGGAGTTTTGTCAGCTTGGCACATGCTAGAGTTATACGGGAAGAGGAACCTCAATTGAGAAAATGCATCCATCAAATTGCATCTAGGCAAGTCTGTAGGAAATATTCTTGATGAATAGATTAGTAGATGTGGTAGGGTCCAGATCACTTTAAGGGGCACCACCCCTGGGTAGGGAGTTCTAGCTTTTATAAGAAGGCAAACTGAGCAAGCCTTAGAGAGCAAGCCAATAAGCAGTACTTCTCCATCGCCCCTGCCTCAGTTCCTGCCTTAGTTTTCCCCAAAAGACTGTAACCTGAGATAAGAAAGCCAAATAAACCCTTTCCTCCTCAAGTTGCTTTCGATATGGTGTTTTATCACAACAATAGAAAACCAAACAAGAAAGGTATGTAAATGTCGATTCTTCTTCACCAAAAGCTAATAACTGAGGATCAGCAGTGAATGGTTGCCTATAGTTTGGTTGAATCTTTCTCTGGGTTTTCAGTATCTAAACAAAGGTGGAATAGACACCATGCTGGTCAAATCCCTACTCAGCATCTTAGAGGTTAAAAACATTGGGATGCAAACCCTAAATCTCTGCTCATGAGGGCACAAAGGGGAAGCTGGAAATGCCTTCTTGTTCCTGTGCCCTCTGCTTTGTAGAAAAGCCAAGGAATTCCCCAACGTAAGCCCCACTGCTTTTCTCTCAATCCAGTGTCATCTGACATGTAATTATTCTCCAGGGCTGTCTTAGTTTGTACATTTTTTTTTAATATTTTCAATCTTTCCCGTGTCATTGTAGATGTTTTAAAGAGAAATCAAGAGATAATACCCTAGGAAATTCCAACCAGATGCCCTATTCAAACAGTTGTCTCACTGGTATCATCTGCGATAATTTCAAAGGATATTTATTTCTGAAAACCTCTTTAACCCTTCTATTTTATATTTCCTTTTACAGATTTACAGCATAGACTTAATGATAACTTTTTCTTTTAAATTCCTCTGAAATTTGAAGTATACTGAAATATGCTTTAAAGAATGAGGAGATATGATTTATGCTAGCAACAAATGTAAAATACGTAAGAGTGACATCTCAAGAAATGGCTTGGTGGATAAGATGCTTGCCACACAAATGTGGTGACTGGAGTTCAGATCCCAGGACCCTACACAAGCCAAACAGGCATGGTGGCCTCCTGTAACCATAGCAATCAGGAAACCTCAGGGTATCCCAGAAACAAGCTTGCTAGCTAGACAAACTGGAGCCAGCTTCAGCAAGCAACCGTGCCTCCTGAGAGAGAAATGGCTCAATGGTTGAGAGCGCTCACTCTCTTGCGGAGAACCCAGGTCAGGTTGTTGCGCAAACATCATAGCTCATAACCATCTGTGACTCCAGTTCCAGGGGATCTGATTCCCTTTTCTGGCTGCTATGGACACCAGGTGATAAACACACATACATGCAGGCAGAACACTCATCTACACACAAAATAGATAGATAGATAGATAGATAGATAGATAGATAGATAGATAGATAGATAGATAGATAGATAGATAGATAGATAAAGATGTTTGTGAGAGAGAGAGAGAGACCCTGCCTCAACATAAAGTAAGAGTAGAGGAGGCAAACACCCAACATCAACCTATGACCTCCACAAGCACGTGCACACACATGCAACAAGTGAACTTACACACACGAGAAAAGGCATACCACACACACACATATGAACAACTTTAATAAGAAATATAAATAAATCTGAATTAAAATAATTGAGGGCTGACTACAGACTTATCTAAGTGCATTAGGCCTATTCCCAAAGGCTAAAGATGCTAATGTTTTCTAGATTAGTGTGTTAGTATTTATCCTATGGATAATACTGTTCCTTCATTGATTAACAGTGATATGGAGCATAAGCCAAATAAATCCTTTCCTCCCCAAGTTGTTTTGGGTTTGGTGTTTCATCACAGCAATGATAACCCTAAGACAACCAGTGTAATAAAATCACCTAAAGCCAATAAAGAACACTACTATTCCCAGCTGATCTAGAGGAACTTGCAGTGTACTATTTAAGGGCCTGGGAGGGAGTTTCATTGGTCAAGAAATCCTCAAATCTGAAAAATACCAGGAAGTTGCAAATAGAAAAAGTACAGTGTAAGGAAGAGGCAAATTTATCCCATACAGGAGTTGTACATGTATTTACCATGCCCTGAGACTAGATGAGAACTTAAGGCAAGGGAGAAAGGCCAAGGGGAAAAGATTATTTCAATTGCAAATATATTTCTTAGTTTTAATTCAAAACAGGGGATGGGTGAGAAACTGCAGCTGGAAATGATGGGGTGAAAGAAGAAGCTGATTGTAGGTCTTAAGCACTTCCATTCCTGGGGGATCAAAGCTAGGCCGAGGTAGGAATCCACTGCTCTGAAGGAATCCACTGGTGAGAAATGTAGGGAAGCCAATGTGCTTTGTATGATTCACAGCTAAGCATGGTCTTCACAATTCCATAAGCCTAGAGAGCACTGGAGATGAGCCATCTTTATAAGGAGACGTGCTTTTGCTTTGGAATCTTCATAAAGAAGTTGTACACTCTCACTCCTACTTCAATAGGAAGCCTCGTCATTGACCCACAGAGAGCCTTTAAATCCACCTCATTTCTAGACTGCCTACTCAGCAACACACTTGTGTCTGAGATAATAACTCGCTCTACCATCCACGTGACCAGTAATTAAAGTCTTTTTTCAAACAGAGCATGTGTTTCTGTTGGTGTTTTTACTGTATTTAAGTATTAATTTTAGCTTCAGGAGTAAGTGTTGCTGAAGGAAGCCAGTAGAAGGGTATCTAGTTTGGAGTCTTTCTGAGTCAGTTGAATGTTTGGTGATAGGAAGTTAATATTAATATATTACTTTAAAAATAAAATGAAAATGAAAATGAAATTACTTACCTGAAATCATTTTGCAAATGCCGAAGAGTAATCAAATAAAAGATGGTGGAATTGACCATTATTTATTTTAATCTTAAAAGAAATGCTATGCCAAAGGAGAAGATAAAAGTAAGCAACAGAGCAATCTTTTAACTGTTCAGAGTACTAAATATTGAACTGAACCTATTTATCAACTGTATTTTGGATGAATAATGGCCCTTTATTCTGAACGAGTGAGAACATGGGACTGAGTAAATGTCGTGTGTGTGTGTGTGTGTGTGTGTGTGTGTGTGTGTTTATTGCATAACAGAGCAGGAAGACACAGAGGAGAATATAGGAGGCCGCTGGTGCCGCATCACCCGTGACAACAAGTTCAGGGATGAGGATGCATTGGAAGCACCCACGTGTGTGACCTCTAACAGAAAGGGTCCACGTTCACTCTGCAAGAGGGCTGCAGCAACACCAGGGTGATGCCGGGAAGCAGGTGTTCGGAGACCGAGAGTGCTGCAGAGCCAACGGGGGACAGAACCTAGAAACAGAAGAAGCATAAGTAAATTAGAAGCTCAGGAAACTCTCGCTGGCATTTTTCCTCCTGTCTCCCCCCTTCTTTCTTCCTGGATACTTTGGGATAGGTGAGCCTCTGTTTCCTTCTTTTCTTCCTCTTCCACCAGGCATTAACTATAACACTGGCCTTTTTTTTTTTTTTTTTTTTTTTTTTTTTTTTACTTGCGGGTGGAACTTAAACCTTAAACTGACTGGCACATAAAATACACCAATTCCAAATCCCGGGGAGAGAGATTCTAAGTCTGCCCAGTTACAGTCAGAAATCTAGCTTCAGGTTTCCTGAACTACAGCTTATGTGGTAGGGCAGTGCCTGTCAAGAGCTTGTCAATGTAGACATGGGTGTGAAGACCATCTTTCATAAAAAAGATCTGCTTAGAAAGTCTTCCAAAAGTTATCCACCATATATAGAGATAGAGGGAGAGAGATAAAGAGATGGACAGTATGGATAAAACAGTTCATATGGAAAATACACACTATTAGCCATAAGAGTCTAATACAAGCAGATAAACAGTATATTTGAAATTATATTTTAGTTTTAAATATATCAATATAAACTTAAAGACTTTTTTAAACAAAGATAATACAAAGAAAAACAGCAGTAACAAAAATTAGACCATAGTAACCAGATAGCTAGCTGAATATAAATGGCTATGATCTCTATCAAAACATAAAAGCTCTTAGATTACATTATATATATGTGTGTGTGTATACGTATATAAACACATAATGTTTATACTACTCATAGTATATCCCAAAACCAATTTATGCTAAGGAAGAAAACTATATGCATACAAAACAGAAGTACAAATAAAAACAAAATATTACCAACCTGAAATAATCAATGCAGACTCTGCATAACTGATGCGGCAGACAGTAATGAGACAAAGAGGTCATTCTGTGTTGTTAAATGTATGGTTCAGAGTAATGACTCCTTAGTTATAAAGACTTAATTAACAAATAACTAGTCAGAATATGTAAAGAATAAAGAGATGAAAAAACAAAATTCTTTTTAGTTTTTGTCAATGAAACATTAATTTTTAACCATTATAAAAATTTTTATAAGTAGTTAATGAATAACAATTATTTTAAAAATTCATTTTAACTTTTAGCCTTATAAAAACTATTTTTGCAGTCTTTGTTTTTTTTTTAGAAAATTTTAGTTTTAAGCCACTAAATAAATCTCATTTTATTTGAAAAAACACATTTTTCCTTTTGTTAAATGAACTAGAAGTAGCAATAAAGTTTTAATTTTTAAAAATCTGCAATTAGAAATTTTACAGTGGTTTTCTAAATAACTCCTGAGTCAAAGAAGAAATAAAAACTACACATGCAAAAAGCTTGGAAATATTTACAAGCCAAGCTGAAAAGCCAGGCATGGAGACTCATATCTTTAATCCAAGCACTCAGGGAGGCAGAGAAAGGCAGGAGAATTGCTACAAGTTCAAGGTCAGCCTGGCGTAAAAAGTGAGTCCAGGACAGCCAAGGCTATACAGAAAAACTGGGTCTCAAAAAAACAAACAAACAAACAAAAAAAAAAAACCAAACAGAGACAAAATCCAAGCTGATTGTGGTACCACATGCCCATAATCACACCCAAAATTTGGGAGGTAAAGGCAAGCAGAATGTGAGTATAAAGCCAGCCTGAGCTACATAGCGAAATTGTGTCAAAAAAAAGAAAGAAAGAAAGAAAGAAAGAAAGAAAGAAAGAAAGAAAGAAAGAAAGAAAGAAAACAAATTAAGATGCCAGGTAAGATGTCAATTCAAGAATGTCACACACTAAAACTTACAAGAGCCATTGACACTTTGCTTAAAAGCAATGGCATGTCTTTAAGGCTTTATTAATTCAATAAATGATTATATAAATGAATCTACTCCAAAAGAACAAATAATAAAAACCAAAGAAAAGATTTAAGCATTATAGTCCTATATTAATGAATGAAAAAAATTACCATCTAATATAATCAAGAAAACACAAAACAACAACAGAAAAATCTGAAAATATTAGTCATAAGAGTGAGACTATACTTTTCCCAGCACCAAGGAGGCTGAGGCAGGTGGATCTCTGTGAGTTCAAGGCCTGCCTGGTCTACACAGTGAGTTCCAGGACATCCAGAGCTATATAATGAGACCCTTTCTCAAAAAGCAAACAAACAAAAAAGAAAGTGAGATTTTATAGAAAAATCTAGAAAATAATTTTAAAATATTGACCTTAAAATACATCAGTATAAATTTATGATAAAATAAAGGAAAGTTAAGGAAAAAGGAGCTACATCAATATTAACATATGGTTACTGTTGATCCCAGCCATACAGTAGCTGCCTGCTAGGAATCTGCTCACATGGAGTAGAAACAAATGAAGAACCTGCATTCTCCAGCAAAGCTCCTCCTCAACCCAGTCATCCTGCAGCAGCTTTCCAGGAACCTTACCTCCCTTTGGCACTTGTAGATCCCAAGCCCATCCCCCAATGGAGTCCCTGTGGACCACCCTCTTGGTGGGGAGACATGTAAGAAACCTGTACCTCTCAGCAACTCCCCCTTATTTGCAAAGGACATGAAAATCAACGTGAGATGGAAAAGCTTTTACCAGAAAATATCTAGAAGTGATGAAAAATAATTTTCAGCAATGTAGCAGGGTACAGAGTCAACTTGGAAAAATGAATAGTTTTTCAATGTGCCAATATAAAAGGAAAGAAAGAAATCATAAACGTGCATTTGTACTGGCCTCAAGTCTAGGGATAAATCTAACTAAAATGGGAAAGAACTAGACAGTGAAGACGTTAAATCTGTGAAGAAAGACAAAGGCATCTCATGCTCAAGAATTGGTAGAATCAAAGTTATGAAAGTGACCATTCTATTAAAAGCCATCTACACACTTGATGTAACCTCAGTCAAAGTCCCCATCTCATTCCTCAAAGAGACAAACAAACAAAACTATTGTAATGTTTATGAGCCACAAAAAAGTCAGAGTAACCAAAACAATTCTGAGCAGAAGAACGGCGCTGGAAGGATTGCCATTACAGAGCCGTAGTAATAAAACAAAATGCTACAGGCCCAAAAACGGATGTGTAGACCAATGGGGGGAAAAACAGACTCAAAAACGAATACACACAACTACAGGCCATTTACTATTCAACAGAGATACTAAAATATACACTGAAAAAATACTGTACCTTCAACAAATAGTGGTGGGACAGTAGGTAGCTGGGATGAAAAATGTCCCTCCTAGTCTTGGGCGTTTGAACTTAGTTCCCAGTTCCTGGTGCTGTTTAGGCCTTGCTGGAAGAAATATGTCCCTGGGGAAGGCTTTGAGGTTCAAAAGCCGGACTCCAATCTGAGTGTGCTCTCTGCTTTCCTGCTTGTGGTTTGTGGTTGAGAGGCGAGCTCTCAGCTTGCTGTTCTGCCGCTTGTGTGGCTTGATGCCTTGCCTCCAGGCCATAATGGGCTTTCAAGCCTCTCGACTCATAAGCCTGGAGTAATTCTTTCTTATAAAATTTGCCTGTTTTATCACAAAGGAGAGGTGAAAGGGAGGGGCGGTTCTCACTGTGTGTATCCTATTCTTGCTTACAAACTATCATATCCAGTATTGCTATGATAAAGACAAAGACAGACAGACATACAGACACACACACACACACACACACACACACACAGAGAGAGAGAGAGAGAGAGAGAGAGAGAGAGAAAGAGAGAGAGAATTATAGAACAAACTGTCTGATAAACATAGACACAAAAAATGCTCAATAAAATTTCTTAGACTAAGGACCACATCAAAAAGATTAGATGCCAGAATTGATTTGACTTTACTTCACAGATATTGCATCTGGAGTCTTCACACTGATTTCTCATACATGAACCATCAGGTCCCAGAAGATGCCACACTTACATAGTATTTGGAAAGACTGTTAAATGGATTCTTGACAATGGTCACTTTAGGTAGATGGGTATTCAGGAAATAGGATACCCCTGGAACTAACCACAGCTCTTATCCCTGTTAGGTAGTAGGCAAGGAGAGGGAATATGTGAGTAATAAAAGAAGAACAGCCATGGGCGTTAAAGAGATTGTGCCTCACAAACTTTGGTGGAGAAACATTACTACAGCAGAAATAAAACTCTCAGGATCACTGTCCTTTGAACCCCGAAGCTGGACTGCAGGGAAATCCCCATGAACCTTTACACCAAGTTCATTTTCCCAAGGACAAGGCAGAGTGGTGAGGTATGCAACAGATGCAGAAGGAACAGAGGAACACTACTTTCAAAGCACAGGAATCTAAACTCTCCATATCCAGGGTATTTTACAAAATGCTATCCTTTTAAGTCACTTCCTAGAAACATCTTTTCTCCCCTTTGAAACAAGATCTCTCCATCTAGTCCAGTCTGGCCTTGAAATCATAATCCTCCTGCCTCAGCCTTCCGAGTTCTGGGATTAGAGGCATTCACCACCAAGCTCAGAGTCCAATCTTTTATCCAATCTTTTCCGTTCCTGGTCTACAAGCTCCCTAAGGGTTGCTTGGCTGAGATGTAGGCCTTGGGTGAGATACTTTATTATTTCAAGATGCTGTAAAGTTCCCATTCAAGGATGGCAGTACTCCCAGGCAATGCCCCGTTCCAGACTCCTGACCTGCAGCTCTTGCCATGTAAAATAAAACAGCCCTAAGCCTCCGGTATTTGTCTTGTAGCACAGTATGTCTGTACATTGTTAAGCAGCTGCCACACTTTCCCCCAGAGATTGCTCCATTTCAGGGATGGATGAGGTAATGGGGATATTTAATCCAAGTTAAGCTTGTAAACGTGCTTTGGGAATCTTTGGAATGAAAAGAACTGTGCATACCCAAAAAGTTTGTTACTAATTACATAATGTATACCCAGAGTTGGAAAAAAAAATTTCTACTTAGGCACCTCCCATCTGATAAAAATAACTATTTCTTTGCAAGGACAAGATTAATCTAAGAATTGAAATGCATCAAAATAAACTCAAATGGTGAGCACTAATAGAAAACGTTGAGATTATGACCTTACCTATAAAATGGGACTATTGGTTATTACACAATCACATTTGGAGAAGGAAAAAAGTTTTAAAAAGAAAAACAAACAAAAAGGCAGAAAGAAAATTATGAGAAAGAAGGAAACGGTGGTGATGTGTTTGAGTCCACCGATGAGTTATTTTGAAGTTTCAGATGATTTCTTGGGATGGTGGTTAAAGAGTCACAAGGGTCCATGTAGAGAAAGACTGGTCACAGAGCCATCTCCTGCAAAATAAATGCAACTTCATCCTCCCTCCAGGTTGTATCTTGGAATATAGCCAGGCATGACTCAATTAATTGAGGGAACTGAGGAGCTTGAAGACAGGAGGACTGAGGAAGGGCCAGGACCATAAAGCCAGTTCTTTCGTTTGTTGGCATCAGACAGGTGGTAGGCAGATTGATCCAGCTGCTGATGCTTGGAAAACATCCAGCCCAACAGGCAGGGTTTAGCGTCGAAGAGAGACGCCAGAAAGCAGGCCAAGAGTTGATTTCAGATACTACCAGAAGCATGGCAATGACAAACATGAGTATCTGAGAAAGCAAGAGCTAACATGGGTCCTCCAGCAACACGGTACTCAAAGTCCAATTTTTAATCTAGGCAAGGAAGGCTATCTGCAAGCCATGGGCTGGAATATGAAGAAGGAATACCATGGAGAAAGATAATGAGAATCTGGGAATCTAACCAGTAGAAATTCCAAAATTTCCACACAAAATTTATTTGGAAAACACATTCTACACAGAGAGATATGTTTCTAACTGTTTACACAGAGGCGTACATAATGATCATAATATAATGTTTCCTACTTTTCAAAAATATAATAGGGGTGGAAGAGATGTATATATAAATGGTCTATTTACACAATGGAGTATTACTCAGATGTTTAAAAAAATGACATGAAATCTGCAAGCAAACAGCTGGAACTATGAAAAAAAATCATCCTGAGTGAGGCAACCCAGACTCAGAAAAACAAACATGATACGTACTCACTTGTAAGTGTGCATGAGCGATAAAGACTAATCACAGTACAACCCACCGACCCAGAAAGGTTAACCAACAAGGAAGGCTCTAGGGGTTACAAATAGATCTCACTATGGAGGGGAACTAGAATAAATCTTGCTTTCAGATAGACAGCGTTTGCGGTGGAATGAGAACAGGAGCAATCATGTTGGGAAGGAAGTGGTGGAGGAAGAGAATACAGAGAAAGACAACTGAAATAGTGGGCATTCAGTGGGTGATGTGGAAACCGAGAGCAGTGGAAACTTCCTGAAACCTATGAGGCTGACCCTAGCGAGGTCTCGTAATAATGGAAGACACGGAGCCTTAACTGACCACCTTCTGTAAGCACGCAAGGCATCCAGTGGTGGGACTGGGACATCAACCCAGCCACAAAACCTTTGACCCACCTCAAATCTGTCCTGCCTGCAAGAGGCCCTGGAGCAATAGTGGCTCAGAGCTTGTCGGAGCTGTCAACCAGTGACTGGCCTAACTTGAGCTCCAAGTTTCCCAAGAGAGAGCCCATGCCTGATACTGCCTGGATGTCCAGAAATCAGAAGCAGGATAGCTCAGAGACCTAGAGTAGAACCAAACACGACTGAACAGAAAAAAGTCAGTGACATGATTCCTAAATGATATCCTGCTATGCTAATAGGGTCAGTGTCTAGCCCAATCAGAGCCTTCGTGCAGCAGCTGATGGAAGCAGATGTAAGGACCCACAGCCAAACATTAGGCAGAGGTCAGGCAACCCCACAGAAGAGCGGAAAGAAGATAGGAGCCTGAAAGATCAAAGACATCATGAGAACAAGGCCCACCGAATAAACTGGGCAGGCCTCAGAGGGGCTCACAGAGACTGAAGCAGCAATCACAGAGCCTGCAAGGGCCTGTGCACCCAAGATGTGGTTGTTTACTTTGGGTTTTTGTGGTACTCTTAACAGTGGGAGTGGGGGTTTTTAGGACTCTTTTGCCTGCTCTTGGGACCTTTTTCCTCCTACTGGGTTGTCTTGTCCAGCCTTGATATGAGGATTTGTGTCTAGTCTTACTGCCTCTTATTAAGCCATGTTTGGTTGATATCCCTGGAAGGCCCTCTCTTTTCTGAAAGGAAATGGAGGAGCAGCAGTTCTGAGGGAAAGGGGAGGGGGAGGGGGACTGGGATGAAGAGGGAGAGGGGAGGCTGGGTGGGATGTATTTTAGAAGGAAAGAAAAAGAAAAACATAAAATAGGGGCTGTAGAAATGGCTCCGCTTATAATGATTTTTATCTGTAGCGTGTGATCCCTCTGGCAAACCTCTATTTCCAAAAATATTTACATTATGGTAAGTAACAGTAGCAAAATTACAGTTATGAAGTAGCAATGAAATATTTACCATTAGGGTCACCACAACATGAGAACCGTATTTAAGGGTCTCAGCATTAGGAAAGTTGAGAACTACTGGGCTTAGCAATTAAGAGTACTTCCTGCTCTTCCAAAGGACCAGAGTTTGGTTCCCTGCATCCATGTCAGGAGGCTCATACCTGCCTGTAATTCTAGCCTGGGGATCTGATGCCCACTTCTGGCTTTCATGGGCACTGCACACATGGGGTGTCCATATATTCACATGGAAACAGGAACATAAAATAAACAAAATTGATTTTAATGTAGTAAGCACGGGGAAAAGAGAACTAAAGATTCTCTCTCTCTCTCTCTCTCTCTCTCTCTCTCACACACACACACACACACACACACACACACACACAGGCTTTCTTCATAAAGACTATCCATTAGAATTTGAAGTTCAGAGCCTGGAGAGATGGCTCCTGTGAAGAGCCCATGTTGCTCTTACGGAAGACGCAGGTTCAGTTCTTAACACCCACATCAAGTGGTTCACAACTCCAGCTCAATGGGATCTGACCCTCTCTTCTAACCCCTGCAACAAGTATGGGGCAAATACACATGACATAATTCAAACAACAACAACAAAAAAATGAAGTGCAAAATTAGGGTGACCAAGCAAGCAGCAAGAGTGTCGTAATGCTATCTGTACCTCGGCTTACTAGGCTCGGCTAAGCACCAAGGCTGCCTAAAAGAGCTGTCAGTTTACTCCTGATGGTGATGTTCTCATTTGGAGAACTGTCATCTTTGTAGCATTCCCTTAGGCACAGCATATTATAAGATCTCAGTGCTGAGTATATCGTGAGTGATCAAAATGCCTAAAATTATAGTTGAGCAGAACAACACGTTGAAAGTCTTCACATCCACTGTATCATTCGCATTCTTCTATCAATTTCCAGTAATCGGTGCCAGAAATATGCTTTTGCCCTGTTGATTTTTTGTTTTTAATCCTTTTCCATTTACAGTGGTTTGACAATTTAGGAGGAGCCCTTGTTCTGCTGTTTCTAGACAGAGGACACCTAAGCAACAATTTTTTTTCTCCCATATCACAGGTTAGTTCAATTTCTAAGACCATCATTTTGACTAGGACATAAAAAAGTCATTGTTAAGAAATTAGAAAATATCCATATTAGAGAGCTGGCAACATTGTCATCAACAGACTCATCCTGATCTCCAGTGTCACATCCAATGAAGTCCTGGAGCAGATACTGTGCCTGTCCATCAGGACTATTTGTTGAGCTGAAGAAGAACACAGTGTCTGAACATCACCTGCAGAGATAGGATTCTGTAAGCTTAGTAACTACAATGTAATTCTTATGACCAGAGAGCCCTAATGCAGGCCATCCAATTCCAAGCAATGGCCACTAGAAATGAAAACAATTTCTAAGAGCTCAGCAAACATATTTTCACAGAGAAACAGAAGAGAGAGTACAGCATATACCTTCTATTGCCCCAAGTTCCATTTCAGAATTGTGCAGTCCTCCACATCTTCACATGTCCTCTGCTGTTGTCTCCCAGTGCTGGGACATGATTTGAAAACCCAGCACTGGGGACATGACTAATACTCCTAGCTTGGTGAAGGTACTTTGTAAAGGTAAGCCTAAATGAGGAGGCTCTAGCCGTACTGTGTGGATTTCAGGGATCTGAGAGTCAACTGAATTCATCATGACCTCAGGACAGATGTTTCCACTTAGTTTCTCAGAGCCATAGATGGTAATCAACTTACAGCAAATCTTTATCTCAGACGCAGCCACCTGGCTTTCTAGAGCAAAACGGCAGCCTTTCACCAGCTCTCTGGGCAGAAAAGCATTGAGAAATTCGAAGAAATGGGATGCTTTGTAAATGCCAGTCATTGTAGGTGCTCAGAAAGGAAAACTGATTTCGATCAGGAAGATTGCAAGATACGGTCTGTAATCAAGGACCTTAGAGGCCAAATGGAATTTGTGTGTCAGGATATCCTTAGAAGATAAAATTCAGACTCCTTGAGCTAGAGCTTACCAGATTTAAATGCATGAAAACCACCTGTGCAGCATTGGAGAGACGTCTCGGCAGTTAAGAGTGCTACTTGCCCTTTCAGAAGATCCGGGTTTAGTTCCAAGAACACATGGTAGCTCACAACCATCTATAACTCCAGCTCCAGGGAATCCCATACCTCCTCAGGCAAGGCATAAATGCTGTGCACATATATACTCGGGCATACATAACATTAAATGAATTTTTCTTTAAAAATAAAATCAACCTGCATCATTGTTAAAATGATCATTAAATGATCAGAATCTTCTGATGAAAGGTGGATCCTGAGCATCACATGTCCTCTGTGATGTTGATGTGCCAAGACCAAAGTCAGATTAACGAGACCCTGTGCTGTCCCAAGGCCCTGATGTGCAGACCACTGTCCTACAGACCACAGACTAACTTTGGGCCCAGGGGGTCCTGTAGAGACTGATGAATCAACCAAGGACCATGCATGGATAGGACCTAGACTCCTTGGTCAGATGTAGCCCGTGAGCAGCTCAGTTTCCAAGGGGGTTCCCTAGTAAAGGGAGCAGGGGTAGTCACAGGCACCCTAGGAGGTACAGCCTTGCCAGGCCACAGAGAAACAGGATCCAGACAGTCCTGACCAGATTTGATAGGCTAGGGTAGATAGTAGGGGAGGAGGACCTCCCCTATCAGTAGACTAGGGAAGGGACATCGGGGGAAGAGACGAGGTAGGGTGCTACCGCCAGGATCCGAAGTGAATAAATTGTAATGAAGAAGAAGAAGAAGAAGAAGAAGAAGAAGAAGAAGAAGAAGAAGAAGAAGAAGAAGAAGAAGAAGAAGAAGCTGCCTAGAAAAAAAATTAAGGCTATTAGAAACTCGGTCCTCCTCAGGTCACTTGGGGGACATTGACTCATACACAGAAATGCAAATTAAATTCGCATCCTCTATCTCCTTTCCTGATGAGACCCTGGAAAGGCTCACATGTTGATTTGAGAGCGTTTGCTACTGTGATTAAGTGAAAGAGATCCTATACGATTTCTAGGTGGAATAAAAAGTAATTATTTTTCTGAGGAAATATTTAATTCACGCTCTCCCGGTTGGTTTGTGAGTGTGAGGGTTAAAAGTTTGGATGCAAAAAAAAAAAAAACTAGTCACAGTCTACTTTTAGTTCTACCCGTTCCTTGGGGAGAGAACTGGGTAAGCATTCTGCCGTAGGCACTCCCTTGTGACAGTGTGTGCTTCTGAGCTCTGGTTAGAGTGTTGCGTTGCTTAAGATCCACTGAGCCCAGGCCTGGAGGTGCTCATAGCAAGGTTGGGGAAACAACTGAGTCAACTAGTAATTGGCAGGACCAGGGGCGGGGGAGTCAATTGAGGTGAAAATGGGCCTCAAACTGCAGGGCTAAAATAGTGACCTAAGTTTTTAGGCCCATTTCTTTTCTTTTTGGAGGGGGTGAGTGGGTGGGGTGCGGGGTTCGAGACAGGGTTTCTCTGGGTAGCCTTGGTTTGTCCTGGAACTTGCTTTGTAGACCAGGCTAGCCTCAAACTCACATCAATCTGTCTCCGCCTCCCTGAGTGCTGGGATTAAAGGAGCCGTCACGCCCCGCTCCAACCACATCTGGTCACCAGGGCCTTTCCCTCCTACACTGACAAACCACACACGATTCTCTCCTCTACGAGGCACTTTTTAACAGCCAAAAAGTGACACATATTGGCCTAGCAATGTCCTCTATATCATCATCAAGAGGAAAATGATTCTAAAAGCCTTGCTGGGGTTTATGAGTGGAACACAGGACACATCAGAAGCAAGATGGAAGCGCTACCCATTGCTCCATTGCCAGCATGACTAATGCTTAAAGAAAAAAACTGAACTGAAGAACTTCATAACCTTCCTAAAGAATGCCATTTGCAGCTAACAGCATTCACAGTGAGCAATTTTTTTTCCTCCACTTGACTATTTCTTTGTGTCAAGAACTCGAAAAGAAAAAAAAAAGGAAGCGAAGGGTCACAGCCCAATTGCCATGGACTCGCTCCCAGTGTCACACCTGCTCACGTACATCTTTTGCAGCACATCCCCTCTGGGCCCAGGACAAAATGACAAGACCGTCACAGAGTATCTCAGACAAGCCCTGGGGAGGGAGAGGCCAGAGCACTCGTGGTACTAATAGCTCCCAGGCATTCTTTTCCAACCAATGTAAATAAAACGTGTTTTCAAAAAGTCTATTCATTTGTATTTAACATAAAGGCTTAAACTCTCAGAAAAAAAAAAAAAAATAGCTTCACCCGGCCAATGGTTATCTGTATATAAACCTGAAGTCATTAAAGTCAAGCTTTATTAACAGATTAAATTTCTCAGTAACTACGAGAAGCAAGAAGGCTTCGTATATTAGACAGAACAACTCTAGAGTATTTCAGCAGCATGCTGTCCTCCCGGACAGTAGTTTATATAGACACACACAAGCGTAATCCTGACAGCTAGCTCTAGAAATTAAGATCAAAATGAAATAAAAAAAGGTATTGCTATTTTAGTTTTAGTTTTATTTCCTTTTTTCCAGTGTTATATACATCTCTTAAACATGAAAGTCATAGAAAGATTGAAATGTTGGTAAGAGACCTCACTCTTAATTAAACATGTATGATGACAACATTTAACTGTATAGTTTCTCCCTAATAGAAAACCAGGAACAAAATAGGAACCAAATCTTTAAGTATGTTCATACAAGGATTATTTCAACAGGCAAATCAAAAATGCTTCTTAGTTTCTTAGTTTTCCCCATTTCTCTTTTACAGATAAAGGAATTGAGAAGCATGAGCTTAGGAACCACCCTTCTCCAAGCTCCGATATGTTTAGCTTACTTTAATATTCATTAAGCTTGTTTCTCTGGGCAGAGTTTGTGTTAGGCAAGTAGTGAAACAACGAATATGACCCTTGGGGATCTTACACTCTAGTGAAAAGATAGGTCTATAAACAACTTATTCCAAGCCAGAAGTAACAATGAAGGAAGTTACTGTGGACAGTTCTGTAGATAGTTGTGTAATTCAAAAAGGTCTGCTAGCCTGCCATGAACTTCTAGTCTAGTTCAATCACTTAAAAAAATAAATAAATAAATAAATAAAAAATAAGTGTTAGGACTGAAAAGACATTGGCTGCTCTTCTAGAGGCTCTGGACTCAGTTCCCGGCACTCACATGGCAGCTCACAACTGTCTGTAACTCCAGTTCCCAGGGATATAACTCCCTCTTCTTACCTTCATGGGCATCAAACACAAATGTAATGCAGAGACGTACATGCAGGCAAAACGCGAATACACATAATGATTTCTTTTCTTAAGAATAAGTATGAGCCAGGTTTGGGGGTGCTTCATGTCCATAGTCTCAGAATGTGGGAGGTGCAGACAGGAAAAACAATTTGTGGCCAGCGCAGGTTATAACATCATGAGACACTGTGAAGAAGCCAAGAAGAGAAAAAGAAAAGGAAGGAGAGAAGGGCAGAAGAAGGGAAGAGAGGGAGAGAGAAAGAGGGAGGGAGGATAGGAAAATAAACAGTTGAAGGAATCTGAGGGAGGGACCTGCTTTCAAAGCAGCGTGTGCGGAGTGCAGACAGGTTTCAGCCAGAAGAAAGGTGTACAGTCCTGCCATCCAACCCCTGCCCCTGGACCCTAGTGGTACAAGCCACCCACTGGTTGAAAAGTTGTGCTCAGTAAGCCTTCAGAAAGGGCTGCATGCTGGACTCCAGTGTTCTCCAGGAACTGTGGCAGTTCCTAGATCTGAATCCCGGCTGTGTGTCCCAGTTGGTTGTATATGGATCCTTCCATGGGTCTCCTTTCCCTTAAGACCTACCTGCTGATGCTAACTAGCAGGACAGTGTGAGGACCTAATGAGATGAGGTACTTGAAGCCCAGCACATTCTGGGCCTGATGCCCTATGGGGTTCTTAAAATATTCATCACTGCAACAGCTAATAGTGCCAATATCAGTAGCACTAAATGCTGCCTTATACTGTGCCTTCATGGTGCTCTCACTGACCCAATGGACCCCACAGAACTGTTTTCTCACACCTAGAAAATCTCTAAAATAACCATTGCTTCCCCATTTTGTGGAAGGGAAAGCTAAGCCTTGCAAAGGTGACATTGTCCCCAAGATCCACAGCCTCCTATCTAGGCAAAGTCTGCAAAGCCACAGGGCTACAGAGTGATTTCTCTCCTCTGGGCTTCTTGTGTCCTGGCTGAAGTGTTTTGAGGAATAACTTGACTAAAGAACTAGCTTTCTCCTTCTTGGTTGTTGAAGAATGGTACAAGGACTGTTCTGGCAAAACACAAAGTTTCTCTTCATAGCACCGCTGCAGGATCTGGCTTTATTCTTTTGTCATTCCAAAAGGACAGTCCGATTTTTCAGTGGAGCCTCCAGCTACAATGCTCAATTAGCCTGGGCAGACTTCAGCTCTCAGCCCTGGGAGCTCCTGGTGGCTGCAGAGTGTCTCCAGAAGATGCTGCAAACCAAGACTCTAGGCACTCACGAACCGATCTGTAACTTAAATAATAATCATTCAAATGACAACTGTAAGCTGGGTCTCCATTGATGCTAAGACAATCTTCAGAGTCTCTGCTGTCTGGCGTCAGGTGCTGGCCCAGGCTAGCTGTGACCAAGTAAAGGAGTAGACAGTCCCTGAGCCCAGTTAATTTACATAAACCGCCCACCTCATTCCTGCCCGCTGCCTCTCAGAGCCCCTCTGCTTCTGGCCAATTGCTTGTTTAGAGAGAGAACAGAGGGAGCCTCAGACTGGGAAAGACATTTTTAATCAGTTACCAGACTCCTTTGAACTTCGACGCAAGTCCCCTCAAGGTGTGCTTCAAATTTACAGTGGAGGTTGCTGGGAGACGCTGTCTGAGATAATCCAAACCAGAGTGGCAGTGGCCAGGACTGTGTGTGTGTGTCAGCCAGGCACAAGGCTCTGCCCAGTGACACGACCATGCTGCATGACTGGGGCCTGAGGTCCTTTCCCTCTTTCATTTTCTCTAAAAAACTGCTTGCGTGCAGTGTGGGGATGGAGTGAATGGTCCAGCTCTGATATCCTTCCGTAGCTGTATCACTTAATATGTCACTGCTGTGCAAAATATCCTCAGACTCACTTTCCTTTAGAGTGAAAGCTTTACCAATAGTTCCACACTGAATCTACACAGGTCGAGCATACACAAACAAACTTTCAGAATCTAAAGTGCTCCAAAATCCAAAACTTTTGAGTACAGATATGGTGCTACATGTTAAAAGCAAGCAAACAAACAAACAAAAAAACCGAAACACCTACGGGTGTTAGATGAAATTATATTGAGACTAAATGTGTGGGGTGAACATAAAACTTAAATGAACTTTGAAGTTCAGCTTGAGTCCCATTCCCAAGATGTGTACACGCAAATATTTTTAAAAAGAAAACAAGTGCTGGTCATGAGGGTGCACCCCTTTAATCCCAGCACTGGGGAGACAGAGACAGGTGGTCTCTTGGAGTTTAAGGTTAGCCTGGTCTACCTAGCAAGCCCAGGCCAGCATGGGCCACCTAGAGAGAACCTGACTCAGAAGAAAGAGGGAGAAAAATAATTCTGAAATTTGAGATCCTTTGGTCTCTAGGGAAGAGTCAAGCCATATCGCTGTCTGCTGCTTAGAACACAGAGGCTTAGAAAAGTGAAAGTGCTCTGAGCTCCCAACAGGGCAAGATGAGGCTTGTCACCGTCCTAGGCAAGAAGGACTACAGAGCAGAAACCAGAATTGAAAGGAAGAGTGTTAATGGCCTCTAAGTGACACCTGGACAATTAGCCGTCACGTTGAACTGGCCTTAATTTCCTCTGGGTCACAAATGTCACCTCAGGAAAACTCACAGCTCTGACCAATAAAGACCACCCCACTAATTAATTGAGTCATCTATATATCCTGTAAGCGCAAGGTGAAGAATTTAAATCTACCTGTTTCACCTTGCAAATAGCACTGGACACAGGCATGCAGATGGCAGCTTGAGGGTGCTCATCTTCGCTCCTGGAACGCAGTCTGGAAATCAAATTTAAATGACAGGGGGCTGCAGGGAAAACATCTCAGAAAAAACAACGAGGCCTTTGTCTAATTGCCCATTTATCAAGGTTTTATCTCAGTCTGCCAAGGAAAAGGAAAAGGTGGCAGCTGATTTAGTCTTTGTCCACAGCTTTAACCAGCATGTGGTTCTAATGAAGTCAAGACTTTCTGCTAACACAATGTTGTATCACCTCCCCTAATTGAAAAGTAATAAAAACATCACAAACAGTGTCAATTAGCCAGTGAAGGGCTGCTTGCCTCCTTTCAAGGCACCAAGTGGTTCTGGAAAGTACTCTGAGCTGTGCACGTGCCACAAACACACACACACACACACACACACACACACACATATACACACTTCCTCCAGGAGTGGCAAGAAAGATAATCCCCGGTTGGTGTCTAGCCACTAAGTATCTGTTGAAATCTCTAACTTGGCCTGGATCCAGACATTCAAACACAGAATGGGGGTGGGGGTGCTGTCAAAATCACTGCAAAGGAGGGTGTTGGTTAATTATGATCTGAGAGTCAATAAAGTCATCTGATGGCAGATTTAAGGGCACTCATTAGAGAGTGGAATTCAGCTGCAGAGAACTGCAGGCTGCCAGCGCTTGAAAGCTGCCCGTTTCATTAGGGTCTTCAAACAGGATGAAGGAACCACCAGAGCCATTACCCCTCAGCAGCCTCTAGCAGGGCAGCTAGGAAGGAGCCGGCCAAGCTGCCTGAACAGGAACTTTCTTTCCATTTCTCATAATGAAATCACAGGAACAATCCGCTCTCTCTTTAAGAAGCCAGCCAGGACTAAATGGCAGCAGGACCGCTGGAGCTGCAAAGTCACAGGCTTTCAGAGTGCCTGGCCTGACCGTATTGTGTGACTGGTGATGAGAAGTTGGGATGGCTGAGCTGCGAAAGAGGACTGCGCAAGTGACCTGCGGACCCACGAAGTTCGTTGTCCTGTGGACGAAACTGGTGGTGTGAGCTCTAGAATTCAAGTCTCCTTAAGCAAGCAAAGCTGTAAACAGAATATGTTTACCTCTGCTTTCTCGCTGCCAGAACGTTCTCCGTGGGGAGGCCCTCCACTCCCTGCTCAGTTGCTCTCGTTGCTTAGGACAATGCAACACTGTCTCTTAAAAATTAAACAGTAGTCTCTTAGTGATGGAGGACCCAACTTGTAACACCTTGCCGGGCCTCTGGGGGTAATTAAGAGAGGAAGTGAATTAAAGTGTTCACACAGATTAAGATTAGCACCTACTCTTTCTGACCTATTCCCTTGCCCGCCCCCCCCCCCCCCGGTTTCATAAGCAAGGTGATTAGATTTGAGATTCACAGAAGCTGGCCAATAACCATCTATACAGATGCTCTCACCAAAACTTTAAACTTTGCAAAATTGAAGCATCTTCTGAAACAATCAGGGAAAGATGAGAAGCAAGGACCAAACAACAAATAATGAGGCGTTTGCGAGCCTGGGGTTGGCTGGCCCTACTGGCATTCCTACAAGCGGTCCCTGGAAGTCACATTTTGTCTTCAACTCTGACGTAAAGAACTAAAATTACCAACTTCTCACAGGTCTTACTTCTCCTCTTACTAGAAATCTAACAAATCGAAATGAAATACAGAGGTCACAAAATAAAAACAAATAAATAAATAATGGCAAAGGAAGTTTGCTCAAAAAAAAAAAAAAATCAATGTAAATGCCCAGAGTGCTTTAAAAGAGAGATGAGCCAACTTGCTAACATTCGTACAACTGTGAGTTGTCCTTTTTATCTATTGTTAAGGCTCAGCGTTGTTGAGGATGGGAAGGGCAGAGCAGCTTGCTCTCTGGAAGTGCAAACTGCTAATCTGTGAAACATTTTAATCCAGTAAATGTTTTAATCCAATAAAACTGTCCATAGCCTTGGGCCTGATCGTTCTTCCAAGAATGCATCCTTAGGAAATAAACCGAGGTGCATTTGAAACTGAGCACAAAAACGTCCATCCTTCCCACACGTGCCCCTGCTCCTGTCCCAATACTGCTGGTGTGGCTCCTTTACCCTGGCTGTGCAGTAACTGAGCCCTGTTACCCCAGATCTTCCACCCTGACCGTGGAAACAACACTTTTCAAACACACTGAAGGAATCCAGATGTTCCCCTGACCTCCAGATGGTCTAACCTTGTATCCACCCCTTGTTCTTTGAACCTAAGTTCTGTTAGCCGATTTCAGCATGTGTTTCTGCCACTTCGCCTGTACATGGCTCCTCTCCCACTTGGTGTGAGTCATAAGTTGGCCTTTTTCTCAATTCATTCTCATCTAACAGAAATTCTTGGGGACTTCGTGTGCACATTTCAGCCTTCCCAAGTGTCAGCAACTGGTACAGGTTTTTTTTTCTCTCTCTCTCTTATTTTTATATCTATCAGTCATTTTAATGGGGATCTGGAAGGAAAGGAATTAGACACTTGTGCTGACATCACACTCTTACTCAGACATCCTAGGTTGTTTTTCTACAAGCAAAAGAAAATCTGAGGCGGAGAAGGAAAAGGAAGGAAGGAGGCAGGATAAAAAGGCAGCAAGGGAGAGGGGAGATCCAATTACAACTGCAGCTAACTAACTCCTTGCAAGGTTGTCTATTAATGTGAATTGTTTTAAATAGTTTGCCTAGATGTTAAGCAACAAAGATCTGGTGGAAGGAGGACATAAGAAGAGTAACTGTAGCATCACCAACTTCTTGGGAGCAGAATAAGCCAGGTATAAAAACAATACAAAGTAGGAGGGTCTGTTTGCCTTTCAAGGCTTTCAGAATCTCGAGTCAAAGGTGGTGGCATTCAGAGAAGCTATGAAGTTAGTGGCGTACACGCTAAAACAGAAGGAAGAATAAAACAATACAGCTGCTGTCATCCATGTAGCGCTCCCTACAGACATGGTGGCGGCAACAGCCTCATTTGCACTCCCTACATGAAAGGTTTCCCACGGCGATCCTGACTGAAACCTTTGGCTATCCCGAACTGCTTCCTCGTAGAGAGTAGATTTGACATAACATTCCTATGGTCGGTAAGAACAGTCGGCATCTCAAAACCCTCTGCTCTCACAGAACAGTGCAGTTGTAGCAGTTACGTCATCATTCTCCTCAGGCTGGCAGAACTGTACTCTTGTCCATCTTCACCGTGGCGTACTCCTATGATCAGTGGGTGGTTTTTTATGTCACACTACACATACATACACAACCCAGGGTTCATTCTGCTGGTACTCTCAAGCCATAGATCATTTTCACTATATTGCTGTTCATGTAGACAAAAGTATTTGTTGTAGTATTAATGATTTGTGTGTGTGTGTGTGTGTGTGTGTGTGTGTGTGTTGAAGAAATATTATTAAGCCAAGTTGATTGTAACTAACAGGGAAATGCTTGAGAAGAAAAAGAAAGAAAATGATCAAGGAAATGTGGGTGATGTTTAACAGCTGTTTCATGGGTATATATCTGTTATATTTTTCAGGCCACAATTAAATGTGATTTTAATAATCATTTGGTATTTAAATAATATACTATGATTGTCAAATGGAATTTTAATTAAATGCACATTTTCTTCTAAAATATGAAGTGTTACCACTGCAAAAAGACCTTTTCTTTGTAAGCCCACTTTTTAAAATAATGCTCACTGATTTAGTAAAGAAAAAAAATTTTACAGTGTTCTTTACTCTTTCACATTAATCCAGCATTTGATGAGTCTTGAGGGAATTAAAGGCAAGAATTCAAGCTAAATAAATGTTCTTGTAATCTCTAACGAGGATAATGAAAACAGCCTCAGAAGGATGGCTAAGATAAAACATGCTTCAAATAAACAGTGTAGAGAAGGGGCAGTTTCTCCCGTGCTGTCTCGTTGGAGCATTTCCTGTGTGCCATGTTCAGGAGGCACATTCCACCTCCTTTACTTTTGTTCCTGGTTTCTTTAGGAAACTTCATATCATGTTACCCACCCCCCAGCACTCAAAGGCAGAGTGAGCTCTTAGGTCTCAGTTAAAAGCAAGCTTTTGACTGAACTGTTCAACTTACCATCTCGCATACGCCCCTGTGTCAGAGCTCACCAAACCGTGGTTTAAAGGCCCTCTACTTTCCACTGTTTTAAAGAACTATTGTTTAATAAATTATGATGACTGTGGTGACCTGCCCACTTTTATCCTTACCCCTGCTCTCAAAACATACACATTATGTAGACACTAACTATGGCAGGCAGGCAAAGTTAAGTCACCACATACCAAAAAACGTGATAAATTCAATAATGTTTTAAATAGAAATGAAAAGAAACTAAAATACAAAACTGTGGGATGTTCCCCTTATGCAGCAGCAACAATTCTAGCACCTTTTTGTTGTTGTTGTTGGGTTTTTGGGTTGGTTTTGTTTTTGTTTTTTTTGTTTTTGTTTTTTGTTTTGTTTTGTTTTGTTTTTTGGGGTTTTTTTGTCTTTGCTTCAGTTTCATTTCTCATTAGAAATGCATTAAACACATTTCAGATGGGTTCAAGGTAAAGGACAGTTTCTCACAGACTGCTATGAGATAATTTGTTATTTTTAAAGGCAAGAGTTAGCATAATAAATGGAAATTATTGAGCCTCAAGTTATAAAAATGTCAACCATTTTCTTTCTAATATAAAAGCTATGGGAAGGTCATTTCTTTAAAAGGGGGAAAAACTGTTTTATAAAGGTTGAGAGAATTACATTACACATTATTAATTTTTATTCTACCTTCAAATTTTAATCTATCTTATGGGAAAAAATATGTATTAAAGGTGACAGAACTATCACAAGGGATCTGCCACAGTGTGTGTCTAGAATGTCTTCCGGAAGCCCTGGTGTTAGAGGCTCAGCCCTTTCCTTAGTTTTCCTAAGAGGTGTTGGAAACAGGACATGAAGAAGCCAGGTTGGGAATCTCCTCTCCCTTCTATTCATTGCCTGGACATATGTGAGCATCTTTCCTCTACAATGCATTCCCTGTCATGACGTGCTGTCTGCCACAAGCTTAGTAGCAGCGGATCAAAGTGATCATAGGCTCAAAGCTACAAAACCAGGATTCAAAATAAACCTTTCCTTTTAATAAGGTGATTGTCTGTGTTTGTCACGGTAAAGGCAAAGCAACTAACAAGTACTCAGGAAGAACAGCCAGTCGGAGCTAAGAGCAGTCACCAGTCCCTTCTTACAACTGAAGGGATTATGAAAAGAAGGAGTGGTTAACAGGAGGCCTCATCTAAACAGAAAGATTCCTTGAGTTTCAGATCTAGTTTAAAAAAGACTCCCCAAGACACAGGATGGACTGACAAAATGTTGCTATCTGAAGCATGCAAGGGGTTTTAGCTTAGAAAAAAAGAACAGGATGCACTGCGGACATCATAAGGCTGAATATGAGCCATGCGCTAGGGAGACAAGGCTGTGGAATCAAGGGCCAGAGAACCCCAGTGTCAGCTGGGTCTAGAGTGACAGCCTCGAGGCTGTCATTTGGAGCTCCAGAGCATGGGGGTGGGGAAGGCAGAATCAGCAATGTAATGGAGGGTCGAGTTGGCAGTACCAAAGATGGGGCCAAGGAAGTGGTTCTGATACCTGGAAGAACATGGGATTATATTTGATCTGGAAAGAGGTGAAAATATACCCCTATTCTTTTTTTTCTAACTTTTATCTGAGTTAGTGTTTTTTTTTTAATTCGATATTTTTAAATAAGGAGGTCAGAAGGATAAATCATGAAACTAACTTTATCAACAGCTAAGATATTTCATTTATAATGCTGGAATACTGATTTTTTTTCAGTATACACAGAAAACAGAAATATATGTTTCCTATATTAAAATCCATGGTTTAGAATTACAAAATGTATCATGAAAAAAGATAATGATCCTTTAACAAGAATACATTTTTTTAGTGTTGCTTTTTTTTTTCTTATTCACTTTACATCCTTGTTGTAGACCCATTCCTCCTCCCTCCCAATCCTGCCCTCATTGCTTCTTCCCCCTCCCTTTTCCACAGAAAAGGGAAGTTCCCTTTCCCATCCAGTCTAGCTCATCAAGTTGTATCAGGACTGAGTGTGTCCTTTTCCCCTGTGGCTTGGCAAGGCAGTACTGACAGGGGAAAGTGCTTCAGTCTCAGCGAGCCCCTGTGGGCCCTGGTTAGTTGGCTCTGTTGGTCTTCCTGTAGAGCTCCTGACACCTCCAGGTTGTTTTCTGTTTCCTCCCACTTTTCCATAAGATGCCCTACGCATCACCCAGTGTTTAACTGTGAGTCTTGGAATCTGTTTTGAGGCACTGCTCGGAAGAGCCTCTCAGGGAACAACTCTGTCAGGCTCCTGTCTGCAAGCTTAGCAGAGCATTTTTCATAGTGTCAGGGATTGGCATTCTCTGATAGGGTGGGTCTTTGGTTGTGTCAGGCATTGGTTGGGCATTCCCTCCATCTCAGCTCTGTCTGCTCTGTCTGTATCCCTGCACTTCTTGTAGGTAGGGTAAATTTTAAGCTAAAGTTTTTGTGGGTGGGTTGGTGTTCTCCTTCTACTAGGAGTCTTGTCTAGCTAGAGGGTTTCCTTTTCAGTCTCCATGGCCCCTGCTCCTGGGAGTCTCAGCTAGAGTCCCCCTCATATCCTCCCAGAAGCCTATTCTGACTTAGGTCTCCAGCTTTTTACAGAGATACCCCCATCCACAGTTTCTTCGCAAGCCTTCTGTCCTCCCACCCCTGCTCTCCCAAGTCTGATCTCCACCCTTATTTCTCTCTGCACTTGCTCTCCTACCTTGTTCCCTCTCTTCAACCACCTCCTCTGTCTATTCTATCTCCCCTTCTATGCATCCTCCCTTGGATCCTCCTTGTTATTTATCTTTTGGGTCTGTGCCTTGTAGTAGTCTTATCCTGTACTATATGGCTAAAATCCACTTACAAGAGAGTACATACCATGTGTGTCTTTCTGGGTCTGGGTTACCTCACTGAGGATGATCTTTTCTAGTTCCATCCATTTGCCTGCAAAGTTCATGACTTCTTTGTTTTTGATACCTCTGTAGTATTCCATTGTTTAAACATGCCAGTTTCTTTATCCATTCTTCAGTTTTGGGACATCTAGGTTATTTCCAGATTCTGGCTATTTTAAATAAAGTTGCTATGAACAGAGTTGAACACGTGTCCTTGTACTTTCTTTTGGGTATATACCCTGGAAAGATATAAGCTGGGTCTTGAAATAAAGCTATTCCCAATTTTCTGAGAAAGTGCCAGATTGATTTACAAAGTGGTTCTATAAGTTTACACTCCCACCAGCAAAGGAAGAGTGTTCTCCTTTCTTTATACCCTTGCCAGCATATGCTGTCATTGGAAATTTTGATCTTAGCCATCCTGACTGGTATGAGATGGAATCTAAGTGTCATTTTGATTTGCATTGCCCTGATGACTAAGAAAGTTGAGCATCTTTAAGCTTCTTGGCCATTTGAAATTCCTCTGTTGAGAACTCTCTGTTTAGTTCTATGCTCCAATTTTTAATTAAGTTATTTTGTTTGTTGGTGCTTGGTTTCCTGATTTCATTTTATATTTTGGATATTAGCCCTTTGTCAGATATAGAGTTGGTGAAGATCTTTTCCCAATCTGTAGACTTTTTATTCTATTGACAGTGTCCTTTGCCTTACAGAAGTTTTTTAGTTTCAAGAGGTCCCATTTATTAACTGTTGATCTTAGAGCTTTGGCTATTGGTATTCTGTCAGAAAGTTGTCTACTGTGCCAAGAGTTCAAGGCTCTTCCCCACTTTCTCTTCTAATAGACTTAGTGTATCTGCTGTTCTATGGAGGTCCTTGATCCACTTGGATTTGAGTTGTGCAGGGAGATAAATATAGATCTATTTTCATTTTTCTACATGCAGGCATCCAGTTAGACCAGTATCATTTGTTGAAGACACTTTTTTTTTTCTATTATATGGTTTTGTCTTCTTTGTTAATAATGAAGTGACCATAGGTACTTATTTTTGGGTCTTCGATTCGATTCCATTGATATACCAGTCTATTTCTATGCCATGCACCTATTACCCTGTCCTGTTAGTCCTGTCTTCTTCCCCTCCCAATAGTCACACTTTCATTAATATATGTATATAAACAAATTATTTGATATGTGATGCAGCAAAAGTACCGACACTCAGCAAACAAAATTTCCACTTTTTCTCAACGCAGCCATGTAAAGTACCAACACCTGGTAAGAGTTAATATTAAAGCAAAACCAATCTACCATCTCGGCCTCACTCTGTTATCTGATATGTAGGAGAGTTATTCTGTGTCTTTATTATCTTTGGCTACAGGAATTTATGAGAACCAAAGTTTTCATCTTCAAGAATATGATGAGATAGTTCTTAAATACAGCCATTAAAAGTTGAATTACGTAAACCTAAAGTGAGATTACTGCTCAGGGTTCTTACCTCCATTATGTGTGCACAGCAGAAATGCCACACATTACTCAGTCACAGCATTCCATGTCAGCTACACTCACTGACATCATTGATAGTTTGAACTTATCTAAAGTGTAAAAACAGTGAAATAGGCAAGCACCATAAATGAGGGCATGCAAGATAGTTGTTACATAGTTGTACTTCAAGAGTACTTCTTGATGCTGTAAGAAAATTGAAAAAGTGGAATCCAGATATTTGAAAAGATGCCTTATGGGTAGGAAAACTCCAAAAACTGACATGTATGCTGTCTTCACACTGATCTGTGAGGGCAGCCAGGGCATTTATGGGGTCTGTGAAAAGTCCATGCTTCCAAAAGCACCATCAATCTGAACAAATGAAAAAGTACATCTCAAATGATGGATCTTTCTGCAAACAGTCATAGAGAAACCTCAAGGTGATTCTCACAGGAGAAATAAATACAGTACTGGTGGCCAGAGAAGAAATGGAACATCATATACATCAGTGAAATGGATATAGTATCAATGTTATTTAAAAAATGGGTATGTGGAAGATCTCAAAATAATTATTTTAGAAAAAATATTGAATCAATCAGGAAAAAAAATCAAGCCTATAGAATTACTTTTTTAAAAACAAGGTTTGACACATTTGTCCAGTGGGATTCAATAGAGTTCTTCGGGTGATTTTAACTTTAGGTCAGAAAAGGACAGGCAATTAGACAACACAAAACCAGGTTTCATTTCCCTGCGCCCACACCTGCTGCCCACTTTAAAACTCAAGTTAAAGTTTGTCTGTCTGTGCAGCAGTTTCATGAACTGGTATAGCCACTAGGAGGTGGGGAGGCTGCCAAAGACAGTTTCATACTTCTATCAGAAAAATATTATATGAAGGAAAGAAAAATAGAATCTAGTGTTAGAGAGATATAGATTGAAACTACAATAGAAGGGTTAAATGGTGAGGGGGACAGAGTAAAGAAGGAATATGGAAAGGCACAACTAGCTAACATTAAAGGACTTTTGAAAAATGTCCTACCATATAAGCTCCCTCAAATATATACATATGAGAAAGAAATGTAAATGGCATCACCATACTATGGGGAAGACAATGTCTCAGATAGACATTTTCTCTCACCAAGTAAAACTTCCAGTGCCAAGAATGGGTTACATCTTGAGCTGTTGGACAAATGAGTCCTTGAACTCTTATCAATAACACAAGAAAAGGAAATAAAAAAAATACAAATAAGAAAGGAAAAGTTAAAGTAGCCTTGTTTCCAGATGTGATTCTACACATAAAGACTATAAAGTCTCAACTGGAAAACATTTAGGTCTGATAAACATTTTCAACAAAGGGGAAGAATGCAAAATTACCATACAAGAATTAGTAGCCCTCATATATGCAGCTGGGTGCTGGTAGTCAGGTACTATATCCTGAACTGAGCTCATTACCTGGGGAAGACAAAGTTTGAACTCAGGAAGGCAAAAAACCAAACCACAAAGAAAGATAAAGTGACTGCTTCATCGCTTTGAGATCAGAAAGGCCGTAAGGCTAGGAATCTACTAGGGAGATGCTGGCTTGGGATTTTATTGGGCCCTGGTCCTTCTCCCTTCCCCTAATGCTCCTGTTTAGATGCCCTCTCCTGTACTTTCCTGCTGTTAAGAACCCTCCATCTCAAGAAGACCACTTTCATTTTCCTTGTCTACCTATGTTCTTCTCCTTCAAAAATCAAACAATAAGATAAGCTTTGTTTAAACATACATTATTGTTCTTTAGGCCTATCCTTGTAATTGTTACTGAGAGTGGAACAATAATCCAATTGATTTAAGCCAAGATTTGACATCAGTGTGTTGAACTTTGACCTTTTGTATAACACATATGATCTGCCCAGACCACTGTAACTTAAGCTTTACAGCTTTCATTTTTATTATGAATAACTCTGCAGCCCACTTTATGAAACATAGCTATATTAACAAATCAGCAATCAAGAAGCCTAGTTATAAATGATCTTTTCCAGTTGGCACAGCTGATGTCATGACAGTTGTTTGGCTTGGAAGATAGAGCTGTGTAATGTCAACTTGAACTCAAACTGAATACATAATAAATTCATATTACCTGTGTAAACACTGTCAAACTGTGGGGCTCATTCAGTTCACATGTAAACCCTACAGAAAACACAGGACAATCTTATCGGATTACATCAAGCAATATACTATAGCTGAGCTTTTGGTCGTTGAAGGCCTGTAAGTAGCAACCAGAGATGGTCCTTTATATAATAAGAAAAATTATAATCACAGCTACTTTGTTTTGTTTTTATTTTGTTTGCCTGTTATGGAATCGGTACTTGAAGAAGCAGATCCTTGCTTTGGTAGAGAAAGGAGAGATGGAAAGGCAGGGTAGCATAGTTCCCATAACAATAAGCCAGAAACAGGGTCAAGCCCTGTGAGCTACAGGGAGCATGCGTAAAAAGTCTGTGCACTGCATTCATGCCAGAGCCTCCAAAACCCTGTTCTTGTTAGTCCTTAATTCAGATGATGATTTCACAATAATCTTTTTTACTTTCACGATCTCAAAGGATTAAAGATTCCAGCAAAGGTAAGGAGAGAACTTCAAAAGTTCCCCTCACAACTCTTGGATCAAAGGAATTTTATTTTCCTGGCACTGAAGAACTAAAAGGTAAATAAAAAGGCACAATATTTTATAGGGTTCTTCACTGATGGCTATTCTTCAAATGTTGAAGAAGAAAATAAATAGCACTCCTGACTATTTAATTAATGTGTGTCTAAAGTGCTCTACTGTGCTAGAGGAACCTCAGATGTGCTAATGAGGGGGTGGGGGGCAGGGGCAGATCATTGAAGAAGGCCATCTTCACAAATGCTTCATTAGTTACCAGTTAGCCTGCCTTCAACCTTTTCTCTTAATCTCCAAGTTGTGCATGGTGGCTGAGCAAGGAGAACCATTTGAGTTACCTATGAAAACAATCTGGAAGACAATGTCAGAAACTGAAATAGTTGGTTTGGGGATAACACTGATTTGCAGTAAGTAACGCTATAAGACAGGATGGTGGCTACTGGTCAGCATAGAGGAGAAACCCACAGGGGAGCAGAGACAAGGGTTGTCCTCCCAAGAAAGCATCTGCTACCTTTCAAGAATGCATTCACCATCTCCTGTGGTCGCTCAGAAGAGGGATAGCACTGATAGAGTAATACTTATACAGACAAAATTCCCCTAGGAAAGAAAGGTGGCGGTTCCTTCAGTTGATCTACTCTAGTTTGTGCTCCCATCTTTCCCTCCTTGACCCCTTCGCTACCAACCACAATTGTCCTGTACCTCCTCCCTTTTCTCTTTGTAGATGAAAGGCTCTACTCCTTTCAACCTCTGGGTTTTAACGAGCATGCCCATGAGAGCCTACAATAATATCTTCTCCCCAGAAAGGCTAAGCAAATCAGTACTGCTCCCTGCCTTAAATAATCAGCCTCTGAGGACAAAGGGCATCCTCATCCCTGTCCCACTGACATAATCTCTTTCCCATGTGCACGCCTTCTGACTTCAGAATCCAGGCATAGACTCAACTCTTTCTATTTTTCTTTCCAGGAACTTTTAATATCTGTTACTTGAGAACTTAAGGCATTCTGTCATTCTGAGCCGTATTTCTTTGCATAAATGTAAACTGATTCATGAGAATAGCTGACAACATGATCATGGGTGAAAGGTTTGTACTCACGCTGTACTCCAGGCTATAATGGGATGGTGGTTCTTTTTGCCGTATCTGCATGTATAACTAACATTAAATATGAGACCCGTGTGGCTAAGTCATTCTCTTGCATTTGGAAAGTAAAAGGCTTCTAAGTATGATAAATTCAAGAAAAATACAGCTACAAATACATCCAGTGTTGCAGGATATTTGATCACACCGAACCCTGAGATTGTGTTGTTTACTGAAAATACCTGTTTCTAGTTGTGATGTAGCTCAGCCCTATCACACAGCTTTAATCCAAGAGCTTTCTTGGACTGAACTAAATAAAGTCAACCCTAGGTCAAGAAGTAGAGCAAGCAACTAACTGATACGGGTAAACTTAGGAAAAAAAATATAGAGAGTAAAAGGAAGTCAGGAGGATGGATAGAGAGACACACAAGAAGGAAAAGAGAGAGACACTCTGTTTGAGAGATTTTGAGACACCATGTGGAAGGAAAGCTTCTTTTGGGGACATCAGCTGAAAAGGAGAAAGCGTGGTGCTTTCTCTGCTCCTCTGAAAGAGCAGGCTTTCACCTCAGCATCTGGCTCTGAGTCTCTAATGGTAAAATTGAATATTTGAGATTTTTGTTAAAGACCACAATCCAGTCCATATGTACAAGCTGCAGTATTAGGAAACTAACAAGCAATGCCTGCTATGAGCTGAACTCTGTCCCTACAAAACTCAGATGTTAAACTCCTAACCTACATCAGAACGCGACTGTGTTTTAGAAATAAGGAGTTTAAAGAAGTAATAAAATCAAAATGAGGTCATTAGAGTGGCTCCTAATCCAGTACAACTGGTGTTCTTATGAGACAATAAGGACAATCTAGAGCAAAGAGCATATGAGGGAACAGGAATATAAATCTGTACACCAGAGGTCTCACAAGAAACAAACCCTTAGCATCCTGATCTGAGAGTTCTAGCTTCAAGACTTATGGGGAAAAAATGTATTTCTATCACATTACCACCTACCTTATACTAGTTGCCATAGAAGCCCTCACCAGGCAGTCTACGACAAGAAGAGTCTTCTTTATTTTAGGTTCAGGATCAGCTGAGAAACAGAAATAAGAGTGAGACATACAAGAGGAAGGCACTGTTAATTGCAGAACTCACTGGAGACCATGCCTTGTTCTGTGGCTAAGTGAGCTTGAAAATACCTCCTTTCTGAGCTGGACAAACATCCCCATTCATTTACACACCTGGTCATATAACCTCAAGCCACAGAAGTCAGTCGGATCCCTAAGTAGCAGAAAGAAGGCCAGAGCCTATGCTTCTTGTAAACAGGAAGATCTGAAAAAGAAAGAAAGAAAGAAAGAAGGGCTTATTCTCTTCTGGAAAATCCACCACTGAGGTAGGGCCGGGTAGTGTCTGGTGAAGGGGCAGTCATTACTGGAGGAGTCTCACGCTCAGAATCAGAAAGTGGATGACATAATGCTGGGCTGTGGGAGAGAGTGGGGGAAACTGAGAGGTGCTGGTGAACACACGCCTACGCTGGATAAACACACTGCAGCGATTCACTGTTGAGTGACTGGGTCAGCACGACCACACTGTGCGCTAATATCTTCCCGGAGTGCAGGTCCCCACAGCCCTTAGCACACAACAAAGGGGCCTGGGAGGTGCTGGATCACCTCCCTGTGCACACGCCTATCAAAATACCACTTTGTGTGCCTGAAACAACTGAAAATCAACAAATCCAGAAAAACAATTTAAAACAGAATGGCGATCTTCCTCAGACATAAGACTTGAACTCTCAGGGTAGAGAGATGGCTCAGCAGACAAGAACACTGGCTGCTCTTCCAGAGGAGCCAGGTTCAATTCCCAGCACTTACTGGTGGCTCACAACCAACTGTAACTTCAGTTCATGGAATCTGATGACCTCTCCTGACCTCTACAGGCACCAGGCACGTATGTGGGGCACAGACCCACATGCAGGCAAAACGCCCATACACATTAAATAATTTAAAATTTTTCCAATTAAATTAAAATTCATCATAAAATCTTCAGAAGGGAGAGAGGTGTCCATATTTATTTACAAGTGAACAGGAATTAAAATAGCAAGGTTCCTATGAGAATACTAGAATAAAAAAAAATGAATTTCAGGAAACATAAGTTTCAAACCTAAAATTCTGAAGCTAGAACACCATCAGGGTTTTTCTATATACCTCTCTGAAAAATATTACTAAGGGTGTGTAATATAAAAATGAAGCAGGAAGCTAACAAAGGAAAGGCATAAAACCCAGTGTGAAACCACACTAAAAATGAAAAGAGAGCACTGTGTAGCCAATGAAAGCTAGAAAACATGACAAGTCCCAAAAGTCCTTTCAGAAAGAAAGTCATTAAGATACTGAGATAAAAGAGAGACACCAAAAGTTTTTTTTTTCATTTTACCTTTAATTTTTAATTATATGTATGTTTGTGTATGTGTGAGAACATGTGCATGTGCATTCTGCTGGCAATGGATGCCTGGAGAGTTTTGATCCCCTGGAGCTGAAGGTACAGGCAGTTGTGGGCCAGCCATTGGAATTTGGGTCCTCTGCAAGAGCAGTAAGCATTCAACTGCTGAGCTATCTTTCTACCCCTCAAAAGTTTAATCTCAACAAGTTAACTTCCACTAATAGGAGCTGCTTTGTCTTTGGGATAGAAGATGATAGGCATGAATGTGCAGGTGTGCCTGCACTGCTCAGAACAGCAGCAGAATGTACAAAGCAGCCTGGATACCGGTGCTAGGAGCAAATCTTGTGATAGCCTGTCTGGGCTGCGCGCACTCCATAAGCCTGTCTTTTAAAAAAAATTAAGGAAATGTGAATGTCCATCCATGATTTAAAATCTCTTTGTAAATTAAAAATAAAGGAAAATGTCCTCAACTGGACAACGAATTTCTCTATCTGTGTTTATAACATATATATTTAATGGTGAGAAACTAGAATCTTCCCCACTGAGATCAGAATACAAGTCTCTTCACCAGACTGCTCTTCAACATAAAGCTGGAAATCTCAGATAAAACAATAAAACAAAAAAAAAAAGAATTGAAAAGTATGTAAATTTGAAGCCTGCGGTAGTGGCACACACCTTTAATCCCAGCACTTTGGAGGCAGAGGCAGGCAGATCTGTAAATGCAAGGCCAGCCTCATCTGAAGAGCAAGTTCCAGACTGCCAGGGATACACAGAAAAACCCTGTCTGGAGGTAGCAGAGAGAAAAAGGAAAAGGAAAAAAAAATACAGATTTGAAAGGATGTCTTTGCTCAAAGCTGACATGATTATGAGGACAGTCCAAAAGAATGAACTAAACTTTTGCAACAAATATCAGATTGCAGCAAGTCTAAAGGATAGAAAGCTAATGATCTGAAGCCAAGTACTTTCCTAAATACCAACAATGAACAAATAAATTTTGAGATGAAAAGCAATTGTTACACCAGTACCTTTCCAAAATAAAAATGCTTATGTATAAATTTAACAAAATGTGTTAAATCTCTGAAAAAAAAAAAAAAAACTATGGGATTCTGATCAAATAAATCAAAGAATACTAGATAAATGGGAAAAGGTTCCATACCTATGGCTAGAAAGACTCAGTATGAAGCAGTAAGTTCTCCCCATTCCAACCTGTACAAACAAGAGAAATCCCAATTAAAATCTCAACAAACTCATTTTGCAGCTATTCACGAACTGATTCTAAAAAACTAAGAGGTGCTATAGGTCAGAATATTCAGCGTAATATTGAGGAGCAACAGAGTTGGTGGACTAAACCTGCTCAATTTCAAAGCCTACATATAAACCACAGCATTCAACACAGTAGAGTATGGCTAAAAAGGACAGGTAAACCAATAACAGAACAGAGAAGAGGCCCCAAAGGATACCTGCCTAAATATGACGAACTGACCTTCAGCAAAAGATCACAGACAGTAATTTCAACAAAGATACTGGAATAACTGGACAGCAGCATGCATAAAAAGAATCTGTTTCAAAATGGTCAAAATATGGAATCAATACAAGTTGGTAGAAATGGGTAAAGGAAATGGATCATGCACAGATCTAGAATAGTATTTAACTTTTAAAAACAAGAATATCTTGCTACTTGTGACAACATGAATGAACATGAAAGACACTGAGACACTGTATGAAGTTAAATGGCCACAGAGAGATAACTATCTTGAGAGACCAAAGAATTAAAAATCAGTGGGTATTGTTTTAAAGTTTAAAGCACAAGCCTGAACAGAGGCCAGCAAATAGATAGATGTCCAGCTTCCTGAGGGAGTGGGGAAGGGGGGAAGCCAGCTTTAATGCATTCTTTCCCCACCCACTAGAGATACAGTTGCTAGGAAACCAGCCCAGATGGTCAAGCCAGAACCCCGTTTGGCCTTGGCGCCTAAAGTAAGCCAATCATTCCAAAAGCCAATTTCCTTTACCCAATCATGTACTGCCAAAGCACGTAAGTCCCTGCTTGCGGTTTTGCCCTTTAAAAACCTTGTTCCCCTAGACCGCTGGGCCGCATTCCTTGCGACCTGGGTTTGAGCACATATACAATAAAAAAACTGTCATGTATTTACAGTGGAGTCTATTCCTGGTCTTTTGGGGGTCTCACTAACTGGGCACAACAAACTGTCTTAAGATCGTATTATATAGTGAGTTTTAAAACAAGTAAGTCATAGAGATAGAAAGTATCTTGGTAGATACCAAGGTCTGAGGTTAGGAAATGTGTTAGAGGGAAATTTCTAAAGGATTACATTTCTATTACACTGTAGAAAGAAGTTTTAAAACACCCACTGTACAGTAACTGATGCTTATATTAACAAGAATGCAGAATTACTTAAAATTGTTAAAATATTTCAAAAGCTTTCACTACCCAAAACAAAACCCTGTATATATGTTATAAATCTTACTATATTTTATACTATGGAACAGCATTGTAAATTACCCTGATTTAACTATCCTTAATTTGTCAAGTTGCACAGAATAAACATAAACAGTATTTATTTGTCATTTTTAATAAATAAAGTTAACCCGGGTATAGACCTTACACTTTTCACAACAGTTAACTGAAATGGATCACAGGAATAAATTTAAGATACAAAAAGAAACTTCTAAATGTAACGGGAGAAAAATTCTGCATGATCAGTGATTAGACAATGACTTTCTAGTTACAATATCAAAGGCATGAACCCAGGAAAAAAGAAGTGACAACCTGGACTCTATTAAACTTAATTTCTTTCTCTGCCAATGACTAACAAATTGTAAAAGTAAGCTGAAGACTAGCAGAAAATATTGCAAAAGCCTGCAAACTCTGAATGCACTGCCGAAACAAAAGCTACCCCCGTGCACACAGCTCAGAGGATGTGTTTCTTCACATACCTTTAGCCTTTACCCCAACAAAAACAAAACGCCAATAAACATACAAAGAAAAGTCTATGTGGATAGGAACGCAGCTGTTAAAAGGCTTTAAAAAGAAAGCAGTGTGGTTCTGTCTTAGGAAGGGTGGGTGATGAGGCACAGCTGTTTGCTCACGAACATTCAGGTAGCATGGTTCGCCCAAGTGTCTCACCATCCGGCGGTTTCATGTGTGCAGAACAGCTGAGAGTAAACACGGGGAAAACAGAAAAGGCAGACTGCTGAGCTTACACTGGGGTGATGATGAAAGCAGTCTGAATTTGATCCCCCTCTTTTCTTACATAAAGATAACATTTGCTTAAATAAACAGTACATTCTTTGCATTTAAATAAACTTAATTTTTAAACAGCAGAAGAGAAAAGGGAAATTAAACTAAACCAAACATAAAACAAAACCAGAGATCACATAAAAAAAGGGACTTCAAACCCAAATCTTATTTTAATTAAGGCGATACTCAACAAGAAGAATCTGGAAAGAATGGAGAGTTCTGTCTTCCAACTGTAAACATCAGTTTTAGGGTGTCATTCACCCACTTACGGAATGGGGAAGGTGAGCATGTGTCCACATGTGCTCATGTGCTCATGTGCTCAGAGGAGGTTTTATTGCTTAGCAGTTGTGTTTTCTTACACAAAGCCTTGATGTCTAACTGAACTAGAACCCAGGAGGTTAAAAAAAACAAACATCCTTCCAAGCCTAAACAAATTCCTTTAAAGTATCCCTCACCACAGAAGCACCTCTGTCCCCTTCTGTACAAAGAGCATGGGAAGGTTACAGGAAGATCTCAAGCGGAAGTGCCATGTGGAACATGCTCCAGGGATGGACCTGGCTGGAATGGTGAGCAAATGAAGAAAAGACAGACATACAGTCAGAGAAACTGAGGTCTAGTGTACTTGGCTCTTGGGTGGAGAAACTGCAGCATCCAGAAAAAACTCAGTGTGTGTTATTGCGTACACTTGAGTGGGGAGGTAGAGTTATCGTATATAGATAAACAAGGAGGCAGAGTCATGGTATACAGCTAAATCAAGGAGACAGATTCAGCCAACCTGAGCAGGACTAGGGGAGCAGTCTTCAAATGTAAACATTTGTGGTAGGGGAGGTAAGCTATGGTAGACATCTTTTCCACACACTATCAATACTTGCACTAAGACCACAGGAAGGCTTTGGTGACCCTCTGAGCTTCACCCTGGAGAGAAGTCTTTGCCTTTCCTTAGGTCTAAAGCTATGATCCTTGACATGGCCATCCCTATGTCAGCAGCATACTCAGGACTTTGCTCATTCAAAGACCCCTCTGCTCTCTGCAGGTCAGGGCCTTTACATTTTTTTCTCCCACAGTTTAGAAACCCATAGCTTCTGGGACGCTGTCCATTACCTTAGTCTTGCCAATCATAAGCTGCTTCTCAAGTCTGGCCGAAGGCAAACCTCTCCAGCATGTTCTACTTGTTGGAGTAACCACTCTATCACACACACACACACACACACCCTCAGCACACATTTCCAGTACTAGTCAGAACAAGCTACTACCACAATATGTAAGGAAATGTAACTTTTAGAAACCAGACAGTAGTGTATTCTGATGAAAGGCCAAGAGATTCCTGATTGCCCCAACCACAGCAATAAAATGTTAAAGGAAAGCCAAATGTTTGCATGGAAAGGGGGTGGGTCTGATTTCTCCCCTTTGGATTTGCGGTGTGCCAACTATTTAGACTTCTAGGTAGGATGGTAAACTAGACACAGCCATCCTGGTCCTAGTGAGGCTGAGTCAGAAGGGACGAAGTCCTTCAGAAAGTGGAGGCTGTGACAGGATACCTGAAAAGCGTGGGGATTGGGGGAAGAAGGGTGACACAGGGGGGAGAAGGAAGCCAAGCAGAACGCAGTTCTAGCTGAATGACTGGAAGGCTCAGGGAGGGAAAGCAAGCTGTGTGCAGAATGCAAACCAGGTGGCCATGGTGAGAACTGACCAGCAAGCCTACCCTCAGGAGAAGCGCACAGCTATTGTAAACTATAAATCCAGCTGCAGATTATTCTGACAACCTTGATTCCTCCAGCAGATGGATTGGTAATGGAGAAGTGTCCCTGTGGTGCTTTGAAAAAAGTATGACCCCTATAGGCCTATATGAATGCTTAGTCGTCAGAGAGAGCCACAATTTGAGGAGAATTACAAAGTGTGGCCTTGTTAGAGGTATTGTGTCACTGAGGGGGGATTTGAGGATTCAAAAGCCCATGCCAGGCACAGTTCTCTCTCTCTCTTTCTCCCTCCCTCTCTCTCTCCCTGCTGCCTATGAATCGGGATATAGAACTTTCAGCTACTTCTCAAGCACCTCACCTGCCTTTGTACTTCCATGTTCCTTGCTATGACGATAATGGACTAAGCCTCTGAAACTGTAAGCAAGACCCTAGCTAAATGCTTTCTTTTCTAAGAGTTGCCTTGGTCATGGTGTCTCTT
Source organism: Meriones unguiculatus (assembly GCF_030254825.1). Lineage (NCBI taxonomy): Eukaryota > Metazoa > Chordata > Mammalia > Rodentia > Muridae > Meriones > Meriones unguiculatus. Next base: position 33,022,576 of record NC_083366.1, read on the forward strand.
CACAGTAATAGAATCGTGGTTAAGACAATCTTATTTGTTCTTCCATGTGATTTGAAGGTCTCTGGTCTGGCACCATCTTGAGAGGAAACCTGGTTTTGAAAACTGAGCTTCCTTGTGTACCTAAGAATAGTTAACAATGACGAGGCTGAATTAAACATGCCACAGCCTTGCGTTGGGTGGGTGGTGGAGTTGAGGAAGAAATTCTGGAAAGCAGTTGTAGAAAGCAAAAGGGCAGTAGCCTAAAAGTTCAGGTAGAAGAAGACTTGGCCCTATGGCTGAAGTGCTCAGAAGGTGACTCCACGCGTGGTTGTTTGGTAGTGTTACAGGGTTCCCACTAGATAAACACACTGGAAGCACGTGCTCTAGAGTGGGCACAGGTTGTCAGTCTTCTCCAGTGGGGTTAAGAGAATAGCAAAGATTTGGGGTTTCTCTAGGCAACCCGGATGCACGAAAAGGATTCGAGCCCCCAAGAGGACATGAGTCTTAAGCCAAGAAGTGGGTGGGGCCTCACTTCAAAGAAAGCCAGAGGAACTGGTTGTTGCAGGGACAGTAGGTCCTGCTAGTGCAGCCACAGTTGCCACTGGAAGAAGGGGGCGCTGAAATGTTGTTGGGTTATCCAACATGTTTATGAGCCTGCAGGAAGATGTTTGCCATCTCAGAGCCAGTGTCTGCAGTCTCAGGACCATTTATTCCACCTTCTGTTTCAGATCTATTTCTCTAACAAACAGAACTGAAAGAAACACAAACAGAGAAAGACGCACACACATACACATACACATACACATGCAGTCATAGAGAAGATACAGAGTAAAGAAACCAAGGATGGCCACTGTATATTCACACACTTAAACAGACCAGGGGAGTCTGGTGAAGTTCAGATGGATTCTAGACACATGATCTATGGTCACACCTGACTGACCTGCCCTCCTGTATCTTAACTAGATGGCCTCTGACAAACCAAACTTACTCCCAGAGGTATTCAGGCCAGATGAATTTTGAGGTACCTCCAGAGTGCTCAGCAATGATCAGTCAGATGATTTTCCAGGGCCCTGAAACAATTCAGGGTATGCACTCCCTAGAAGCCGCTCCAGCTCCTCTCTTTCCCACTCCTGGGAGTCCCAAGACCCCTAGGTGTTGGGGTCCAGTCTCAGGGGATCTCACTTGGGACTCTGAAATGTTACTGGGTACCCACCAGAGATGACCACTCAAATACAATTACAGCCAACTGAAAGTCTTTATTCCAGGAGGCCTGGACTACACTCAGGCATTTGGGACCCAAGTGTAATGCTGAGCATTTAGAGAAAGGGTTTTTAAAGACAAAAACTATATTCTTGTATATCACTCAGCAGTTACAGGGGAAGGTTTTGTACAGAAAGCAGTTTAACAAAAGCTAAGATAAGCAGATAGCTGAAGGGAGAGGTTTTGAGAAAGTAGGTAGATTAACAGAAGCTAAATTAGCTGTGCATCTTGATCATGTGTTCCTAGAACAGAGTTGAGTAATTTTCCATCAGACTTCCCATCAAGGAGATCAAATTCTAGAAAAACCTAAAATGGTCTTAGCAACAACAGAAGATGGAGGAATCTCTACACTGTCTTATCCTGTCACAGTAGGAAAATAGAGGTTCTCTGTTTGGAGTTCTCAGTCTTGTTAATACAAAAATTTAAAAACAGACTCAAAAAGGAAGCTCAAAGACAATTTTATCAGAGCTTAAGACAAAAACAATAAGACATGCAAAGTATAAAACTCAGCAGCTGCCCAGAAGAAGGAGAGGAAGAAGATGAAAAAGAAAATGCCACGACTTTTGCAATGGAGGTAAACAAACATCTACTGGAAGAAGGGAGGGGTTCTTCAGAGGAAGATTGAGAAATCCCAGAACATCAGGGTAAACATGCCTAGACTTTGGCCGATATCTGCAAGAAAAAGAAAGAGTGGGCTTTCTGGATAACTGAGAAAACTGCAGTACACATGATGGAAGCTTTGTCAGCATCTGCATGGAGAAGTTTTCTTGGATGATGAATCTCAGTAACGGCATAATTATTCTCCTTAGCACAATTTCTGGTGAATCAACCCTCCTGGTAGTTGATTAGCCCAGCTAGTTTAAAGGGAAAAACAATAGTATGCATTGTCTGGGGAACTTAGAATGGCTCCACACAGAGCCTGAGGTAGAATTTAGATACTTCCCCTTTGACCAGAAGAAAGTAGCTTTACCTTAATGAGCCTCAACAAAGACCTAATGCTTCTACCTTGTAACATGATAATTTAAATCCTAAAGTAGGAGAAAAGCTGATTTTTTTTTAATCTTTCTATTGTTCTCAGAGAAACAGCAGGTGGAAGTCAAAATCCATCATGGGAGGTAGGGAGCAGGATTCTGTCTTCAATGTCCTCCAAGTCTGCCGATCTCTGAAAGAGTCCCACATCAGAGTTAAGACCCTAAAACCACTTAAGGACCACAGTCCCCAAATGCTGCTAAAACATCTGTTATTAGGAAGGGTGTTTCCAGTTTTGACCAAAGGCAGCAATAAAAGTCTTTACTCCTAAAGTACTTGCCCTTTTCTATCTCCTATCTTCATCATTTCTCTTTCTGAAGAGAATTTGGGTGATGAGTGATCTGGATTCTTCTTGATGTGAGGGGCAATTATAATTAGGGTACCTCCTAGTGGTCCTATGTAGGGGACCTCAAGTGTGTACCAGTGCCTCTATTTGTATAACTGCCAGGTGCAGTGAAGAAAGAATGTCCTTGAACTGAGGAGAGATCTGGAAAAAGAAAAAAAGAGTAAAGCAAGAGGAGTTGAGGGGAAATAGACACTGAGTGAATTAAGAGAGCCTAAGTGGTTGGTTCCTACTCTCATAGACTTTCAGGGGTCTAAAGTCAACCATGGGGGTAGAGTTCATCCTCTTCAGTGGCCTCAGGAACTGTTAATGCCGATAACAGTGGCGGTGAAGACACCTAATCAGCTAAAAATAATTCTAGACTTTAAGAACTGGCTAACGTTACCCTTCTAAAAGTTTTCCTTCAGCAGGAAAAGAGTCTCAAAGCACTGTTAGAATCTCTTAATGGTTAATTTATAGAAATATAGGCTTAATCACCATCTCACTCTCAGGCCCCTTAATTTACATAACACCTTCAGAGGGGAAGAGAATTTTTAAATTAATTTAAATTTTATATATGTTTAAGCACTACACAAAATGAAGGACTATTGAGTTATGAGAACCAACTTCCTCTTGGAAAATAATTAAAAAAAAAAAGCCGTTCAGAAAATATGAAAATCAGAGAGCCAGGAAGATAATTACAAGCTATCATGTCAGGACCTTATTTGGATCCTGTATTGTGTCCTGGATAATATTTGAAATATTGAAGTCCAAGGAAAGTCAGCATAGCCTTTGAAAGCAGGTTTTTCTTGGGGAACACTCCCTGAAAATGAGGAAATGGACTGAGATTAATTAACGTTTTCAGCTGCCTCACAGAGTTGGCAAGCTGAATTTAGTGGCACTGTCTCCCTCTCCAAACTTTACTTTGAAGCACAAAGTATTGGTCTTAGATGTAAGAATGAACTGATGCTGGAAAGATGCTCAGTGGTTAAGGAGGACCCAGATTTGGTTCCTAGCCCCCACGTGACAGCTCATAACCATCTGTCACTCCAAATCCAGGGGAAACAAAAGACTCCACCTTCCTTTTTTCCCCTCTTATTTATGAGAATATAATTACATCATTTCTCCCTTCCCTTTTCTCCTCCAAACAAACCTGTATATTCTTCTTTGTTTTCTTTCAAATTCATGGCCTCTTTTTTCATTAATTACCACTACATTTACACACACATATGTGTATCTATGTATGTTAATAATTAGTGTGTCAATTATTACATGTGCCACATTTATGTATACACATACATGTATACCATATATGTCTATACATACCTATTCTTAAATAAAGCCTACTCAATCTATATAATGTTACCCATATATATGTTTTCAGAACTGACCATTTGATATTGCATAACCACCTGTGTGCACTTTCCTGGAGAAGGCTATTTCTCCCTTCTACAGAATCACTTAGCTGCCTGTAGTTCTTTGTGTAGGTTGAGACCTTGTGGGCTTTTCTCTGTTAATACCTATTCATTAGTGTCATTCTTGTTCAGCTCATGTTTAGGCAATCATGTTGCTAAGTCTTGCTGGATATAGTTTCTGACATTACTAGGAGACATAAGTCTCATAGGAAACTCCCTGATCTTCCAGCTCTAACAGTCTTTCTGCCCCCTCTTCCTCAATGTTTCCTGAGCCTTAGATGAAGGAGTGTTTTGTAGATGTACCCACTGGGACTGAGCTCCACAACACTGTATTTGGATTGGTTGTGGTTTTCTGTGATGGTCTTCATCTGCTACAAAGAGAAGTTGCCTTCTTCTGACCTCCTCTGGTACCAGGCATGCACATGGCACACATACATGTATACATGCAACCAAAACACTCATACATGTGAAATAAATGAATCTAACATTAAGTAAGAATGAATACACATGGTATATACTCACTTATAAGTGGATACTAGACCTTTAAAATAGGATAAGCATACTAAAATCTGTACACCTAAAGAAGATAAACAAGAAAGAGGACCTGGGGTAAGATGATCAATCTTCACTTAGAAAGACAAGTGGGATGGACATTGAAAATAGGAGAAAAAAAGTAACAGGACAGGAGCCTACCACAGAAGGCCCCTGAAAGACTCTACCTACCAGTGTATCAAAACAAATGCTAAAACTCATAACCAAACCTTGGGCAGAGTGCAGGGAATCATATGAAAGAAGGGGGAGTTAGTATGACCTGGAGAGGACAGGAACTCCACAAGAACCAAAAATATCTGGGTCCAGGGGTCTTTTATGATACTGATACTCCAACCAAGGACCATGCATGGATATAACCTAGAACCCCTGCCCAGATGTAGCCAGCGCAGCTCAGTAACCAAGTGGGTTCCCTAGTTAGGGGAACAGGGACTGTCTCTGACATGAACTCAACAGCGAGCTCTTTGACCTCCTCCTCCACAAAGGGAGGAGCAGCCTTGCTAAGCCACAGAGAAGGACAATGCAGCCAGTCCTGAAGAGACTTGATAAGCTAGGGTCAGATGGAAGGGGAGGAGGACGTCCTCCTCAGTGGACTTGGAAAGGGACAGGGAGGAGATGAGGGAGGGAGGGTAGGATTGGGAGGGAACGAAGGAGGGGGATACAGCTGGGATACAAAGTAAATAAACTGTAATTAATATAGAAAATAAAATTTAATTTAAAAAAATGAACTGATAGAGGAAAGTTGATACTACTGATTCAGCTCAACTTCGTCTCTTACTTGAATTCAGGTGATGTTGTTGTTGTGCCCAAATAGCGATACCTCAGAAGACCACCACCAGGAGTTGAGTCCTTTGCAAAACACATGAAGATCTTTTTATTACAAATCATTACAAACTGCAGCCTGGGCTCACAACCCCCACCACCTAAGCAGTGAGAGCCGAGAACTCCCTTGTCCCCCTTCCCCCCCCCCGCCCCCCGTGCTCAGGTTAGTTGGGTGATTTAAAGGTTCTGGTCCCTCCCAGCATGCCCAAAGCAGTGGGGAGATTCCTGCCTGGCAAGCATCTATTGGTCAAAACGCAAAAGGGATGTTGCACTTTGAATTGATTGACTATAGGAAGGTCCCCAAACCATTAATGATCTGATGTCCCTTCCTAGGGGAATGGGCCAGTTTCCTAGCAACTTTATCTCTAATGGGCAGGAAAAGAATGCAGTAGGACTAGTTCTTCCCCTCAGGGCATTATGGCTGAACATATTTGCACCTGCTAGCCTTAGTTCAGGCCTTTGCTCCAAACTTTAAAATAATAGCCACTGATTTTTAATCTTTTGGTCTCTCACTGTGTCCTGATGTATCAGGCTTCTTAAGCTTGTGGTGGCCTCTCACAAGCAGACAAAAAATAAATAAATCCTCTTGGAAAAAGAATAACCTCATATTCCTTTACAAGTCATGAAAAGCACATTGACCAGCATATTAAAAATGATCACGTACACTAGAAATCTAAATATCACAAAGAAAGGCACTATGAAAATGTAGTAATTAAAATTATAAATTTTGGAGTTTTGCAAAGAATGCTCTGTATAATTTTTTTCTCTATTCATAAATAAATAAAAGTAAAATTATTAAATCCTCACTAAGAAATAAAAGTAAACTGATTGAATCCTCATGATAGGTATTTATGAGTCAGTCTGTATATTTAAAGTGCTGAATCCCAGGAAGTATTCAATTCCAGCAAAACAAGATTGCTCATCTTAGAAAAGATAATATTAAGAATCTCGTTGAAATGCCAGGTGGTGCACACCGGTAATCCCAGCACTTGGGGAGGCAAAGACAGGCAGATCTCTGTGAGTTTAAAACCAGCCTGGTCTACAAAGCAAGTCCAGGACAGCCAAGGCTACACAGAAAAAAGCTGTCTTGAAAAACCAAAACCATCTCCCTGAGTGGGGAGCAGCCTTACCAGGCCACAGAGGAAGACAATGCAGCCAGTCCTGATGAGACCTGATAGGCCAAGGTCAGATGGAAGGACAGGAGGACCACCCCTATCAGTGGACTGGGGGAAGAGCATAGGAGAAGAGGGAGGAAGGATGGGATTGGGAGGGGATGAGCGAGGGGCTACAGCTGGGATACAAAATGAATAAATTATAATAAAAAATTAATTAATTATAAAAATAAAAAAATTTTAAAAAATGAAAAACTAAAACCCCAAAAATGAAAGAAAAAAAAGAAAAAGAATATCATTGAAGAATCAGAAGCTGTAACAACATGTAAGATCTACAAATGAAACACATAAAAATGTTCAAAGCACATTAGCCACATTACAGACAAAAATACTAAAAGAGGTAAAAAGATAAGACCTAGAAAGAAGGAAATATTCCAAAAATAAGTTAATGGAGGTAAAAATAAATAAGTAAAAATAGAGCCTAAAATACATGTAATCTAAATTCAAAAGAGGAATAGAGAGAAAGTGGTTTATTGTTATTATCATTAAAAACTTAGTAGCTGTGAACAGTTTAAACACATCAAGCCATCAGCTTTAAAAGCTGACCAACTAGGATAGAATTGTAAGACCTCACAATAAAATAGAAAACTAAGCAGTTAGAGATTTTGTCAGGGAAACAGAAGTGCTTATGGCGAACAGAGTGATGCTTTGACATCTAACTTCTTTTTTTTTTAATTTATTTATTTATTTTTACTTTTTTTTATTAATTACACATTATTCCCTTTGTATCCCCCCTGTGGTTCCCTCCCTCCTCCCATCCCAATCCTTCCCTTCCTCCACCCTCTGCATGCATGCCCCTTCCCAAGTCCACTGATAGGGGAGGACTTCTTTTCCTTCCTTCTGATCCTAGTCAATTAGGTCTCATCAGGAGTGGCTACATTGTCTTCTTCTGTGGCCTGGTAAAGATGCACACGGTATATACTCACTCATATAGACATATATTATAGGATAAACCTACTAAAATCTGTACACCTAAAGAAACTAATCAAGAGGGAGGATTCTTGCTAAAATGCTCAATTCCTATCCAGAAAGGCAAAGAGGATGGACATCAGAAGAAGGAGTAAAGAGGGAACAAGTCAGGAGCCTGACACAGAGGACCTATGAAAAGCTCTGCCCTGCAGACTATCAATGCAGATGCTGAAACTTATGGGCAACCTTTGGGCAGAGTGCAGGGAATCTTAGGAAAGAAGTGGGAAACAGTAAGATCTGGAGAGGACAGGAACTCCACGAGAAGAGCAACAGAACCAAAAAATCTGAGCACAGGGGTCTTTCCTAAGACTGATACTCCAACCAAGGACTATGCATGGAGATAACCTAAGACCCCTGCACAGATGTAGCCCATGGCAGTTCAGTATCCAAGTGGGTTCCATTGTAATAGGAACAGGGACTGTCTCTGACATGAACTGATTGGCCTGCTCTTTAATGACATCTAACTTCTAATCAGAAAGAGTAAAATCTAAGCCTAATAGAAAAACATGCCTGAAGAAGTGAAAGAGAAAAATCTTCAGGACATTGTAGTATGTGATCAGCTACCTAAGACTAAAATTAATAAAACTGCAAAGTAAACCACTACTAAATAGGCCTGTGTTACAACCACAAAACAATGTATTCCACAAACTATGGGAGCAGATCAAGTCCTGAGTGAATGTGTGTTGACAGGAGCAGAGTTAGGTCCAGGACCTCAATGTCAAAGACTCCCAGGTCAGGGTCAGGGAAACAGCAACAAGGTCTTCCACTGTTAGGTATGTGGATATTGACAGTGCGGAAAATACAGACCATAGCCTCCTCCTTCTGGATGTTTACAGCCCTGCTCCCCGAGAGAGACTTCCTACTGAAATTAGCTAAACTCCCTCCTCATTCAGATGTATGTAATGGACCTGCCTCTTCCAATCATACATGTAAAATAAACATACGAGGTCCCAGGCTGCTGGTGCATCTTCATGAAAGCACTAGCCTAGTTGGTGCCAGCTTTTCTGTAGGTGTGTGTGCAGTTTCTTCATTCCCTCCTTGCTCCAGTTAGGGCTACCCCAAAGCTGTGCAGGTCATAGCAGCAAACCTAAAGCCCATATGAGTATGAAAACAAACACTTCAAAACCAACAGAAACAGTACTGATGGCATAATAAACAAACAAACAACTAAATAAATAAAAGTATATTCTGTTAATCAATCAATGAATAAAAATTAAGAAAAAAAAACTCTTCTCAGAAGTTAATTCACTCAATGAGTAAAGATTAAATTAAAAAAAAAACCCTCTCTCAGAATAAGTTCAGATCTGAATAGAGAAATACAAACTAGGTCTGAGACCTGGCTAGACATGGGAACAAAGAAAAGGAAGGAGAAAGAACCACAATCAAAGGCTGGCCTCTCAGGAAAGTACCACTTTGGGGATAAATGGTACCACTTTTCTAAAAGCAATAGTTGTGTTTTATAGTCTCGGTGGTAATGAAAATTAAAGGCCTTTAGAAAAAAAAATCACTCAAGTTCAGAAGACATGCAAACTGTTTCTAGAAAGGGCGACATTTTAAAATTATACTTTATTATAAAATCAAAAGAGTGTTTTCAAGATACGTAGTAAGTCACTTAAAGCTATCACTACCTGCCTACTCTCCTTTTGTTTTGTTTTCATTTTTAAAAAAAATTTTCCCCCAGGGCTGGAGGGTTGGCTGTGAGGTTAAGAGCACTTACAGAGGACCAGAGAATGGTTTCCAACATCCACATCAGACCACCTATAATTCCAGATCCAGGAAAACTGGCATCCTCTTCTGGCCTTTGTCAGTATCCAAATGCTTGTGGCATATATAGATACACACAAGAGAGGGGGCCACAGCTGGGATACAAAGTGAATAATCTGTAATTTAAAAAAAAACACTATAAAGTAAATAAATTTTAAAAATTATTAAATAAATACACACAAGCACATGTTTGTAAAATATCAATAAATGATTAAATAATAAGAAATAATTCTCCAAGACATTCAGTCCAGGCATGTTGGGTCACATGTGCACTTCTAAAGTTTGGTGGGCTCAAGCAGGAATGTCCCGACTCCCAAACCATTCTTGCTGCGCAGTGAGCTCTAGGCCAGTCTGTGATATAGACTGAGACTCTGTGCCGACCTCTCTCCAGGAAGCAATATTTCAAAATACACAGAGAATATAGCAGTAGTGGTGGTAGAGTAGCATACACCATCCAGGAGGATTGGTACTATGAGAAAGCAAGAGACACACAGAAAACCGAACAGGTCCATAGACTAAACTAGTTATATCACATTATACACAAAACAGTAAATGTTCAAAAATGTAAAGTGTATTGGAAGTTTCAAAAGAGAAGACACAACTAGCATATGGAGGAAGACCCATCCTTTGAAAAAAAAAAAAATTGCTGATTTTTCAAAGGAAACTCCGAAGTGAGAAAGGCATGGAAGAGTGTCCCTCAAGTTCTGAAAGATTTATAGCTGCCAGCCCAGACTACTACATGTCATGATGCAAGTACATAGAAAATCTTTCCGTTGAGAAGAGCAGGCTAGAGCAATGTATGCCACTATACCTCACTACAGGAGATATCTGAGTGAAAACTTCAAGTGGAAGAGAATGCTAACCACATCAAAGAAGCTGCAGAGAAATCGTTCAAAATGCTAAGACATTTGTTAAGCAAATGGAGACCAAGAAAACACCACAGCACCAGAAAACGGCAGGAATTAATGCGTATCTTTCATTAATAACTCTGAATATCCATCAACAGACTCAACCATCTACACAAAAGCAACTGCCAAATTGATGAATATCTTCCCCTGCTTTACTACAATGATAATGACTTGATTTTCATGCAGGCCTTTTTTAGGCAAACACAGATGCTGTGAGTACAAGAGGGCAGGGTACCTGCCATGAACAGAAAACACTGTTTTACTCTAATTTGCCAAACCTTGGGTTCTTTCCCAGATTTGTTCTACCAGGAATTTTGTTCCCTCCTGTTGAGTAGGCATTAAATCCAAACCAAAAGTGGATGGTTACACCCATAACATTCATGGTACTATTGTACATGTGGACATTTCTTTCCACATTAGTTCAGAGGGTTCATAGCAAGGGAAGGCTGCTGCTATTTTTTTCCTCCACCTTCCAGTACTAGTAAGCAAGCTAGCAAACAGGAAGTTTTCTGGTCAGTACCAACTTGATTTCTCTACATCTTGTGACCAGCATGTAGGGTCTTCAGCAATAGTCTTACCATCAAGTAGTGTAGTGGACATCCAAGAGCAATGGCCATAGCTTTAATTATTTTGGGGATAGGGGGATCTCTGGAATAATAATTTGTGGTAACACACACAAAGTTTATAAAGCTATGGGTTTCCATATGGCTTTTTAAACACCCTTAGTGTTAACTATTCTTCCCCCAAATCCACCCTCTGCCCAACACTCCCATCCCTCTCCACACTTAATCCTTCCTCCCCATTATTCTCCTTTTTCCTCATATCCCCTGTATTCTATTGTCCCCCTCAAGGTGTTTCTTCTTCCTCCCTACTAAACGGCTTCTTTCTGGTTTCCAGGATTCTATAGGCAGGCCAAATGAAATAAAAACAAATAAATATTTCACCCTAAAATCTACATAAGATCTTCACAAGGCATTTACCTTTCTGAGGCTAGTGACCTAACTCAGTATAATATTTTCCCAGATACATTAATTTTCTTGGAAATTCCATAATTTCAGGGTTTTTTTTAACAGCGAAATTAAATTCCATTGTATGTAGGGGATGTGTTTTCATTACCTATCATCAGATGATAAATGTCTAGGATGTTTTCATGTTCTAGCTATAGTGAATAGAGTGGCTATAATAGAGTGCCTATGAATGTGGATGAGCATGTATCTCTGTAGTATGAAATAATGCAATATATATGTGTGTATATATATTATATGAGTATGTTTGTATGTATAAATATATATGTATTGTGCTATATATGTATTTATATGAAATATATGGCCAGAAGTGGTATAGTTGGGTTACATGGTAAATCTATTTATAGTTTTCTTAGGAATTGCCAAACTGATTTCCACAGGGGCTGCACCAGTTTGTACTCACACCAACAGTCCATGAGGCTTCCCTACTCACCTCAGCTTCACCAGGACACATTGTCTTTTGTTTCATAATTCTGACTGGTATAAGGTGAAATTTCAAAGTCTTTTTAATTCATATTTCTCTGATGGCCAAGGATGAACACTTAAAAAAAATTATTTGGGCATTTTAATTTTCTCTGAGAGCTCTGTTAAGTTCTATAGCCCATTGTTTAATTGAGCTTATGTTTTCTTGGTGTAAAGTTTTTTATTTTTTAGTTCCTTGTATATTATATACACTAGTCGTCTGCCAGATGTGTAAGTGGTAAAGACATGCTCCCCATTATATAGACTTCTAAAATTAATGATTACCTTTTGCAGTAGAGAACCCCTTTTTTTTTTTAATTTCACAAGGTCCTACTCGTTAATGGTTGGTCTTCTTTTGAGGATAACCAGAGTCCTATTCAGAGAGCCCTCCTGCTTCTACATCCCGAAGTTTTCTGGTAAAAACAAACAATAAGATGAAAGAAGGATACAAAGAAGTAGAAGAACTATCAGATATGGTGACAAAGGCCTCTAATTCCAGCATTAGGAAGGCACAGGTAAACAGATCCCTGTGAGTTCAGGACCACTTCATCTACATGGTGAGTTCCAGGCCAGCCAGAGCAACATAATGAGACCCTATCCTATAAGGAAAAAGAGAGAGAAAAGGAGACAAATAGAAAAAAAATAGAAGAAGCAGAAGAATCCAATCTAGAATATGAAAAAGAAATTCAACAACATAGAGAAAAGTCAGAAAAAAAAATGGATGAGAAAATTAATATTGTGAATCAACATGTCAGCAACATAGAAAAAAAAGCTCAGAAAGAAAGCTGAAATTTTGAAAGAAAAGAAATCACTTAACCAGGTAGAAATATATATCAGAGTAGAAGACAAAACATAAACAACTGTTAACATACCGTCTAAGGATTTACATATCCAATCAATAGACCAAACCTAAAACTACACAGGATAAAAGGAGTTGAGATAAAAACTAAATTAAGCATACATCTCATCCAAAAGTGCAATAGTGATATGATAGTTATAGCGGTAACTAACACCATTGAGAAAGAGTTTTATGCTTCATGCTATAAACCTAGAGAGTATGCTCATGACTGGGGAAGTCATAGACCCTGGAGTAGACTAGGATCCACAAATGAGGGAGACCATATCAGGGTCCTTCCTCCCCTCCTTCCTTTCTTCCTTCCTTCCTTTCTTTCTTTCTTTTTTCTTTTCTTTCTTTCTTTTTTTCTTTCTTTCTTTCTTTCTTTCTTTCTTTCTTTCTTTCTTTCGAGTTTTGAATAATTTCAATTATTATTACACATTCTAAGTCTATTCATTTTTCTTTAAATCTAATAATATCACATTTTGCATAAGTACCTATCACATTTTAATTTTCTATTCATCTTTTCATGGTGATCTATGTTGATTCCATTTCCTCGCTGTTATAAACAGAGCAGTAATAAGCAAGAATGCACAAGTATCACTTTGGTAGGATATGAAGTTCTCTGGGTATATGCCCAGGTGTGAAATAGATGGGTCATACGGCAGTTTTTTTTAATTTTTTAGGAACCTCTAAACTGATTTCTAGAATGATTGTGATAGTTCCAACCCACACAATCAGTGAATAAAAATTCATTTTTTCTTCTGTTCTCTCCAACATTTATTGTCACATTTCTTGATGATTGCCATTCTGCTAACATAAGGTAATATTGCAAAGTCATTTTAGTTTGCATTTTCATGGTGATTAGGGAAGTTGAATGCTTTAAAAAATAAGTTATTGGATATTTGTATTTTTTTCTTTAGAAAACTATCTGTTCAATCCACTAACCCGTTTGTTGATTGGTAGTTTTTTTTTCCTTGCTATTTAATTTCTCCCGTTTCTTGTAAATTCTGGATACTAGCTTCTATCAAAAGTATAAACAGTAAAAATTCACACATTCTGTGGTCTATTTGTTGGCTCTGGTGATAGGTTACTTGTTGGGAGCCGCGTGATCGTCTCGCTGGCAGAAACGCACACGGACTCAAGGAATCCTCCCGCAACAAAATCTTTATTACAGTCACGTGATGAAAAGAGGAGAGGAGAAGGAGAGCCCCGATGTGGCGCTGTTTATATAAGCCCGGGTCGCACCTGAGTAACGTGTGAATACCCTGATTGGCTGCTCACTTTTACCCCGCCTGATGACTTGGGCCCAGCATGCTTAGCGGGCCCAGCATGCTTAGCGGGCCCAGCATGCTTAGCGTCCTTGTGACGTGTCAACACCCTGATTGGCTGCTCACTCTTTACCCCGCCTGATGACTCAGGCCCAGCATGCTTAGCGTGCTTACGCAATCCGCGCATGTGTACTAGAGGCTGTTTACAGTTTTGAGGGCGGGATGTCAGCGCCACCTAGTGGCGTCTGAGTCTCGGCTCTCCACAGTTACTTGGTTGTAAATATACATTTTTACTTTATGTAATCCCATCTGTTGATATTAGGAGGCAGTTTTGTGCCATTAGAGTTCTGTTCAAAAAGTTATTTTCTATTCCAATGTCTTAAAGAGTAATTTCTATACTTACATCTGTTAGTTCCAGTATTTCAGGTTTTAAATTAAATTTCATTTCTGTCAAGTTGATTTTTGTACTAGGTAAAAGATGTGAATCTAATATCTTTTATAGTAGATATCCAGTATTCCAGCAACACTTGTTGAAGAGAATTTTTTCCTACTGTGTTTTTGCTACTTTGTCAAAAATTAGTTTTTAAATCAAGAAAAACTTCAAATGTCATAATTCCAATTGCCTAGATCCCAGAATCCTGGTCCCTCAAGAAAGTACTAAGACAATATGCCTCCCATAGAAGCTAGCAACTGTATTGCAATAAGCCTTGAGAAAAGCAAGCTAGTTAAAGTATGAGACAAGGAACAAAATAACAATCATGAATATGTTTAAAGATTTTAACAAGGATATTAATGAATGTCTTGATGAAGACCATTAAACACAAACAATTGAATGAAATAATGAACCAATTTGTGATGTAAAAGTAGAATTTAAAAAAGAAATAGAATCACTAAAGAAAAAAAAAAACAAACAAATAAAGCTGGGCATAAAAAACTCAGGATATCAAGCAAAAATCTCAGAGGTAAGTCTTACCCACAGATTATAAGATGTGGAAGAAAGAAATTCAAGTCTTGTAGACAAGGTAGAAGACATGGATATCTCCGTGTAAGAAAATTTTATGTGTGAAAATGTCTAGGTATAAAACATGCAGACTCTCTGGGACACTACAAAAAAAAATCAAATATATTAATAATAGGGATAAAGGAAGGAGAAGAAACCCAGGTCATAAGCAGAGAAAATATTTATACTGAAATTATAGAAGAAAACTTTCCCAATCTAAAGAATGAGATGCCTAAATATGCACAAGAAGCCTATAGAACACCAAACAAACAGGACCAGAATTGAAATTCTCTAGAACCCATAATAATACAAACACTGAATTTAAAGAACAAAGGAAAGATATGACCAAGTCACATAAAAAGGCAGGCCAATTAGACTAACATCTGACTTTCTAATAGAGCCTCTGAAAGCCAGAAGGTCCTGGACAAGTTCTGAGAGATCAAAGATGCCAGCCCAGACTGTTATACCCAGCAAAACTATCAATCACAATCAAAGGAGAAAGAAAAACATTACACAATAAAACCAAACTTGAATAGTCTCTGTCTACCAACCCCATTCTAAAGATGACTCTAAAAGAAAAACTGAGGAGGGTAACCATACCAACAGGATAAAAAGTAAAAATAATACAAAAACAGTAAATCAAATCGTAGGGGATACCCACACCACCACAACAAAATAATAGCAATCAATAAGCACTACTCATTAATGAATCTCAAAATGAATGGTCTCAATTTCCCGACAAAAAACACATAGACAAACAGATTGGATTAGTAAACTAGAGCCATCTTTCTGCTGCCTCAAGGATAGACATCAGCTTAGGTAGCAGTTCTCGACCTTCCTGATGCTGTGACCCTTCCATACATTTCCTCATGTGGTAACCCCTAATTATAAGTTATTTCTTTCATGCTACTCCTAACTGTAATTTTGCTTCTGTTATGAACTGTAATATAAATATCTGTGTTTTCCAATAGTCTTAGGCGACCCTTGTGAAAGGGCCGTTCTAGGGTAGAAGGATGAAAAAGTTCTTCCAAACAAGCGAAACCAAGACGTTATTTTAATATCTGACAAAATAGACTTCAAACCAAAACCCATCAGAATAGATAGGGGAGGACACTACGTAATGATTAAAGGGAAAAAAAAATCAACAATAAACTTAACTGTAAATGGCTTCAGCTCACCAATAGAAAAATAGAAATGGGCTGACTGGATTTAAAAAGCAGTTGCTTCTACATGTTATCTTCAAAAAATATACATCACTGGAAGAGATACCCACTGACTGAGGGCCAAGTGGCAGGACATAGTTTATAAAGCAAATGGAAACCAAAAATCACCTGACTTAGCTATTTTGAATGCAATTTAATAAACTCCAAATCAAAATTATGATGAAGAGAAAAGGCAAATGTCTACCTATTAATTAACAAAACAATTCATTGAAATTATATAATAATTATTATAAATGTTATATACTAAATGTTAGGACTCTCAAGTTCATAGAGGAAACTTTAATGGACATAAAAGAATAAGCAATTTCTGGCTACAAATTTTTTTTAAAAAAAGCTATAGATCAATTTCCCTGATGAACATAGGTACAAAAATACTAAAATTCTTCCACACCAAATTAAAATATAGATTGTTAAGATTACATTCCACATTCAAGCTGATTTTATTCTAGGAATGTCAGAATGATTCACCACACCAAAACTGATAAATGCAATAAAGTACATAAAAGTTCTTAGAGAGAGCAAACCACAAGATCATACCAGGAGCATATCTCAACACTGTAAAGGCTCTGTTTAACAAACCTATATCCACTACTGTATGAAAGGGGGGAAAAACCTGAAAGTGTTTACTCCAAAAACTAGAATGAGGCAAGAGTACCAATTCTTTCCATTCAGTCTCAATTCAGAGTTCAAAGCCACAGTTAGAGCAAAAAGTCAAAAGAAAGAAATAAGAGGGATGTAAATAAGAAGTCAGATTATCCCTATTTTCACGCCATATAATTCTATTCTTAAAAGACTCCACCAGAACAAATCTTAGATCTGATAAATCCTTTCAACAAACTACTAGGGTACAAAATCAGTTGCCTTTCTGTTCACCAACAATAAAATTTACACATTTATTCTACGGGATCAGCAAACTATCAAAATCAAAACCTAACAGGAAAAGAAAATTTGAGGCTTTATTCACAAATTTTGATGCAAAATTTCTGAAGAAAATGTTTTAATACGGACTCCAGTAACACATAAAAAGTTCCAGTTTAGTCTGGAAATGTACAATTAATTTCATCTTTACATTAGAAGATTTCCCCTAATGTTAAAAAATGCCTAAGATAAAGAAACTTACCTAAATGAAAGGCCTGATTTAGCCCAGGGTTTCAGAGGCCCAGTAAGGGGTAACATGATAACTATTCTTTGAGCGTGTGCACAGTGGTGGCAACATGTGTTAAAAGAGGCCTGTTGACCTCATGGTGGCCAGAAAGCAAAGAGAAACACATAGGGATCAACATCCTAATACTGCCTTAAGGGCTGTCCCTAGGACCTAACTTTTCCACTAGGTCCCACCTCCTATCTCCCAGTTGGAGCACAGACTGATGACTTTATCACATGAACCTCTGAGAAACCCTTACCCAAACGACAGTCGTATTTAAAAAAAAATCATTCTATATAAAAAAAGTAAAAATATCATGTTCATTTCAACAGATGGAGTGAAGGCTCATTTAATAGAAGCAGCATTTATCTTGATTTTTTTAAAAACACACTTGCAATCAAATAGACACCTTTAATTTAATAATTAAAAATAATTCCATAATTAAAATAATTGAATTATTTAGATGCCTTACTTTTAAAATATCATCACTAACACCTGGGAAAGAAGGAGCGGGACCATAAAGGAGAAACAACCAAAATGAGCACTGTATTCAGACTATTCTCAATGAACTAAATTTCTCAATGAACTAACTATCTTGGAAATGTTTTAGTATACGTGTATATAAATATTAGATCATTTTAGAGACAAGATTAAACCTAAATAAATATGCCACAAACTTCATCTTCATTACTGAGATATTTAGATTTCTTTCAGACAGTTAATAATACAAATATCTTTAATGAATATCTTTATATGACTTTCAGAGATCTGTGAAAACAGACAGAGGTACATCTCTGGGAGAGAAGTTATCAGACCATCAGAATCTTTCTGTTTACACGATGTTGGAGATAACTTACTTTCTGTTCTTTCATTTTTTGTGGGGAGGGGTTTGAGCCAGGGTTTCTCTGTATAGCCCTATCTATCCTAGAACTCACTCTGTAGACCTGGTTGGGCTCAAACTCACAGAGATCCACTTGCCTGCCTCCTGAGTGCTAGGATTACAGTATGTACCACACCACCAGGCTGAGAAGTTGCTTTCAGACATTCAGACAGTCAGACATTGGTCTTTGTCAGTTGGATGTATAAAATCATCCTCTCATTACATTTATATTTCTTTTGTTAAAAGTGAATACTCATCTTTATTACAACTTGTCTTTACAAACATGGAGTGTGTGTGTGTGTGTGTGTGTGTGTGTGTGTGTGTATGTGTGTGTGTGTGTAAATTGTTCATTTATAGACTTTCCCACTTATATTTGGAACAAATAATGTATTTTCTGGGATCAGAAATCAAAATTCCAAGGATGATACAATCTAAAATTTCTCTACCATTTCATCTTCCCACTGCCCAGTACCCTTTCTCATAAGTAACAAATTCCATTACTTTTCCACATTTGTTTCCAAAGAAATTGATGCATAAGCATGAAAATATTTGCATGTGTTTATGCCTGTATGAGTTTCCCTCTGTTTCCCCTTGACTGGTAGCTCATTATACACATTCTTCGGTTTTTAAGTAAAATGTTTCCAAAGACTTTTGAAGCTTTCCTCAATTCCACCTGACCAAGTGTAAGCATGTAACCAGCACCATAATTCTCACCAATTAAATACAGCCAGGGAGGCTCCAGCTCGGAGCAGGAAGAAACCAGGAGAAAGAGGTCTGTTTTCTAAGACATGTTGTTCATAAGCCTCTGCCCTGAAGCTATTTCTTCCCACCAGAAACCTCAGGACGGATAAACAGCCCCTCCCAAAGTGCTGAGAAAAGCAAACAGCAGATGTGCAGTGGTGATCTGAACACTTCCAGAGGGGCACAACACAGACCCTGGGGAATGAGACAGCCACAGAATGAAGGGTAGTCCAAGCTGAGGCCACATGAGTGTAACTAACACTTGGCACAGCCAGGCTGGCAGCAAAGCAGAACTGGAACTCTGAGCCTTCAAGCTGTTGGTTCTCTTTCTGGGAATAAGCTGATGCCATGTCCAGAAGGCGAAGGCTAGACAAGACATGGAAAATCCAAAGAAGCAAAAGATCCTAAAGGGTAAGCCAAGAGGGTGGGGCTGAGTCCCACAACAGCATACTAACAGAGACATGGCCTCTGGGTGCTGTGACTAACCAGGAAAGATTAGTGATTAAACAAGATCTTACCTGTACTCTGCATATTATAATTAGCTATGTGCATGTTTAAATTAATTAGGAGATAGATTTATATTCGCCTTGCTCAGAGGATCATTTACATCTGTTTGACTCAACTCCCTTAATGTTTTTGTCAATATCAAGGAATCACATGAGTTACTTAAGAATAAAAATTTCTAAGTAGCCAAACTGACTGCCCAGTTGTGGCCATGAATGAATGTGGCCACAACAGAAATAGATCTACTTTAGCTTTTCCATTTATATTCTTTACACATGGATCAACATTAAGTCCCTGCAAGATTCCAGGCAAAGAAGCCTAGATGTAGCCCCAGCCCCTGCTCCTTAGGAATCCAGGCTAGTGTGGAAAAGAGAGAGAACTAAGCAAGTGGTTCATCCCAGGACAAAATGTAATGCAATGAAGATAACAACCAAGCACCTTAGTGGAACAAAGGAAGTATCTATCAGTGCATCCGAAGTTCTCAGCAGAAGATTCCTGGAGGAAATGATGCTTCAGCAAGATGGATTCAAAGAGATTTCTAGGGATTATCTTGGTAGAGAGGTGAAGGTGAGCATTTCTGGCTTTGGGAATACTGTGCTTAAAGATGTACAGTCAAAAGAGGAAAAGACATGGGTAATGCCAAAACTGCGAAAGCATTTGAGAAGCGCACACTATCCAACCCTGATGAATTTGAGCGACAGGAACTGACCAAGTATCCATCTAAAAAGGAGCATCAGGGTCACTATTTCGCAACACATGAATTGCACAGTTCGTCTAAGACCTGAGATAGAATTTTGCAAGCCATCAAATTTTACACACCAAAACCAGGAAGGAATTCCCCTTCCTACCCTTGGCATATCCTCTTGCTTCCCAACCAAGGCAGAGAAGGGCAAATTTATCACAGTACAAGGGGACCCTGGCATATAATAAGCAGAGGCCAGGGAAACTGTTATACATCCTGCCATTCATTGGCAAGCATCACAACACAATTAATCAGTTCAAATATGAATGGTACTGAGTTTAAAAAGTCTGCCCTTCAGAATAAAAACATTTTATCCACAAATGGGTCTCATATTTTATGTATATGTACAGTAGTTCTATCCTTCTTAAAATATAATTTTGCCATCATTTACATCTGGCTTCTCTTCCTTTATTATCCTGGATTCTCATTTCAACACCTTCTTCAGGAACAACACTTTCTTTCAAGCTCTCCCCCTGTTGCTCCTTAATTTCCATAATATTTTTTATGCTCATACTTGCACTTGTAATTTTAATTTTAGGATGAAGTAAAAATGGTGGCCACAGTTTGTGTGTCTAGAACTTCCATCTTGACTTCCTTGAATTAGGGTCCCCCTCCTATCTGTAACTACAACATGGTAGAAAGTTGCCTCAAACTTTTTAATTGGTAGCTAAAAGCTTCCTTGACAGTCTCATTACGTGTGAGCCTGTCCAGGTTTAATGTACACAAATATTTGTGATGGTTAATTTTAATTGTCAATTGATTGGATCAATAAACAGCTTTGGCTTTAATGAGGCACTTTTTTTGAAAAAAAAAAAAAAAAAAAACCATGTGTGTTAGGGCTTTTGAGGAGCTTTAACTGAGAGGGTAGGTGGTTTTAGATGTGAGTGGCACCATTACCTAGGTTGGACTCCTAGAATGAATAAAAGGGAAGAAAAAGAATGAACTAGCTGAGCACAGTATTCCTCTGTCTACGTTACTGGATCCAGTGAAATGTGACCAAGCAACTTTGAGCATGCATTGCCACGGAGACTCCTTCTGCTAGGCCTCCTGCCATGATGGACCGTATTCCATTAAACCATTAGCCAAAATAAAATCTTCCCTGAAATTGAATGTGTCAGATATTTGCTCATAGCAATGAGACATGTAACTAATACAATGTTTAATGGTTTGTTGTTTGCTGTTTTGAGACAGTCTCACTAAGTAGCTGAGTCTGGCATTCAGGCTGAGACAGGGTAACAAAATTACCATCCAGAGTACTGGGATTATAGACATATGGCACCACATCTGGCTTACCTGTTCTTCATTTCTACTCAGGTGAAAATGACGCTTACTTTCAATGTTTTTTTTTTTTTCCTTTTAACATCACTGCAACATTTTGCAGTGGCCACATTTATGGGTAAGATGACTAATAAGTAAGCCTCCAGCCCCAGGGGTCTCTTGGGTTCCATGACTTATTCTCCTCATATTGTCTCTTGGGTCCCATGACTTATCCTCCTTACTTTTGAACCAGGACAGTAAGAGCCCCTTCCCTGGAATTTGATATTGAAGTACGCACAAGGTTTAACATTTCCATTGGTCACTGTTAAAGCCATAACATATAAACTTAGGAACTGGTGGTTCTTACCTATTCTAACATATAGGAGAACGAAAATCTAGAAAAGCTAGCTTTCTGAGAAAAGGATTGTAGCGTAGATAACAGAATTATTTTTGAATGGATATTAATACACACCAAAATGTAGCTAGACCCTTCTTTACTCCATGCACAATGTTTAACTCAAATGAATCAGAGCATTGAATCTAAATGCAGAGGTGGTTTTTCAAGTTTCTTAGACAAAAATATTGTCATAAACCCTTTTGTGACCTTGGAGTAGAAAATGTTTTCTTGAATAATGCAGCAAAAGCACAAACAACCTAAGAATAATAGATTAAATGGTTTGCACTAAATTTAAAAGACTTTTATGCCTTAAAGGCATCTAAAAGTTAAATGCAGCCCAAAGAATGAAATAAAATATTTGTAAATCATATATCTGACAAGGAAACTGTATCCAGAATATATCTACTCTCACAACTTGATAATAGAAAAACAACCTGATTGAAAGATATCTAAAGACTAGAAAGCTCTTTGTTGGCGATACGATGTTATGAAAGCAATCATTTACCAAAATAAGAGGCAGAGTAATGAGGCCTGTGGTGAGTAATCCTATCACCTTGACAGGTTCTAAAATCATCAGAGAGACAAGCTTTTGAGCAAGCTTTTGAGGAACTGTCTAGATTAGGTTAGCTTGGAGAACGTTTGTGATTTCTATATTAGGTTAATCAAGGTAGGCACTGGACTCCCAAACTGAGTAAGAAGGAGAAAGACTGTAGCACACTTTTCCCTCTTTGTTCCCTAACTGTGGATACAATGTTCTTCGCTGCCTCAACTTCCTGTGGCCATGACTGTCCTGCCATGATAGATTGAGCTAACATGAACCCTTTCTTCCTTATGTTGCCTTTGTCAGCAGCACACTAAAGTGATTAAGACAAGGATAGAAGGGTTACATTTGACCCACAACTTTCAAAATCATACTCAAGGGTTTCCTTATCAGGGAAATGTGTCTGAGGAGACATGTTCATTTTTTTTGCTATTTCTCTCACTTGATTGCTGGCCACACATTTGCTAGTCGCATAGATGGTCCACAAAGGCATGATAAAAAAGAAAACAATGCATTTACTGAATGGGCCTTGGGTGAAATCAGTATAAAAGAGGTTGAATAAAGTTTCAAAGGCAGAACAAGCTGAGCATATACAAAAATTATAAAGCAACAATAATAAGAATATGTGAGATTTCTAGTGCCCAGAATATGACAGAAGGCCTGGTAAGAATCCATACTCTGCCTTTGTCAAAATTTAAGAGATGAGTAAGAATTAGCCTAGAAGAACAAGATATGAGGACTCCCAGCCGTAGGGAACAGAATTGTGCCATAAAAATATGAATAGAAATTAAGCAGAGTTTGTGGAAACTACTGAAGATGTAAGAGCTGCACGTAGAGGTGATCAGTGATATAAAATGACAGTGTTGTCAATAAATCAAAATTGATATTGCATTAGATTGAGAAAGTATGGTCAAAGAAATGAAAAGAGAGTTAGACAATGATTTCAATATTTTTTCCAGGAGATGATTAAAATTAGAACAAAGCTGAAACCATGGACCCAAAGACCATGGGGCTGAAGCAACACCCTTTGGGATGGTTCACTGCAGCAGGGGTGCATTCACAAACGGGGAGCTTTGACAGGAACAAGCATAACAGGAGAAGTTTCTCAATTAAGACTATCTCTTTCTGCTAATCACTATCACGGTCATATTAATTGCAATAAATATTATACAATAAAACACACTCCCCCCTCCCCCCGTGGATAGTTCTATTAATTTCAACTCATGTACAAACAACACACGGTATAGTTCGTTCACCTACAAAAGTCTTCGTCAGGGCCTTCCTGTAGTCACCACCTGCCTGGTGCATCTGCTCTCTGTCCCTGCAGTTTTACTCCTTTGAATGTCAGATGGATGAAACCACATAGTGTTTATTTGCTTGTGCTGCTCCTATCTTCAGAGCGGATTTAACATACAGCCAGGATCGTTGTGTGCTTAGTCGGGTCCTTTGTTGTGTGTTAAGTTTTGGAAAGGGGATGGCAAAGTTTCAAGAGGGCACTGAGATGAATTATTTGGGAACAAGGGGCTTATTAGAAGAGTTATTAAGCCACGGACAGAGAGACAGAGAGGCAACAGTAAGGCAGCACTTAGAGAAGAGAGAAATCTGAGCACTTGGGGCAAAGGAGGGAGTCTCTCTGCAGAGCTCAGTGAGGATGGGGGAGGTTTCACAGCAAGAGCCTGGAGCCAGGTTCTCAGATTCCCTGGCAGGAGGCAGAGAAGGGGGTGGGGAGCAGGATGTGTCACATGCCAATAATCCCTTTGATGTTAACTCACTTCCCAGGTGAGAAATAATGGCTGGGGGATTGTCTGTTCACTAGGGACTCGCAGACAATGTATCAGCGGGGTACCTGTCCATATCTGGTCAGGCGGAGAGAAGGTTGCTGGGCCTGTGATGGCCTGCACGGGGCTAAAGACACCACACTCTATATTCCTAGTATCATACCCTTTCAGCCTTTTGTTTATGTACTTTTTGAGAAACAGAAAAATGATTTCACAGGAAAGGGAGGCAGATCCGAAACGACAGTTGGTGTCCAACTTCTGAGCTGAACAAGGACGATGATGGGGGTGGGGCCTCCTCATCCCAGAGGCTCTGGTGCGGAGGAGGGTATTTGCAACTGCCTGTCAGGAGGCTGCTCCTGAGTCCAGGTGGTGTACATGCAGGACGACGTTCTGGGTGAGCTAGATCAGAATACAGAGTAATGAGGGGCCTACTTATGGACAGAATCAAAACCAGCAATAAAAAAAAAAAAAAAAAAAACTAGTCACATGATCGGTCAGAAATCCATGGAGAGTTTTGAAATCATCTTGAATTGGAATTATGGAGAGAAAAGGGTGAAGGATAGATAGAAAACGTTCAATTTGTTTCCAGCGTGTTTGGTTATTATGAATAAAATGGCTATCGACGTATATACATAAGTTTTCTATAAATAAAACTCTCAATTCTTTGGGGAAATGCTGAAGGAAGAGTGATGCCACTGAGGAGCACAGTAGGTGCCTCTACAACTTTAGAAGAAACAACGGGTTTCCAAAAGGCTTACAACATTTTGCATCACCACCAACAAGTTGCTCATGATTACCCCCGAAGTCATTATTATTAGCATGAATTGTTTGTTTGTTTGTTTCTTCCTTGTGGTGTTGGAAGATGTTTGAGCACTGTATATCCAAATGCTGATTTCTGTACCCAGAGATCAGGTTACAGTCCCATTACCTGCCATCTTAGTCTAGCTCTGGCACCTGTTTTTTATCTGTGTTCTGATAGCAACTCTCTCTCCCTTGGGTCTCACCTGGGATGCCATTACTGGATTGGAAGTCCAGCCTTATCTTCTCCTGCCCAGCTATTAGCTGCTCAGCTCTTTATTTGGCCAATCAGAAGGTGAGGGAGAAGAGTGTTTACAACATACTAAGAGGGGAGATGCTTCACAATGACAATGCCAAAGTCTGGACTGTAATCAGATCTCTAGGTACAGAAATCAGCATTTGAATACAGGGTGCACAAAAGCATCCTCCAACATCCCCCCCTTTTAGATCAATAAAAGGCTCTTTCTCTTATATTAATAAACTATATACAATAAGAACAATTATGAAAATATGAGGTAAGAATTACTTTGACAATGTACAGTCTATTTGTATTTGGCAAACTTGGAAAAGGTATTCAACTCTCTATCCTCTCTTGGTGAGTCCACAATTTTGTACTTAAATCATTTTCTATCATAACTTGGATTTTATCAACCTATAAATACCTTTTTAGACCTTAAAACATTCTTTTAATGTTAAACAACTTAAGCTTCATTGTGAGACTATGTAACTCTATAATCTTTAACCCCATCAGACACCTGAGAAGAATAAATATTACCTGAGTAAACAGGAAGGGCAGAGCAAGCAGCTTTCAAAATTATAGAAATGACAGAGACAGCTGGCTGCCTGGACAGTCACTCAAGGTTCCTCTGCAACATTGTGGGGTTGTAGTTTTTAACCGTTCTCATAATGTATGATAGTACCTCCCTATGGTTTTAATCTGCATTTCCTTAATGCTAATTATGTTAAGTATACCATCCTACAGTAACTGGCCATCCATATTATCTTGTCTTCTTATATTCTTCTCGTATTTTTTTTTTTTCAATTGAGTGATTGGGTTTTTTTGTTTTCTTTCTTAATTTCTTTTTTGTTTGGTTTGGTTTTATTTTGTTTTGTTTTGTTTTTGGTTTCTCAAGACAGTGCTTCTCTGTGTAGCCTGGGCTGTCCTGGACTTACTTTGTTGACCAGGCTGGCCTTGAACTCACAGCGATCAGCCTGGCTCTGCCTCCCTGAGTGCTGAGTGCTGGGATTATAGGCATGTGCCTCCATACCCAGTCTGGGGTTTTGATTTTGGTTTTTGTTTGTTGTTATTGTTGTTCTTTCTTTCTTCCTCATTATTGAGATTTCAGAATTGTTTATATATTCAGGACACAGGTTCAGTATCAGACACGTTCCTTTCCAGTGGACTCCAGCATTGCTTATCAACACAGATGAATACTGAGAAATGCATTGTTGCACCATGAAGAAGACTTACAGGCTTTTGCGGCCAGTCACTGGGAATGATTTCTTGATGTAATCAAGACCAAGACGTAGCTGCTAGTGACAAATGGAATACAGTTTCTACAGTTAATTCTTCTAGTAGGTAGAAGAAGAACACATTAAAACAATAAATAACCAAGTATATTTCTTGTTGTCATTATCAAGCATTGTGTGCCTCCATAATTATACAAGCTAAATAGGTCTATGACTGATATCACAGTGGGTTTGTTCACCAAAGCATCACCACAAACTCAAGAGTTATGTGTTTCTATATAATCTCATCTAGCTACATCATGTAGATAGGTATATCATCGTCTGCAATGTCAACTATCATGTCAGAATACTATAGGACAGTTTCAGTGCCATCATAATTTTACGAAATTTCTGTCATACTTGAGATTATGTCAATATGTACACATAGCTCTTTTGTCCCTATAACCTGTTTTTCATTCTCTCAATAGTGTTTTTCAAAAGATGAAAGTATTTAGTAGACAGGATCAATTTATCCCTTTTCCTGTATGGATTATCATCCTGAGTTCACCTTTGTCTTATCCAGTATTACAAAGACTTTGTCCCATATTTTGTTCAAGTTGTTTTATAGTTGAAAGTATCAGTTTATGATTATACTCCACCTTAGTTAGTTTTTATACATAATTCTGAGAGACTAGTTTTAAGGAAGGCCTGAAAACAGGCATTTGCATTCTTAGAACCAGTGCTTTCGCTGCACTGAAAAAGAAAATTCTACCTCCAAACTTTCAGCAAACAGATCAAAAGTGGAAGAGATAACACTTGGCTAGGATTGGAATGGGCAGAAGCACTTAAGAAGAATTTTTAAACAGTAGATGGTTGGATTTCCTAAATATGTCATTGTTTATCTAGAGTAAATAGCCAGAGACTCCAGCCTTGTCACTGTAGCTTGTTTCTATGATTCCTATAAAAGCCATCATAGAATAAAATCTAGATTAATAGAACTTTTTAATATCTGTTTTTTAAGTTTTCTAGTTTAAGTTAGACTCTAGTGTCAAGTTTATCTTTCAAATATACCCAATATTCTTACTGAGAAATATTGGTAATTAAACTTCTGACATTTATCACAAAAGTGTAATGTGGTTTATTTTTTCTGGCCCCAAATTCTTATCCCTAGTGATAGCTTTGTTTAAAGTACTGGTAATGAATGTGTTAGGAAAGTGGTTTGTGCTTTTAGGAATAATTTTCTCAACTTCAGCTAAATAGCAAACCAGATAGGCAAGATGTTTGCATCCTTTGACCTATAAAAACAATGAAGTGCCTTTGAGGGCTTTTTTTGTTTTGTTTTTGTCTGTCTGTTTGGTTTTCTTGTTTTCTACAAGATGGAATTAAGTGCCTCTAACAAAATGAGTTAACAGTTGAACCTTAGGCATAAGTGGCATGTTTTGTATTTAGATTATATTGACAGCTGTGGACTTCATGTAATATAGGCCTGAATTTATTGACCTGGATATCGAAAAGGCTTTTAATTGGCATTACCATAATAGAGCTAGGCTAAGTAGTGGTGTAGCTATTGTCTGAGTCCATAAAGGAGAAAAACTAAACAAAACAAAACAAAAAAACACTGCTACATCCTCAAACTGGGCTGATACAGAAAAATACAGAGGAATCCTTAATATGTAACTCTCTTCTCTGAGAGAAAACTATAGGAGGTTGGTGGAATTTTAATGGGCCCTGTGCTGGTTAGTTTTTGTCAATCTGACATAAAATAGAGAACTTTTGGTAAGAGAGAACCTCATTTACAGAATTACCTCCTACCTCCGTCAAATCGGCTTCTGGGCATGTCTATGTGACATTTTCCTAACCAATGCTTGCTCTGGGAAGCCCCAATCTACTGTGAACTGCGCCAAGCAGAGCAGGAGGACAGGTGGTTGTATTAAAAGCAAGCTGAGCAACTATGAGAAACAAGCCGGCAAACAGCATTGCTCCCGAGTCTTTACTTCAGTTCCTGCCTCTAGGTTCCCACCTTGAGTTCCTGCCTTGGTATTCATCAGTGAAGGGCTGTAACCCATAAGCTAAATAAACCTTCTTTTTTTTTTCTCTCTCTCTCTCTCTCTATCCTTGAATTTCTTTGGTCACTGTTTTATCACAGCAAAAGAGAGCAGACTAGAACAGAAGCTTGTAGTAGGCGTGGAATGTGCCATAGTGGACCTTACTGTATTTGCTTTTGTGGGGTTGGGTGGGTAAGATCCTGAAGACATTTGAAGCATTGGACTGGAGAAAGCTGTCAACTGCTCAGAGCTTGCTGGGTTGTCTTGGGAACGTAGAAGATAGGAATGCTGAGAAAGACGACAATGACAGAAGCCTGGCTTGTGAAGTTGCAGAGGAAAGCAAAGACTATCAGAGTTGTTTTGTGTGATATTTTAATAATCTGCGGTTTCTGGACAGCTGGAACTGAATAATTAGTTGTGATTAACAAGAGACCAGCACCATTAAACTGTAATCTTTACTGTATCAGACTAATCAATGCTGGTTAGCTAAGGCTGGAAAATCATCTATGATTAGTAAGAGACCGATAACATGTCAGTGAGATCTTCTGGGAAGGATTTCCTCAATGTCCTGAGGAAGCTAAGGCTGGAAGCTAAATTCGGCAATGTGTCATCTCATGTGGTACTGATTTTGTAGCGTTAAAGGGTCACTGATTGCATTGAGGTCTTTGAGGCTTGACACTGTGAAAGGCTTGAAGTGGCCATTGCTGAAGATACAACCTCAGTTGCGGTAGGGTCCCTGTAATTGTTCCGGCCATGGAGAGAGGCTGAGATTTAGTACCAAAAAAGTTTATTGGTAAAAGTGTAGCCTCAGTTACAGTGGAGACCCCAGCGTATTAGAGGTGCTGGAAGATGATGGAATGGCAACAGTGTAGCAGCTATGTACAGGAACCACACACAAGACAAGCTGTATGTGCTGTGGATAGCAGAACCAGAAAGGTGATGCTACCCAAGTCCTTTAAAGCTCAAAAGATCATGAATGAGTTCTAGAGTTGGACTCAGAGCTATCCACACTGTTGGAGTTTGATTTGACTTGGATCTGAATGTGTCTGTGGGCTGCTTTTTCCATCTTGAAATAAGAAGATATATAACTTATTTTTATTTTAGAGCGGCCCATAGTTGAGAACTCTGGATTCTTTTGTTGGTGGTGGGTTTTTTGTTTGTTTGTTTGTTTGTTTGTTTGTTTGTTTGTGACAGGGTTTCTCTGTGTAGCCTTGGCTGTTCTGGACTCACTTTGTAAACCAGGTTGGCTTCGAACTCACAGAGATTTCCCTGCCTCTGCCTCCTGAGTGCTGGAGTTAAAGGCATGTGCCACAACACCTAGCTGATTTTGGACTTTTTAAAAACTATTTTTATTTTTATTACAGTTTATTCACTTTGTATACCCCCTGTACCTCCCTCTCTCCT
This sequence comes from Meriones unguiculatus, assembly GCF_030254825.1. Classification (NCBI taxonomy): domain Eukaryota; kingdom Metazoa; phylum Chordata; class Mammalia; order Rodentia; family Muridae; genus Meriones; species Meriones unguiculatus. The sequence goes on from NC_083366.1 coordinate 33,052,261, forward strand.
CCCTTCCCAATCCCACTCTCCCTCTTCCCCTCCCGTGTCCCTTTCCCAGTCCACTGATAAGGGAGGGTCCTCCTACCTTTCCCTTTGATCCTAGTCTATCAGGTCTCATTAGGAGTGGCTACATTGTCTTCCTCTGTGGCCTGGTAAAGCTGCTCCCCCCTCAGGGGGAGGTGATCAAAGAGCAGGCCAATCAGTTCATATCAGAGACAGTCCCTGTCCCCATTACTATGGAGGCCACTTGGACACTGAACTGCCATAGGCTACTTCCATGCAGGGGTTCCAGGCCATCTCCATGAGTGGTCCTTGGCTGGAAGAATGGATACAGAAATTGTGGTACATCTACACAATGGAATATTATTCAGTGATAAAAAAAAAAAACAAGGAAATAATGAAATTTGCAGGTAAATGGTGGGAACTGGAAAAGATCATCCTGAGTGAGGTATCCCAGAAGCAGAAAGACACACAGGATATATACTCACCCAAGTGGATAGTAGACATATAATATAGGATAAACATACATCTGTACACCTAAGGAAGAATTTGGACTTTTTAAAGAGATCTTGAACTGTTGTTTGTTTGTTTTATTTTGTTTTGTTTTTTGAGGCAGGATCCCACTGTGTAGCTCTGGCTATCTTCTAGCTCACTGTGTAGATCATGCTGGGCTTGAGGTCTTGAACTTTTAAACTATAAAAACTTTCCAAAGACAATATGACTTTTAAAGTTGGACTGTATTTTATAATATGGTATTAATGTAAGAACTTGAGGACAAGGTAGTGATATTCTGTGTGTCAAGACGACAAGAGTTCCATTGTGCTGGTTAGTTTAGTCAAAAATTAGAGTCACCCGGGAAGAGGGACCCTCAGTTGAGAAAAATGTCTCCATCCAATGGCCTGTGGGCATATCTGTGTGGCATTTTCTTGATGAAGAAGGCCAGCCTACTGCTGTAGGTGGTACTTCCCCTCAGCTGGTGGCCCTAGATTGTATAATGAAAACAGGCTGAGCAATCCATGGAGTGCAAGACAGTAAGCAGCATTCTTCTGTGATTGCCTCAGTTCCTGTCTTGGCATCTATTAATGTTGGACTGTAACCTGTAGGTTCAATAAACTTTTCCTTCTGTGAGTTGCTTTTGGTCAATGTTTGATCACAACAACAGAAAAAAAAAAAAAAACTAGCATAAGCCTCTTTCTGAAATATACTCAGACGAGATTACCAAAAAAAAGGAGAAGATGTAACAACAGGCCTGTAATGTAAGTTGGGAAATCAAACCCTATCATTTCACCTAGGAGGGGTTCACATTAGACAGCCCCCCCATCCTTAACAAACTACTTGTCCCCACAGACAAATAGTCCTTCTTCTCTTTACTTTTCTGTTTTTTTTTTTTGTTTGTTTGTTTGTTTTGCTTTTTGAGTCAGGGTCTCACTCTGTGATATAGGCTGGCCTCAAATTCACAATTTTCCTGCCTCATCTTCTCAAGAGCTAAGAGATGTAAACTAGCATGCCTGATTCAAGTAGTCCTACTTAATATATTATATGGAGACTCCTCATTAATTAGCCTCTTGACGACTCACGTAGCTTTGGGTTTGTCCTGACCTTCAAATAGTAGATGACACTGGTAGCACTTTAATCCAGGCAAGCAAAGGACTTTGATCCATACTGACTTGATTAGGGTTTCTATTGCTGTGATTAAAACACAGTAACCAAAAGCAACTTGAGGAGAAAAGGGTTTGTTTCAGCTTAGAGTTCCACATACAGTCTATCACTGAGGAACTCAAACAGGGCAAGAACCTGGAGCCAGGAGCTGACAAAGGCCATGGAGGAGTGCTGCTTATTGGCTTTCTCCCCATCACTTGCTCAGGCTGATTCCTTATAGCAACCAGCATCTCACAGTGAGTTGGGCCCCCCGACATCAACCACCAGTAAGAGACTATACCATAGCCTTGCCCACAGATCAATCTGCATTTTCTCAATAGAGGCTTCATCTTCCAAATGACTCTGTTGACATAAAGACTAGCCAGCACAGAGATGTAGTGAAGATAGAATTTAATATAGAAGCAAGTTAATCTTTGTAGCTTCTGCTTTGTAAGCATTGGTTGGGAGACACAGTGCATTTGGATGAGGTCGGTTGGTTGATTCTTGAGGGTCTTGTAGCTGTGGGTACTATATTTCCAGCAACCTCAAATTTATTATCTTGAAGAAGTAAGTGTGCACAGTGTAGAAAGAACAATTGGAGTCCCACACAAGAGAAAACTGAAATTCAAGAAGAATTCTCTGCACCTCCCTATAAATTGTAACTGAAGTATTATTAGCTTCCCATGCTCTGGGTATAAGGAAGAGGAGAACTCCAGAGCTGGGCTCTTCATAACACCAACTGAAGATTCCTGATAAATCTCAGCTCTCCCCCAGTTATTCAAAAGTCCTCACAAGCCCCGAGAGAGGAAAGAACTAATGCCTTCTGCCTTGTCAGTTCTACTTGAGAAGTGCCTAAAGAAAACCAGCTCCCTATATGAAGTAGTTGCTTTGGTCAGCACCACATCACTGTAAGGTAGTCAACTCTTTAAAAGAAAAATTTGGCTGAAGAGATGGCTCAAAGGTTAAGAGCACTGGCCTTTCTTCCAAAGGTTCTGAGTTCAATTCCCAGCAACCACATGGTGGCTCACAACCATCTATAATGAAAACTGATACCATCTTCTGGCCTGCAGGCATACATGCAAACAGAACATTGTATAAATAATAAATAAAATAAAAATCTAAAAAAAAAAAAAAAAAAGAAAGAAAGAAAGAAAACAAAACATCACTGGGGCACTGTTTTCAGAGGGTTGTTGAGTTTGTTGTTTTGTTTCCTATTGTTGTTTTTTCATTCCAAGGCTGGTTGGAGCCATTGCTCTTGGCTGGCAGAGAGGTAGCATTCCATGGCAGAAGCTTCACAGAGCAAAAGTGTTCATCTTGGGAGAAGGAATTGAGAGACCAGAAGGAAAGGGACCAGAATCCTATTGTTCCCTTCAAGGACACAACCCTAATAACCAAAAGATCGCCTTCTAACTCCTGCATCTTAAACTCCCCACCACCTCCCAATGGCACCCAGCAGTCTGTGCTATTAACACATGGATGGGCCTTTGGGGAGCATTCTGAGTCCAAGATACAGCAACAACCCAAAAGAGAAGTGGAGGGCTCTGTTCTCCATCCTATAGGATTTCCTTATCCTGATGGCAGCAAACATGAACTGTTTTCTTTACCTTTACACTGATCACATTTCTTGAGAAGAAAGCGGAGAAATACATGTGACAAGCTTAAGAATGAATATGACCTAAGCCGTTTGATAAAGGTGCAGTTAATCACCGATAGAAATAGAAGCCAGCGTGTTGTTCCTATTTCCTGTAATTCTGTGAAACAGTGTAAAGCATGTACCCATACGTTATTTAAATGAATCATTCCTATGACAAGAATCTGAGTGTGTTGCCAATCCTTGGCCATTCCTCAGGGACTGCCAGAGAGAGCTGCTACTGACAGCTTTAGGTTGGACTTCAGCTGGTATGCTTCCCTGATAGTTTTTTTTTCCCATTTGTAACTCGTACTACATACCTACACACACACACACACACACACACACACACACACACACACACACGCACGCACGCACATCAAACTTATTCTGAAGATAAATAACATGTTGGAGTCATTGGGAATGAGAGGCATAAAGAAACATAAAGGAGATTTAGTGAGCCATCTCCTACCCTGCAAACTCCACAAGTTTCAGAACTGACACCCATTATTTTAAATACGATTGTCCTGGACTGGAGCCAGAGCACCCAAGACTCTTTCTGGAGAGCACCATTAAATGCATGAGAATCAAAAGAAGGTAATTTCCCAGCTATAATCAGACCTTCATTACCAGCTCTTGGGGGGTAATTAGCCTCTTCCTCAGAATTGTTTCCTCTCTTTCCATCACGCCACCTTACATCTTTTTTATGAATTACCCTCCAGGAAGCACAGCATTTAGCATCCCCTCCCCCACCGCCGCAGACCTCTGCATTTCCACACTTCTTTAGGAAGATAACAGCTATGATTTACATCTGTCCTTTTCAAACAGTCCTCCAAGCGCCAACTGTTCAAGGATACCATTCTGCTTCTAGTCACTGCATGCTAATGGATGTAAATCTGTAAGCAGTTTTTGGAAATTATTAGAAAGGAAAGAATATGTCATTTGTTGGAGTGTCGATGAGGCAGAAGATACAGAGGCTCAGTCAGAAAGCCATCCAGGCAGCTGCTCGGAGTGCCTCTGTGGATGCCACCACGTTAATGGGGTCCACATGTTCTAAGAGCTACAGCTCAAGCAAATGAGGGCTAAAAAGTGGAATTGACAGTTTTCCACAGTGTATAAAGCCCAAGGAAAATAGCTCATACTAATAAAACTCACACCCACACAAAAGTGGTTGTAAAATCAAAATCCCTGCTCACTATTTTGTTTGGTAAAAGGGAATGTCTGAATAGACCCATGTTTCCATCAGCTATCAATACACTTTATCTTCGTAAGAAAATCCTCCCAGGAAGCCAAAGGATGAAATATTGTCCATGCATGGTTCTGGAGAGAATGATCAGCAGTTCAGATTCTGGATTCATTCACTGAGTAGTATTTTTAAAAAAACGAAACAAAAACAAACAAATAAACAAAACAGGAACGATGAGTCAGCAGCACTTGCAGCAGCTCCTTCAGAGGATCTGAGTTCAGTTCCTAGCCACACGTAGCTTCGATTTGCAGAGGGTCTGATGCCCTCTTCTGTCCTCTGCAGGCTCTGGAATGAGGTGGCCCCCACACACATTAAATAAGTAAATCTTTTTTTAATATCGTTGAAGCAGGGACTCACAGAAGCAGCTTCACTAGCTTTGGGAAACATCTTAGGCTCCTTACAGAGCAAGCTAGGAATCTACCCTTTAGCAAGCTCTCCAAGTGAACCATACGCCTGCCAAAACCTAAGAGCCACTTGGCTTAACGGGCATGGAGCTTGGAAGAAGAGCTGCACAGAACATCCATTCATGGAAAAAGCAGTAATGCATCCATCTATCCTTTGCAAGAACACAGAGCAAAACAACGCTCTCTTCCTGAAGCGGCTCTCTTAACTACAAAAAGTGCAGAGAAATCTTAAAGGCAGTGACAGCCCTTGGTCATGCTTATTGTTAGACACCTGGTGAAAATCCAGGCTCACTTAAAGAAAATAAAAAAAGAAAAAGGAAACTGAAAAAGGCTTTCAATGAAGACATAAAGTATCATGAAAAGACTTTTAATAAACGGTGTTTATGTTAGTCAGTCCCAAACGGTGGATAATGAAAAAGGCTTATGTTGACTCACAGATTGAGATTTCAGCAGTGTTTACTTGTCCCGAAGGCTTTTGGACTGTGATGGTATATCACATGGAAACACATGGTGTATCAAAACTATTTACCTCACAACCCAAGTGTGAAAGAGTGAGGAGGAGGCCAGGGCCACACATCTCTTCTAAGGACACACCTCCAGCAAGGTTTTTAGCACTTGACAATAGCGCTTTATCTACTCAAGGCTATTTGTTGTTGTAAATAAAAATGAGTGTTGGACTATATGTTTATTATCAGCCCTATAGTTATTGTGGTGGTATTATTTGACCCGCTATCACAAATAATAAGACACAAACACCTGTTAGATTTTATATTTGCCTTATTACCTTGGACTGGGCAGGTATTTCTGCCTGTGCTGTCTCAAAAACCTCATCATTCATCTCCCATCCAATGCCATGCACCTTAATCATCCCTATCTGACTACCTTCCATCCGTAATCCCAAGATACATGCTTGTATTCTTCATCTGGGCCTTTTTACTTCTTTATTGGAGTCCTTCCTCCCTGCCCATGTGGTTCTTTCTCCATGGTAACCCATCATGGCATCTTCCTCCCTCCTCTCTTCCTGCCCATCTTTTTCCAGTGATTCTCCTGTCCTCTAAATCCCAGAAACCTGTCCACACCTACTCCATTCTACCCTGCCCAGGAATAGGCCATTTAATCAGCCAATCAGGTAGGTTTATACAACAAGGGTAGGTGTAGGCAGGCAGTAACTAGTATCAATATACAAGCATCAGACCAACCCCCAACAGCTATTCAATTTCAAACTAAAGCCTGAACACATGGGCTTTTAAAAGAGACACTTATAGCAGAAGAATATGAATAGTCAGATAGATGAGATATGGGGGTCTTTACAGTAAGGTAAAATTGGTGGCTATGTAAGTATTCCATTCCAGAGAACTGGTTGAGCCATTCAAATTGAAGTTGGTAAGTATATTTTCATTTTGTTGTCTAACCTATGGATTTGCTCTGCTGTGGTTTAAGTTTGAAATCCCCGCCAGGGATGATCTGTTTGACACTTCATTCCTGAGTGATGACACTTGGCTGGGAAGTTGTGGAACATTTGGGACATGGTGATGGCTTGGCAGAGGCAAGTAGGTCACTCTGGAACACACTTTTGAATATACAGCTTTTGGTTTCAGGTGATGGTCTCTGCTTCCTGGTCAAAAGCAGTGTGAGATGTAGCGGTCACATAATCCTGCAGCCCCATGCTTTCTCTGCTGTGACAGACTATACTCTCTGAAATTATTAACCACAATCTTTGCTCCCTCAGACAGTTTTTGTTAAGTCTTTTGCTCATAGCAGTGAAAATGTAACTAATGCACTGTCTTTAAACAAAACATTAAGCAGCCTAATGTAAATTTGCACAGTCTGGACTGAAGTGAGGGCTTCTAGCCACCTCTCTCGAGGTTCCCTCTGCAGGAACTCTGGTCCTTCTGGGTGTAGGAAGCCATGTGAAAGCACCTGTGGTGAAACAAAAGAGAACACTATGGAAAAATCCTCACACTGCCCTATTAAGTGAAAGGAACCTCTTTAAGACCCAGGAAGAAAAGTCATTGGAAGGTTGTCTACCAAGATGACCTTCCTGGACACCTCAGCCCAATGAGTGGACAAAGGGAGAGACTTGAGATCTGCCATTCATGGGGGAGATGTACAGGTTCCAGTGACCACAGGAGTCCTTGCCAGATTCTCCTGAGAAATAAAGGGAGTGGGTCCAATGGCAGGTACATTGCAACCTGAGTTCACAAGGGATTGGCAAATCCATTTTGGTTTACCTCTTAAGAAAGCTATATGCACGGAGTACAGAGGAGTATACTGCAGCAGCAGCAGCATCGCCATTATTATTATTATTTCAGTTTATTTATTTTACATCCCAAGGATGTCCCTCCCTCCTTTCTTCCCAGCCCTCCTCCTTCCCCTTCTTCTCCCTTCCCCCCATATTAACCCTCCCCAGCACATCAAGTCACATCAGGACTGACCATATCTTCATCCCCTGAGGCAAAGCAACACAGCTCTGCCAGGGAGAGTGATCCAAAAGCAGACAATAGAGTCCATGTTAGAAACAGCCCCCCTCCACTCACCAGGCACCAACCTGCCCATCGGCCACATATGTGCAGGGGCCTAGGTCCAGACCATGCATGCTCCTTAGCTGATGTCTCAGTCTCTGTAAGCTCCCATGGGACTGGGTTAGTTCTCTGTTGGTCTTCTTGTGAGGTTCCTGTCCCCTCCAGGTCCTTCCATCTGTTCCCCAACACTTCTATGGGACCTCCGGAGCTCCTACCCATGCTTGGCTGCAAGTCACAGCATCTGTCTCAATCTGTTGCTGGCTGGAGCCTCCCAGATGGCAGTCAAGTTAGGCTCCTGGCTGCACGCATAGCAGAACATCATTCATAGTGCCTCGGCTGGCTCTCTACTGTGGGGTGGGTCTCAGGTTGGGCCAATTATTGGTTGGACTTTTCCTCAGTCTTTGTTCCCTCCTTACCCCTGCACTTCTTGTAGGCAAGGTAGGAGTATACCACTTTTGAGGATTTTTTTCACTCAGCATAATTCTTTGAAGACTGATATTAATATACATTAGGTGTGTGTGTGTGTGTGTGTGTGTGTGTATTATTCAGGAGAATCAAAGTCAGAACTCCAGCATCCTAAGTACATGTTCTACCGCTGAGTTAGACACAAAGCTTCAGTTTCTTTTTTATTGTTGAGTAATAGTCCATAACAGAGACATACTCCAGTATAAAAGTATACATCTGTTCACTGTTAAGGCCTTCAACTAACAGCGCCACTATGAACAATCACCTACAAAGTTTGTATTCATTTTTATTTCTTTGAGGTCAATGCCAAGAGTGTAATTGGTAGGTCACATGGCCATTGCATGGGTAGCTGATAGGAAACTGCCAAGCTGTTTTCCTGAGTGTCTGAACAATTTTCCTCTACCAACTTTAAGAAAAAAAGAATGGCTTATATTTTATGGACCCTTGATTATATTAGGACATCTTTCTATTGCTTCATATATGTGATACACTGACACAGAAAGTATCTTGGGTCAGGATAGATTTTTTTTGAAATTCTGTATAATTGCTTCTAATATCTTCTTAGAGTCCATGTTTTAAAGAAATCTGTTCCTAGTCTTAGTTTTATTCCTTCAAAGACCACCAGTGTGTCCTGTTGAGATATTGTATATGATATCTTCTTTGCTCTGCTTAAATAAAAATATTGCAAGATAAGTTCTCAAAGTCTGTCTTCAGTCACATTCCATGAAACTGTCTGTTTTTAGGCCTTGCCTTCCCGTTATGTTTTGACTATTGCTTCTCTTCTGGATACCATTCTCTCTCTCCTGTATCATACCCCTGGCCTTTCCCTGTGCATCCTGTCTCTCCAGACTGAGGAAAATATCTTAACTCTTTCTTTTGCATCAGTGATGCTCTTGTCCACAGTGTCAGTCTAGCTTTGACCACTTTTAATCAGATTTAAATTCTGTGACTTTGATTCCATTTCAAATATTCCATCTCTCATACAGTTTTCACTCCATATCATCTTGTCACCTTCACCTCAGAAAATACTCTCATTGCATCCCTCTGAAATCACTTCAAAGATCATGTCAAGAGTTATTGAAAGTGCTTCTTTTTCAAACTGTTTAAAATAAATCATTTTCAAAAGCATTCTTCAGCCTGACATCTCAAAGTGGCATTTCTTTCTATTGAATTGTTTTTAATTGAGAAAAAGTTAACATAACATAAAAGTCACTAAATTTTTCTTTCAGTGAACCATTTAGTGGCTTTCAGCCATTTTGACACTGTATAATTTCTCCAGCCACTGCTGAGCTTCGGACCACTTTTGCCCCCCAAAGAAATCCTATACCAATCAAGTACTTTCTTTCCACCCCTCTCCCACTCATCTGCACTCTGTCTGTGACTTCACCTGTTTTGGTTGTTTCATAAAAGTTCCATCATTCCATTGATTGTGTTTGGCTTCCTTCAATAAATATGTTGTTTTGCAGTACCTTTATAATGGACACAATTGTGAGTGTAGTTTTAAGTTCAGAGCAAAATTAGACTGAGTATGCCAGATTTCCACATAGTACACTTATCCGTGAGGGAAAACTTTCAAAATGCTAGTGAATGCTTAAAATTAGTCACAGGAGTAAAATCTCTCTATGCACAACAGGCACCATGCTTCTCTTTACAGGTAAACTGCCACCTCCTCGGTTGCAAGGAGAAATTTATAGCTTCTCTTTGGCATATCCAAGTTGCCAGCCTCACTGCTCTCATGTACGGCAGTTGTTATCTAGATAAATAAGGGTTATTTGAGCACAAGCCCTGTAATAACGTGATGTTTGATCTGATATGGAGGCGGCGACTCTAAGTGATTAATAGGAGGAGACTGTGTGCAGCATGAATACGTTGAACGGAGGAATGGTTTGCCTCCCGGGCAAGACAGAGGAGGGGACTACTCTTCTTCCTCCTCTATGTATAGCCAGCCCTGTTACCAACAGCCAAATATACCTGAGTGTATATTTACTGAAACTCCCGAACCTATACTGACGTATCCTGATCATTCAGGACCCCCAGTTTCTGTAAGTATTCCTTTTGGGGGGTGAATTTTGTATCATGGACATATATGTGAGATCCAGCACAGCACCCTTGCTGTCCTAAGTACTGTCCTCTGTCCTGTGCCTGGTGTGGTCTCTTTGTTCATTTCCTTAAAACAGGCTCTCCCTATGTAGCTGTGACTGGCCTGGAACTCACTATGTAGAGCAGGCTAGTTCCAAACCCACAGAGATCCACTTGCCTCTGCTTCCCATGTGCTAGAATTAAAAGCCAGAGCCATCAAGCTCAGAATTATGTGCTCTTTTTGAAACATTAAGTTTTTGAGTTATCATTAGTCTGGGCAGCAAAAATCAACCTGGTCCCTATATTTGTCAAACAATAACAGAGAAGGGTCACCCCTTGTTATTTCCTTGGCACTGAAATTAACACCTTTGCTACCCTGCAGTTGTAAGGGCCACAGGGGTCATGAGGATATCTTAATCCCCTGATACACTCCTCTCACTTGCACTTTCTGACCCAAAAGCCTTCCTTATTTTCCAGAAAAAAGCAAGGTTTCCTCTCTTTCTTTCTTTCTTTCTTTCTTTCTTTCTTTCTTTCTTTCTTTCTTTCTTTCTTCCTCTCTCTCTCTCTCTCTCTCTGTGTCTCTCTCTCTCTTTACCAATTTAACTAACAGCCTGTGATACATTTCATTCTGTCATTTAGAGAAATAGCACAGGTAAAGTCTTTAACTGTTGTGCACGCTAGCAGGTAATAACACCTCACAGTGTCCTTCTGAGAATTAAATGAATGAACAGTCATTTGTTAGCAATCAGCACAGCACTCGGAACCACCTACATCAGCTGAGGCGGCACCTCTATTGTCACACACTTAGTTAGCACGGAAAAGGCCCAAGTTCAAGTCCCCAGAGCTTGGGGTGGGGTGAAGGAAAACAAAATATTACAGGGGTCATAGAAAAAAAGGATGGAAAATGTTGAATTTAAGTATAAATTTTCAATTAAATTATAAAATAATGATTACTTGTATTCCATATTTTAAGGCAGAGAGCTGTTGCTTATTTGTTTTTTTAAATTTCTTTGATTTTTGAAAGCAGTAACAACCTGTATCTGGTTTCTTTCTTCTAAACACAAAATTGTATTCCTAATCTTTCTTCCTCTACTCTCTGGAAATATCCTTGCCCATTACTATTTGAGAGTTATGTCAAATTCACCATGCTTCATGTAGCTCCTTCATAAAATGGTGGGGTTTTTTTTAGTCAGGGTTCCTCTCTTCTTCAACCTTCCACACCCGCACACCTGCACAGCAGGGGGATGAGCCTCTGGGGGTGAAGCCTACAAAGCTCCCAGACATTCTGCAAGAGACAAAGATGCCTTTGAAGGATGAGTTCCCAGTGGTCCTTCCAACTCTCCCAGTGCATGAGTCAAATGCAGTTTACTTGTCGCTTTGAGCAGGGTCCTTGGCACCGACCACTGAGGGAATGATCCTATCGAAGACGCTGGGATTTGTACCCACATTGCAACATAGACACATCTGGACAAGAAGTTAGCATGTGTGTCTTTAAAGGAAAATTATTTTCCAGGAGAAAAGTTGACAGTAGTTGGAAATCAAAGACCTTCTAAAAGCATTTTGAGGGAGTTCAAGCGGGCTGTACAAGATTAGCTATCCCACATCTTAGAGAATATGAAACGCAAAGGTCAGGGAGGCTTCTAGGGTTTGCTCATTAGGAAGAGGCCACCTGTCCTCCATAGTAGATAAAAAGTCTTCTATTGGCATCAGGAAAAGGGACTGGAAAGGAATGCTTCTCCTTATTTAGGATTTTCAAAGGTAAAAACAGAAAAAAAATGGTGCATGTAAGAGATAACTACTGTATGACGACCTATTCTGGTTCATTATCCTACCTCATCAATAGCTTGGCAGACTAATCAACCTGGCCTTGATTTTATAAGTGGCCAAGTCTCCAGGCTTGCATGCATCTAAGTTACTGCTTATTTAAAAGTATCTAATTCAAAAAATTAATGTAGAGAATTAAGTAATTAAGTTACCCAGGGACCATATAATATGGAATACTACTATGCAAAGAACTCCAGAATTGAATGCGGCTTTTTGTTTTGTTTTGTTTTCTTAATATTTGTTATTTTTATGTTCTGTCATCTCTCAAATTTCTGTTTTCTTCAATGTGTGATATCCTGGCCATCAGTATCAGTTGATTACATGAGTAGGTAGATAGTATGTGACCATTAGTTTTGCCTAACAATAATAAATTTGACAAGGGCCATATAAAGAGCATGGCTCAAAATGATTACCAGCTGAAGAGTACCACAAAATGAAAAGCATGGTATCGTTGTTTTAATATAAATAATAATCTAAAATTGATCAAATAATGTAAATTCAAAAATTGATTTTGGTGCAAATGTCTCAAAATCTAAGAAAGTATTTCCTATAGTACATTCAGAAAAATTAAAGTATTAAATCTTTTACCTACCCAAAACATCTACATCTATTTAGAACATGTATTGAAGTATGATAGTTCCCTACAAGATAGTATTTTTAAGTTGTATTAGAAGCAGCAATTTAAAAGTCTGGACAAGGTGGTAGACTGAAGGAAGAGTGAGCTGACAGAAAGGAAGAAAGACTAAAAAAGATGGTTAGACTCTACTCAGGGAGCAGATTATGTAATTTAGATAAAAGTATTCCATTCTCAGAAAACCCTCTATGAATCATTTTACTGCAGGGTTTTGAAACAACTGCTACTAATAGCGACAAGAAAGGCCACTTAACTGTTGTGAGAATACTCTAGCTGAAAAGGCACATCTTTAGCATAATTTCCATTTAAAAATGCTTCTTTCAAATGTGAATCTTTGAAGAGTAATGCTCAACTTGTGCTTTACACAATTCTATGTCATTTCTCCTGGGGGTCAAGTTTTCTCTGCCTTAAATGCTGGCAATAAGCAAAGCTACTGACAAGCCAACAAGGCCTTCTAAACCTGCTACACCAAGGGCATTCCAGCTTAATGGTTGCTGAAGTACAGCCATTAGGATCCTGCTTAACTGTCCATTGTGAGTTCCTGTGGATGCCGGACTGATGACTCCATAGGGCCATACCACCCAACATGCTATTAAACATGACTACAATTTGGTATTCATAGACTTATCACCAACAAGCTCATTGACTTTATCAAAGTTTTTCGATCAGCGTTCTTTTAAAAATATGGCTGTTACACAAGGCTCTTGACTCTGCAGAGACCCTGTATGCATAAAAGTTCCAGTTGCGAGGGCTGGGGGTGTGCTATTAGTTTGTCGTTTGCCAGTGACTGAGCTTTAGCATGGACTACATTTATACTCAACGCATTCTTTTTTCAAGATTTATTCATTTATTATTTATGGGCCTGAATGAGGTTATGTACACTGTGTGTGTGAAGGGGCCCTCGAAGGCCACCAAAAAAAAAAAAAAAAAAAAAAAAGTTCACAGATGCTCTGGAACTAGAGTTACATGCAGCTGTGAACTATGGGTCGTGGGTGCTGGGATGCAAACTCCAGTCTTTTGGAAGAGCAGCGAGTGTTCTGAATTGCTGAGCCATCACTCCAGTCCCCATGACTCATTATTTACCACTGAAATGTGTACAGAAACCAGCCCGAACCTCACTTGGTGCCGTGCCTGTGCATTTGGATTTTTTTTTTCTCTCAAGATAGCTAAGACATCATTGTTAGACCTTTTAAAGTTCACAGAGCATAATTTATAACATAAAACCTTACATACAAAGTGTTCATTTTAATCCACCCTGTAAATAATAATTACTTTTTAATAAAATGAAACATCTTAAAAGATTTATGCATTTGTGTGTGTAAGTTTCTGTGCACCACGTGCATGAAGGCACCTCTGGATGCTAGAGGGTATCAGATCTCCTAGAACTGGGGTTACAGGTAATTGTGAGACACAAAATGTGGATGGTGGGAATGGAACCCAGGTCCTGGGCAAAAGCAATAAGGGCTCTAATGGCTAAGTCAGCTCTCCAACAGTAAAAATTTCTTAAGGGTTTCTCCAAACTTTATTTCTGTAGTTTATCATTCTTCAATTCTTTGCTTTCCCCAAATTATCTTTTCTCATAAAACTACTAGTAATAGAGTGTCTGGGGGTGTTTTGCTCTCCTCAAAGAGCTGGGGTTTCCATGCAAGAGACAAGAATCTTTAAAAACAGACAGGGGAAGAGAGAGGGAGTCATAAATGGGTGGCCCTCTAAATTACCCAAATCATATTGTTCTCTGGAGTGAATCATCCCACGCAGATGCCAGATAACTAAAGCAGTACCGTACACGGAGACCCATCCAAAATATTTCTGCCCGTGAATTTCATAAACAAGCTGTCAACAAACATGCATACATAGCTCTCTTTTTCCCTGCAAAGGGAATCTCCTAAGTCATCTGACTCCGCAGAGAATTTACATGTGAATGATTTTAATCAGACCAAGCTTCTCTGTTGGCCAGAGGAGCAGAGGAATTTTCATTCCTCGGAAGAAGCTGTTCTGCCCTGGGCACAGGATGCTCCGAGCAGCTCGCTCCCACCTCAGAGGTCCAATTTTAATGCCTCGCCTCTGTTCCAGACTGAGTCAGAGGCGTACTTGCTAGCGTTCTTGTTCTCGCCTGCGCTCTTCTGTTGCAGCACGCTGCGTTCTGCCTCAGTTTTGTCTTTCCTTCGTCCCTCTTCTTTTTGATATTTTAAATGAAACATGTCTTTTTTTTTCTTTAAAACCTATTCAGCATCATGCTATCTTTGAGATTTTCCACAAATAGTCCATTTAATGGTTGAATCAATCTTTATGCCTTCAGTGAAAGATGTTTCTTGGGCAGAGCTTCCGGTCCACTTGCAAGAGGCATTTGTTCTTAGTTCAGATCTGACACCAACCTGGAGTCCTACAGCTGGTTCTCTGATATTCTGAATCATGGGCATATTAAAAAAAAAATTCATCTGCTAAGGTTTGGATGTGGCTTAAAGACACCCCTGAAGGCTCGTTGCTAGATACTTGGTCTCCCCTGTGGCAGTGTTGGGAGGTCGTAGGGTCTTTAAAGGGTAGAGCATAGTGGAAGGAGATTGGGTCATTCAGGCACTGCTCTGGGGAGGGAGTAATATAATTCTCACAGGCACAGGATGCTTTCTATAAGAACAGACTGTTATTAAAAACAAACAAACAAACAAACAAACAATCGTGATGGCTCCTGAATTAATGTAGCTGCCTGCAACATTACCAGATAATCTTTTCTACAGATGCTCCAGCCATTGTGATATTGGCTGCCTGGAGGGCCCCAAACTATGAGCTAAATAAACACCCTTTTGTAGGCTGGTAAGATGGTCTAGCAGGTAGAGACAATTTCCGCCCCGCCTGACAAGTTCAAGTCCCAGAATCCATGTAAAGGCGGAAGGAGAGGACCAGCTCCGCAGACTCGTTCTCTGACCTCCACAGGCATACCGCGGCATGTTCCCCTCCACCCCGCATCATGCGCATGCGCTAATGACAGTAGCAGTGATAATCGTTAACAATAATAAGCTCTTTTCTTCTTAGAATACCCATGCGCTAGCCTACTTAGGATCTCCCTGGAACTGATTTTGCCTCTGCTCTGCTTGTTACTGCTATGGAACTTTAGGAAGTGTTGCACAGAAAGGCTTACAAGAGGAAGACTCAGTAAAGAGAAGGCTTCCCAGAAGTACTGTGTCTTAACAAATGGATGCATTACCAGTTCTCATTCTCTAGTCCATCCTCCTTAACCTTGAATTTTATGAGAATTCCTCATGTGGGCTAGTTGTTAGCTATATTTCTACATATTACAAAGTTTAATGATAAGTCAGAAAGGGTAGAATGCAACCATTTTTAAAAGTATATTTAAGAAGGTGTCAGAGACCTTCAGTTGTTAGTGTTCATCCCATCATCCTTTCATAAAGACCAATAAAGAAAATTTAAAACAGAACTAAATAATAATAACAATAATAATAATAATAACAATAATAATAATAAGGCTTATATGTAGGCCTTCAGAAATTCTGGAGGCATTCCTAAAAATTTCCAAAAAACATATTTACTTGGAGGCAGATTGAGAAGCAAAACACTTTCTCCACCGTATGCCATAGAAATCTAAGTTTTCTCCTCACTAAATAGATAGGAAGAATGTACAGACGTCTCCCACAGTCCTCTCCTAGATGAGACATAGGTAGTTTAGATTTCATGAAAAAGAGAAAAAGAACAGCCATGTAGTTGTCACTTCCAAGGCACCAACATGCGAGAGACATGTTTGCACCTACCAGGCACATTAAATGTTTCTCTTTTTATTTGCACACCTTCTCTGCACAGGTCTAAAGACTTCCCTGAAGAATGTCTGTTTCGTGAGTCATATTCACAAGGGACCTTGTGTCTAGTTCAGATCTGTTACTAAACAGAAAAACCACCTCAACCTATAGCCGTTTCTCTACCGTGTGAATCAGGGTCAGAAACAAAAACATGCGTGGGTCTGGGCTCACTTGTGTTCTGCGTCAACAGAGGAAGCCAGAGAGAGTATATTCTGTCTGTGTGTATATACTTCTTTTCATGTAAACTGCTCCAGGCCATAACTGAGACAAGAATGAGCCCTGGGAGTTCCCTGTGCTGTGAGTTTCACCTGTCTATCTGCTGGAGACAGCCTCTATTTTTATAGAATGTTTCCTTCATTTTGGGAAAACTGACAGAGAGTGGGTGACTATTCCTATTGAATCCAGAAGAGCCAAGTAGGAAGTGCCTCTCAGGAAGAGAGGCGAGTGCATTGGCCTCAGCTGCTCTCCACCTGGAAGAAAGTTGCGCAGGTGACCAAGGTCTAGGTGGGTCTCTCTTGATTAAAATGTAATTAAACAGAAGCCCATTAAGAAGTGGCATGGGATCTATGGGAGGAGAGCCCTCGTGCAGAAAGGAGGGACTACAAGTGTTAGACTCACAGCCCAGCCCTGAAGACCGCCGCCACCAGAAGTGCAGGAACGGGTCAGATATGACAGGAAGGTGAAGCTCCCAGGAAAGGAAGAATACTCTTTCATTAAAAGATCAAAGATAAAGATGGAATACAACACTCAACAGCCTAAGAAACAGACCGGGGAGGAAACCGAAGGCAGCACAGTGCAGCTTATTCACAGAAGCACTGTGCGCCTTGTGCTGCTCAGAAAGCGATGTAGCAGTGTGAGTTAAAATGCTTTGTACTCATACGAGCCCCGTGGGCGTCCTGTGCAGCTCACACAGGATAGCGGAGTTAAAACACAGACAGCAGAAGGGAAGGTAATCTTATTCTCCTTAATTTTCTCCATTATCTATGTTTTCTGCAGTAAGCACTGTGTCATTAATAGGAAAACTAAAGGTAATAGATAGCAATCCTGTGTTTTAATTGTAAAAACAATATAACAATGTAATAAAAATCTTTTTTTTTTTTTTTTTTTTTTTTTTTTGAGGCAGGGTTTCACTGTGTAGCCCTGGCTCTTCTGGAACTCACTCTCTAGACCTGGCTGACCTCAAACTCAGAACTCTGCCTGCTTCTGCCTGCTGGGATTAAAGGAATGTGCCACCACACCTGACAATTAAAATAATCTTAGTAATAAGAAAGGTGCGTATGATTTAACTACCCTGATATCATTTCATAATGTCATTTCTTTTATATTTATAGTCTCTCTATATGTTTTTAAATGCTGCACATAGGCTTTTAAGTAAAATTTCAATTTATGTTACTTAGGGATTTGTGTTCATTTTATTTTACTGCATAATATTTTATTGGTTTTTAGACAATTTCACCTAATACTTGAAGGAAAATAACTATGTTCACTACCTACCTGCTCACTTCTCCATGCCTTTCTTGTTCTTGAGCCCTGATCCCTGCCAGTCTCCCTAATCTTCATGTGCATTTGTGGGGCCTTAAATGAGAAGGGTCCCTATAGGCTCATATATTTGAATACTTGGTTCCCAGTTAGTAGAACCGTTTGCAGGTGTGGTCTTATTTGGGGAGGAGCTGGTAGCTCGCTCTCTGCTTCCCCTCTGTTGTATGAGATGTGAGCCCTCACCGTTCCTGCTGCTGTGCTTTCACTCTGCCATCATTGATTGGACCCTCTGGAACCGTAGGCCCAAGAACGTGCTTTCTTATAGAAGTTGCCTTGGTCATGGTGTTTTATCACAGCAACAGGAAGGTAACTAATATATTATTTATGGGGGTGGTATGTGTGTGCAGGTATATGTGCACACGTGTATTATATGTGTGTGCATGTGTAACTGTGCACATGTGTGTGTGTGTGTGTGTGTGTGTTTGAGCCACTGAGTTTTAAACAAGGGCATCTTTATGAGCACGAGTTTGGAACTATCCATTGAGGATGGGTGGATTCAGTACATAACTAAAACAGTCATTCCTCCTCTCCTAAAACCTATCAATAGCCAATAGTTCATCTCTAGCAGGCAGAGCAAAGAGCCCCACCCCGTTCCATGACTGGTTGTTGACAGAGACAGATTTGCTTGGGCCCTTTACTGGTAACTACGGTTGTAAGCAAACTGAAAATACCACAAACCTTAAAGGAATCCCCTTCTCTTAAACAACTAGTGAGCCTGGGGAGACCGACAGCTGAAGTGAGGGAAATGGCACTCGGTCCTCCCTTCCAGAGTAAGCGCTTGATACTGGAGCAGAAGCAACACCTTTCAAAGCTAAATATTTTGAAATGCAAGAGGAAGAATTCGGAGAGAAGAAAAGGCTTAAAAAGAACCAGAAAAGGCAAACATGGAAGGAAAGAAGGCAGCATATCTGGCCAGAGGAGAGGCTGAGAAGAGTGTGGAGAGAGGCCAGACTCCCATGCTCAACTCCTCCAACACGGACCAAAGAAATGCAATGTGATTTCAGGCTGGAGGAGAGAATCAAAGGGACATGGAAGGAATCCTCGGGAAGGGATCAGTTAGCCAAGCTCAGGATCGTCACAGTTCAGTGTGCAATGTGCATGGAAGGCCAAAGGCAACCATCCATTGAAAACTGCCCATACGTAGTCCTGGGAGATACCCAGAGCTCAGGCAGTAATGACTTCTTTCTACCTGCAAGACTTGAACAGCCCCTCTCAGTGGGTGTATGATGTGACAAGCTGAGAGAGTATTACCACTAAGACATCCATCCATGACTTTCAGCAAAGTGCTTTACCTGGGCCCGAGAAGTAGAGTTACTCAGATAGAAATACTTGAACAGGGGGCTGCAGGAAGTAAGAAACAGAGTAGGGTGAGATAGAGAAGACAGGCAAATGCATAGGTTACTTTTCTGAAGTGTGCCCTGGAAAGACCCTATCCTTCATCTAAGAGTAATTTTAGACGACGCCATGGGGAAAGAAGCAGTGAGTCAGGATGTAAATAAGTATCTTAGAATCTAACAGAATCTAGAAAGACACACATCTTCCTGGAAAGAGTGTGTGTATGCCAGGGATAGTCACAAGCAAGTCTATCTCAGTAAAACTTCAGGACTTCACAGAGTAAAACAAAAACATTAAAAGTTAACATTCTAATTAGAGGAAATCAACTATTCATTTTTGAAAACTGGCCCTGATGGGTATAACATGTTTCTTACAGGCAAGAATGAAGGCCAAAGTCTAGGAGGTAACATCTTTACAATACTGAGATGAAAGAAGGAAGGAAGGAAAGAAAGGAAGGAAGAAAAGGAAGGAAAGAAGGAAGGAAGGAAGGAAGGAAGGAAGGAAGGAAGGAAGGAAGGAAGGAAGGAAGGAAGAAAATTAGCAAAACAAAATAAAGCCATTTCAGTTTAAAAATTAAAATCACTAACCATAGACCACCACTGGAGAAAGCACAAAGGGCTGGGATTGAGCATAAAGTACAGTAAATCAAAGGAGAGAATGTGATGTAAGCAGCAATGACAGGGACAGCTAATGGCATGATGCAGTAGTAAATTCAATTAATGGCTTACCAATAACACAACAACGTAAAGACTTATTTTTTTTATTAAGCAAATAGGTAGGGCCAGTGAAATGGCTCAGCAGGTGAGGGTGGCCACTGTCAAGGCTGAAAATCTGAGTTCAAACCCCTGAACTCACATGATGGAAGGAAAGGAGAGCACTGACTCCCATAGGTTATCCTCTTAACTTGTGGGGTGTGTGTGTGAGAGAGAGTGTGTGAGTGTGTGTGTGTGTGTGTGTGTGAGAGAGAGAGAGAGAGAGAGAGAGAGAGTGCCTGCTGTGCCTGTGAACGTATATTTAAAAGTACATAAATAGTTTTAAAAGACCACTGGAGAGAATTTTTAGTGTAATTATAATGCCAAAGTATTTAGTTTTCCTCAGGGACTAAATTGATTAACATTTTATTTAATATGTTACACTTGATGTTTAAATGTTTGTGCTAAAGCAAGAGAAATGGTCTTCCTCAGGGGTGAACACACCAATCCAATAATAAATGGTCAGCAATAAATGCACGAAAAATATTCATGCAAATAACATTGTACAAGCGGAACAGATAATATTTAGGAGTATATGTGTATATGTTTAAATGTGTGCATGTAATAACAATTAATGAAAAAGGAGGCCATTAATTTGAAAGAGAGCAAAGAGACATGTATGGGAGGGTTGGAAAAGAGGAATGAGAAGGAAAATAGGTACTATAATCTGAAAAACAAATTAAAAAACTTTAAAAATGTAATACAAGCTGTATCTCTGAAAATTAGAACAATTAGAAAAAGTGATCCAATTTTGCTAGATAAGAAAATAACAGATTTAAGATGAGAGAAAACACTGAAAAGATGGCAGAAGTAATTCTAATACATTAATGATCACAATGGCTGTAAGAGAGCTAATCCATCAAAGACACAAGTCAGAAGAGCTGTAAGAGCAAAAATAAGATCCAGGATACACATCTGTGCATCTTAAGTGGCACAGTGAAAAACAATATTCCAGATTAATCAGATAAAAATGGGTGTTTAAACCAGGCATAGTATATACTCTTGTAATCTCAGAACCTGAAAGATAGCCTGAGAGAGTCAGGGAGTTAAGGCCATCCTTTGCTATATGAGACCCTCTCTTAAAAAAAGAAAAGAAAAGAAAAGCTTTCAATTTACAATTTATTTTCCCTTTCCAATATAGTGGGGAAATGCATGCCAATGGAAATCCAATTTTAAAATATTTGTGCTGTTTTTAGATAATAGAATTAAATATGAAATTCTAAGGTTGATAATAAACATACTACAGAATAAGAAAATAATTTTTTGAAGAAGAATTGGTAATTCTGAGTCTAAACCCTCCTAAAAAAGTAAATGTTTCCACAACAAAATGGAAGATTTTAAGATATATTTTTCAGAAAGTAAGAAATTAAGAAGTCATTGTTTCAAATGCTTTTTGTCCCAGCACTTGGGAGACAAGGCCAGGCAGATCTCTGTGAGTTCAAGGCCAGCCTGGTCTACATACAGAGACCCTGTCTATTAAAACTAAAAATAAAAAATAAAAAACAGCTCTAAATAAATTTGAAAATTGTAATCATACATCAGGACCCTCAAAAAGAGAACATTTATTTCTTTTGAAAATATTTATAAAATGTTGACTTAAGCCACCAAGGAAATCCTGTGGATCTCAGGGATATAGCATTTAAGTGTAAGTGTTTTTTAACCAAAAACAATTATATTACATTTAATTTACACTTAAAAGATAAGCAAAATAGATTGCAAACTTGAAATTAGTTGGATAAGGCAGTCTCATGTAGTCCAGGTGGCCTTAGACTCCTAATCCTCCTACCTTAACTTCCCAAGTGCTAAGATTAAAAACTCATTTTTAGATAAGGCACAACTTACAGAGAAAATCTGTAACCCAAATGGTGTAAGGAAGTCTTGAGCCATGCTGTAATGCAATATTGAGAAGACATTTTCTGTCCTTCTATGAATGTATGGATACAAAAATGAAAAAGTGAGCTACATTTTCCCACTGAAGAGTCTAGAGAAAGATCAGAGTAAGTCCAAAGAAGATTTTTTTAAAAGGAACAAATAATAAAGGTACAAGTAATTTTATGAAATAGAAAAAAAAAGAAAGTACAGGTAACTGAAAGCACTTAAAGATTGTTCACAGAAATGACTAATAGAATAACTATTCACGCGGTTACCAGGACAGAGACAAAGAGGCTGCAGATGTAGAGGGAACAAAAGCAAAAAATGCTGAAGCAGAGTCTTCATTTTCCTCCTATAAGAAGCACTAGTCTGAGATAGCTCAAATCTTGTGTGTCTTTAAGAAAGACATGGCCCTTCACATTTTCTATGCTCTTATACATACAGCTTCTAAAAATAGTAAAGCATTCATTTTCAGATACTACACTAGCCAGGATCCTAGGGAAGAGCTTTGGGCTAATGTTTTGTTTGGAAGGCAGACGGATGACATTTTCACTGCTGTTTTTCCCCCAAACTCCCCTAGGAATAAGGAAAGGTTTTACGTTTTTAACACAGAAGTAAAGGAAACACACACACAGTAAACCAAAGAATCTACGTGATACAGTTCCTGGGACACTAACCTGGTACATAACTGGTTTCCCTGGGAACTTGAGGAGATGAGACCCCACAGAAACGGACACCTAGCAAACAGTGTGGGTGAGTGCCTTGGTCTCTTGTTCAGCAGAGAAAGAGACCATCCTGACCCGTTCCCCTGTGTTAGGAAGTTTTGTTTGATCTGGATTGTGTTCGGGTGGATTGTTATAACACCATACGTTGGACTGCGTGGCTTCAAGAACAGACAAATTTCTCACCGGTCTGGAGGCTGAAGTTCAAGCCTAGTGGGCTGGCAAGTTCAAAGTTCATTGAGTTGTCATTTGGCTGACAGAAGACACTAATCTCATGAGAGGGACCTGAGCCTCACAGCCTCATCTAAACATACCCACTTCCAAATATCAGCACATTATGGATAGGGTTTCAACAGATGAAATTTGAGGGACACAAATATTTAGTTTATAAAATGAGTTTCCCAGAATGAAAACAAGGAACCAAATATAATTTATCTTCTTCTGATTTTCATTAAGTTCAGAAGCCCTCAAACCCAAATTGGTTGAGAAAAATGATCCTTTGCCTTTTAAAATAAGTATTACAAAGACTCCTACCCCCATTGCTTGATTTTTCTTTTTAGCTTATAAACTAACAAAGAACTTTGCTGGGTTGTGTCCATGCCTGCAGGGGCTTTGTAGAAAATGAAGCTTAGAAGCAATGAATTAGAATATCTGGTGAAAAATACATATACAGCAAAGTGTTCAGGCTGCTGCGTGGGTGCTGCATGGCTGCAGTTAGCCTCTTAATTAAGCTATGAGAAAGTGATCAAGAGGCTGAACGTGTATGTGAAAGAGGAGTACCAAAGAAAGATTTAGAACAAAACCCAGGGTGTGGAAAACAATCCTTCTCTAAGGAGACTGGTATGGATAGTGGGGAAGGGACCCTAAAACCATTGCCCACAACATCCTAGACCCAGGGTTCCTGAAAGGCAGAACAGTTACAAGGACAAACCCTGGCTAGGCTCTAGCTACTCACTGCTCAAAGTACTGCGAGTTACTGCTCTCATATTGCAGTGTGCTGCTATAGAACCTAACCCGAAAGGCCCAGCAGTGGCTCAACGCCCTGCACAGGTGGCACAAACGCTAAACCTCGGCAGCATCTTCATTGTATCAGTTCTGTAGACATACCAGAATTCTGGTAGAGACAGGACTCTCCCTGGATCGCAAAGGATGGATTAAGCTGACGGGAGCCAAGGCAGAGACTTAAGGCAGGAGTGGAGCCACAAGAGAGGTCCCACTGGGACCTGTGGTGAGATCTGTAGGTCCTCACTGGGCAACAGCAGCCTGGGAGGCTAGTCAAAGTCTCCAATTGCATAGGGTAGATGCATGGGCTGTGCTTAGCAGCGATGTAGCTCACAGGTTCCCCAGGCTTTGTTTGGGTGTTCGCCCTGCTCCGGAGGGCACCGAACCAGGACGCGAAGTCAAAAGGGTGACTCTGAGCTTTAAGGTTTAGTTTCTTTTCCCATGTTTGAGGCTTATTTGAAGCCTCTTCTCCTCTTCCTTGTCTCCCTTTTGGAAACCTGTATCTCGTAAGCATATTGGAAGTAGAAAACTTGTTTAATTTTACAAGCTCATGGTTAGAGTACCTTCAACGAGAAAGGCTTTGAGTCTAGCCATAGCTGATGTACATAAATGCAAATAACAACTTTGACTTTGTCCTTTTGAGTTGGTGCTGGACCAAGTTAAATGGGACAGCTGTAGCACACCACCTACACCCAAGGTTTAGGGAACATGCTGGAAGAGAGAGAAGATAGGTCCCCTGTAAGAGCAGGGGACTGCTGTGAAATAGTCCAGACCGGACATGAATTTTCAGCAATATGGTGGCCTGCACAAGACCATAGCAGCGGACATCCTAGCATAGATAGGCTAATTTTCATTTTATTATTATCTTACCTGATTTATGAATTTGCCTTCCTACCTATAGGAAAATAAATTCCCATTTCTTCGCACAACTGGGTGTTTAGATATATATTCAACAACTGAACTTAGCTAAGCCACCATCTTTCTTTTAATCTAGCCTCAAAGCTTAAAGCTAACCCTTCAGAGAAAACATCTTTTTTTTTGTTTATATACTTGAGCTCTAGAAAATCAGCAGGTGGTTATGCTAGTGTTCAGAATATTCTGCACATGGCCCAAAGATGTAAGTGGGTCTCTATACAATCAGTCCCAGAACACCAAACCGCCTTTATCTTAATTTTTCTTCTTTTAAAAATGTTATTTTTTTGAATGCACATATGAATACAGCATATTGTCATCATGCCCATCCCTAGCCCCTCCAACCTCCCATGTCCCACCCTGGAACCCTTCTCAAATTCATGTCCGTCCTCTTCTATAATTGCGTGTACATATGCATGTACACTCAGCGTTGCTGCCGTGCACGCAGATAGAAGGCTGACCAGTTAGGCAGGGGCAAGCTCTTAGGGGACTCATTTCTGAAGAACCTGGCTGTACCTCAGCAGTCATGGACTGCCAGTAGCTCTTTAGCTAGAGGTGAGCCCTTCCCCTATCCCCATGTCCTCGGACCTCTGCACACATTCCCCTGTGCCCTAAAGGAGAAAACTGTGAGTAAATAAGTAAGGAAACAAATAAGATTCTCAGCTTCGACACACATTCTCCTTATCTACTCTGATTATGGGATGTCACACAGATTTTTTACTAGTAACAAAGTGCTGAAGTTGGTTAATATTTTCTTTCAATCCATAGCAATAGATTCAAAATCAGCCTTGCAAATATCACTCTCCTGATAATATTTCAACATGCTTTACTTTGTTTTTCTGGTTCTTTTTCTTTTCTATATCCCCCTTTTAAATTTCATTTTATTTTATTTTGTATGAATTCTCTTCCTACACATGTTTATGTGCTCCATGTGTGTGCCTGGTGCAGGCAGATGACAGAAGAGGGCGTCAGAGTCCCTGGAACTGGATTTAGGTATAATGATGAGCCATATGGCTACTGGGAACTGAACTTAAGTCTTCTACAAAAGGAATAATTTCACCGAGCTGTCTCTCCAGACCCTCTTCTGTTTCTGTTTTTGCTTTTGGTTTCATGAGATAGGGTCTTATTCTGCAGCATTGGCTCTTTTTTAAACACAGCAATCCTCCTGACTCAGTTTTCCAAGTGCTGAGTTTACAATCAGAAGCCACTGCACTTAGCCTATGCCTTATTGGGTAGTAAAATGATGTAATATATCATGAAATCTGGCATACACATGAAAGATACCATCATTGAGGTAGAGTGGAAAAGGTACAGCTCCGTTGATAGAGATGATGTAATGAAATATTCACTGTTCTACCAAGTCTACTGTCACCAAGTTTATTAAAGTAAATTCTCTCTCCCACTCTGAGCCCTTCTACACTATACACTTTGGACTTTCATCTCTTCATTTGATACTTAAAAACATCTAAGAATAACATGAAGGATTTTTCTCTTCCCTTCCCAAGATCAATTGACGTCAGCAATCACGGGACTCCCCGAGAAGACTGCCTTTTACAGGAACAGGAACAGGAACCTGTGTACTAAGTTTTGTTGTTTTTTTTTTTCTTCTTCTTCTTCTCTGTGACAAAATATGTGTCATGAACAACTTAGAGAAGAGAGAGATTGATTTTGGCTTATGGTTCCAGAGATCCCATTCCAGGACTAGCTGGATTGATGGGGGCTGGAGGTGAGTCTGAAACTTCATGGAAGAGAGGATAGTTGAGTTTCTCACTTTATGGAAGCCCGGAAGCAGAGCACTTACAGGAAGCTGGCCTCAAGGTACTCTCTTAAGGACACTCTTTGTGGTCTGCTTCCTTCAAGTTGTGCAATTCCCACAGCTTCTACCATGTCTCAACAACATCACCACACAAGGAGTCAAAGAATGACTCTACTAATGAATCAAAGCCCTCATGATCCAATCCCTCTTTGGGGGCTCCACCTTGGAACATGGAATTCCAGATCAAGACGTCAACACATGAATTGTGCAGGGAAGTGTCATATCCAAATAACAAATGAACTGCATTTTGTGGTCACTGGGGATAAAGGAGGAAGTGGGTGGCTAGCAAATGAAAGCAGCAGAGTTAGGGTATAATTTAAACTATTTTGGTAATAAAGGGAAAGAAAAATAGAGGAGTACAGAGAAAATGCATCCATAGGAACACTTTTGGTCATTTAGTTTGTTTCATGGTTGCCAAATGCGTGCACATTTAAATGTTTGTCCACTAACTGTGCAGCAGCAGCTCCCAGCCCCTCTGACATCCTGGAGGACCTCTTTCATTACTCTGGCTGACCAATAAATAGAATTATCTTCCACTTTCTTGTCCACTTGTCCACTAGCGACTCTTTCTTCTCCATTTAGCCTATACCCAGGATTCCTGTTCTGAACTGAGCACTTTGTGGTTAGCACGATACTATCCTGGCAATGATGCCTATTCAAATATGTCATTGTGCTCGGAGGATCAAACTGGAGCTGACCTGAAATCCTATGCGCAGACATACACGCAGGCAAAACACTATCATACATAAAATAACTCATTGACATGCCAATGTGGGTGAGGGAAATTCCCCATGATCCCATCCGTAGAGGCAGAGCTGCACATGGTCAATGCCTGGAGAGAGAGGAAGAATCAGTCCCCTCCAGGGCAAATTCCTACATAGGCTGTGCACTATGTAGGAACAGTCAATCCTAGACACATGTACATACATGCAAAGTTAAATGGACTCAATAAGTTATGTTTACACATGCACATATCTATGCATGTAACGATTATAATTAAGGAAAAGATCATTAATTTAGGAGCAAGACACAGGGGAGATTAGAGAGAAGAAAGGGAGAAGCGAGGACTGAGATGCAGTGCTCATATGTGACAGTTAAAAAAAAATTAAATAAAACCAAATCAGAAACAAATGTGTCACTGTATCCTTCCTGTCTTAAAAAGCACATAATTAACTGCACACAGACATCTCTACATAAGTGTCTCCCAAATATTCATTTTCAAAACTAAGTGATTTCTCCTTATTCTCAGATCTTAGAAAAATGATACCCATGTCTTCAAAATAGACAACTGAAAACCAACAGTCTCTTCTCATCTCCCTGACTATGTCTTCACAGGATTGGGTCCTGTCAAGACACATCACTTTTAAAGTGTGTCATTATCTGGTTTAAGCCATCATCATCTTCATGGGCCACAGTTGAGTGATATTTCTACTCAAAGCCAAAGGTTAGGGAAATGGAATTCTCTAAGATGGCCCACCTGAGGCTTGAGAGACTGATCGTTGTTGCTTGTTTCACCAGCTCTCGATGAAATCACACCTGCCCATTCACATTCTCAGAGTGTGTAATCATCTGGTCTACTTCTCACATGTACCAACCTCCATCCCCCTTGAGGGCTGTGAACCTGTGCTGTTCTTAGCCTAGAATTTATTTCTAGCTTCTACCTGATCCTCATCAACTCCTACTCAATATATGTGTCTCAGCTCAAACATCCCTTGTTCAAAGGCAACCCCACATTACCTTTCAAGTCAAATTAAGAAACTTAATGCTACCAGCTAAGTTCTTGTGCTGCCCTTCATTGGCAATGGCAAGTGTCTAGGTTTCCATTTACTTATTTGGTATCGTTG
Organism: Meriones unguiculatus; assembly: GCF_030254825.1. Taxonomy (NCBI): domain Eukaryota; kingdom Metazoa; phylum Chordata; class Mammalia; order Rodentia; family Muridae; genus Meriones; species Meriones unguiculatus. The sequence continues at coordinate 33,080,297 of NC_083366.1, forward strand.
TTCTTCCATACTATAATGTAAGCCCTGAGAGTGTAGGAACAGCTCAGAGCTGTGATCTAATTCGTGTTATATTGACTGTTTGTAACTAACAGTGAAATTTCCTTATCACTTAAAAAAAAACCTCAATATGAAATCCATAGCTATATTCAGTCATTATATAAGCTATGCTCAATCATGGGTTTGGTGCTGATAAGCATGGTTCACATTTGAGGAGTAACGAGGATATGTTTCAAGCACCTTATTTGTGTGCCATCTTACACACGAGCTCACAGATCATCAAGCTGGGAAGCTGATATTTAATTCACATTCTCAAAAGACACAAGGCTCGCTACAGGACAGACTGGCTTCAAACCTAGGCACTCTGGCTCCAGAGCCTTCATGCTTTGGCAGTCTTTAATTAGAAACTTCCCAATTTGTGAACCATGAATGAACTACAGATGTGCCACCAGAAATTGATTTGTTCGGCCCTGGGGCAGCCAGGCTGGTGGCCGCAGGCTTAGAGCAATCTAGTCTAGGGCTCCTCAGAGGGTGGGTGATCAGCTCTGTTGCTGCTGCCTTCTCTCTAAGTAGGCATGGGGAGCTCTGGTTATGCCATATGCTCCACTGTGGATGAGTCACACACCCTAAACTTGGGTGTCTATCTTGGCAGCACTGCAAACCAGATACCGCTGGAGTGCCTATCCAAAGAGCATGTGTGACACAGACAGCAGCCCTAGGCTCTGAGTTTTGTGGAAAGAGAAGTAGAGGATATATAGAAAGGATTCTGTTTTCATGTAATTGAGAACATCTGTCAGGCAACCACACCTACACCTAGGTGTAGGTTAGCTATTTGCAAGGTGACTACCTGGATACGGCTCACAGATTCAACTAACACGGAACACATCTTTATCTTGAAATGATTTATTTAAAGTTTTTGAATTGGGGAGATGGGAAGAAGATGGTTAAGGAGACAGGTAGTTCTTCCAGAGGATCCATTCCCAGCATCCATCCATCCATATGGTGGCTTACCATAGACTGTAACTCCAGTTTCACGGGATCCAACACCCTCACACAGATTTACATGCAGGCAAAACACCAACACATACAAAAATAAAAATAAATAAATCATTTGTAAAAAGTCTCTAAAGAAATGAGTATTAAACTCTCTTAAGGGGAGGGGGAAATTGCTTAGTGGTTAAGAGCACTTAGTGCTGTTGCAGAGGACCTTGGTTTGGCTCCCAGCACCTACATGGTGGCTCATAATCATCTGTAATTCCAGTTTCATGTGATACAACACCTCATCTGACCCCCTCGGGCTCTTGTACCCATGTAACCCATGTAGTATATATACATACAGTCTAGTGTATACATACACTCAGGAACATACAAACAAAAAATAAAGTTTACACTTTAATAAAATCTCCTAATTGGAAACTCTTTGTATCCCTTTGACACATCAAATCCTGTTACGTAGAGTATGATCACGAAATCAGGCTCAATGTTTGCCTTTTGTGTTTTTTTATTTTATTTTGCAAAAAAAAAAAGTTGCAAAAAGTGTAGCGTTTTATATCAGTTTTATACTGCTATCTTTAATAAGTTGTACTTTATTTTTCTTGCTATAGTTTTACATAGAGAAAAGAGGACCTCGGTTGCCCCCAGTGGCTTGCTTGGCCTGTTTTCTTATATAGCCCAGGTCGGCTACAGGCAATCTGATGGAGCTATTTTCTTTACTGAGTTTCCTCTTCCCATTTGAATCTAGCTTGTGTCCAGTTGACAAAATACTAACCAGGACACTGTCACACTCCTAGGATCTCTCTACGTGGGTTCCAGTGAGAAGCGGTCTGGGAATCTCCTTTGTATCACTTTGTTTGAAGAATATTTATCTTGTACACATTTTTTGGAAGAGTGAAGAGTATGCGTTCGTGAGATGTGGCTCCATTCAACACACTAGACATCTTGCAGTTACTTTGAAACGCACCGTATTCTCTCTGAGTGTTTTCTCTGTGTGCCAGGCAAGAGTGGAGATGATGGAGATGGAATGCTTGGTTTGAGCTCCAGTTTACCACTTAAATGTGTGGCACTAAGCAGGCACCCACACTCTCCATTTTGTCATATAAACGGGGACTGTGACAGGAACCAGCCCGTAATTGAAGCAAGGCACGTAAACACCTCCAAGTGATGCATGGCATATAGTAAGTGCTCCAAAATGTCCATTTTTGCTTTGTCTCATCCCTCTTTTCCTCTCTGTGTCCCACCCCTTCAGTGCTTTAGCCTAATTTAATATCATTTCGGATGACTGGTCCACCGTTCCTTTCTTTCCTTTCTTATCCACCACATACTAGACCCGAGACTGTTTTGAAACCACATAGAGCCCAACGCTAGTCTCATCTTAGTGCTTACCACAGAGCATGGCCTATTTTGTTTTCTGGTCTTCTGGTCTCCCTTGTTTTCTTGGAGCAAGCTCCTTGAGAACAGATAGTATTCTATTGGCCCATAAATTCTCAGCTTCTACTCCAAAGCCTTGTCAATGGATGATATGTAAATGGAGGAGCCCAGTGTGTCCCATTTCTGTAACAGTGACTTGGGACATCAAGAGGAAGACACCCAAGTTTGCTAATATATAGCCAAAAGTCTGATTACTGAGCTAAGTATGATATTTTCCTTTATTCTACTTTGTCCAAGATTCCAATTGACCTTATTGGCAAGAAACATGACTTCCTCCCTTTTCCATTCAAATACACCCAGCTTCCCATTTGTCACACTCAGAATTGGGTCAGAGGAAGGCTTGGGAGACTTGCTAACGACAGCACAGTAGGCAATATGTTGCCTAGAACTTCTCAATGCTTTACAGTTTGTGGAGCTGTTTGTCATGAAAGAGACTTCTCTGGCCATTTAAAGAGCCTCTGAGATGGCCTCAGAGTCAAGCTTGAGGAAGGGCAGCAAGTGTTGAACCATGCCTTTCAACAGAAGATAACTCCAAGCAACAGCTGAATTTGTCAAATTTGTCATTCTCATTCTTTCCTCAACAAGCCATCCAAGTCCATAAGTTAGTTTCCCTTGTACCTAAGTCTTGTTGCTGTTTTTTTCTTCTTCCAAGAATGAATATAGAAAAGGGAAAACAGGTAGTCTACATTACAGAGAATATTACTTTTTCCAGTCACCAAGCCCACATTCTAGGTAAGACTTCATGAAAGTCAATGCTTACGGTCTTGGAAAGAGAAAAATAAAAATAGAAACAAGAAAATTTTGTTTGTATTTTGTTTGCCTGTGTAGGTGTCCTAGTGAACATGCCTGCTGTCCACAGGGTCTATCCTGGGTTGTCTCTGAATGTATGCTTACCCTGTTTTCACATCACTAGTTGAAACTATGTCAGCACACATATAGATGGACAAGTATAACAGTTAAATCAAACCTTCAGACATAAATAAAATTTAAAACTAGATAGCTCTAATCTGAACTTCTCTCCTTCCAAGAATAGGTAACAGAGCCATCAACCAAATTTGGACCCCTGCCTATTTTATTAGAGTTATAAGTTGTGAATGATTTTATATTTTTAAACAGTTGGGAAGGGACCAGATGAGGAATAACATTTTATAACATGCGAAAATTATGATAACTATATGAAAAGTTAAATTGCAGTCTCCACAGCTAGAGAGTCAATAGAATGAAGCACCACTGTTCCTTACACAATGTCTGCATGTTCTGACAATGGCGAGCCTGAGTAGCCAGATAGAAACAATCATTTGATGACTTTACTGAGTTTCCTAGACATTGAGTATCCCTAACCCAAAAAGTTAAAATCCAAAATGCTCCTATATCCAAAACCTTCTGAGAGTTGGCATGGTGCCACAAGTGAAAAGTTTCAGCTTATGAACCTGTCTTTTATGCACAAAATTATTTAAACTAGGACATAAAATTGCCTAAAGGCTATATAGAGAATGTAGATGTGGAACATAATCCAATTTCATGTTTAGACATTGCTCTTGTCTCCAGAATATTTCATTAGGTCTAGGCAAATATCCTGCAATCTAAAAGAACCCAATTCAAAGCACTTCCGGTCACACACATTTCAAACAAGAGAGATGCTCCATCTGTTCCTTTTGGTCTTCCACAGGAAAGGCTTGTTGGCCGTGCACTGAGAGAATGATTCACCTGCAGAAGTCTATGAAAGAAGGAGAAACAGAAGTGATTCTGTCCTGGAAAATATTCTCTTGAATTCCAAGAAGGAAGATATCAGATTGATAACATATATTAAATGCATCACATTTGATTACGCTTCTGTCTCATATGCACAGCACTGTCTTTCTCCACAGCATTTACCCTGCACAATTTGCAGGGCTTTTTGCCAAGCAAGACTTAGCAGAGGGCAAGGATAGAGACAGTCCTTCCCTGGATCTCCTAACAAAATTAAACAAGTCATTTCGTTTTCTCTGATTTAAACCTCCTTATCTTCAAATTGTGGCATAGACAAGACAATCTCCATGGTCTCTCAAAGCAATAAAATTATAAGCTTCCGTGACTTCCAACATCATTTTAGGCTGTTAAGTGAGCATAGAGGCTGATAGTAGCTATGGCTTTGCATTTATGGCAAATCAGCGGCCATATTCATGATTTATTTTACTCCAGATCCTTAGTATCTCAACTCCCAATTATGTCACTATCCTTGATAGAAATATGAGCAGCTTTATGATAACTGGCTTCTTGGAAATATTTCCAGGGATACATTGAGTGAAAACAGTATAAACTTCATAGTTCTCTGGTTTATCACCATGTGAAATTTGGAATTTTCAGGGGAAAGGACAAAGAATTATGCTGGCATGTATTTTAAATAGACATTTTAAAAAAACAAGTTAAATAATAAATTTTTCAGTAACTGACATTAACAACATTGAATTTCTTTTTCCAAAGTGTATAATCCACTGACCACAGATTTAACTACAGATACAAACACTCATTGTATCTTGCTCTGGTATGTTATTTTGAGCAGAACACCTTATCTCTCCAGACTGGAGAATTCCCATAGGAAAGCTCAAAGGCAGAACCAAAATTCCATCTAGTTCATGTTTATTCCATTCTATATCACCACTGTGTCACTCCCTTTAGACGATAACATAGTCAACAAAGAGAACCTCTTCCCACAGGGAGATGGCCGTAACTAGGGCCAGATAACGCTATACCTCCCATCTCTATAGAAAGAGCTGAGTTGTAAAATATATGGAGTCAGGGTCAGTGATTCCGAATTTCTTGTTAATGCTGTGGGTGGGTTTTATGTTAACCACCATAAGAGTAAGCACAGGACCACACACCGTGACTTTATATATGGAAGTAGAATATGAAGAAACTTATTGGTGGGCTGAAAAAATGAAACATTTTCCATTAGATGTACTCCTTGAAACCTCAAGATTTTTAAAGGTAGGGACGACCTTAGTCTCTTGGTTCATGGCTGTATGTGTCATGGTCAGACAGTCTTCAGCAAGAAGCTTGGACACCCAAACCAGTGGTCTCTGTGAACAAACCTGTGGTTAAACTTAACCCCAACTCCCCAACTAGCTACATGCAGCTGCGAGCTGAAGAATGGGCGTGATTACTGATAGAGGGAAAGAATTAGAATGTTCATCTCGCCTTACTCCTGCCCCAAGACACACTGCTAATATCCTCCCTAACATTATGCCAGCAACCGCATTTACCCACAAACTTAGAAGATCCAGACAGTCATGAGGCCTGCCCCTCCTTATCCAGCTTAACAAAACCCATTAAAATGTATTGTGCAAACAACTTTAGACTAAATCTACTAAACATTAATTTATTAACCAATGGATCCAAAAATCAATATTCCAGATTAGATTTGGATTCTCAAATTTCAAGTCCAACCTTTTTGTCTTTCTATGCTTATAATCATATCCCCCAGGATAGAACAAATTCTAAGAAATCTGCCTGGTCAAGGCTGTAAGGGGATCCAGATGTGACTTTTAAAAAGAAAAGGGGAAGCTGGGTATTAGTTACATGCCTTTAATTACCAGCACTCAGGAGACAGTAATACACAGATCTCTGAATTCAAGGCCAGCCTAGTCTATATACCGAATTCAAGGCTAGCTAGGACTACTCAGTGAATCACATCTAAAAAAAAAAAAAAAAAAAAAAGGAAGGAGGAGAAGGGTGTGGCATGCTCAAGGGATGGATATTATCTGGAAAATCTTCCTGCTTGTAAGGGCTGGACAGGTCACATTGGCTATATGTAAGCCATGTTATGATTCCTGTTCATGGCGGCTGGAGATAGGGCTCAGCTGCTAACAGTTCTTGCTGTTCATGCAGAAGGTAGGAGTTCAGTTCCCATTATCCACATCAGATGCCTGTAACTCCAGCTGCTTGGACAAATGCTCCCACGTGCTCTCACGCACACACAAACACACCATGAAAATAAAAGAATAAAATGCACTGTAAAGATTCCTATTTGGGGGCCGGTGAGACGTCTTTGTTGTTAAAGTGCCTGCTATCAAGTCTAAAGACCTGAGTTCAATCCCTGGGACCCACATGGTGGAAAGAAAGAAATGACTCCACAAGTTTTCCACTAAGTAAGTAAGTAAGTAAGTAAGTAAGTAAGTAAATGTTTAACAAGGCTACCATTTCTCCCACATTATTACAGACGAGATTCTCATTCACAGGGCTTCATCTATAATCTGATCACCCAACCACTTATACGTGTCTACTGCCTTCCAACCCTGGCTCCCAAGAAATCACTCCAAAGACACCAATAGGTTCTGCTATTTCACTGCAAGACTGTTGACTCCTTACGATGATCTATAGCCTCATATTGCCTGATGCTTGGTGTTCCAAGTTGGACCAGCATGTCAACAGTGTCTATACCACCTGCAGGATCTCAGCTCACACCAGGCTTCTAAACTAGACTACACGAAGCACAGAGATCTGCCGTGATGCTTGAAATACATTAGTGCCCAACGAAAGAAAGAAAGAAAGAAAGAAAGAAAGAAAGAAAGAAAGAAAGAGCGTGCAATAAAAAGAAAGAAAGAAAGGAAGGAAGGGAAGGAGAGAGAGAGAAAGAAAGAAGCTTGCCAAATCTGACAGGCACTGTAGGCACCCTAAATCTGAATAGTGACCTTCTTTGTTAAAAACCACCCTTCTCCCTTGCCTTGACACTGAGGTAGCGTCACCGTCTTGTCTATCATCTGGGTTGTAATGGTTAGTGTCGTGTTTGCCCAGAGTGATGTTCTACTGCCTTCTCCTTTGGGTATAACATCTTTGACTGGTGGACCAAGTCTTCTCCTTCCCTGACTGTTTAAGATTTCCAAAGACTTTATCTCCAGCTCAAAGCTTCCTTACCTTCACTCCATATTTGTTTATCTAGTATATTAAAAACCATTTCTAACTCTTATTGCCACACAACTTCAAACTCAAAACACCAAAATGGCATATATTATCCTTGCCTTGCTTCTGAAAAAGTCTCCAACTTCAGTGCCCTTCAGTCTTGTGCCTCACACTGCGTTGCTGCCAACCTTATATGCAAAAATAGCAATTACCCAGAAGTCTCCACTTCTTACCCAACAAGCCAATCACCAAGTCTAAACTCCCCCATCTGGGTTTATCAGGCTTCATGTGAATTGGCTCAGTAGAGTCTTTGTGGGGACCGAGGCTATAAGCAATAGCAGCCTTGTCACCTTCATTCGAGAGTCCTCAGAAAGACAGTCCATCCAGGGACAAAACTAATCTAGAAATGGCAAGGACGAGAGGGCCCTGCCAGGGTTGCTGATACAGTCCTCTGTATCCGCCATCTTGAGAGCCTGCAGGTACTTGTAGGCTCCTAAAAAATAAAAAAAATAAAAAATAAATAAAAAAATTACTCTCGTTGAGTTTCTGTGACATGAAAATAGAGTCCCGTGAACCTCAGAAGTACGAGAGGCTAAAGTATGAGTCACCATATTCAAGGTCTGTGGTTACAGGCCAGCCTACTTGGGGATACTGGCACATAAAAGACGGAGACACATTTATGTCTATTCCCAGAAGATTTTTTTCAGAATTTCACAAAGTCCCAGACTATTTATATAATTACACAGCTCATTTGAGAAATGTTGGTGGAGACCCCTCTTTGGAAGAGAGGCTCTTTGAAATGAGGAGGAAAGTACACATGCTGAGTGGCTATGTGCAGGGTGCGGAATAAGCGTGACCTCATTCCATTCTCCAAAGACCCAAATTTTAATTCTGAGGAAATTTCAGCATAGAGGGGTTGTGTAGCTTATTCAAAAAACATATAGCCAAGGGTCAGCAGACATGGATTAGTGGTAAAAAGCACTGGCTGATTTTGCAGAGGACTCAGGTTCAATTTCCATCCAACACTATGTGGTAGCTCACAACGGTAACTCGAATTCTAGGGAATTAATGTCCTCCTCTGCTCTTTGTAGGCACCCACCACCACCACCACCACCACCACCAGCAACAACAACAACAACTATATGCACACAGGGAAAATACTCATTGACATAAAATTTGAAAAAAAAAAATTAATTAAAAACTACGTGGCCATGGCTTCAGCGCAGAATTCTACAAGACCTTCAAAGAAGTGCTAACTCCAATTCTCCTCAAGCTATTCCACAAAATAGAAACAGAAGGAACACTACCAAACTCATTCTATGAAACCACAGTCACCTTAATACCTAAACCACACAAAGACCCAACAAAAAAAGAGAACTTTAGGCCTATCTCTCTTATGAACATTGACGCAAAAATACTCAATAAAATACTTGCAAACCGAATCCAAGAACACATCAAAGATATCATCCACCATGACCAAGTAGGCTTCATCCCAGGCATGCAAGGGTGGTTCAACATACGGAAATCCATCAATGTAATCCACTACATAAACAAACTGAAGGAGAAAAACCACATGATCATCTCCTTAGACGCCGAAAAAGCATTTGACAAAGTCCAACACCCATTCATGTTTAAAGTCTTGGAGAGATCAGGGATACAAGGCACATACCTAAACATAGTAAAGGCAATATATAGCAAGCCTATAGCTAACATCAAACTCAATGGAGAGAAACTTAAATCAATCCCACTGAAATCAGGGACAAGACAAGGCTGTCCATTGTCCCCATATCTCTTCAACATAGTACTTGAAGTCCTAGCCAGAGCAATAAGACAACTAAAGGAGATCAAGGGGATACAAATCGGAAAGGAAGAGGTCAAAGTGTCACTATTTGCAGATGATATGATAGTATACATGAGCGACCCCAAAAATTCAACCAGAGAACTCCTTCAGCTGATAAACACCTTCAGCAAAGTGGCAGGATACAAAATCAACTCAAAAAAATCAGAAGCCCTCCTATATACCAAAGACAAAAAGGCTGAGAAAGAAATTAGGGAAACAACACCCTTCACAATAGCCACTAATAACATAAAGTACCTTGGTGTGACCCTAACCAAGCAAGTGAAAGACCTGTTTGAGAAAAACTTCAAGTCTCTGAAGAAAGAAATTGAAGAAGATATCAGAAGATGGAAAGATCTCCCGTGCTCATGGATTGGTAGGATTAACATTGCGAAAATGGCCATACTGCCAAAAGCAATCTACAGATTCAATGCAATTCCCATCAAAATACCATCTCAATTCTTTACAGACCTTGAAAAAAAGATTCTCAGCTTCATATGGAGAAACAAAAAACCCAGAATCTCCAAAACGATCCTGTACAACAACAGATCATCTGGAGGTATCTCCATTCCTGATCTCAAGCTGTACTACAGGGCAACAGTAATAAAAACTGCATGGTACTGGCATAGAAACAGAAAGGAGGATCAATGGAACCGCATAGAAGACCCAGAAATAAATCCACACACCTATGAATACTCGATATTCGACAAAGAAGCCAATTCCATTCAATGGAAAAAAGACAGCATCTTCAACAAATGGTGCTGGACCAACTGGATGTCTACATGCAGAAAAATGAAAATAGATCCATATTTATCACCCTGCACAAAACTAAAGTCAAAGTGGATCAAGGACCTCAACATAAAACCAGATACCCTAAATCAATTGGAAAAAAAAGTGGGGAACAGCCTAGAACTCATTGGCACAGGAGACAACTTCCTGAACAGAACACCAACAGCACAGGCTCTAAGAGCAACAATCAATAAATGGGACCTCATGAAACTGAAAAGTTTCTGTAAAGCAAAGGATACCGTCATCAAAACAAAACGACTGCCTACAGATTGGGAAAGAATCTTCACTAACCCTTTATCTGACAGAGGACTAATATCCAGTATATACAAAGAACTAAAGAAGCTGAAAAGCAGCAATCCAAGTAATCCAATTAAAAAATGGGGAACAGAGCTAAACAGAGAATTCTCGACAGAGGAATATCGAATGGCAGAAAAACACTTAAAGAAATGCTCATCCTCATTAGCCATCAGGGAAATGCAAATCAAAACGACCCTGAGATATCACCTTACACCCATCAGAATGGCCAAGATGAAAAACTCAAGCGATAACACATGCTGGAGAGGTTGTGGAGAAAGGGGAACCCTGCTCCACTGCTGGTGGGAATGTAAACTGGTACAACCACTCTGGAAAGCTATCTGGCGCTTTCTAAGACAAATAGGAATAGTGCTTCCTACAGACCCAGCTATACCACTGCTAGGTATATACCCAAAGTTTGTTCAAGTACACAAAAAGGACACTTGCTCAACCATGTTTATAGCAGCTCTATTTGTAATAGCCAGAACCTGGAAACAACCCAGATGTCCATCAACGGTGGAATGGGTACAGAAATTGTGGTATTTTTATACAATGGAATACTACTCAGCAATCAAAAAGGAGGAAATCATGAAATTTGCAGGCAAATGGTGGGATCTAGAAAAGATCATTCTGAGTGAAATATCCCAGAAGGAGAAAGACAAACATGGGATATACTCACTTATATAGACCTATAAGATATGATAAACATAATGAAATCTATACACCTAAAAAAGATAATCAATTGAGCGGACATGGGGTAAGATGATCAATCCTCATTTAGAAAGACAGATGGGATGTGCATTGAACGTATGACAGGAGTCTACTGAGCGCATCTGAAAGACTCTAACTAGCAGTGTTTTCAAAGCAAAGACTCATGACCAAACCTTTGGCAGAGTACAGGGAATCATAAGAAAGAAGGGGAGTTAGTCTGATGGGGAAAGGATAGGAGCTCCACAAGGACCAAATATATCTGGGCACAGGGTCTTTTCTGAGACTGACATTCAACCAAGGACCATGTATGGATATAACCTAGAACCTCCACTCAGATGTAGCCTGTGGTAGCTCAGTAACCAATTGGTTTCCCAAAGTGAGGGGAACAGGGACTATTTCTAACAGGAACTCAATGACTGGCTCTTTGGTCTCCCCACCCCCGAAGGGAGGAGCAGTCCTGTTAGGCCACAGAGGAGGGCTTTGCAGCCAGTCCTGAAGATACCTGATAAAACAGGATCAGATGAATGGGGAGGAGGTCCCCCCTATCAGTGGACTTGGAAAGGGGCACGGTGGAGATGAGGGAGGGAGGGAGGGAGGGAGAGAGGGAGGGACTGGGAGGGAATGAGGGATCGGGACACGGCTGGGATACAGAGTTAATAAAATGTAACTGATAAAAATAAAATAAAAAAAAATTAAAAAAAAAAAAAACTACGTGGCCAAAAAAGACAGAATACAGGCTTTACGGCCAATAGAAATACAGCAGGAGAACACCTAAATATTCCTTTGATGGGTTCTCTCATGGAATGGGATGGGATGGGAAGTCTATGTCTAGCCCAAACCAGAGACTCGTAGGAAGTCAGTGGCACTGAGTCTGTGATTGTGGTGGGCGAGTCATTTCCTCTAGGCAGCATGGATCTCAGTGTCCATTCCTGCTCCAGAACAGGGTGAAGTTGGCAGTACCCCCCCATGCCTCTTACAACCCTAAAACTTGTCCTTAATTTCTAACCATGCCTCCTTAAAAGTGGATACTTTCCTTTTGGGTTTAGGATGCACACAGAAATTTAATCATTGCCTTGGCCTTTTATTTTGGCAAGCTTGAATGGGTTTTCATGGTTATTCCTCTTTGAGGGCGTATACTCTTGTTGGCTGTTTTTCTGGTGCCAGTTCAATCAATGCTGCAATTACTTAATATTTCTAAGAGGAAACTTGTTTCATTCTGACTTTTTAAAATGCAGTTGTCTGGTAACATCAGAATCTGGATAATCCAGGCTAATCCACCAGCTTTTGCTCTAATTGCCTGGCCCAAACTGAAATGTTTCACTGCATTATTAGCTTCATTTTACCTGTGTAGATGAAGTCTGACTGTAGCTACTCAGGCACTATTAACTCAGTAAGCATCCAAAGCTGTAATAAATTTGTATTCCAATCTCAACTTTGATTTTAATTAGAATTTTCAAAACTATATTCTTATTTATATGCTCTCTGTATGTAAACACTACACACATCCTTAAACATTTATACTCTAAAATACACTTGACATTTTAGGAAGTAGTTAACAAAATTAATATTTTTATTTTTATTTGACCGATAAGTTTACCAAAGACTCTGTAGATTATAAGTGAAGCAATATAATCAATGCTTTTGAGTATAGTGTAGAATTTCAAGGAAAGAAAAATAATATGCTATGTAGCTCTACATTTTCACTTAGGAGTAAAATTATGGACTAAATATATACTGAGGCAAGCAGATCTCTGTGACTTTGAAGGATTTCCAGGGCTATGTAAAGAGAGACTCTGTTAAAAAAATAAAACCAAACAACCAACAAAACCAAACCAAACAAAAACCCGCCAATAATAATAAACAAACAAATAAACAGAGCAGAAGAAAGAGGCAGCTTTCTTTCCTTTGGCATTTCCCAGTGGCAGCAGCAGGGCCTCATCTTTCGTTGACACCACCTCATTGCTCCACAGTCACTGTGAGCCGGAAGCCATTTCCATGAGATACATGGCGGAGTGAGCACATAGATTGGTAGCAATGGATGAAGGATTTAACTCCAGTTCTGCCCTATCTTATATGCTTTGAGCTAGAATAAACAAATATGACTATTTGTCATTAGCTTGAAACATAGGGCTTGTAGAACTGAATAGATATTTTTTTTTCAAAATAAGAAATGGTTAATAAATCCACTGAATAGTGTTCAGCACCATGTAGACATTAGGGGAAATGAGTTAGAACTCCTTTGAGGGTCTGTTTCACCTGGTCAGAACAGCTGTAGCAAAAAGTCAAATGACAGCAGATATGGAAGTCTAGTCCAGTGTAGATATTATGCAAATAAGTCTGAAGGCTTGAAAGAGAAGTTTTAAAAAGTTAAAGACCTAAAAGGGGGGCATAGTGAGGGTGGTTGGATAGCACAGTGTCTAGAAACCTGTTGTTAATTAAACCAAGATCCTAATGCTAGGTGAATAATACCTCCTCATGAGTTGATGATAGGGGAAACCCTAGACATCGCCTAAATAATTCAGGCTTCGTTTTCAAAGATGACTGAGCTGGGCATGGTAGTGCAAGCCTATAATCTCAGTACTCTGGGAGGCAGAGACAGGCAGATGTCTATGAGTTCAAGGCCAGCCTGATCTACAAAGTAGGTCCAGACAGCCAAGTCTACACAGAGAAACCCTGTCTCAAAAAAAGATTATTTCTGAGAGAGGATCTAAGTATGTAGCTCTTACTGGCCTGGAAATTAGACCAGGCTGGCCTCAAATTCACAGAGTTCTGTTCTGCCTCTACCTACTTTCTGAGTGCTAGGGTTAAGGATGTGCATTAGCATACCTGGCTACAGTACAGGCTCTTGTGGTTCTTCTGCTGTGCTCATCAGATTCAGACCTGGCTGCCGAAGACTTCATACGCTTTGGTTGCACAATGTAGAGAAATCAAATTAGACTGAGTTGGAAGCCTCTTCCACAGCAGCTCGCTTTCACTGGACTGTCATGTGCTCTGCAGGCTGCTGTGGAGGGCACAGCAGTGGTGTGCACCAGTGGTGTGACCCAACTGTGAACCTTATGCACTACAATGCTAACCTTCCAGTCAAGGTATCTACGTGGGTACAATAGCTACACAACTATTTTGTGTGTAACCCGATCATTCCCAGCATGGACATGAAGCTCCCTCCAAAGGAAGAAATACATGCCTGTTTCGGGGAGGTCATAACCCCTAGCAGGGAAATTCACTACTCTTATTCAGGTAACTTGACAGGACCCCAAAACACAGCCCCAAAACTTACATTTATATCCATAGACAATTACTACTTTTATCCTTAATCAAAGAAGCTTCTTCTTGCAGTGAACAACAGTGAACGCAAAGATGCTTAGCTGCTCAAGGTGCGTAGAGTGACAGTTGAGTGCTCAGAGCTAAATGAGACAATCACATCTCCTTGACTAAGGCTCAAAAAAAAAACACTGCTGAAGAAGGGACAGAGAGAATTTATAAGAGCAAGAAAATATGAAGAGATGTGAAATGGTATCACGAGGGTATGACATAGCCATTGCATGCAGGCAAGCATTTATTGCATACAATGCATGTATTACAAACGTGATCTTATGACAGCATGTGGCTGCCTGCATTGGACATACAAAACCTGGGCTTGTCAAAGATTAATCATGTGTGGGCTCCTATCTCCCCATGCTGAACATCTGTCTCCTGAGAGGTTTGGGGGAAGGATGGTGACTCTTTTCAGTTGTGTAAACAACTGTATATATATATATATATATATATATATATATATATATCTGACAGTGTAAACCCAACCAGGATACAGTGGCTAGTTCCAAATAGGGGTCATATAGATGATACTGATTAAATTCAGTTGCTCATAAAATAAGATAAAAAGACATGCAAGAAAGGGACCTGTAGAGGGTGTGTGTGTTGATAATAGATGTGCAAGGGAAACTGGGCAGGGTGTGGTGAGAGTAAACAGAATGTAGCAGGTACACGTATAAAACTGTGAAGGAACAAATTTCATTAATAAGAAAGTAGAGTCTTACACTATACATTATGGACAAAGGTAGGTGGAAGGTAGAAGAGAGGATAGCAGTTCTCAGCCTATGGTTTCTTTTTCAGCGGCACTCCTCCATAACAATGCATGTCAATAGCAAAGGAATGAATTACGTACAGCAGCCTCTGCATGTCCTTCTCTTCTCCTGCTTGTGTTCTCTGAGACCCCCACATTGTATTTGGTGCTCCTGATGCATCTCTCGTGACGACTACAAAAACTATCCTCTTACTAGTCCCACTCATCCTGGCTAGCTTTGCGGTTATCTAAGAGATATAATCGTTCCTCCTAACTCCTTACTCTGATCTCTGGGATCCTCTTCAGAATCTCACAGTATTTGAGGTAGTATAGAGCCTACTCAAATGCGCATTATAGTTCTTAAGCACATGGTCACTACTTGCCTAGGAAACTTGTCCTGATATTGCCTAACTGTTAATTACATTCCCAGGTGTGTGGGCCCAGTTTTTATGTTACAACAGACATAAGAGTTTTCTCCCCCAATGGAAAAACGGCATTGACATATCACTGGATGTGTGTAAGAAGAGCTGAGCAGTGGGTAAGGCTCAAAAGACAGATCTACTGGAACATGTCCTTCTAAAGCCCCCTTTAAAAAAGATGGACCTGTCAGGTGTGGTAGCACATGCCTGTAATCCCAACACTCAGAGGGGAGGCAGAGGCAGGTGGATCTCTGTGAGTTTGTGATCAGCCTGGTCTAGAAAGCAATTCCAGGACAGCCATGGCTATACACAGTAATCTTGTCTCAAAAAAAAAAATTCCTAAAGGTCATTCTATTTTTGTGTTTAACAGAGCTTCTCAGAACACTCAGTTTGGTAAGATGGGATCAACTTCTTTGCCTAAGAGATGAAAAATTAGTGAAGTTAGGCAATGCACAGAAAGGCAGAGAGAAAAAAGGTATCCCAGTAGAAGCATGGCTGGAGAAGGACCAATAGCAGCTATTCCAGTGGGAGAGGTTGGACTGGATGGCTGTGATGTATTTGCCTTCACATTCCCTTCTCTTGTAGCCTGGTTTTGAAAAAAAAATTCCATAAAACCTACAGTTCATGTAAGTGGGTTATTTAGGGCATAAAAGGGGAACATGGAATTCTTCAGTGGTAAAGTATGCTGTATGAATGAGTGAAGCTCCACAGGAGATAGAAGGAAGTGACACAAGCCGTGGCCAACTGAAGAGCCAACGCTGTGGCCGGAAACGTGTCTAATTTACCCCCACACATCGAATGACATTGCCTGGAAAGATTTTTGTCCCAGAGGCCTCTTCTGATTGCACTTGCTTTAGGGGGTGTGGAGCATGGCTGCCAAGTGGATGGAGGATGATCACCAAGGTGCCAGATCAGGCACTGGGTTAAAAGGAGGAAGAATTGAATGAATCCTGCATGCAGCAGAAGTGAATGTCCAGCCAAGGAACAGCATTGCTCACTAAACAGCTCTACTTGAGATCCAGAGAAAGCTTGTTTTATTTGTGAAAGAGTGGGATAGAAAAAAAATCCATCGCCTAGATGCCTAAATCATCAGCTAAATCCACCAAGCTCCCTCATACCCACTGCGAGTAGTTTCCTGTGGTGCAGGCAAAGACTTCAGTGTGGGGCACAGTTCAGTGTCATTCAGCATCCAAAGAGGCTGAAGTGAGCAGAAATTCAAAAAGAGGGCTTTAGATCTTCCCAAGTTGTGGGATTGGCTGAAGTCCAAGCCAATTATAGCTACATCTCCAAGGTGAAGAAGGACACAGCCAACATCTGGGTTCCATTTATAATCCCAATGTTCCAGGAAGATGGAAGAACTAGTTACAGGAGTGTTGAGTGAGAAGGCCTCAGAAGGACCCACGCACAGTGCCCTTAGAAGCATTTTCCTGTCTGGCAGCTGCCCTGTGACATGAGGAATCTTGCCCCTTCCATTATGTAGTACCTGTAGGAGTGTTCCCATCCTGGGAGTGCTCTGTAAAGGACCCATTCTACTGTTCCTTAATATTTTCCCAGCAATGGATGTAGGCTGGTAGGGTGTGTACAGAATCCCAATGGCCAGGAATTGGGTGTAAGCAGTTGGAAAATGAAAGAAATGAGTTCTAAGTAGCCTAGTGTGGTAGGGAGTTCTCTTAGTTGTCTAGGAATGGCTTATCATGGTCCTGGGCGTGAATGCTGCAAGGTTAGAGACAACGGGCAGCTCAAGCTTAGTTTGATCAATTGTGATCGAATTTTTACCTGTGAATTTAACTGAACCCACTAAAGTGTTAAGAACAGCAATCGACACTCTTTGCATCACCAAATCGTGATCCTTAAACATCTGTGTTAGTAGTTATTTTTGCATAACATGTAACTGGCTTTCTAGTATCTGGACCTGGAGAGAGCATACTTACCTTCCTTTCTTACTGTTAGCTGGCACATCCTTTTGCTGGTGTTCTTCTGGCCACAGGAAGTCACAGGAGTTGGGAGAAAGGAGGAGGAAGAGGGAAAATAGGGAAAAACAAAGAAGAAGGAAAAAAGAAAAACACAAGATCAAGTGACACTCAAGGACGGAGAACCCGTTTGGCCACACATACACAGGATGTGTTAGTATGACTACAGAGCACTGAGGGACATGGAGGAGGCCTGACTGAAAGCTTCATTTCTTAGCACGCAAACTCCTTGCTGGACCAACTGAAGCAAAGACATATCATAGTCTTACATCACAGAAGGTGTCCATCCAAAACCAGGAAGAAAATGATGGCCTTTATGAAGGGCTATCGATATGGAAAGTCAAGTGCTCCTTGTCTACCTCTGTGCAGTTACTTTCTTCTCTGGCCATAAGAAAAATGGCATTCTCTTGGAAAAGGCTGTCATTGCAGGGAATACAAACTGTAGGATGAACCATCTGAAATACACTTGCCTCCTGCTACCTTCCTTGACTGCCTAAAGATAGTTCATATGCACAAGAGATAAAGCAGAGCTCACAGATGGGAATAGAACCTAGCTGACCCAGAGCTCCTGGATCCTGCCTTGCCTGAAACCTACAGGGCACATTTCTGGACTTTCTAGACAGTGCCGCACAAAAAGTTAACATTTTCAATTAGCTTAAGTCAGTTTGAGCTGCAATTCATCATTCGAAACTGGAAGTTTATCAGGGTCCATGATCCACGGTCTTGAAATCTCCCAGTGATTAACTGTTAATAACTACAGAAGACAAAAACTGTAGTATTGGTGAGGGCAAGAATATTTATGATGTGAAATATGACAGAGGAAACATGAAGAGGAGCACATGAAGCCGTTTCCAGACTCAAATTTGTCCTCTCTGTTCCAGCTCCTTCATCAATTCTACTCTTCATGTCCTTATCAGTCTGCTTCTTGTTGCTGGAACCAATTATCGGGGCTGGAGATTGCTCAGTGGTTTACAGTGGCCACTGCTCTTGTGCAGCACCCATGATTGGTTCCCAGGCAGCTCACAAATGCCTGTAACTCTAGCTCTGAGTGATTCGATGCCCTCTTCTGGCTCCAAGGCACCCCCTCCTACCCCACCATGTACATCTACCCAGATGTAGACACATTCACATGAGTAAACATAATTATTATTATTATTATTAAGTATCTGAGGCTGAATGCTTTATAAAGCAAAAGGGCTTCTTCAGTAGAGGTTTAGAAGCTGAAAGTTGAAGATAGAGAGTCCTCAACAGTTTGACCTGTGGCGTCATGACGGACAGTTATGTGGTGGGAGCACACCTTGAGGTCCCACGTAATGGGACAGGAAACCAGAGAATTAGAAGGGGCCCTGCTTGTTTCATTTCTTGAGAACAACTAGGGTAATAACAGCATTAACTTATTCTCTTCCAAAGGCACACCCCCAATGGCCTAACTACCCCAAAACAAGTTTGACCTCTTAACAGTTTCAACCATTTCAACACCAGTACATTGCTGACCAAGCCTCCAAATAGATGAACCCTCAGGGGACAATGTTGCTGAGATGAATTGTGTCCTCTACTCAGAAAGAAATACTAACCCCAGAACTTTCAGAATATTATCATTTTGAAAACAAGGCTGCACATAGAATTAGCGAAGACGAAGTCAGATATAAGTAGTATAGGTCACAGCTCTCATCCCTGTAAGGTGGAGAGAGGCACATGGAGAATGACTTAAGATGACCCACGCAAGGATAAATGAAGTAGCTGAAAGCCAAGGGATAGCCCATCAGTGGCCCCCCGAGAAGCCTGTGAGGGCAAGCATGACTTTCCCCACACTTTGGGGGAAACACTGGCCTTGAAGACACTCTGACTTAGGATTCTGGCTTTGAGAATTTTAAGTTCGCGCATGCCATGTTTAAGCCAGCGTCTGTGTAACAGCTTGCTAAAGCAGCACTGGCAAACTAACGAGAGGGCTGTTAAGACTCCTGCTTGATGTTTGAAAATAAATCCATCGTAAGGGTTTAACATTGTGCATCTGTCTCAGCATATCTGTTGCTGTGATAAAACACCATGACTGAAAGCAACTCGTGGAGGAAGGGTTTTATTTGGTTTACAATTCCTGATCACAGTCCATCACTGAGGGAAGCAAAGGCTGGAACTCAAGGCAGGAACCTGGAGGCAGTGACCATGGAAGAGTACTGCTTATTGGCTTGTTCCCCATGACTTGGTTTGCCTGCGTTCTTACATAACCCAGGACCATCTGCCTAAGGGCGACATTGCCCATAGTGGACTGTGTCCTCCCAGACCAACTATTATTATAAAAAAAATGCAGTATAGGCAAAACATTTTCTCACTGAAAGTCCCTCTTCCCAAATGATCCCAGGTCATGCCAAGTTAACAACAACAACAACCAAAAAAAAAAAAAAAAAAAAAAAAAAGACGATTGCAGGCATTAAAATTTCTCAAGATATTTGTATTTGAAACGACTACTAATGAGAAAAGGCAGGAAGTGAACATATGAGGATGGAATTCAGACAGCGCTGGGAACAACAGTCTCTTCCCTAAAATGGCTAAAAAAAATGGCTCCTCATGCAACTGCTCATTACAACGGAAGTTCCTCCAGTGTGTTAGAGATGACCTGGGAGCTTCTGAAGGAAAGGGGGAAGACAATGCGAAAGACTTAAGGTTTTGGTTCTTAGGCCCATCCTACCTCCAAGAAGTCTCTTGTTTCATTTTTGGGATTTGTGCCCAAATTTCCCTGGGCGAAAGCGTTATGAAGCTAATATGGATTGAAAGTCCATGGCATTATTTAACTCACAGTAAGGCAGTTTTTTTTTTCTTTTCTTTTTTCATTTTTGCAAAACATGTCCACTTACATGTGTGTTTGTCAGCAAATCAGAGTTGCCCATCTCCACGAAGGATCCAAGGTGAGGAAATCAAAACATAAGATGCAAACCGTAGTTCCTTGTTGGTTGTTAGCAAGATTCTGATGGCATGGCGGGACGCTTTGCAGCTTTTCTTTTCTTTGTTTCAGTCCTTTCAGAACCCCAAATCAAGAGCCTTATGACTCAAAATGTGCTAGGCGACTGTTAGAACTAAAAGTCAAAATATGTAGTTCATGCTTGTTGATTTATGGGCTGTCCCTTTTGCCACTGGATAAGCAGAAAAACTATCACGCTGCAATATTTGCATTCTCACCACCGCGGAGGCAGCAGCAGTCCCGAATGCCAGAAACAATGTGTCTGACACCAGTGAAACACACAAGCCCAAGACCAACTTGCAATTCCAAAACGAAAATAGTTCTCACACACTATACCGTCTTATAATTTTACAGGTATGATCTCACTGGAAATCCACAACCATCCGGGGACCTGCGAGGATTGGTATTTCTTGCACTCGCCCGCAGATGGGCTCAGAGCCTAAAAGAGCTCAGAGAATGCTCCGGGGCCTGAGCCCAGTTATTGAGGGGAGAGTTGGGGTTACCTTTATTTTCTGAGATTCCTGCAGTCAGAGATGAGTGAAAGTGTTACACCCCCTTATTTTTGTTTTATATAGTGTTTTAGTGGAGAGAAGGCTTAAAAAAAATGGCTAAGAAGTGTCTGGAGCCTTACTTTATTTTCAAGGTTTCTACACTGAAAGCTTAACTCTCCGCTTTTGTCTTTCTGATAAGCAACAAGTCACCAGAAACAAATAACGAATACCACTGTCAATCCCGTTAAATTTTTTTTTTCTCCAACTGAGCATGTGATTCTCAAAATGCTCTTCAAATTATAATAGCTATTCATCCACCCACTCTCTGCTTTCAAGACAGCCGCCACACAGCACCCAGAGCACCAAGGCACTTCTGGCTAGGTAGGTGGGCCGACTGACTGCTTAGCTTACTCGGGGATTCTGGAATTTCTCTCGGGTTTTCTTCTTTCTTCCTCCCTCTTGAGATGCTCGCTTTCAAGTTGCAGGTTGGGGTGAGTACCTTGAGGGGAAAAGAGGAGTGAGTGTGGACTGGCCGGCTGAAGGGTGGAAAAGCATGTTGAAGTAACATGGGTCCCTTAAAAGAAATCAAGGAGAGGTACTCGGCATCTTAAGGAAGAGCACCCCGTTCAAGTCCAGGCTCTCAGTTCGGGTCTTTGTGTCCTTTGCAAAGTGGCCCATGGGGACAGCAGGCTGTGTGGCGAGACTTCCCACTTCCCAAACGCAGATGAATGCAATGGGGAGGAAAGTCTGAACTTTCAAAAAAGCATCATCCCGCGAGAGGAAGTTTCAGGCTTGGCCTAGGGAAAAGTACCAGGAGGTGTGCGGGGGGGGGGGGGGGGGGCGAGGAGGGGGGCAGTGGTGATCTGAGAGGTCTCCAGAGAAGGAAGGGGAGCCCAAGCCCAGAGCGGGGAGAGCGAAGGGAGAAGGCATGGGCGAAGCGCGGGGCAGCGCGCGATCCCCGGCTTCTGGGCTGCGCGGGAGCGCAGGCCCGGAGGGCTCGGGTGACATCACCCGCGGGCCCCTTCCTCCTGCCGGGTGGGTGGGGCCTGGCGCGCCGCGCGGGCGCGGGGTCAAGGAGGGGGAAGAGGAGGAGCAGGCCTGGACGTGTCTGTGTGAGGACCCGGGAGGGGCGGAGGCGGTGGAGCGCGTGGCTCCCGGCTGCCCGCGCCAGCCCTGCCCGGCCCCGACGCGCGGCCTCAGCGCCGCCCGCAGCGCAGCGCAGCGCAGCGCAGCGCACTGGGACCCGCGCGCGGAGCGGGAACCCCGCCGGGCGCGGCCTGGAAGGAGCGGGAAAGCAAAGTAAGGCGAGCAGAACTCCCCCCCTAAGTTTTTCCCAACTTCGCCCCCTGCGGCGGCGGCGGCGTCCCGCTGCTCGGCGCGTCCCCAGCGCTCCCCGGAGTGGCGGAAATTAGAGGGACGGGCGGGGGGTGGGGAGGGTGGGTGGAGGCGCGCGAGGGAAGAAGGAGCCGGGAAAGAGACAAGAGTCTGGCCACATCTGTGAAAACTTGGAGAAGGAGGGCGGGGAAGAGGAGGAGCGCAGGAGCGCGCGGAGGGGAGCGCGAGGGCCCGCGCGCGGCGTAGCTCAACTTTTGCAACCGGGGCGCTCGGCCTGGATGGGCCCTGATTGCTGAAAAGTCGCCTTGACGGTCGGGGGCTCCTTTCTTTCTCTTTCTCCTCCCACCCGCGGTTGAACCAAATCAGAACTGTCACTCAGGCCCGGTGACTCACAGGGATCAGATTACAAGGATCCCTGAAACTGATGCGCGGGCTGCAGCGGCGGGAGGGAGCGGACCGGGCCGCGCTGCCGGCGCCCGCACACTCGCCCGCCCGCCGGCCGCTCCCCGCGGCGCCCGCTCGCCCCGCCGCCGGCCCGCGCCACACCATGCCCGCCGCGGCCGCGCGCTGCGATCGGTCCGGCCACCCGCGGTAGCCCGAGTCGCCCGTCGCTCCGCCGGCGCGGGTCTGTCGATTCGGGACCTGACAGCCGCAGCCGCAGGTACGTCCCGCCCGAAGTTCTTTGTTTTGCGGGCCCCGCAGCCCGCCCTGTCGAGCCCGACGCCGTGCGCTCGCGCCTTCCCGCGCTCTCGGGGTCCGGACTGGGCGCTCCGGAGACGGGCTGCAGACCTCCTGCCCCGGGGCGCGCGGAACGAACTTTGTAGCGGCGGCGCCGGTCGCCTACTCCTCGCCAAGTGCTGCAGGGAGCTGGGGAGGTGGGGGGGGGGGGAGCGCCCGGAGCTGCCGCTGGTCCTCGCGCCGCCGCAATCCGCGGCTCGGCCGGCGCGCACCGCCTGGGGATGCGCGGGGGTCGCAGCTAGCCCGGCTCTCCCGGGTCCCGCCTTCGCTTCTGAAGGTGGGGGTGCGGGGTGAGCGGATGGTGGGCGCGCCTCCGCGGTGGGAGAGGAAAAGTGAAAGTTGTACCATCTGTGGGTGATTCGGGATTCCGTCTCTTCCTTTGCAGAGGTAGGGCAGAAAGAAAGAAAGAAAAGAGAAAGAAAGAAAAGTAGCCGCGGCCCTTGCGGTTGATCACTTAAGAGGCCGAATTTGTGCTGAGCAGAGTTGGGTATGGATCACTGGTACTCTGCTGGGGACGCGTAGTTCCTGGAGTTGCGACCGGGCCCGTGTGGAGGAGTTAATATTGATTCTAAACTTGAATAGTCGGTGGAGAGACTTTTCAGCAGATGGCCACATGCCCTCACACTCGGCCTGGCCTTTGCTTAGTATCCTTCGGTGAACTTAGTATCCTTCGGTGAACTTTGTTGCCCGTGTCCTGGAGTGCACCTTTTTGAGTACCACGCCATCCCTTAGGCTTTCTTGGCTGTGAGTGTGTAAAGAGCATTTGGGGAAGTTTCCTGCACCGCGTTTAACCCCCACCCCCCAACTTGATGGTAGACTTCGAGATAGATTCTGGCCCTGGGTACAGTGCTCATGGCCCTCTGCCAGTTTATATGTACATATATTTATGTAAAACATTTTCTCCCAGCTCTGTGCCAGCTGTTCCACATTTTCCAGCTGCCACTTTAGTTTGAAATGATGGACTGTCGTCCTCAAGTAAAAGGACCCTTTAGTCCGAGGTATGGAAGGCCGGCCGCTGTGCAAATACAGGGGCAGTGCCATTAGCCCCACTGGCATTATTAGTTCCCCCAAACACCTCGTTCCCCCTTTCCCCCCTCTTGTCCCCAATTACAGCTTTCTACAGCCCAGTACGTGCACTCTGCTGAAAATTCAAGTGATTAGTCTCCCTCCCCTTTGAAACGATTTTGTGCAGAACTTGGATGAGGCCATTTCTTTCTTTTCTTTTTTCTTTCTTTTCTTTTCTTTTTTTTCTTCTTGATTCCTGAAATATGTGTCTGGTGTAAATAACTTCAAGAAAAAGAGTTGCAGCTTGAGAGCATTGGGCATGGCTGGGGGAAGGGGAGCTGTGCCATGCCATCTTAAATAATCTCATTTTAGTCTATTTAAGGGGAAACCCTTCCTTCATTCTCCTAATGTCACAAGCTTGTACTGTTTGATATCTTCACGAGTTATAGTCTGAATTCTTCAAGAACTGGCCTAAAGTATTAATTTTGAGTATTTATGTAATTGCTCTGTAATTTGAATAGGTGCCTTATTGATTGATTCCTGTAATTATTTCATTTGGGTTTTAAATTAAAAATTAATAATAGTCTGACAGTTTCTTAATTACATGTGTCAAGATTATTTTGAAGCAGGAAAATGCTATGTTTTAAAATAGTGAAGTAGCCTCAGAATCACTTCATTTTTCTGAGGCAGGAGCAGTGTTTCAGTAGAGAGGATATATTAAAGCAGTGGTGATTGGTTTTAACAGTGTAAACTGTTCGGAGTATCTGCAGAATTTGTTTACGTTAGGAAATATTGGTTTTAACAGTCTCGTCCACAAGCTCTGTGGCCAGTTAGATTATAGTCAGACCTTAAAACAAACATGAAATAACATTTAAATTAGCTGAAATTGCATATTTATACAGAGCAGAGAGTTTATTTTACACTAAAAGCTATTTAATTAGAAACCCTCTGCCTAAGGGGAGATCCTTTCAGGGTATGTAATTCTAAAAGTCAGCCTAGGGAAGCTCTGGTTTAAGATGCATGAATAAGTTCAATGTGAGAGGTGTCTAGTGAAATTTCACACAGGCAGAAACACTTTAAAAGATACGGATTGCTAATAGACTGGCAGGTTTTGCTCAAATGCCTACCAATTCCCCTTGCTTT
This sequence comes from Meriones unguiculatus, assembly GCF_030254825.1. Classification (NCBI taxonomy): domain Eukaryota; kingdom Metazoa; phylum Chordata; class Mammalia; order Rodentia; family Muridae; genus Meriones; species Meriones unguiculatus. The sequence continues at coordinate 33,105,350 of NC_083366.1, forward strand.
TTTACATACTTGTACTCCTTGATTGAACTCTGGTATACATACATTTTTATTGTATGTCTAATTTGTAAAGGACCAACAGACAGAAATGAGAAAAATTCAGCATTGGTGGAACCTGGCTCTGTTGAGTTATTTCATTACTTACTTAATGAAAGAATTGATAATTTAGCAATTGGATTCCAAAGCCTAAAAGTTAGACTCTCCTTTGTTTTGAAGCCAGTGAAGTTTTCTTAATTACCTGCATGTTGTAAGAGTTTCAGACTTCCTCTGGGTTCAGCCATTCAGGAGTGAGTCCTGTGTAAGGCATCCTGCTTGCTGCATTCCCCTCCCCAATTTCTGAGGACAGTTTGGAAGCTTATGAAAGGAAACACTTTAATGATCATTGTTGTATGCACTCACTTATATGGAAACAGTAATGCCCTAAGAAAAACCAGTCTCGAAGAAGTGAATCAGTGAGTCATGAAATGCTCAAGGAAACCTTAGTAATGGAATGTTAATGCTTTTAGACTATAGTAGATTTTCTTAAAAGTCAGACTTTTCTTCTTCCTGAAATTGTTGTAAATCCCCAGCTGGAGAGTTCTTTGAAGGAGGTTTTAGTTCTGGCATTCATGTTCTGAGGTTGGTCTGATTTGTTTTGGAAGATTCAAGGAATTTTCTGCCAACGTTTATGTGGAGAGGCAATCTAAATGCCGAAAATGGCTATAGAACAAACACATACATGTATTTGTTAAACGGAAGATTCTCTGATAGTGATTTCAGGTTGTCTTCTCATTAGAGTCTGGGAGAGTCTGCTGCTCTTCACTTCATGCTGATATTTTCCTACACGGAGATTGATCTGTTCTACTTTTCAAAGCAAATAAAGGCAGACAGTAAACAACAACAGGCCCAGTGCTGCTGCAAACTTTCCCAAGTACTTTTCAGCGTATTTTTCATCTTTACTTTTATTTGATGGGCCTGTGAAATAGAGCTGTAGACTGGTGAAGACTTTAAATGAAATTTCACACTTTGATGATTTTTTTTTAAACTTTGATATATTGACAGCAAAAGGAGCTGCAAAGCTTTTATATAACTTGAGCAGTAACGCCAAGCAGCAGTCAAATGTCTCCATGCATTTGTGTTTAACTGCAGAAGAAAAACATGTCCATGGGCAGTGAGTTCTTATCAACTCCCTAATCCCAGATCCCAGCAAACCTTGAGGGCATGCCTCAGATCTTGCTGAAGTCACTGTGGACTCTCACAGTTTGCAGATTAAATATGCTATGTGTTCCTGGCTCCAGCAACGGTTTTATGAGCTCACTAAGCTTCCTGTCTTAGGATCCTTTTCTTAAGTTTTTAGGGCCTGCTAAAGGCTAGGCTGTCTGAAGTAAGTGGTACTTGTTAATTTAGAGACTCTTTACATATTTCATTCCCTCTTTGGAAATTGCCAAATTTATTATTTTTAAAACTGAAAAGGTAATTATGTCGGGAAAAGGGAGGAGAGCTGCTGGAAAGAAGCTGTGTGTGGAATGTTTTTATGAGCTCATTTGTTTGCAAACTTTGAGTGTTGTCTCCATTGTCTTAACAAACTTTCCCTTTGCCTAGCCCCCGAAAAGTAGACTTTTTCCATTTGAAATACCAAATGCACGTTTCTTAGCTGCCACTGTGTGTGTGTTTCACCTGAAAATGTTTTTGTTCTGGTTGTGTATATTTCAACCCGACAAAATGTCTCAGAAAATCTATGGCTTTCTGAAGAAGCTGAATGAAAAAGCCATTACATAGTTAATAAGGTGGCATTGGGACTCCGAGGCCCCCTCCTGAAAGGCATATTGTATTGAGTTCCATGTCTGCCTCTGTGGTATCTATAAGCTATATTCTCTTATATGGTGTACTAGCACTTTGTGTACAAGTAATAATTAAAAAAGAAAATACTTACATCATTGTCCAGCAACATGTCATATCATTCCCAAGAGAACCCAAGCCAATTTTGTGTTTAAAGGTTATTCAATGAATGAAATCGTGAAAGCCCATTTGTCAAAGTACTGCATGGTTTCTGTTCGGTTTCCAGCCCCAAATTCATTGTCTGCCCTAGCCCAGCCATTAGTCATCAGCGTATTAGTGCTGCCTTCAGGCCATGCTGCCCAGCACTTCTTCACACTATTACAGCTTTGAAAGTGTACTCTGTCGACTTGTAGAATTACTGCTCTGATTTCCGCTTGGCTGGTTTGAGGTAAGTCCCCTCCCTCCCTTCTAGCTGACTGTAATCCTTGCTTTCTTTCAAAGCTCCTTTCCAGAGATTTAGAGGAAAACTTTCCTAAGGACCCTGTTGGCATCCTCCCACGGTTTTGTTGCAGCATGCACTATACATTTAAATTGTACCTGCAGTAAATTGGATTGGTCGCAGGCCTGAAACAGTTAGAGGGGCTTTGCTTTGCTTTGGAGGGGAAGGGAGGCACAGCAATAGCTATTGACACAACGTATTTGTGTACTTGTGTAATTTTTATGTTCTAGAATTAAACCCAACAATAGGAAGATAAGTAAGTCTTATTCTTAAGTCCCTGTTGAAATAACTTCAAAATGTGTAACACATTTGCTTATTTTTAAAGCAGAGTTTTTTTTGAAGATTGACTAAAATGCCTAACAAGTGTTTATGTTATAAACTGTCGTTAAAAAAAAAGATGGAAAACTCACCCATTAGATGAAAGATAAGTTCAAATTTTATTAATGAAGGAATGAGGTAGTTAGGCCCTGTTACTGATTGCATTTTGTGATATTTTTTTTAAAAAGCATAATTCACTCCAAAGAGTGAATTTATCAGTGTGTGGAGAAACCTCATCCAGCAGTTTTGAAGTGAAGCCAGAATGACTTGAGAGGTATGGAGACCTGGACTCCACTGCCCAGACACGTGGATCAGGCTGTGCTACTCAGGACAAGGCCTGCTGTTTGAACTGTGAATGCTCAAATGGGATTCCACACTCAAGAGTCTCATTGAGAGTGTGTGTAGCAGTGGATGCTGGCTGGATTGACAGTCTTGTGTGTATAAAAGGTGAAGAATGACTCAGTAGGAGAATTTTGTTTGAATAAGCAAGTTTACAGGAGAAGCGGCCCATGGGTAATTCATTGTCATAGACTCTGCATCTGAAAATCCTAAAAGCTTGAAAACTTGGCCTCCAAAGCTGTGGTCAAGAGTTGATGCTCAAAACTTTAAAAACGAGGAGGATAAAATGAGGACAACAGCATTGCATGAGAACAAACTGAGCATCTTTAGCTCATATGTGACTGGTTTTAATGCCTAAATATTGGTCTCATTTGTGTGATTCAATAGTCAGTTGCTGGCATGGTGTGGCAGCTCATGCCTGTAGTCCTGAGATTTGGAAGGGTGATGCGGGGGATTGTCAAAAGTTTCAGGTGAGCCTGGGCATCATAGTCAATTCTAAGTTGCCTGGCCTTCACCCTGAAGACCTGTTTCAAGCCATAACAGTAACAAAAAAGTCAATTCTTACTCATAGACCGTGCAATCTCTCTCTTAAGCTTTACTGTAAAGATAGAGGAGTCTAGGAACTATTTAGTTATATAAGTTCTAGGAGAGTAGCAGGTTTTTTTTTTCTGCCACTATGCAAATATGATTAATTCTTTCAAACCTCAGTGAAGCACTCAACGTTTTGTGATATACATGGATGTAGTGGGAAGACTGTTTACGTGAGCTTATTTGTAGACTAAAACAGACGTTCAGATCTAGCTTTCTTTGGGAGGGAAGGTCCAAATCCAGCTAATGCACAAGAAATTCGGGTGACTTTGCTTACCATGACTGCTTCTTCTCTAATGGCATCTGCTGCATAGCCCAGCCAAAACACAGGAGGCTGGTGTGGTGAAAGTTGTCTGTGATTCAGAAGTGGCAATGAGTATTAAATAGAGAACTCCTATTCTTCTCAAGTGTTTGTTATAAAATGCCTCTGTCAGCTGAGATAGTAGCTTGTGATCTTTTCTCTCACATCAACACTAGAAGAGGCACAAAAATGTCATTTTTGTGATTTTAAGTTTAACAACAAGGATTGCTTTCACGTTGAATAGTACCTTCAGTGATTGAAGTTAGATAAATAAATTTCTTAAAAGTGTAGATGTAGTTAATTTATGAAAACTGAAGTCACTGAAATCCAGGCAATTATTTCCCTCTTAGAGCAATTCCGTTCTGGGATGCCTGTCAAAATTCTTGTCTACAATCAGAAGCATCAGAGATGTAAGGAAGGAGGATTGAAAATAATAAATAGCAGATTTGAGATCCCTTGGTTTTCCAGCTTGGATAAATTGCAGTTTTCTTACTCACAGATGAGGTTTTCTGCTTTCTGGGTCTTGGGAAAAGGTAATCCTATAAAAGGTGAAATAACTGTATATTGAAAAATACTGTAGTTAGACATTAATGAAGATTTCATTAGGAACTTAAGAAGTTGGGCTTCCTCTTCTGCAGAAGGGGAGGGAGTGCAGGCAGGAAGGGGAGGAAAGCTTAGAAATCTTGGGAACTGTGGGTGTGTCACAGAGGTTATGCATAGCCAATTGATTTTAGGTTCAGAAAGAGATTCTGAGCAGGAGAAAAACTCAAGCACATTGCAGACCTCTTCCGTTTCTTTTCCATGTGTGAGTACACGAGATGGGCCGAATTCTCTGCCTTTTCCTTACCTCACTGAACCTATCACTATCACGTCCAAAACCGATCAGAAAGTTTTAAAATGAGCATTAGCTTTGTCCTTTATGTTGAAAAAAAAAGTGTTCTCTCTCTTTCTGTGAAGGAATTATTTTCTTTAGGAAATGGGTTATTTAATAGCTCCAGGAAGGTATAAATATTAAATAGGTTTTTTTCCTATTTAAAGGAAGCATGGTTGCTCCTCTCCTGAAGTAGCAGCTGACGTTCTGGTAGTGGAGGGTGAGGGAACCATCACTCTTCAGTGATAGCCGGAGGGGAAGGCTGCCCCACAGTCCCTCCTCAGCCTACTTCATTGTGAAATTTTGAAACATTAACATATGAGGGAGACCATTCAGCTTAACGATGTACGGGCAGGTGTGAATAAAAGCCTTATTCTCCAATAGCAGCCGACTCTGGAACTACAGGCTGTAATTTCTCTGTAGTCTTTGCCTGCTCTTGGTGCCTTAAAATGACCTTTCTTTCTGGCCTTCAGTGCCTTCGTCGTAGATTAATGAGACACTGATCAGGTTATCATCAATCCGGCCTTCAGCTTAGTTGTCTTGAATCTTAAAAAAAAAGAAGAAGAAGAAGAAAAAGAAAAACCGCAGCAGAGTTATTGCCAAAGTTTAGGTAACTTAACAATAAAAGCAAGTGGATTAAGGACGTGGGCGTGTGCAGGGTGCTGATAGGAAAGGGTGCTCACTGCCAGTCTGTGTCCGGGGCAGCTTCACACCCTAGACTGCAGACAGTTCCCTCCGTTCAAATGGCACTTTAAACTTTGGCTTCAGTCTGCCCTGAAGGGTGCTTTCTTGTGAAAAAGTTAGTGTTCAAACCACAGCTGAACCCTGAATACCTACAGTTCGGAGGTGTCGCTGCAGAGAACCATAAGGGGAAAGGCTGGTTTTTGCAGGTTTAAGACTTGGGATTGAAAAAAAGGAAACTTTCCTATTACAGGAAGCTTCTTTGGTGGCTGGAGCTGAGCTTCACGGAGGGCTTTCTGAGAGACAGGGAGGCCATGTGTCTGCCTTGACCATTCATAGCACCTGCATCTGTTTAAGGCAGCCTAGGAAGGGGGCCAAGTTAATAGACGTTTTTGTGAATGTACGTATTTGTTTTCCTGCAGATTTTCCAAGTGCTCCCCAATGCTTTATTATAGTGCAACACACATATACAATTATGTCTCTTTGAAATCAGCTCCAGGCTGTCGTGGATGTAAGCCCCCCCCCCATTAACTGTTAGACATTTTGCTGGACCAACTGTAGAGAGAGTTTGCAAGTGCTCACAAATATTCCTGAAGAGCAAGGTAACTAATCTGATCTAAATTGATAAGGGATACCCGTGTGCAGAAGCACTGGGCTGAACCCTGCTGCTGGGCCAGTCTCCACAAGGCCTGTCAGGGAGTGTGCCTGGCTTGTCCCATCTCCCTTAGTCCCCCTTGCCTGAGAGCCTTCGCTAGCAGCTCTGGACGCCGAGACTGCCGTGGCTCGGAGATGGAGCCAGGGCGCAGGGATGCCGCGCCACGCTGGGCTGGGCTAAGGCCCAGGGGAGAGATCCGTGCGGCCAGCGGGAGACAGCGCGTGGCGTGAAGAGGGATTAAGACTCGAGCGGCGAAAAGTGGCTAAAGGTGTGAAAGATAGACCTTGCTTCGATCTGAGGTGTCAGGACCAGAAACTTCCAAAACAAAAGCAAAAACAAAAACCGAAAACATCAAAAAACAAACCAAACCTTTCAGATTAAACGGCAGCAGCAGCAACCACACACAGCCTGCTCAAAAGAACTCCCATAGTAAAGGGCCTGCCCCAGAAGAGGATGGGTCCGTGAGAGGCAGCCCCTCTCCCTGGTTGCTACTCTGTGAGAGGGCTTGAGGCATTTATTTGTGTGAACGTGTTTTGAAAACGTAGTGTGTCCCCACTTCCAAAACTCTTGGTACCTTCAACACCCATCACTTTCAGAGGGAACCTATGCTACAGGTGTTATCCTGGTGGCTTTAGGAAGCATTTATAGACAGTTTGAGGGGAGGTTGAGGCAGGTTCACGTTTGGAATTTAGAAAGCAAGGATGTATCTGCAGGCGAATTGTTTTTTGGGCGGGGGGGGGGGGAGAGTAGATTTTTAAAAGGGCCTGAAATTAACTGGGCTCCAGACTTTGGCCTCTGGGAAATTACCAAAGGTTTGGAATAGTTGCATGAGAAAAGACTTGGTGGTTTTGCCTTCAGGAAGGATCTTTTAATCCCCCCCACCATGGTTGGTTATCCCTACCATACCGTTTTCGGTAGGACTGAGACTTAGGGCATCTACCCTACCCCAACTCCAAAGGGGGGGAAAAGGCAGATAAAGCCAAATGGTTTGCCTGCAGTCCTGCATGTGTAGTGTGTAACGTCTTAGTGGTGAGAGACCTAAGGGGACAGGCCAGATTAGTAAACAGGGAAACTGGCTCAGGAGGGAAGTCTTGATTTCATTCACATCTGAAGCATTGGAAGTGAATTAATCACCCTCCCCCCCATTCTTATGTTCTAACCGTTGTACTTTATTGTTTAAGGAACTCTAGGCTCTAAGTGTAGGGTGTTGCTTCAGCCCGATTTAGCATTTCAGCAGGGGTCAACTCTGGTCTTGTGTTTCCAGATCCCTTAATGTCCTAGGAAAGAGCCACCCTGAAGGGAGAAGCAGTCACCATTTCAGCAGTTAGACGGGGTGTGGGCATCCAAGGTATTAAAGCTTTTTCTTTGTGACAAGGATAAAATTGTGTTTTTATCAGTAAAATAAGCTGAAATAATTCATGGTGCTATACAGGAAGCAGATGTCTGCCTTGGCAAGATGCCATCTTATAGCCCTGTACTGAGCATTGACTACACTTAAATAATTAGTTGCTAATTAATGAGATCCAAAAATAAGTTGTCAAAATAGAAGAAGGGGGTAGACTCTTTAAGTTACCAAGGGTCTAGTTTTTAAAAAATCTATTTCAAACTGGGGTAGGAATTAGTATTCTCCAAGACCATTAATTAGTAGCATTCAGGCAGTGCCTCGTGGCGCTTGAGCCCTGTCTACTGAGCTGAGTTCTGGGAGGGTTGGCGCTTTGTTAAAATGAAGTTTCTTGCCTTAAGGGATACCCAACCACTGCCTAAAATTCAACTTTACCAAGCAACTTTAGTGACTTGTTTGTTCTTACTGGAAACCCCATCTCTTGTTGGGTTTCTTTGTATGTTATATTTCCGTTTTGCAGTCTAGACTTAGAATACTGCCCAAGTTCAGCTAGTAAAACCATATGTCATGTTTGGGGGAGACGATTATGGCACCTGAAGTGTCTAGAGAATCTGGTACTGTAAGGATTTCTGGTAAAAATTTTAGCTTTTATACAATTTGCCAGTTTTTGATGAAGCTTTTTAGTATAGAAGAAGATGTGTGTAGGTAGCTCAGGGATGTTTTAAATTCAAGACCACAACAGATTTAAAGTTGTGGGGTCCCTGATGTGAACATCTATTCACCTGGTAAACATTTGTATGGGTATTAATTGGTGGGAAGATAGAAGCCTACTCCTCATGAGCCTTCTAGTCTGGAGGGGGGAAGCTGGATGTTCAGCAAGGACTTTTCTAGGTACAGTTACATTTACATTACACAGTTACCATTACAGTTGGAGCCGGGATAGGTTTGTGTGAGGTCTGTGTAGGTTTGTGAATTCAGTGTTCTGGGATACATGTGCTTCATTCATTCTGTAGTTAAGACTTTGATGAGGTCCTCTCATGGATGTGTAGCAAAGAACAAAAGTAAACGTAGAACAGGTATTTGGAAGCTATAGTGATCTTGTGTAATTAGTGCTTCAAATACAGGCTCTCAGGTGCTGTTCTCCGTGACAAATGCTTTGTGCCAGAAATAGTACTGGAGAATCAGATCAAAAGAGAGAGCAAGCAGAGAGCAGTGTGCCTTCTAATGGCTAGTACTAATGGTTACTCAGGGAACCTCATATTGCAGTAGGGGTGGTATGCCTTGGGGGAGTTGCTCTTATGGTATACTCAGTCCTCATTTTATTTTTTGGAGAAACTGTGTAACTGTAGCTCTGGATGGCCTGGAACTCTATATGTAGACCAGACTGACCTGGAACTCACAGAAACTCTCCTGCCTCTGCCTCCTAAGTACTTGGATTGAAGTTGGCTGTCATCCTCCTGTCCCGTGATATATTTTAAAGATGATGCTCAAAGCTGGGTCTGTAGTGCAGTCCTGACTGAGGAGGAGTCTGAGGAAAGAGGTTGAGGGATTTACTGGGAGTTGAGGCTGGGCTGGGCTGTGTGGTGTCACCTTACCTCACACAACCAAATCAGTTTGGAGAGAGAATTAAAAGAGAACTCTCGTGAGATTCTTTTGAAGGTTACTGCTCGTGTTTAAGTCAGAGGATGACTTGGAAGTTGGTTCTCTTCCCTTCATCATGTAGTTTTCAGGTTGTCAGGCTTACAAGTGCCTTTACCTACTGAGCTACCTGTGGCCCCCAGTCTGAGTTTTTGCTTGTTTGTTTTTGTTTTGTTTTTCCTTAGAGACACAAGCAACTATGGACATTTTCTCCTTACATGTTTTTATCCAGGCTTATGGAGAAGTTTTGGAGGGTCTATGATCCCTTGGAAATTAAGTGTATATTTCTGGGCTAACGGGTGTTTTTTTTTTTTTTTAATTCTTTTTAAATTCTTTTTAGAAAGAAGGTCTTTGCTATTTTTTCCCCCTCAAGAGGCAAAGTGCTTCTGTTGGAGTCTATCAACTTAGAGAGTACAGGTCGTCCAAGGTTGTGCTGGACAGCTCCTGGGGCAGCCTTAGGTAGCCTGTGTGGGTGCTGTCCAGCCCCTTGCTGTTTTGTTCTTGTTTTTAATTGTGTGCTTTGAATGTGCTTCTCAATTCAGAGGGGGTCCTACAATTGACAAGAACTTTCCTTTTTTTTTTTTTTTTTTGGTTAGTCTATACAACGCTTGTGTGTTCTAGAGCGAATGACAGTAGATATTGTTGGAAAAGGTGGAAGTTAGTGGAAGAGCTGGTGTCCTAGTGTGGTTCGTTCAGCCTTTGGTTCTGAAGCCATAATTAACTGGCTTGAGTTCCAGGTCAAGGAGGATATGGTATACATTAAAGCATTTACAGTTCCCTTGCGAACACGAGTTAAAGCTGACTAAACAAATGTCCTCTGGTGTGCTCACTTTTGCCAGTTAAACTGCCGCTTATTTTATGTCACAGATGAAATGCCTACCATGCGTGTCGCAGTCTAGAGAGCTTGAGGAGAACATGCCTGAGAGTGGACTTTTCACCTTAGTGTTTTGTGTAGGTATAGAATATGAGTGTCAAAAAAGAATGTGCTAGAGTGAAAACTGACGAGTGATTGGTTGGAACTCTCATCCCGTGAGTAAAGCTAGGGAAAGACAGATGAGCTGAACTTACCTGTAGTTGAGTTTTCGTAGTGTCTGCATGATCCCAGCCTTTGATAGCCTCACCGTTTAGCTTTTTTTGGGGGATGGAGGGATGTTGTCTTGATTAGCTTTGTTTATGAAATTAACCCAGATGAACTAATGTTTTCCTTTTCAGAGAACTTAAAGAACACAGTTTGCCTGGGTGCCTTTAAATTAAGAAGTGCCATTGCAATTCAGTGTCTTAGTGGAAGAACCAGAAATCAGTTTACTTGGCCGAGGCACCCCAGACTCAGGGCTCTGGGCAAGGTTGCTGGGTAGATGCCCTTTAAGAAGTTTAGTTAGTAATTGCAAGCTTTCTTCTGACTTGGCTGTTCTCCTAGGGTCCCTTGCTATAAGGTGATTACCCGAAGGGAAATGTGCAGACGTGGCTCAAGAGTAGAGAGACGCTTGGGTTTTATACTGTAGATCATGGAGAACCGAAGTGTTTAAAATTCAGCATTTCTTCCCAATCTGTGGGTTGTGATCCCTAGCTACAAAAATATTTACATTGTGTTAATTCCTAACAGTTGCAAGGTTACAGTTAGGATGTGACAACAAGAATAGCTTTGTGTTTGGGGGTCACCGCAACATGAGGCACAATATTAAAGGGTCGCAGCATTAGGAGGGTTGAGAACCGCTGGCTTAGTGGTTCTGGGAACTGGCGACATGTCTACATTGTGAGTTGCTCTCTTTTACCACGCAGATACCAAAGGCTGGGATCACGTAGGGACTTTGAAAACTCAACTACATGTACGAAGTATTTTGTCAGAGAAACCTTTGGAGGAGTGTTATCCAGGTTTTGCTAAACCTTTAGTCTCTCCTCAGATGCAAGGCATAGAGGGATTTTGAGTAAAGGTTCCTCCTCCTGCAATTTTGGGAACTTGATGGCCCTGTGGTGTTTTATAGGCATTCCTTCAAGAAACAAGCTGAAGTAATGAGAAGACAGTATGGAGGCCCAGTCCCACAGCTCCACAACCACTGAGAGGAAGAAAGCTGAGAATTCCATCGGGAAATGTCCCACAAGAACAGATGTCAGTGAGAAGGCCGTGGCCTCCAGTACCACTTCAAATGGTGAGTGGCCCCCCAGCTCCTAGCAGCCACGCCGTGGTTGGTGCTGTGTTCTCCAGTTCCTGAGCTGAGCATCAGCACCTGGGCCAGTGATTGCTCAATGAGAGGTTCACATGGGCCAGAGGATGGTGTATGGGTAGGCAGGCTTCTGTAATCTCTGTTTTGGCACTCATAGACTGCTCGTTTTCTTCAGAGTCAAAATATGAATTGTGATAGGTTATTTATTAAAAAGAAGTTCCTGTTTTGGCATTTTGGAAATCATCTTGATTAGTGTGGTAAGAATTTAAAATGCTTGGATGCTTTGCCTTTCACTTGGGAAGTCTATACTAGTCAAAATAACACGGAAGTTGTCAATTTATGGCAGAATCTCTCCCACCCCAAATTTAAAGTTGTCTACTGGAAGGGATTTTTAATTTTTAACAGCTTTAAGATAGTCCAATGAAGTCCATAAACTTCATTGTTGGCTTTGTAATTTTTTTCATTTAATTGATTTAAATTTAACGAATTTAATAGAGATAGCGTAGAGTCACCATTTATTTTTATCTTTTTGCATTTTAAGCAAAGTATTGAGAGGCATTTCAGTTCAAGCACAGAGTACTGAATATAGACTCCAGCATCTCCAAAGTGGGAAAACCAGGCTCAAGGTTTATGATGACATCCTTTCCTTTTCCAGGCTTTCCCACAAGGTAGGCCATTGATGACTTTGAATTTTGTAGATTTCAGTCATGTCTGCTCTTTTCAGTCAGATTGCACTCTGCTTTTCTGTGTGCCCTCAGGAAGAATAAGTTGACACAACCTCCTAGTTCTGGACCCGCCTGCCCTAGCTCACTGATTTGCCTGAGTCAACCTTCTGTCTCCTTCTCCGTGGTTTTATAATTTATCTGTTTTAAGAAAGTTTTTACTAGGTTGACCTAGTAAATGTGCAATCAGAGAGTGAGCTAACTATAGCCCAGAACCTTTCGACTGAGGACAAGTGTTCCTGAGGGTCTGGCTGCTGCTCTGTGTCCATCCATGTGTGCCCAGCTCTGCAGCCCCTTTATCAGGGTCTTGACATTACTATGGACTGTACCAGAGGGAGGGAGCTGGCTGTCAGTCTTGCAAGCCAATGAGACCGGGTGTTCATTGATTTCCAGGGAGATATATTTATGTCTGAGTTAAAATAATGGATTCACTTCACCTGCGTGTGTATAAAAATTTGTCTGTATTGCTTCCTTTATTTGTGGCCTTTAAACCCAGGGCTCATGCTTGTTTAATACAGGTTGAATATTTGTCTCTTGTTTCCCCACTGTTATTGAAAACCTATTCTACTTCAAAAATATGCAATTTTGGTTCCTTTATTTTTTTTGGAGTTTATAATTTTAGGCTAATTTATTGTTTTATAAGTAGAAGCAATACATAAAGTGCTGCTGGTTATTTGGTGGTTGTGATGCTGGGTTTATAAGAATAAGAACTTTATCTGTGTTAACCTTAAGGAAACTCCAGTTTTGTTAATCTTCACGGCACGGGGGTGTGCAGCAGTCATGTGGGTATTTCTGAGTGAAGGGACAGTGAAGGTTGGTAGAGAATAACCATGTGGAGTGTTAGAAGCCACTGTCCTGTCTGTGAGCCCCCAGTGGTGTCATCAGTGGTTTCTTGTGGGGAAGATGCTCTTGCCTACATGGATCTTGCTCCCACATGGAGACTCATATTGGTCCTCAGCGTGTCACCAATCAGTCTTTGACAACAGCTTCTCCTCATAACCGTGTTAAGGGTGACTGGAACATTACCAGCCTGAACCCAGTGGTGGCCTGGTTCAAAACCTAGCCAGAGAAAGGACAGTATTGATGACGTAATCACAGACTTGTTAGCTAAGCCTTCCTTACCTGATCAGCCTGTACCCCTGAGGCCTACAACCTGTCTAAACGTGCAAACGTGCACAAGTTCTGTCCCACATGGGCGTAAATACTCACTAGTCACGTTTGCGGGGCACATGTCTGAATGAGAGCCGTCCCATGGTAGTTTTTCCAAAATTCCTTATCTTCTGAGGATTTCACTGCTTTTCATTTGGAAACAATAGAAAACGCAGTGAAACAGAAGAAAGAAAGAAAGAAAAAAGGAAATGTTATTTCTAAAACTGGTTTTCTACCCAACAGATTGATCCCAGGAAAATAAGCAAACACATTTTAAAAACAATAGACAAAACAAAACAGAAAAAGGCCAGTGAAACCAGGCATAGTGACTCGTATTTGTAATCCCTGTATTTATTTAGGAGGCTGAGACAGGAGAATTGTGAGTTTGAGGGTTGCCGAGGATGTGTGATGACAAAACAGGATCCTTCTTCTTTGCTTATGTGAATGCTGATAATTACAATGATCTTTCCCTCTAGAGTTCTGCTGTTTTCACCTAAGGAACTTATCTCTCTTTATTGTACCTGGGTTGTGATAGGGGACGCGGATGGCTGGGACTGCAGTCTCTGTACAGCTCACTCTCGGAGACACCCTCCCTGCTCATGTGCTTCCTTCCCTTCAGACTCTTGCTTTGGTGTCAGGCAGATCAGTGTATGGACTTTAGTCCCCTGCAGCTTGGGTGACAGCTTTCGGCAGGCAGTGGTGCAAAGATCAGTGCTGTGTATGTGCCGGCCTGTGGTGGACATTGTGGTAGTTTCTGTCTGTCCGCTCATCAGTCTGTTTATCCACCTAACGCCTTTCTCCACAGACAGTTTAGAAGTACTTAGATACCTACACTGAGATCATTCACAGAAGTTGGAATCATTGCGATGCCGCAGGAGGGAGCACAGGGATTTTGCACCTATTTTCCAGAGGCATGTGCTTGCTTTACAGTTGTCCTGCCGTGGACTTTGTCAAAAGATTTACTTCTGATATCAAGATGCACTTACCAAGTGAATGTAAAGTGTGAATTTTCGATTCCACCCAGTTCATGATTGAAAGTAAATAAGCTGGGAAGTTTTGTTATTGAAGTTATTGGTTAAGTCGACTTAATTGACTTTCCCAGTCATTATGTGGTATAATTTGTTCTTGATTGTGAACACCCCAGCCAAACCACACACATTCCACTGCATGTCCCTACAGGTCTGTTTTCTTGCTTTTCTCAGTTGAGTGTCTGCTCCTAGAATTTTGTTTAAACATACACAGACACAGCCAAAAATGTATGCTTCAAAGCCCTTGAATAGGATAGTAAACAAACATTTGCTACATGAGATTGAAATTTAAAATAACACCAAGTGGAAAACTGTGCTCTAAATCTGGAATGGGGGAAAGAAACCAAGCCAAATCAGATTTCTGTAGCGTTCAGAGCCCACATCTACATGCAAAGCCTCCCATGATCTTCACACAGGCACCACACTGTATGCCAGGTTTCCTGTATGCACACTTCAGCTTTAGGCATATAGTGCTCTTCATGAAACAGAAATGACACAGGAGATGGTTTTTAGCTTTCTGAATGTCCTTTTTAGGTGCAATTGTGATTTAAGAGGTTGTTCCTTGACAGCTAACAGGATGGCATTCATATATAAAGTGTGCATTTAGATACTAGGCCTCACATTGATTTGAGACTGTCCAAGTCTGCAAATAAGGTCGACTGTAGGGAAATGGCTTTAATGCTCTCTGTTTAGGCAGGATTCATTACTTTCTAAGCTACATGTGTTTTCTAAGTAATGAGTTTTAAATACACATTTCTTCTGCTTTACATGTTCTAATTAGCCTATAAAACTCCCTCTATGACTTGAATACTTAATTTAAAATGTTTTGCCTTATTTTTGGCCCATGAGTATTTTTTTGGGGGGTCCCTTGATAGTTTGTATTAGCCTACTACTTTGCTTCAAACAAGCATGGTAGCACCCACCTTTAATTTCAGCACCCAGGAGACAGAGGCAGGCACATCTTTGTGTGTTAGAGGCTAGCCTGGTCTACATAGTGAGTTTCAGGCAAGCCAGGACTATGTAGTGAGACCCTGGCTCAAGAAGCAGAGAAGCAAATTTATCATGAATGATCCAGGCTGTGGATCTGAGTTTGTGGTAACCACTGAGATATTTCATAAAGTGGAAAACCAAAGCTGGAAGATTCATTGATGGGACTTTTTATTTTTTATTTTTTTTTTGCCTATAGCTTAAATGTTTTTTGAGGTTTATGCTTTCAAACGGTCCAGCACATAGGTATTAATGTATGTGATGCCCACTGGACTTGTAAATAGGACTACATAGTATTAATTTGTGTGATGTCCCTGTTGCACTTGTGACTAGAAGTTCATAGTGTTAATGTATGTCATTCATGTATGTCCATTGCTCTTGCTCCAACTTTTGTTGCTCTGCACCATATGGTCATGCCACACTGACCTTTTCTCAATGTTGAGTGTGCTTAGAAGCAGGCAAGTAAAGTAGTTTACTCCAGACAGACCTTAGATTTTGAGTTTTAGATTTCCACACGTTTCTTTGCTTTCCACATCCCATTTCTTGGGTCATGTAAGATGGATGGGAAGGGCCGGGGGAGGGGCCGGACGAGGGGCCGGACCTTCAGGTACTTTGCGTTTTACATTACAGGGTTCTTATGTGCACATGCAGGGTTTGGATCTGAAAGCGTGGCATCGGCTTTTGTGATGCCAGGTACTAGCTGTGTGAGTGAGGGGGTGATTACTCTCTTAGGGTCTCGGTTCCTCATCTGTTTAGCAAGATAGTAATTACTCTACTCTTCAAGGACTTATCTGGGGAAGGCCTCTCCTTCCACTGTATTGGCTCCAGGGATTAAGCTCACCTCATTGGGCCTGGCAGCAAGCTCCTTTATCCTCTCAGCCACCTCGCTTGCCCAGGTTTTCAGATGAAAAAGGAAAATGTTTGGCAAAAGTAATGATGAACTTGCTGGATCCAAGACGTTTCATGAATCACAAATCTAACCAAGCCTGCTCATCTTGAGGAAGGATGGATAAAAGAACAAAATAAAAAAAAAGGAACAAAGGTCCTTACCTTCTTTGTGAAAGACTCCTTAACTTAGAACGGAAGGAAGATAATATTTTTTTTGTTTGTTTTGTTTTTTTGAGCACTTAATTTTAAGAAAATGTATTTAGATTTCTTAACTCTTGAACACTCATTGTGCTGATTGTGTGTATTGTGTTGGCAGTAACATGCATGTACTCATTTCTCCCTATTTTCTGGGGTGAGGGATCCCTTTCTGAACGTCATGCCACTTGCACTGTGGTTTTTGCTGTATTAGTGACATTTATTTTACTTGAAGAACTTTTTTGTTTGTTTTTTAATCCCAAATAACTAGTGATGAATAATCTCACAGCAACTCTGCTTTGGGCTCCAAATCCATGTACCCCTGAGCCACTCTGCCCTCCATATTAGTTAGCTATACTGTCTTTCCTATAGTCTTCCAGGTTTGAAACCTCACTGTCACCTTTTGACTCCCTTCCAGGCACATACTCCCGTTAGATGTCCATTTGGTCACTCGCCCATATTTCCCTGCATCCCGCCATACTGCATCATGGCCTTTACATCATCAGTGCACCATGCCATGCCAATCCCAGTGGCCTCTGCTCATCACTCAGGGCTTCTCATGCTCGGCACATGCTCCTGCCAGATTAACAGTGTTGTGATCCCCGCCGTTTAGGTTCCTGTTCCGGAATCTTCCGTGACTCACAGCTGCCTGCAGGAAGAAGCGCAGAGCCATCAATTTACTGCGGACCTGTCTTCTAAAATCTGACACCAGCCTGACTCTCTGATCTGCTCATTGATTAAATGCAAGGACTCTTTGCTTTGCTCATGTATTTCTGCATAGACTGAGAGTTTGGCTAATATCGCCCTGTGTTTGCTGTCGGTTCTCAAATGTGTGTCCTCAGTTTCTCCATGGCTTTTTTTTTGTCCTTTTGGAAACTGCACAATACCTTTTAAAAGTCTATTTATCATTATTATTTTAATTAATGAACTTTGTTAGAGTGGTTTTAAGCTCAATGAAATCTTGAGCAGAAGGTCCCTTCCCTTTCTCTTCTTACTAATGTTTTGTACTATATGTTTTTTTTGTTTGTTTGTTTTTTGTTTTGTTAGAAATGGTGAATTAGCTAAAAGCTGTAGTTTGCATTGGAGTTCACAGGATAATAAGAGAGAGAGGTGGGATCAAAGGTGACTGAGAGGTTCCAAGCCTGGATGATTGCAGCCAAAAAAAAAAAAAAAACAAACAACAACAACAACAACAAAAAAGGTTTTGATCAATGCATAGCATGTATCCACCTTTGCAGTATCGTTGCCCTAAAAATCCTGTGTTTTATGTGTGTATCCTTTCTTCTCTTAACACTTAATTTTGAATTTTCATTCAGCTCCCGTAGAATAGCACCTTATTTATCTGCTTTACCCTCCACACCTTGCTCCACTGCAGAGTTTATGTCTGAGCCTGCCAGGCCTGTGGAGCAGAGACAGGGAGCATGTGCAATAGGACCCGTACTACTGATGGTGTAGCTTCAAGCCAAAGTTTAAGCTTTAGTCTCGGCCTGTGGCCACATGCTTTCTGACTGCCACAGTGGGTACACAGATATTTCTACTGGTAGTAGCTGACTGGGTGTAATTTGGTAGGCTTTAACTCACTGATAAATGTTATCTCAGTCCTTTCACTGTAGTAATGTATGTAGTATCATTTGTTAGTAATCCAGGAATGGCTAGCTTTTAATATGCTTTAGAGAATCAGCCAGTATTTCTGCATACGTTTCAGACATGTGGTTCTGGGGTCCTATACTAGCAGGTCAGTGGACAGTGGCAACATAGGTCAGGGCAGGCTGCTTTAGTTGTTGGTCTAGATGCTGCCCAAGCTTTAATGAATGAGGTCCTCATTTGTAAATACTCAATGAGAATATGGGATGGAATCTCATTTTTTAACGAGATGCTACATTAAGAACAAGTCCTCTCACTTTTGAATATCAGGATTAGATTTCTTTTAAAGGAGGACCATCTAGACGCTAGTGTTGTCCCAGAGCAGAGAACACCACCATCTTGCCCAGTTCTGGCACCTTGGTCAAATGAAGAGCGCAGCGTGTGCCTGCTCTTGGAATGTCCCTGGGTTGCCTGTGATTGCTGTGATCAAGTGGTGTGGGCATTTCATCGTTTAGAAACACACTGGTCAGAATCAGAAACAACCACCAAACAGTGGACGCTCAAAGGGCAGGAGGCCAATTATGGGAGGACAACTCCCTCTGGGTGGCTGGTGGCCTCCCACCTCCCACTAGTCTGAACCTGCACCCTGCCAAGAGTGGTTCCTTTTTCTGTATGCTTGCAGGAGGCAGGGTGGTGCTGCAGAATCTCCCTCTGTGCACAGAAGCACTTCCAAAATATACCTGCCCCTGCTTAAGTTTACTCCCTACATTCTTGTGTGGTGAAAACCATGCTTTGTGGTCATCATTTCCATGACTTCGGACAAACCAGGTCATTTAACCATGACCGCAGTCAAGGCAGAACAGTGTCCCCTGCCCTAAATTTGAACATAAATTTGGACTTAAAAGTCAGCTTCTTAGTGAATGCATTTAGTGGCGTCACTGGCAGTGCTAGGAAGTGTAGAAACTGCAGTAGTTGTTGGAAATTGTGTTTCTTTCATGTTTTTCAAAGTCTGTCTTTTAGGCCCGTATGTAAAACTTACTCCTGGTATTTTCCTCTTTTTTTTTTTTAATTCTTGCACATTTAATCTTAGCAGAGCTAGGAAGCTACCACAAACTGCTGAGAAACTAGGAATACACTTCCTAGTATCTGTCAGCTTGATTTTTTTTTTTTTGAGACCACAGACAAGTTGTATTTTGGGCCAAAATACAAAAAATTTAAAATTCCAATTTATGTTGAAAACTACAGGCAGCCATATTTATAAGGACTTTTTGTTGTTTTTGTTTCTTTGAGTTATTTGCATGAGAAAATTAGGATGTTAATATCTAACACAGCTACAACCTACAGGAAAAACAGGAAAGTCTTTGCTAAGTCAGGAGACCAATCTCTTCCCTCTCTCTTTCTTCCTGCCCCCAGCACTCCTTTTTATTTCTGGAAGCTTCTTCTTTTTCGTCTTTGCTTTTATAGATAGGACTTCATCTCAGGTAGGGAAATTTTTATATAAAGTTATCCCTAAACCTGCATTTTTTTTTCCGTGCTATCCTCTACTCCCCCACCCTTTCTTTGACTTTTTCCTCTTCTTGGTCTCTTTCTTCTTTTTCTTTTTCCCCTTCAGCTGTGGAAAGTTGAGTTCCATCCTAATTATGAAATCTTCCGAGACCATTCCCACATGGTTCTGTAAATGGTAGCTCCATCCCTGTTCTTTTCATCTCTCTCAGCTCTCCGGCTTGACAGCTGAAAAGGTCTGACTGTGCCACACAATGGTTTGATTGGTTTCTCTGGGGGAGACTTTTCCCTGCCTCATCATTCGCCAGGCAGGTGGACCAGAAAGTCTCTTGATTCTTTTGTTGCCTCTCAAAGTCCGAGGTCTTTGACTGAATAAATCCGCCGTCATGGGATAATTTGCTAAAAGGAGACTGAGAGATGCCAGAGAAAAGCCTCCTGACTTGGGTGCTGCATTAATGAAATAACGGAGCCTTGGAGTTTGCAATTGAAAAATCACTAGGAATGCAATGGGTGGAGATGGGCTTCTTTTATTTCCCATAATAAACTTTGAATTCTACCAGTGAAAGCATGGCTATTGTTTTGCAGGCCTGCAGGCCTTAGTGTGTGTGCATTCGTACCCATGTTTAAGAGGGCAGCCCTGCCCGACTTTGTTGGGGTGCTGTGTCTACTTAGTCACTAGATTATTACTAGTGGATAGAAAGAATTCCATGTGACAGAGCTAAGGCTGAGTTAACACAGGACGAAAAGTAATTTACAGATAGGCTGTCCCCAGCCATCTTTGTAGCTCCTGATAAGGTTTCATTTCAGAATGGATAGGCGACATTTCCACTTACGGGCCCATTCTGCGACATCTGTGATAACAGCTTCTGGATCCTAATTGAAATTGGTTTCAAAATGGATTTTCACTTTTCTCTGTCGTTGGAAAATATTGAATGGACTCAGAGCTGCCACAGAGAACCCTAGACCTTGGAAAATGGAGCAGGAAGCTAGGCTCATCTTTCATAACAGTGCCGATGATATGACAGTTTTGTTATCTGTCTTATTAATGAAATCATTGATCACCTGATGAGGGAGCTAATAAACTACAGTCCACTAGCATTCCTGAAGCTCAATTAGACTGCATTACAAACAAGGAGGGAAGAGAGCAAGCAACAGTAGGGGCCGCACAGTAAGGGTCATTTCAACTTTTCATTTCCTCAGCAAGCACTTTGGATGGGGTCATTTTTGGCTAGTGGCATAAGTGCTGAAATTTGTATAAACCAACAGTATATTCAGGAGTTTTCCTTTTGATCCATGTAGAATTACTAAACAATCCCCTAAGTAAAACAAAACAAAACAAAACAAGAAACAAGCAAAAGAACCCAAAAAAAACTAAAATGCAGCAAAACTGATTTTAAAAATAGTCCTGTTTTCATGAAGTAACTTTGAGTAGAAATGGAGGTTCTGCATTATACAAGAAGGGCTTTGAGATGGGAAAATGGCAAAGCACTTTTCCGCAGGACGCCTCCTCCATAGGAGGGCTTGGGGGGTTGTAGTCCTCGTTAGGTGTATTATTGGTTAAGAAGATGAAGCCGGAGGGTTCATAACCTAGGCTCTTTGAAAGGAAAGTAGCTTATCATCCCTTCCTCTCCTAAAGCACTCTGAGAGTCTGAGTCTGAGGGAATTAGGCTTGGATTTAATGAGGGAGCTCTATTGTTTGGGGCTGGGCAGCCCTGGAATGTCCTTTCTGTCTGTCCTGAAGGAGGGGAAAGGACGCTGATGACTTCTCGGGTTTCACAGTGGGCTGTATTCCTAGGTGTTCCTTTCTCTGTGCCAGCAAGGATCAATGCAACCCATCCCAGCTTGAAAGAGGGTCTGTGATCAAAGGCATCAGTGATGTCACTGATCTCCAGTGATTGATTAGGGCCAGAAGTTCCAGAGAATCCAGCGTTTTCTTATAATTTCAAATTCATTCCTGTCTACCATCAGGCTTATTTAGGATTACTAGCATTTAACCAGCAAAATTGCTAAAGTGTACTACGGAGCTACATCCGTGGCCCTGCCACGGTGTTTAAGCTTGTGGAAACTATGATCACATTTTATAAGTAACTCTTTAAATCTACTGTTAAGAAATACTATGTCTATGCATTGGCTCAAGGAACTTGGAATCCTGCGTGTAATTTGGGCTGGCCATTTGGGAGGAAGACATTTACCTTGTCTCTAAAGCAGTTTGGTTGTATATAGTTAGGTTTATGTTAAGGTCTAAAAGTTTCATTGATTTTTGAAATTGAAGTGTTTCGTATGCAGATTTTAAAATCCTTTGAGTTATTTTTATGGGAGCTGCCTAATATTTTCCCTTTGCCTTTTGAGAGGATAACACCTTCTTTGTGTAACTATATCTTTAAAAATAAAACCATATGCATTTCATGCCAAGAGGAGACAAGTTATCCGGTTGGGAAGGTACAGTTTGAAGGAGAGCACAGGAGAGAGTGACATGTCTCAGTGGAACTGCGTTCAGAGCTGCCATGTAGCCACTGCCTTAGCTCCACTGATGGGAGAGGGTCTGTTTGGGAAAGCATTGAGACCTAAGAAAGAAACAGAAAATAGAGAGTGTTCATTTTTATTAAGGTTGCTGCTACTTTCCATAGCTCTAGGACTCTTGGCACACGTTTGCTTATAATTATATATATATATATATATATTTTTTTTTTTTTTCGTAGAAAACTTTTCATTCTAAGTAGGTTTGGTTGAAAAGTGTATTTTATACTCCAGTTCTGTGAGGAGAATGGAGAGTGAAAATGAGCCTTGGAGAGAAGATGATGCAGCAGCTAAGTGTGAAGCTGCTGTGGCTGTCTGAGACTCCCCTTTGGTGGAATAGCTTTTATTCTGCCAGCAGTGATTAAAGTCCTCAGTCTAAGATCTTTGCCTGTACATCAGGAGAACCGTAAAGGAATGGGACAGTGGCATAAAATAATGGGACTTTCAATAACGTAAATACTTCCTGGTAAGAGAGGACCCTAATCTTCAATTAAAGATTTCTTCCAAGCTTCCCAGAACTAGAAACTTATTTCATATTGATTTTTAAGCCAGTGTCTAAAAACACAAAAACAACAACTATATAACCCCAAACTAGAATGCCTAGGATCGTTTTCAGATTGTGGCAAATTTCAGGGCAGTGTGAAAGTTTCTTTCCCAGGGATGGAGTGATGGCTCAGCGCTAAGAGCACTTGCTAGTCTTGTAGAAGGCCCCGGTTAGGTCCTCAGCACACATGCCGTGGCTCAGAACCATCTGTACTTCTAATTCCAGGAGATCTGGCACCCTGTTGTGATCTCTGTGGGCATTGCATGCATATGGTGCACATACAGCAAAACACTCATACACATAAAGTAAAATAATTAAATAAATTTCCCTTCCTATAAACGTTGACAGCAGTTCCTGTACAGGCTAACAATGTTTTATAAATAGAGTCTACTTAGCAAAAACCATATGTATGCCCAGTGAAATAATCTTACATTTATTTATGTTTTGATTTATAGAAAACATGTGCCCTTGACAAAGCCTGGGGCTTTTTTCCACAATTAAAAGGAATCAAGTTTGAAAAAAAAATAGCTACCATCTTAATGGGAAACTTTCTCACATAAATTCAAAGCATTTTCTTTGATCTATTGTACACAAAATCAGAATGTCCATTAGTTTGACCCATAAAGTGTGTGGGAGGAATTTAAAGTGAAAAAGATGTGTATAAATTTATCTGTCTGCCTGTCGATCCATCCATCATCTCTTTTTCTCCTCTGTCTGCGTTCATACACACATCAGCATACTTATTGGTTGAATATTGGACAAATGCAGATTGTAAAGCGCTGCATGCTGTGGGTTTGGCACAGCATAAAAATTACTAAAAGCGGCTGTTGCTTGTTCTTGCTAGGACTCCTTGGTTTGGCATGAGGTGGTGCTCCTACTTTTTTTTTTTAAGATTTATTTTTATTGTTTTAAAATTGTGTATGTTCCCGTCTGTGTGTAGTTGTGGGTATGTGAGTGCAGTGGTCATAGATTCCAGAAAGGGGTATCAGGTTCCTTAGAACTGGAGTTAGAGCTTAGCCACTTGACAGGGGTGCTGGGAACGGAATTTGAGCCCTTTAGAAGAATAATGCCAATGTTTAACCTCTGATAATTTTTCCAGCTCATTTTCCTCTTTATTTTTTTAATGATTGGACTGGGGATAGGAATAAAATAATTATTAAATATGGAAACATGAGAATGCTTGGGCATGTTAGTGATGCAAGTATCAATTATACATGTAATTATGTTAGTATGGTTTTGTATTTTATTTTACTCTTGGAGGATTTTCATTTTAGAAGCGAGAGATTATATCTGCTTATAGAACCAAAAAGAATAGTTAAACCTTTTACAAAAATTCTGTTTCACGCAGTCTCAGGCTTCTGGGTCTGGAAAAGCCTAACGCCTTTAGTCATGAGTAAGCACTACTGACCTGAGTAGCAGTAACCTCAAGACTGAGCTGGTACATCTCAGAAACGAGCTATTTTTACAGCATGAGGATTCCATTCACTATTCTGGAAGCTTATGGACAAGCCTCAAATATTGGAGGAACTGATTGGAACCTTCCCCCTCTTTCTTTAACCTCTTGGGACCTTAAGGGGTTTTACGACCTATTACCAAAGGCACCAGGTGCTGCTAGACTTTCTCTAGGAGAATATTGGTTGAGCCATCAGAAATGCTGTTTGATCACCTGAGAAGACAGCCTCCCAGACTTTCGGAACATGAGGTTGAATCCTATGTCTGTGCTGTGTTACAGTGGTGTGACCCTGCTAACTTTGTTAGGGGATACATTATTAAGAATTCAGGAGATTCTTACCTGGACACCACAAATCTCTAAAAATGAGAGACCTGGTCGCACAGATGAAAAGAACTCTTTGCTTCAAACCTTCTGTTTCAGTGACATCCACTTTAATGCCAAAGGAATGTAGAAGAATGTAGACTAACAGGAAAGATGCCAGGTGTGTAAAAGCTGCCTGAGAAGAATAAATTAATAAAGTTTCAGTTTAAAAGGGTATTTTAGAATTCTCTTTAAATTGAACGGCATAAGCCTCGTGTATAGACCCATCTCAGGTTGAAAAATCACATAGGCTTTTGCGTAGGACAAAACAGGCTATCACATTGTTAAATCAAACAGTGTTTTGGAAGATAATCTCCAGATGTCAGCTTCAGGTATAAATCCAGAGAGATTTCCTGCAGTTTTGCTTTTGTGTAGATGGTATAGTAGTGTTGTTGCTTTGTTGGGAGCTGTGTGTTTCTTGGTAGGCCTGGTGCCCTCTCTTACTGACCTGGCATCCTGTACTCATCTTCCTGGCACCTGCTCATAGGCCATAAGGTAGGTACATGGTAACTTTGTGTGACTGAGACTTCTAGCCTCAGCCCCTCTTCTTGGCCCCTTGAGCATCTTCATAGAGCATCTTGATTTGGCATCAGTTTTTTTTTTTTCCTTTCCGTTACACATCATTATGTCTGTACTTAGAGCTTTTGCAAACTTCTGTGTTGCTAATTTATTTAGTTACTTTAAACATTTTGGAGCGAAAAAAAACCCAAAAAAACAGAAACAGAGCTGAGAGTACAATGAAATTTGATCACCATACCATTACCGGAACTATGACCATGACCCTCTGAGGTAACTTACTTGTGTTTAGCCCTTGAGCAGGAGATCGTAGGCAAAGACTGGACAGTGTTGTGGCTCGACAGTTATCCATCAGTGCTTGCACAGCAGGGGAGAGGCTCCAGAGTCACCCCTCACGAGGACACCTGCAGAAGGTCTGCAGTGCTCATCATGTGGCGTTTCCTCTAACAGTTCATTTTAGGAAGCCTTTCTGTGGGCAGTGGAACCTACAGAGACCTGAGGACAGCTCACCTCTCTCTTCACCCCAGCAGCCAGGCACCTGCTCACTGTGGAAAGATCTGTGTTGCTCATGTGGTCTTTGATTTCCTCTAAACATAAAACTTGCTTTATTATATAGAAGGAATTCTTGTTCTTTGGGAAATCAGAAAATTAATAACGGGAATCATGTATGTGACCACTCAACCTAGCCTTTGTTCTTGTTCTTTGGGAAATCAGAAAATTAATAACGGGAATCATGTATGTGACCACTCAAACCTAGCCTTTGTTACTACTTTTGTTTATTTATAATTTCTTTTTTTTTTCCTATTTTCTTTCTAACTGGCTGTCTTTAGGTAAACATGTACAGGAGATATTTTTCCATGTCATGGGCCATTCTTCAGTTTCGATGTAAAGACTCTGAGAATCACCCAATCTTTGGTTATATTTCTTTTTCCCTTCAGTGAATAGTGCTGGGGTGAAAATAATTTTCGATAAATCTCTTGTTCTTTGAGTACACTTTACTGAATCAGCTTTAAGAAACGTATCGGTTCACCTTTCCATTCAGCTGTTTCTGTGAATGACCATTTTTAGAGTTAACAACATCTGTGAGTTCATTAGCATTTTTAATTGGAGTTTGGTACACAAAAATGTGTGCTGTGAAAGTGAGTATGGTGATGAATTTTTCCAAAGTGAGTACACGGTGAAAACAGTGCTCAGCTCTGGAGTGAACGCTGGCTTTTGGTTCATCTGGACCCTGGTGTCCACTTGGACGGTTTCCGGTGCTTGCTCGTTAGGGACATAGGCTCTCAGGTGCATGTTCCGGGAGAGCTGCGAGTCTTCTTTGGGTGTGGACTGAAGAATGGAATCACCGCATCCTCGTGTGTGTGCCTATTTAGTTTAGTGGACGCTTTCTAAGAGTTTTCTTGAGTGGGTCTATATGCTTCCTACTCATCCGTGCCAAAATTACTTATTTTTAATTTTAGCCACTCTGTTGTCCACACAGCGCTAACCACTTGCGATTTTGATTTGTTCATCATGAGTACAGGACTTAGTCACCTTTGAAAACTGTTTGTGAAATGGCTGTTGAAATCTCCTGCAAAGGTGGATGGATGATAGGTAGACAGACAGATGATAGATAGGTCATAGCTCTTAGGGATAATGTTTACCAGATGTTCTAGCACTGGTGAAATAAATGCGACCTTTATCGGATACTACCTTGATATATCATTTTACTGCTTTTTCTGAGTTATTTTATTCTGTTGGTCAGCCTAAACCTGCTCTTTTGTTAGTACTGTACCCTCTCACATATTGCGTGTGGAATACATTTTGTTTGAGAGTGTGCATTTATCTTCTGTTATTTTGCCCTTTCAGATAGTCCATGATTGTAATTTAACTGAACTTTAGAAGCACCTTTTAATAATCACGTTTATAGGTCTGTACATACAGTAAAAGTACAAAAACATTAATTGATGTAATCAATAACCACAATACTTGTACCTGTGAAGAGTAGGAAGGAAGCAAAATGAGGAAGGCTCAGCTATATCTGTACCATTTTATTTCTTTGAATAATAGTGTTTTCAACAAATCTAAATATTAGCATCTATTGAGTCTTGGGGTGGGTGTGTGGACTCTCTGAAACAGTCACAATTCCAGGCTACCTCTGAGATTTTGTTGGGATGATAGTAAGCGCCTGTAGGCTTTATTACAATTACTTTGATTGCAGGGAACGGTCTTCGTTGTTTTCTGTCACATGTGCATGCAGTTGCTTTCTTCCTAGGCAGACGTAGGAGCCTCAAAAATGTATAATCACCTTGGTGTCAGCCTTCTGCCTTCATCTTCACCAGAGCTTGTTTGCTTGCTTGCTTATTTATTCATTTGTTCATTTGTTGTTTGCTTATTTATTTAAAAATGTCACCTATAAGAACACACATTAGAAATAATGCTGGCAAGACCTACTGGGTGTTAGCTAGGCTTCCACCTTCTATATTTTAACATATTCTGGAAAGAATTTAGTTTTCCTTTTGTCTCATCTGTCTTGAATTGAGAGTTTCAAGTACACTGATAAGCACTTTGGCTGAAGTGAATGACTTGTATTCTCTCAGGAAGATGCGATCCCCTGCCCTGGCCTCTATCATGCTGCATTTTTATCAGTTCACCGTAGCTACTCTGCTATTCACTGGCTCTTTCTTCTAAGATCTCTCAGGCATGGGGGACATGCTGAGGTTTTATCACTGCTGGAGTTATATTGGCAACAACAAATAAGGCCGGAGAGCTACTGGAGCTGAACTTTCTCTAGCTTCGGGGTGACCTTAGTGGGCTAGGGACTTGAGGATGCTAGTCTTAAGACTGTACAGGTCCTGACCAAATTGAAAGACGTTCATGTGAAGGATGAGGCCTCAGCCCTGTACGTGATGTGTTGTTGTGATTATAACTTTATAAAGAGGTGGATCACACACATCTTTGAGACTGCCAAGCAGCATGCTATCTAACCCTTTGAAGGTAAGAAATGTTGCTATCCAAGGTGAAATTAGCAGTGCTAAATTCTTAAGTCCCAACCTTATCCCTTGAAAGCTGGCCTGCAGTCCACGCTAAGCTTTTGGAAATAATTGAGAGTCATGACTCCTATTTATTCCAGATCACCTAGCATTTAGTTAGTCTTTTGTCTGGGGAGATAGAAATTCACCATAGCCATGCCAATAAGTAGGGAAGACTTGCCAGCCTGCAGCAGAGAAATTTGAACTTCCTTCTTCTGCTGCCGGAGTGTCTCAGGGAAATCACCACTTACAGTGGAACTTTTCATGCCTCGACCCTGCCCCCGGGGATTTCTGTCTAATAAGAACCTTTTCTTTCTTCTTTAGCATACTCAGAATGGAGCAGAGGAAGAGGCTGTGGACAGAGTGCGGGGAGAGAAAATATAGCGAATGTCCTGTCTTCCTAACACCTTCACTCTGAGCTACTGGCCAGCTTGTAAACACAGGGCACAGCTTTTCTGCTGTGCCACCATGGTCTCCAAACTCTGTACTTGACTGTGTATGTCAGTAAAGCTGGACTCTGCTGTGAGTTATATGTGAGTTAAGAGCCAAACCACAGCACATTACTGATGCAGTGTAAATAATACCTCCAGAGAACCAAGGAAAGCCAAACAGAAGAGGTGGCCTATGAGTTAGTGCCTTTGCATGTCAGCAGTGAAGGCCTTGACAGGAGGGGGGGTCTAGGAACTGGAGAGAGAATACGATGAAGAAGAAAGACATCAAATTAGAAGCTACCACATAAGCAAAGACCTGGAAGTAAGGATAGCATGGGTCATTTGCAGAATAACAAAGGCATTAGGTCTGTGATCAGGTAGTTTAAGAGCCAGGGATAGGATATGGTGATGGTTGGAAGTATTGAGGCCAAATATTTGTGGGGTCCCATGAAACAGTACTAAGGAGGGTAGGCTCCATTCTTAGGTGAATAGGAAAAGGGGCATGATGAGATCTCATTTGGCATTACAGTCCTTGAGTCCCAATGGTTCACAGTGGAGAGAATGGGCATTCAGGGGTTTGCATAGGATCCACTGGGAGAGTGGAAGACAAAAAGAGACAATATCAAGTCAGTATATGAAAGACCTCCATATCCCATATTCATCATAGCATTATCTATAACAGCCAGGAAATGGACCAGCCCAAGTGTCTACCAACATGATGGGACATGAGTCTGATGAGTTCTGCAGACTTTGAATTCTATATCTTACCGCTTCTAATATTAAATAGTATGTACCACTTTCGTCTCTTTAGTGTTTTGTTTTATTTTGTTTTAGCGAGAGGTGTATTTCTTTTTCAGTGGTCAGGAATACCAATACGTAGGCACACACACATGCCTGGAGTAGAAATTTTTTCAGAACAAATCTCCTGGAGATTCTGTGTTTATAAATCCACTGATCAGAGTCCTGAGAAATGAGCTCCTGTCTTTACTCAGAGAAGTGCTCAGTGAAGTCCACTGTTCTCTTTCCAGGCAGTTCTAGGCAGGATGTTCTTCCTGTGCGGGGCAAAGTACACCTGCCCAAAACTTCAATGCCATCTGTTTCTCTTTACCCTGCTTCCTGTAAAAACACTTTAAAACAGGAGTTTGATTGATAGTAGGGGCAGAAAGTACACTTGAGAGAGTCCTGACAACCCCTAACCCTCACTGGACCCATAGCTTGGCTCAGTTTATCTTCACATTACAGGAGGAGTTACAGCTACTGCACGCCATTTTGATCATCATCTCTTCAAGCATAACTATAGGCTGATTACTATCATGAAGGTCAAGACACAGCAGGTCCCTAGTCACCATCATGGAGGCCGAAAGCCAGTCAGGTCCCATTCACCATCACCTAGACTAAGACCCAGCTGGTCCCAGCCATTATCACTAAGGCAGGTTGTTCAGTGTCCCTGTAGCCATGAGCAGGCTATGAGAGTCAGCAGCTGCCTCTGGCCTCAGCCTTGTCTCACCAACCTAGCATAATAGGCCTCATATTTGTGGTGTTTGTAGCAGGGACAAGAGTCATTGCAGTGAATGTTTTGAGAACAGTAAAGTGATTCAATGTAATAAGTTGTTATGGTTACATTGACAGATGTAATTGTATACCAGACTGCCAAACTGAAGCATAATTCCAGGGATTATCTTCACAGGGTATGACATAGAGGCCAGTTTGATGTTAAGGGTGAAAAAGATGCGGCAGAGGCAACTTCTGCTACAGGCCTTGGTGGAGTTCCCATTCAAAGCAGTACATACACAGCAAGTTGTAACCATTATAGACAATATCCACATGATAGACGTTCTCCATACAATCCATTACCAGCAGAATTAACAGAATAGTGAGTTGAGGAATAAGGGAGTGCTCCTGAAGGGTAGACCCAGCAATACCAGTGATTCACAGGTGAGGGTACCCACCTTACTAGGCGAGTATGGTCCTGTGGAGGGTGAAGTGATGGAGATGGCAGACAGCCAGGGTAGCAAGGTAGATTAATGAGGCAGGAGACATATCTTGGGTGATAGACCATAGTTTTACATGGGTCTTCCTTTCCAAAGACAGCCTAGGGAGGATGGCAATGAAGAGGAGAAGGAAAATCAAGATGAGGCCCAAGGTCAGTAGCTCCTTCAGTGTTTGCCGTAGTGCAACTTCAGTTACTCTCGTAGATGCCCAGAGACAAAAGTAGCTGATCCACTAGCTAAGCATTTGTACTGTTCCAAGGCTGTGTAGGACTGGGTGATTGCCAGCTTAGTTTCCTTTCGCTATTGTTAGCCAGTTTAGTCATCTACCAAGAAATGATACAACATTCCAGAATAAGATTGGAGATGAAGACCTTCTGTGTTTTTTTTTTTTTTTGGTCCACTGACCAGATCTACTAGGGCTATCTGCATTGTTTGTGTAGCATTGTGTTTTAATATTTTTGCCTAAAAATGTCTTTTTTTTGTGATTTTGTTTTGTTTTGAGACAGAGTTTGTGTAGGCCCCGGGTGTCCTGGAACTCACTCTGTAGACCAGGGTGGCCTCAAACTCAAAGCGACCTGTCTGCCTCTGCCTCCCAATGATAATTCTTTTTTTTTTTTTTTCAATGCAGTTTATTCAGGAACATTGAACAATCCTCGGACCCCGGGGAAAGCCAGCCCACAGCTTAAATAGCCTCTGGGTAGCCAACCCAGGCATGCCACGGGGGCAATGCAGATAGGTCCACATACATAGAAGCAAGCCAGATCCTCGGCCTTAGCCAAATGTGGAGTTGTTCTTGACAGAGAGCACTCACCATCGGGAAGGTGGAAGGCGGAAACCAGCTCCATCTTTAAGGCATAGCATTCCGCAGCTCTCTACAGTTCCCCCTTTTTGTTTTAGACGCATCAGGCAAGAGTAGAGGTCTGATCTCTGATATTAGAAATAAATTGGGACTTTGTACAGATGTTCATTTAGGTGTCATCCACCCAAAGAGCATCAGACCCGTCCGATACCTTTTTCTCAGAGGCGGGACCTGGGGCATCAACCCGCATGCAATCAGACATGCTCTTCTCTGGGTCCAAAGCGGCTGACCCTGAGTGCAGTGCTTAGCCTCGCATCCTGAGCGTATCATTTTAGCTTTTTATGGTATCCAACCATGCTTGGGGAGAATGTCCTGCTTCAATGGCTGTAAAGGCCTGAATGATCATGGCTGCATCACACTGTTGTGAGACTCTAATCTTGCATATATACCACAGGCAAACCAAGGAGACCAATACCAGAAGGATAATTCTTTTTCAAAAGCCTAGTTTGCCTTCAGTATATCTGTAGATTTTGAAATGGTTTCACATTAGGTCTAGCTGAAAAATTTAAGAACTTCATCTATAATTTTAAATAACTTTACAACTTGTCTGTTGCCCCCCCCCAAGTCAACAAATTGCAATACCTGCTAATAAAGATGTTATGTTTAAAAAGAAATTAGTAGGCACAAGGAGGTATAGGTAATTTTTCTGACCTCGTAGATAAATGTAAGTTAATGCTAATTCTTTAAAAAAATGTAGATTAAATGTACGTGTGTGTGTTTCCGTAGGCTTATTACGCATGTGAGTGAATAGTGTCTATGCATCTAGAAGAGGGTATTAGATCCCCTGAGTCTCAGAGAGTTTTAAGTTCCTTACAGGTGCTGGGAACTGAACTCTGGACCTCTGTAAGAGCAGCTGTAGCTTTTAAGCACGGAGCCATCATCTCTCCGGTCTCTCTTGCCAATTATTTATCCCCAGGTCTTTGTCTATCAGTATTTGAAGAACAGGGCTCTGATGTCTCTTTACCTTCATGGGTGGCTTTGGGTAGCCACTGTTTCCTGGGCCGGGACACACACTTCTGCACAGGATTCCTTTTAACTGTGCAGTAATGCATGTGGCATAGTGTGCCTACAGCACACAGTTCACTGCCCCTGAGGTACAGAGCCCCTGATTTCTGTAGCTGACTGATACGTCGCAAAACTGTGGCCTTGCGCGTCCTTTCCTGTCCGCCAAGTGGTGTTTCTGGCACTCTGTACTCAAAATGACTGGTCATGCAAAACAAAACAAATAAACAAACAAAGAACAAAACACTGTAGGCTTTTGTATTTGTCTTTATGTATACTTCCTAGTCTCAGATCAGCATCGTAATTGCTGTGGCTCCTGCACACAGTCTTTATCGTCCAGCTCCCAGGCTAAGGGAAGAGTGCACACAAACAGGAGCAACACAGTTGTTACCCACTGGTTTACTTGTGCGTGGCAGCCATCCCATATAGAAGTTTGAAGATAAACGAATTGTCTCAAACTTCCTACTTTAAACGAGGAAGTGAATGTTGGAGATGGATTAGTCACCTGCTGGTTCTGGTGCTGAAAGTTGCTGGTGAGGCACTTGTGTGGAAGGGAGCTGGGTCGTCATGGCCTTCCGCCTCCAGCAAATGTACATGGAAGTCATTCAGAGTGCTAATGTGTGTGTCCTTCAGTCCTTCTGTCTGTCCATCCATTTGTCATCTGTGTGTGTGTGTGTGTGTGAGAGAGAGAGAGAGAGAGAGAGAGAGAGAGAGAACGAGAGAGACAGAAATAGAGACAGAGACAGAGCCTTACTATGTAGCTCTGGCTGCTCTAGAGCTCACTATGTAGACCAGGTTAGCTCCTACCTTTTCAGTGCTGGGGTTAAAGGCTTGCACCACCATGCCTGGCCTAATGTTCCTTTAATATGCTTTCTATAGACTCCTTAGAAATATCATGTTGCCCAATGCTCTTTATTTACCTTACATACTATGCCTGTGTATCAACAATGGAAAATTTTCATCTGTTCCCAAGCAGACTACAGGCCTGAAGATCATTTTCAGAAATTTTAGAAACGTTAGTAAGCAAACTCTGTGGTGAGTAGCTCTAACCACATCTAACATTTGGACCAGGCTTGGTCTCCTTTCAAAGCACTGCTGCCTTTCATATGTCTGACTGGCGCTTTCCTAGTTCTGTTCCCAGCATTTGCGCATGTTCTTCCTTCCTTTCTGGTCATTGACCAGCTGCTTTGTAGATGCCATTTGTTATCTATCATCATAGCAAGTTTGGGAATAAAGATGCATGGTCATTCTAGCTGGCTGTGAGATAGCCTAGTCTCTTTGTCTTTTGTTAAAAAATAAACAAAAGAAAAACTTTCTGAGAGAGGCTTGAGAGTTTTATGCTGTGTATTTTTGACATTATTGCTTGTGTTTAATTCCATTTTTCCTACTTGTAAGCATTTAATATATTTTTTCCTTCAGAAGAATTAATGTGTGTGTCTCTTTTTTTTTTCTGTTTGTCTTTTTGTATCAAGATGGTATCATAGTTATACCACAGGAATGTACTAATGTTTAGGATTTTTTTTTATCCTTTAAATATTTTAAAATTATTTTTAGGATTTTTGATAGATTTAGAAATCAGTAATTTCCCTTTATAGTTTTGAAGTTTCTTTTAAAAAAGGCCTCAGGCATTTGCCTAGAAGGCCTTGAATTCCAGGTCTTGCGGAAGCTTCAGATGAGGAGTGTCTTCAGGGAACTGACAGTTGTGGTGGGCTGTGAGTGCAGTAATGCAGCCCTCGTTCATCCTTGGGGCTTGGCCCTTGCAGGTGAGACAGCTCAGGGCTGCTCCCTGGCAAGTGAGATGGGGTGGGCAGTACCACACTGTCCTGGACCCCTCCTGTGCTTTCTGTTCCTGGTGTTTCTGGGTCCCCTAGCCTCAGCCCCTGACTTCTCTCTGAAGCTCCCACTATCCCAACACTTCCATTGTCCTTTTCTTTTCATGATTTGATCAGAAATGATCACTTTTACACTCTTCTAGTAATTGTTTTTTTGCCTAATAAAATATAATTACATTATTTTTTTCCCTTCCTTCAACTTCTCCCATATATCCTTTAGGCCTCCCTCTCGCATTCATGGCCTCCCATTCTTTAATTATTACTACATATGTATTAATGTATATATGTATACATGCATGCAGATAAATATATAAATGTAACCTCCTGGGTTTGTCTAAGTTGCTGGTATGTGATTTAGGGCTGACCACTTGGCATTGGATTACCATTTGTGGGCTCATCCCTGGGAGACTGACCCTCCCTTTCTCAGCAGTCTTTAATTTCCTGTAACTCTTCTTCTAGGGGGTGGGGCCCATGAAATTCCCCCCATCCACACTGGCATGTCAGCTGGTGCTGTCACTGTTCTGGTCTTGTTAATAAGCAGCCATATTGTTGAGATTTCATGGGTAGACCTTCCTGCCATGTTTAGGAGACACAATCTTGCAGCGGACTTCCTGGTCCGTAAGCATTTGCCAGTTCACTGTCACTTGTCCTCTCAGGATATAAAAGCCAAAATTCTCCCTTCACTGTCGGTTTAGATCTTAGGGCTCAGAATAGATGCTGGGGTCAGTGAAGGGTCAGCACAGACTTGTTGAATGAATGCAGAGTCTGAAAATGACTGTAGACATGCTCATGGGAATCCAAGAGACTCTCCATTCCCTTTAGGGAATAAATGCTTTAGCTAGCATTAAGGTGACTCCGTTCACAGAGTAGATGGATGTGCCAAAGCTTGTGGAGGGCTACAGCGCTGTCTACCAACGCCATCCTCTGTGTTCCCCGCCTCCTGATTGTCTTTCCTGGTGGCTTCCTTAAGTATCAGTGTAGCCTTCCATAATCCGGCTGAATCGTTGGGGACTCATGCAGATTTTATGACCCTTGGGATAGCCTGTTTTAGCAGCCACTCTCCTGGCTGGGACAGCAAAAGGCGAGATGGCCTCTAGTTAGGAGAGTCAAGAACTATTCCTCTTGACAAGCAGAACAGTGCAAAGTGGTGGATTGTAAATGTGGCAGAGCCCCATTCTTCTCTGGTACTTACTTGGTAAGGACTCTGTGCTCCAGGAGCAGGGCAAAGGTTTTGTCACTGAGGGATGGGTACTCAGTGTGCCTGGCTTCTAGGCTGTCCAGTTCAGCTTTCTCTGTTCTGTTATGAATGAGAAGTTTTAACGTGGGTTTTTTAGTTTGAACGTTAAGAAAAAGGCCTCCACTTTCTGATTGCTGGGCTCTCTAGAAAGGGGCTATTGTTTTAGGACTTTACCTCTGTGAGGGACCTTCTATATTCAGCTGTCTGTTAGGTAACAACTGTTGCTCGGTGTTGGTTACTTCATAAGGCCTAACAGGGGAGCAGTTGCCACCTGTTTCTGATTTAGTTGTGTAGTTATTACTAGCTCCTGATAAGGTGGTGACTACCTTATTTTCTGGGGCTTCAGGAAAGGCCAGCTCTATGTTATGACATGAAGAGGGGCAGGTAGTGGAAAGCTTTGTTGGGTAAAGGTGCACATTATGGTAAGCTAGGTTGGAGTTCATGTCAGGCCTTTAATGGGGGAAAGGATCATTGAGGGGGTCTCAGTTTTCTTGTTTGTGAAATAGAGATAATGTTTTTTGAAAGGTCACTGTGAAAAGCGGTGGCAGTGATATGCATATGTGTGCAGAATTGTGTCTGACAAATTTCTTCTGTTGGAAAATGTGGCAGTCAAGCTGCCAACCAGTATTCAAATAGGTTAATTATTTTTTCTTTTTTCTCCTTTTCTCCCCCCCACTTTCCCCATTACCCTTGGTTAGAAAGGACAGTGTTTTCTAACGTCTTAAAGGAGACATAGACCTCCCTCCCCCAAGAGTCTCTTACCAGGGTTACTAGGAATCTGTATGTCAAAAACTGTGTAGTCTTCAGCAGCCTCTTAAGTCAGGCCAAGAAGGAAATACAGTGTTAACTTGGCATGACCAAGGTCCTGACATCTGCAGAATCTGTGTCAATAAAATTTTAATGTTTTTAGAGGTGCATGCTAGATGATGCTTCTGTGTAATGTTTTTTTACTGTTCCTTTTAAATGTAGGTTTTCAAAAAGTCTTTTGGGGGAGATATATCTTCTACAGTGAAATTTTAATCAGGACTTACTTGCAGGAGGATGAAATGTTTAGTTTCTTATACTAACTGCCCCCTGCATTTCCTGCAGCTTTAATTTCACACTGGTGGTAATTACTGGCTAAAACTG
This sequence comes from Meriones unguiculatus, assembly GCF_030254825.1. NCBI lineage: Eukaryota > Metazoa > Chordata > Mammalia > Rodentia > Muridae > Meriones > Meriones unguiculatus. Next base: position 33,141,436 of record NC_083366.1, read on the forward strand.
TGAAAGTAGAAGACAGGTTTCCACATAGACAACCCCATGTTTCCTTACCACTCTTTCCTGAGAGATTTATAGTATTTACCTACCTTTACATGTAGATTCTTAAAAACTTTTTCACAGTTCTAGGTCCATCAAACATCTTTAGTTATGACTCAATAAGTGGGGTCAGTCTTGTTTTCAAAGCATTGTGGGGTTCTACCTTATATATATACTGAGAGTGTTTTTTGCTTTTCTAAGTCCACTAACTTCGTTTTTAACTTTGCTTAGACTTCTGGAGAAATGCCATCTAGTCAAACTGGTAACATAATCATTTATGAGAAGTGTCAGAAGAGGAAACACTTTCAGTTGTAGCATTCCGATTGGCAACCTTGGTACATTAATGCTGATACTATGTCCTCCTATGGGAGACAACTCAGATTTATTGAATACCTTCTGATCTATCCATCTGTCACCCACTCACGCACCCACTTTCCCATCAATTTACGTAAATGTTCTTTTAAATGTTATGTGTATGTGTTTTGTCTGCGTGTATGTACACCATGGGTCTGGACTCACAGAGGCCAGAAAAGGACATTGGATCCCTTGGAACTTGAGATGCAGACTATTTAGAACCACCATGCGGGTTCTGGGAATTGAACCCACGTTCTCTGGAAGAGCAGCCGGTGCTCTTAACCACTGAGCTATGCCTCCAGCCACTAAGTAAATATTCTTTAAAAATGCCCCACGTGGGACTGGAGCAGTGGCCCAGGAATTTCAAATACCTGTTGTTTTCCGAAGGTCCTGTCTTTGGTTCTCAGGACTGCTATGAGGCAGCTCACAGTTTCCTTTACCTTCAGTCTCAGGGTATCTGATGGCCTCTTACAAGCACCCGCATGCATGTGATACAGGTGAACACATGGAGGCACACATACAGCAAACTAACAGATGATTAAGTCTTAAAAGAGTCCCATGTTCTGAACAATGTGCTAAGTCCTTAGGGAATGAAGTAAACGATCAGTTTGTTCACTAGTGTGATGGTGGACTTGGATTAGAAATGGACTTGTCTTATTGCTCTAGCAAGGGCTTCAGGAACTATGTTGAAGAGATATGGAGAGAGTGGGCAGCTTTGCCTTGTCCCTGATTTCAGTGGGATTGCTTTAAGTTTCTCTCCGTTTAGTTTGATGTTGGCTATAGGCTTGCTGTATGTTGCCTTTACTATGTTTAGGTATGTGCCTTGTATCCCTGATCTCTCCAATACTTTAAACATGAAAGACAAATGGGATGGACACTGGAAGTAGGAGAAACCAAGTAACATGACAGGAGCCTACCACAGAGGGCCTCTGAAAGACTCTACCTAGCAGTGTATCAAAGCAGATGCTGAGACTCATAACCAAACCTTCGGCAGAGTGCAGGGAATCATATGAAAGAAGGAGGAGTTAGTATGACCTGGAGAGGACAGGAGCTCCACAAGGACAATATATATCAGGGCACAGGGGTCTTTTATGAGACTGTTTCTCCAAGTAAGGACCATGTATGGATATAACATAGAACCCTCGCTCGGATGTAGCCCATGGTAGCTCAGTATCCAAGTGGGTTCCCTAGTAAGCTCAATCCTATTGCTATGAGCAAAAAGTTGGGGGTGGGGGGTCCACAGGAAATTGAAACAGTAATCTTCTCTTTCTGTTTGTTTGCTTATTTGTTTGTTTATAATGTCTGGAGCAGGAGGAAGGAAATACATGTTAGAGGATGGGGAGAAAGAGTTTAGCTGGCTGTTTCATTTCTTTAAAATGTTCTGAAGCAGTGACATGCCAGGCAACCAGTAGCATTTTTTTAAGTTTAATTTTTAAATTATTTTATTTGCACAGGTGTTTTGCCTGTGTCCTATTTAGGTTTCTGTTGCTTCGGTAAACACCGTGACCAGAAGCAACCTGGGAAGGAAAGGCTGTATATGGCTTACACATTCCAAGTTACCATCCATCGTTAGGGGGCGGGAGGCAAGGCAGGAAATGAAGCAAAGGCCACAGATGACTGCTGCTCGCAGACTTGCTCCTCGGGCTCACGTTTGACTACTTTTCTTTTATCTCCCAGGACCATCTGCCCAAGGGTGGCACTGCCCACAGTGGACTTCAACCTATACTGATCATTAATCAAGAAAATTCATGCCAGTCGTTAATCAAAAAGGCCAATCTGATGGAGACAATTTCTCAACTGAGGTTCCTCTTCCTAGATAACTTTATCGTCAAGTTGATAAAATCTAACCAGGGCAATTTTCATGTGTGTCTGCACCATGGGCCTGCCTTGTACCCACAGAACCCTGAAGAGGGAGCGGGATCCCCTGGAACTGGGGTTAGAGACAGTTGTGATCCACCTGTGCATGCTGGGACTCGAACTCAGGTCCCCATGAGGGGCAGTCAGTGCTCTTAACTGCTGAGCCATTAGTTCAGCCCTGGCAGTAGTTCTTAAGTCTGGGTTGTAGGTAGCTGTACAAAGTACTAACATACTTTGTATTTCCCTGTATGTTGGAGATTTTTCATGCTCATATTTGTGAGAAGAAATAGAAGTACAGTGGGGTGATCTATGCTGGCTGCCTGCTTAGCAGGCAGCGCCGGTGATACCAGATTGAAAGGGAGCTAGTTGTCCTTGGAGGCCGGCCTCTGGTGGATGTCCTGTCGGTGTTCCACAGTTAAGTGTAAGGCTTACAAAACCCTTCAGACTCTGCTGGTTGCTCTGTGAGGGGAAGGTCTCACCTGAGAGCAGATTGGGTCTTTGTCAGCCTTTAATTTTCCTTCCCCTTTTGCTACCAATGGCATTCCTGAGTAATTTGAGTCAGGGATTTCCCTCCCCCCTCTTTTTCATTCCTGGAACTACTGATCAAAGGTTTCCCCTTTCCAATACAGGCAGAATGGCTTTTTGGAGACCGGTATTTGCAGGCGGAGAAAAGGGTGAGGGACACTTTGGGTTGTGGAGATAGACACTTCCCCCAGGGATGTTTTTAAACCCCTTTGAATGGGCTCATTGTTTATAAGAGCAGCGCCTTAATGGAAAAACAAAAAGGCAAGAGGGTCTGTAATGTGCTCTCTGCTTTCCTCTGCCGGACCTCATTGTTTATTTGATTTATCAAGTCTCAAGTAGTTGCACTGCCTAGTGACCTTCCTTGCGGCTTCTCTGGAGTATCCACTTACCTTATTTAGAAACATAATATTTGAAAAAGCTGGAACAGAGTCAAAAAATCATCACCTTTTGATGTGGCCAGTTTCCTGGGTTTTGAAATCTTAAACTTGCGGGAAGCTTTAAAAGCTGAGTAGCAGTCCTTAATCAGTAGGTCCTTCTGGGTGCTGGACACAGAACTTGGGGTCCTTGGCCTGGGGGGGCAGTGCATAATTAGAGGACATAGTGCAGATGTTTGGTGCTAAATGGTAGAAAGAGGAGACTTCAGAGGACACTAACCTGGAGGGACTCTGTGACAGCCTCACTTTGGAGGTGTCTCTGAAGGGAGTCTGCAAGGATGGGCCAGTGTTCTCATGTCTCTTGGGATTTTAATATAGCTGTTGAGTTTCTTCTGAGCCTTGCGCTTACGAATATAACTGACTGCGATGAGAACTCTTGACTCTAAAGTTTGAGGACCAAACAGTTCAGGTCACATGCTTTTCCTTCCGAATCTGCACCCATCCATCCTTGCTAAAGGGTGTTTGTTCTTTTGGACCTTATGCCTCTTAATATCAGGAGGCTACCAAAGGAGAGCACAGAATTCTGTTAGGAGACTTATCATAGGTCAGAGAGCTGCTTACATAGATAGACCCAAGCAGGGTATTACTGCCTTGAAAAGGACATGTAAATTCCCATGATTAAAAGTCTATGGGTGGCCGTCACCTTTATGTTACTAGGTGAATTGCTGAATCACATTATTAAAAGGTGCCTCTTCCCAGATGAAACATACTTCCCACAAAGGTCATACTTACTCCATAGACTCTGGGTAGGACTACAGGAGGTCAGTTTAAAGAGAAATGGGCATCTTTGTCATGTGCAGTATACCCGTTGAGAAGTTACAAAGTATGTCTGTTTTCAGTAGGATGCTTTGTGATAGTTGATGAAGGCTTCCATTTTAATGTCTTTGTATGGAGCAGGCCATGTGTCTTTCCGGGTATGCTTATTAGCATAATGGTTTGCCACCTTTTGGTTAAACCTAGGCAGTACAGTGGTGGGATAGTTAGAAAGACTTTCGCATCCAGATCACCAAGCCTGCCTCCTGGATGTGGCAGTTTGACACTAAGGAGATTTGGGGAAAGCTTGAATTCTAAACCTTGGCTTTCTCACCTATGGATAATAAGTAGTCGAAATAAAATGAGTTTGTGTCTTGAAGACTTAACACTTTCTGTCAGGTGTCGTGTGTTTCAGATACTTTCTTGTTACGCTAATGATTGTTGGCAGGTGAAAAGCTATCGATTTCTGGGTGTTTTCAAATTGATGGCTACTGAATGTTTATTTGTTCGTAGGCCTTCTGTTCTTTCTAGGTGAGAATGCAGTACTGTCTTCTAGTGATAGTATTTCCCTCTTCCTTCCAGTCACTGGAATTCTGTTTTATGAAACAAAGCTTTTCAGCTTCTTGGATAGTACTGATTGGTAGTAATGATAAGCAGCCGGGCTGTTGACTTTGATGCTATTTTTAAGTCATGCTGAGGAAGTGTCTTTTTACTTTGGACTCAGGTCTTGAATTAGTATTTAATATTTTGAGATACTGTTTCATCATCTTCTGTTTTTATACCATGTAGTTTTTTTTTTTCTTTATTCAACTGTTCATCTTTGTATGTATTGTTTACGGTGTTTCTGATCATTGGGGTTGAATTCTGTTTTGAAATGAATTGGATTTTTTACCCTAAACTGTCTTAATCTAGAAAGATTTTTATTAAATAGGGCCATCTGTCCTTCGGAAATTTGCATTAACCATTCTCCTTAGAAATAACCAGGGCCCAAGTCTGCAGCCTTTATTGCCAGCAGACAGCTGCCCCTGCTTTGCTTTCCTGAGCCCTTCTTGATTCGTACTTGCTCTCTGTCTCTGAGTCTCACTCTCTTAGATTGGTCAGTGGCCTTCTTTCAGGTATTGTAACTTTCAACTCCTTGATGTCCAGGCAATTTGCTTTGGAATGTTCTTGCCTTACTTAATGGCTTTCATTTTGATATTGCCATTATCTTCAATTTTTTATGTTTCATTTTGTTGTTTTTCACTCTCTAAAAATGTAGGACATGAGTCATTGTATTGGATTTTGTAAAAATAAGTTGGCTTTCATCCTGCTAATTATGACCACTAGTAACAGTCTTTGCAGATGTAGTAACATTCTTTGCAGATGTAAAACTTCTCACCTTATAGATTTGCAAAACATGAAGGTCTTTATGTGTTTGTGTCCGTGTGTGCATGTGCATGTCACATGAAGGTCTCTGCATGTCCATGCATACATATACTTGTCTCTTCATGCATGGATCACATGAAGGTCTCTGTGTGACCGTGCATGTGTGCATATCTCATGGAGGCCATGATGTAGGTAGCTTATGACTTAAGTCTATTAAGGGGTAAGACTGCATACCATTTAAAAAGACTACGTGTGAGTTGATCTAGTTTTGCTTTTTATAATGCAGGAAGAGAAATGATTCATTCTGTTCTTAGTCACCCATGGGCAGGAGAAGAGGCTCTTGTTTCCCTTGTTAATTTGCTCTAGGACTTGACAGTGTCAGTAACAGGCTTCTCACTTCTGTGCCTTCAGGTCTTTCTAGTTATGCTGGAGGCTGTATCCTCTTTTTTTACTCTTTGATGCATGTGATTTAATACAAGGTAGGTTTTCTAGCAATCTTTCACGTACTTGAATATATGGGGACGATTATCTGAACTTTCCATATTTAATCTACCCCCCCAATCATTTTACTTTGTTTTTGGCTGGTTGTGGCTTTTTCTCGTCAAGTTTTTTTTGTTTGTTTGTGTGTTGTTTTGTTTTTTTGTTTTTTTTTTTGAGACAGGGTTTCTCTATGTCACCTTGGGTCTCCTGGTCTTCCTTTGTAGACCAGGCTGTCTTCCAACTCACAGAGATCCACCTGCCTCTGCCTCTCTGAGTGCTGGGATTATAGGCGTGTGCCACAGTGCCTGGCTCCTCGTCAGGTTTTAAAGTGGAGATTAAGACACTTTGCTTTCATTGGGGTCTGATTAGTGCTCACACACAAGACACAGCTCTGAAGTGCTAAGTGGTGTTAAATACATTTCTAGCTTGTTCTTTCAGGGAGTATCCTGGACGCTTTTCTCTGTTTTATGAGTTCTGTTTACAACTTGTATGTATCATATTTTTCTTGGTGATTGTTCTAATGCTGTCTTTCCAAACATCCCACTCATTGGCTATGCAAAGATTGTTTTTGATTCATTTATTGTTATTTATCTAGGCCATTAGGTCGTCCACTCCTCCTATAGATTTTTGTTAGAGTATCTTAGGTTCATAGCAAAACCGAGTGGAAGATACAGAGATGTCTAGCTCCCTCCACCCTCCAACAGTTTCCCTATCAACAGTTGACTCATGCCACCAGGAAGATGCCTTTGTTACATCTGGTGAACCTCTTTCTACACACCCTTATTAGTCAAAGTCTGTCATTTATGTTAAGGTCCACTGTTGGGCAAAATGTTCATGGCACACCTCCGGTATTCTAGTACCATATAGAGGAGTTTCACTTTCCTAGGAAGCTCCTATGTTCTTCCTGTTTCTTTCCATCCGCCTGCTCATACTCCTCTCAGTATCTGGTAACCATGGCTTTCCATAACTTTGCTTTTTCTAGAATGTTGTTTAATTGGAACCACAGTATATAGGTATTTTGGTTTGACATACATATTGTTAGTAATAGGCATTTACAATTTCCCCATACCTCTTCCTGGCCTCGAGTGCTCCATTTTTTAATAACTACTAATATTTCATTGACCAGTTATACCACAACTTATTTTTCAGTTTACCTCTTGCAGGGTGTTGTGGTCACTTATAAGTTTTGGCAGTCATGAATACAGTTGCTGTGAACATACATGGTATACTTCTTTCTCAAGCTTTCTGCTAATAAAAATAGTGTGCTGCTGTCTTAGTAGCTAACTCTTTCTTTCTTTCTTTTTTTCTTTCTTTCTTTCTTTCTGCTCTTTCTCTTTCTCTCTTCCTTTCTTTCTCATTCTCTCTTTCTCTCTCTCTTTCTTTCCTTTCTTTTGTTCATTCCTGAATCCAGAAATATATTTTTAGGTTTCAAACAAAAAATGCTAAACTAACTTTTCATCAGTAATGTGTGCACGTTTATTACAAGTCCTTTATATTTCGATGGATGAAAATGTAAAGATGTTCCAATCTAGGTAGTTTTCCTATGCTGTTGTAGCAGAATACCTCCAACTAGGTGGCTAAAACCAATATAAGTTTATAATTTCTTAATTCTAGAAGCTGAAAACCAAAAGTGAAGATGTTGACAGGTCCACACTCCTTTTCAAGGTTCTAGGGGAGGACCCATTTTGCCTTTAAAGCTCTGAGGAGAAGTTGCATTCATCCTTGACAGTCCTCTGGCTTCTGCATCTCCTAGGTGGGCCACTCAGTCTGTGCCTCCCTTGTCAAACAGTGTTCTCTGCTCTCTGTGTCTGTGTGTATGCTAGTTTGTTTTTATTTTATGTGTGTTTATGTTGGGGTGTCTGAGATAGTCTCACTATATAGCTCAGGCTAGCCTTGAGTTTATTGTGTAGTCTAGGCTAGTCTCACACTTGCAGTGCCCTTATTTCTTCAGCCATGAAAATGTAGGAAGTACATGTTACAGGCGAGTGCACTGCAACACACACACACACACACACACACATAAAATAAAAACAAACTAGCATGCACACAGACACAGAGAACACTGTTTCTCACGTTTGTGCCCTCTTTCTAGCACAGTGATGCTTGTGAAATGTCAGAAGGTAGCTAAAGAACCTTTCCCCATTTTCTCCCCAACACACACACACACACGCCCCATTAACAGCTTTTTCCCCTGTAACTCTTACACCAGATGTTATGGTGGAAAGCTATGAACATATTTGATGATCAATTATTTGAATGGAGGAGGTTTTTGAGGGACGTTGTTGTGGTTCTGGGAATGACTGGGTTTGTTTCAGACACCCTCTTCTGTAACATAAACCTAAGGTTTTCATAGATCTGTTTAGTTCTGATGTATTGAACTACTTCTTAAGGCTGAATTTCATACCTGGGTTGCTGATGACATGCTCAGGCTTGTTGGATCATTTGCTTAATGCATGGTGACAGTGAGGCTAAATTCTTAGTCACTGCTCTGATTAGGCCCCTACACCAGGCTTGGAGTGGCTGCTATTACTTAAGACAGACAGCTGAGCATAAGACCCCATGACAGCACAGATGCTGAATAGATGGGGCAAACCAATAAGCTCCAGGAACTTTGAATTGTGTAGATGGCAACCCAGAAAGCAGTCCTGAAGGCTGCTGTGGTGTGTGTGTGTGTGTGTGTGTGTGTGTGTGTGTGTGTGTGTTGGCTTGCAGGTGCAAAAAGAGAGTGGAATGTATAAACACCCTCAAGAGTGCATGTCTGAATTCTCTGAGTGGGTGCTGGAAAAGATGCAGGAGAACATGACTGAGAGCCTGGGCTAAGAAAGCAGCTCAGTAACTTAAGGTTGGTGGTGGAAGAGTATGCTGAATGGCCCCTGAACCCTTTGCTATGAGTCGGGGGAAAAGAGGACACACGGCTGTATTCTAGCGAGAGATTCCAGTGTGTGGCTTTCGATGCACTCATGAGACAGTCTAAAACTTAGCCAGGAAAAAGCATTTTTAATGTGAGCCACAGTTAAAGCTTATCACCCCAGGCAGAAGATGGGACCTAGTGGCACTGGGAGTAACGGTGCTAGGTGTGTAAGGGCTTTCCACTGTGTTGCTTGTACGTCCAGGCAGGGTGCGAGCCAAGATACTCCTTTACATGCATCTTACCGCAAGCTGTACTTCCTGAGAGGTGACATGACAAAGGTTAGTGTGCAGGAGGGTTACTAGGTGTACCCCTGAGGTCAGCACTTGGGGAGGAGAGAAAGAGTGGGATGTTAACACAAGGAGATTTCCAGATGCAGTACAGTTTCCAGGCCGCTGTTGCTGTGTCCACAGGGAGCTGCACAGCTAGAGACGTGGAGAGTCGTTTCGTGTCGCGTTGAGATGGCCAGCTCTTTCTGAGCCCTCACACATGTGTTATTAGTTTCTAAATGTCCTGGGAATGAACATGATGAGGAATGCAAACGCATCGCAGATAACATCTGCATAGGTTAATTGCAAGAAGGTGTTCACTCCTCAGCAGCCAGGTGAACTAGGTGTTCATTCAAGGAGATCCGGGTTGAGAAGTGTGGTCTGTACCACAAGGCTGTATCTTTTCATCCCTCCCCCGTCCACGGAAGCAGTCCATTGCTATGGGGTTCACTGCACACTGAATAAAGTCAGTCTCTGTTCTAGGTCTCAGAGGTTGAGAACTGAGTGTGACAGATGATATCCCGATGCTCCAGGAGGAGCAGGGACTTCCAAGTACGAGATGGCAAATAAGACAGAGGCCTCAGAGCTCCAGAATGATTGGACACTGTGATGCCCACAAGATTGTTGGTGAGGTAGTAACTGACTGATAGCAGGAAATGTCAGGGGTCACCGGGAAGGGGAGGACTTATGAGCCTAACGTAGAGCACCAAGAAACAAAGGTAGAATGTATTCCAGATCAGCAGCAGCAGAGTGGGTGTTAAGGGTGAGGAAAGGCAGAATAAGCTGAGAGCAAGGCCAGGAGTTTGGGCTGTTTCCAAGAATGATGAGTGTCGTTAGGGAATTTGAAGGCAGGCAGGAGCCTTCTAGCAAGAGCGTTTCTTAGACAGGGTTTAGAACATGCTCATCCAATGTTTTGGATATTTTATGTAATTAATTTAATCCCTGATAATCCTACCAAGAATGCAGTATTACTACTGCTGATATATAGATGAGGCAACTGAGGCCCAGAAAGGTTAAATCCCTAGTCAGAGGCCACAAAATGTCGCTACAGAGAAGATCAGGCTCACCATTCTTTCCTCCTGCTTTTACATGCTGATGTGTGCAAAGATAGCTCAGGTAGTACTTGAGACAAGGGTATATCTAGGAGGCCAGTCAGGAGTCTGACAGTGGTTTAGTCCTGGAATAAGCAGAAGAAAATGAGCTCAGGCTGTGTTGCACACACACACATATTGACTGGATGTGGGAAGTTAGGAAAGGAGAGGAGAATCCAAGGCATGCCAGTTTCTTGTCATGAACAAATATGTAAAATAAACGTAAATATAATAAGTGTATCACATGTATTCCTCGTTTAAGAGCCCTTTAGGACTCTTTAGGACTGTAGAGAAATCTTTGGGTTATCATATATTCTTTCGTGACCTGGAAGGAAAACTAAACTTTCAAGAAGGAATATGGATGCCCAGCCAGGAGTCCTCTTCTGATGATGAACATTGTGTTGTTAGAGTAATTGAAGGCAAGCAGGAACCTTCTAGAAAGGCTCCCCGCCCCCCATCCCCAGAAATCCTGCCTCTCTGCAAGGCCAGATTGGCCTGAACCCTTGCTGTGGTCTGGGTGGGGTGAGATAAGTAATGAAGAGGTGCCTCAGGCTTCTCTACCACCCCCTCCCCAAACAGCAGCCTGTACAGGCCAATTAGCATCTAGCCTGTTGCCGCCTGTCCTGATGCCGCTTGCCAGCACACGGTGAGAGGCGGTTAGAGAGGCTGGCACCATCAATGCGGTGGTGTTCGTACCCTACAAGGCTGAGGATGCTGACGTTCCACAGGGATCTGCTCGAACCCTTTGACAAAGCATTAATCCCTATGCAGACAGAGCAGGCTTTTCATCCCGCGTGAGGCTTCAATCTGCCACTGAAAGAAAGTTGGTTCCCGGTGCTAGTGGTAGGAACGGAAATATGAGCTCATTTGGAGAAACTCCTTGTGAAGAATTATAGTAAGGAACATGTCTTTACAGAGCCTGCTCTTATTATTTTAAACCAAGGTTCATGTAGCAGAAAGTTTGGGACTATTTGAGTAGTTTTAGGCAGAAAAAGAAGATAAGAAAATTAATGTCTAGTTAGGATTGCTCACCCCTCCACCCCCCCCCTTTTTTTTCCCTTAAGGCTGACTGTCCAAGTTGATAATTATTAGCCAGATTCCACAACATATTATGGCAAAACTTAAATAAATCAGGAGTGCATCAATTAAATACTGAGGTCCTTGGTCACATTGGCTGGTCCGGAGGACCTCACCCCTGCCTCCCTGTGGCTTCAGCATGGAACCTGTTGTAGGTTGTGTGTTGAGGGCATAGAATCAGAAATACCTGAAATCTTGAGTCATGCTGAAAACTTGTGCTCCAGGAACCTAAGGTTGAAAGGGTTTGTGCAGTAAGGTTTACAGATGGATCTGAACGTGGGAGATGGTTACCTCATCTATAAAGCTCACTCCATTACCTGTAGGCTGAATAAACAATTCATGGAATGCTGGGTACATGATAATTTTTCTAGCTGGTTAGTGCTTGTTTTTGTTTATTAAGATGTTTAGTACCTTTTTCTAAGTACTTTAACATGGGCCTTTCTCTGCTTCAAATTGGTATAATCATCTCAGAGGAATGCAGTGTGGGGTGATGGAATGCTTTTATTATACTTAGAAATCATGGTGAAAGATATTTACAGTGTTATGCTAGAAGAACTGTGTGAGCTGGTGTTTGGAAGCCTTGCTTAAACTCGGAATTTTAGATCCTGTTCCCATAAGGATCTGTGCTCCAGTGGGCCTCCTTTGGCAGATACTTGTATTTGTAGTGTAATGTGAGAAGTTATAATTGTCTAATCCTTAGAGGATGTCTGTTCTAGGTTATAGAAGTTGGCCAACTATAGTTTAGGGCTTAAGTCCAGCCTTCTGCCTGTTTGTATAAAGTTTTATTGGAACACAGTCACACCTATTCATTTATTATTGTCTGTGACCATTTTATGCCTACTGTTGCAGAGTTGGAGAGTGGCAACTGATGGCTGGCATAACTGAAAACACTGGTATGTCAGGGCCTTGTCCAGATAACGTGTGAGTGATTGGCCCGTCCCAGTTAGGGAGCATCTTTGTGAGCCCCTCTTTACAAAATCTTTACAGGAGCTAGGGCTTCTCATGCTTCTGTTTCCCTTCTTTTCTTTCGATGGGGGGTCGGCTAGAAACTCAGAGATACAATATAGCTTCTTAGGCCTCTGCTTTCAACAACTTTTTCCTGTCCCAAAAGACTCATGTTGCTTGCTCTCTTCTCAGCTTTCCATCACCCCTCCATCTTTCTCCATTGGTAACCTTACTTTCTGCTTTTATTAAGTAAATTGACACTGATGGAAGAGAAGCTCCATCAGCTCTCAGGACCTCATCTCCTAGTGCCCCCCCCCCAGCCCACACAGTGAACTACTTGGCTGTTCTCTTGAGCCAGTTCTTCCAGATGTACCCGGCCCTCTCCCCATGTTGTCCCAAGACAGTCATTCCCATCACCATAGTGTCTCCGTTCTGGCTGCTTACATGTCTGTCTGCTGCTCCACCAGTATATAAGCAGTCACCCACTTAAAATGAAACCCCAGTATTTGCGGGCTGAAGAGAGGACTCATCAGTCAAGACCACTCACCATTTTGAGAGGGGACCCATGTTTTGTTCTCAGTCCCCATGTGTTGCCTGACAACTGTCTGTCCCACTCGTCTTCTGGCTTCTGTAGACTCCTGCTCACATGTGGCACACACATAAAAAAGTTAAATAAATAAATACATATATTTTAAAAGAAGCCAATGTTCTTTGTTTGTTGCTTCCGTCTCTTCTTCACTCCATCATCCATCCTCTAGTAATACTTGCACTTTGTCTTTTGACCTGGTCACTTTTTCTATGGAAACCGCATTGTTTAGGCCTCAGTCGTGCTCGCCATACTGAATCCAAGTCTTCAGTTCTCAGAACTGGTCCATCACAGGCCCTGTACTTTGTCAGTCCCATCGTCCGCCTGCTCTGTGTGTATGTTGTCTCCACTCTGCTTTCAGCCCCCTCTCAGCTGGCCTTTCTTCTGTTCGCTCTGCTCCTGTGAATGTTTCGAGCCTTCGGCCTGTGGTCCTTCTCTTTTCCTGTGTGTCTTTGGTGGTTTTAGGAATTGAAATGGACTTGCTCTGTTCACAGCCCCCACTGTTCTTCCTTCCGAACGTCATACTTAGGATCAGTTGTCAGCTGTGCATCACCTATTTTCTGTCATGGTGTCTTTTACTGTCATTATTCTGAGATGGGGTCCGACCATGCTTCCTAGGATGGTGTAGAACACCTGGACTCGAGTTATCTTTCTTCTGCAGCCTCCAGAGTGGCAGAAAGAACATTGTGTACCATCATGCCTGACTTTCAAAGATACCCTGAACATCGTATTGTCAGACAGATCTGCTCTCTAGCCCTCCGCATACTTTTTACTTTTTGTTGTTGTTGTTGTTGTTGTTTTAATCTAGTTGTTCAGGTCCTGAATATTAGAATTGTGCTTGCTCTCTGTCACTCTCTAGCACACACACACACACACACACACACACACACACACACACACACACACATTTAGATTATCAGTAAATTTTATCCTGAAGCTAAATTTTTGTTCCTATCACTGATTATGTGTCAGATATTTTTTTTTTTCTTAGAGTAAGATTTTTGGATCAAAAAGTACATCGTAGGGCTTTGATCCCTTTTCAGAAAGGTTGTCAGCATTTCATCTGCAGCGTGTTTAGTTTGATTGCTAATCTTCTCAGTATAGTAGATGAGAAGGTGGATGTCTGTCCAGAGATGCTTTACTCAGTCTTTGGTCACACTTCCTATAAACTGTTTGTCTTTAAACAGGCTACTAGCTTAGTGTATAGTGGGAAGTTAATGTATATTTGCTGAAAGAATGAAGGGCCCCTAGTTCAGTCTGGCAGGATATTTCAGTGTGGAAATAAAGGGGTGTCTCTCCCCTCTCCTGAGAGAGGCTGATGATCACTAGCCTGGCCTTTCAGTTTTATCTTTTTGAAGAGCACACGTTCCAGAGTGACCAGCACTATGGTTTTTGTGGTCCTGTCTTTGGCTTAAGATGTTTCTGAGTAAATATAGGATTAAATAGCTGCACCTGCGTAGCCTGTGGTTTACACGCATTGATTCCTCTGTAAAACAGAGCCCAGCAGAAGCTGCAGAGATGAAGCGTAGCTAATCTCCGAAACTTTGTCAGCACTTTCTGTGATAAACATTTTTTCCTGCCTGTCCTCTCTGGACCTCTCTGTTCTTGGAGAGTGTTGTGTGGGAGGCTGCTACAGCAACATGTGGTGTGCACTGCTCCGGGCCAGCATTCTCTCAGCTGGGACACAGCTGAGCCTGCTCTTGGACCCAGAGGCAGGGCACCCATTTTAGTCCTCCCCAAAACCCACGCAGAGTGGCTTTACCTGATTTGTGTGCTGCGTGCATCCCAACACCACACAGAGCATTGAAGTGTGATGGATGTGCCTGAAGCAGATGCTCATTAGAGATTATGTTAGCACACGCTAGCTTGCAATAGTTCAGCATGGTTTAACTGGAGAGGGTGTGCCTCTTTGGTGTGGTGCTCCAGTGAGGAACACAGCTGGTGCACCCGGCCCTGTGTGGTGCTCCAGTGAGGAACACACAGCTGGTGCACCCGGCCCTGCTCTTGTTTGGTCTGCTGTCCTGGGTTTTTAAACACTGTTCCCTCAGAAGTTTGTCCTTCTTTGCTATCCACTGATACCTATCTTTCTTATATCAGGATATAGTAGTGTGTGTGAGCGCGCGCACGCGTTGCGTGCCTGCCTGCCTGTCTTTCTGCCTTCCTGCATGTGGAGTTTGGAGGGCCCATGTCAGTTGTCTTGCTCAATCGCTGTCTACCTGATTTTTTGAGACAGTGTCTCTCATTGAACCTAGAGCTTGCCAGTTTGACTTGACTTGCTAACCAGCATGCCCCAGAATGCTCCTTGCTCTGCTTTCCCAGCACTGGGATTACAGGCAGTGATTGGCTTTATGTATGTATGTATGTACGTATCTATCTATCTATCTATCTATCTATCTATCTATCTATGCATTTATTTATTAGCATGTGTTCTGGGAGTTTAAACTTAGCTTTCTAAGCAAACACTTAACTGATGGAGCCATCTCCTCAGCCTGGGATATAACATTTTAAATATATGTTTTATCCCTTAGAATGTAGAACTAGAGAAAATAGGTGCTCAGCGGATTGCATTTTAGTGTGCTGATTCTGTGTGTATGTGTTTGGGCATACTTGAATAGCTGGACACCTGAGTGCAATTTGCCGGCGTCTGTTCTCCGTCCACCGTCTTGGCTTGCTGGACCAAATAAACAATTGTGTTTCAAACATACCAGTCTGGGTTTGTTAGTCCTGTCCTGACCTTGCCGTTTCCAGGCTGTGCTTTTAGCCCGTTTGTACCTCAGTTTTCTCACCTGCAGGTTGGTGCTACTCTTAGACCTTGGCCCTTGTTTATTCCCCATTTGACCTTTTTCCTTTGGCTGAGAAAAGTCCATTGGGATAAAACATTCTGTGTGTGTGTGACATCTGGGCATTCTGCGTTTTTTTGTGCATCGTTCTGCTAGGGGACTTTTCACTCTCTGTCCCCTCTGCCTCCTGTGCTCATTTAGCTCTGCAGAAGTTGATATTCATTATTATTCAGATGGAGTGCCTCATGAGTTCTTTACTGACACCCTTTGCAACCCCTCCTCGCTCGCTTCCCCACTATTTCCACCTACAGTGCACTGAACATGTCCTCTGCCAGGGGCCTGGAAGCTCCCTCATGGTGGAAATGGATTCTTAGCATCTTCATCAACACCTTTGTGCCAAAATAGGTGCCCAGGAAACCGTTGAGGAGTTTGCTTGGCTGTGACCTGGATATTTGAGAGCCTGAGGGCAGAGGGAGGAGCACCTGGACTCTTTCTTGGGCCCCAGGAGCCTCTGAAGTGTGCTGGGTTCCTCGAGCAGGTGATTTGTTTCTTTCCTTTCTCTAGGGTCCCAAAGAGGGTGTATGCTACCTAGTTCCAGATTTGGACACACTCACTGAATTAAGTTTTGGGGCTTTTTTTTCTTCCTCAGTAACCTAAGGCTAAACTAGAAGATTGTCATAGACACAGGAAAAGTGAGCAGGCAGATTGTCTAAGCTGAGTTCAGGCTGGAGTGGGAGCCTGCTGTCTGTGCAGGAGATGGGGTACTGCCTTCTGGGCATCAGTTGGCTTATGTGCATGCCTTTCTGTTTTGTTTTAAAGTGAACAAGGGTAGAGGGAAAGAAAGAGAAAGGGAGAGAGGGAGAGAGGGAGGGAGGGAGGGAGGGAGACAAAAGACCAACAGGAACTCCATGTTCACATGTGTTTCCATGAAGGATTTTGTGTACCTGCACAGTGTATTGGGACCTATGAGCAGGTATCATGCGGAATTACGGAGGGTGCTTTCTGCACTTTGCTTTGGATTCTGCTGTCTATGTCTTGATGAGTCTAGCAAGATGACTTTGAGTAGGCCCCAGCATGTGTGGATCACACACAATGGTGCTGAGTAAAGATTCAATCAAATTGAAGAAGGCTGATCGCCTGGCCCCTTGTTTATCACTGTCTTTGTGTGGCCATCTTCCTCCATCATCATGTGACTTTGGCCATCTTCCTCCATCATCATGTGACTTAGACTCTGTTCACAAATTCAGTCAGTACAAATATGGCGGCAGACCCAAAGACGGTGCCATCCAGTTTATGATGCATAATCCCACAGGCCCGACCTTAATCTTTGACTTTGTTAAGTGACTTTAAGGAACATTCTTCTTACCTTCTCTGAGCTTTTGTGTTTCTTTTGTTTTGCTTTCTTTGATTAACAAAATGAGAATAATAAATAAACTTTTGTTGAGGATTTCAGGATACCAGAGATGCAGAGGGGCTTGCCAGTTTGACACCCAGTAGCTGTTCCTGGAGATATACATTATGGTATGCAATTTGATGCATATTTTCATATAGCAATCTATATTTAAACATATACTTCCTATACTTGTTTTTAATAACTTAATTCATATTCACCCATTTTTATAAGGGGTCTTCCTGTGGCCTCAGATTTGTAATATGAAACAGGATTGTAGGACTGGGCTTCATTTACTTAGCTCCCAGGACAAGACTGGGTGTGGGATGCAGGCATTCCACAGACTGGTCCAGTGAGTGCACTTTCTTCATATTGACCGCTGGCATCACTGGTACACGGTGACATGACAGACACACAGCTGACTGAAAATCTCACGTGTGGTATGCTTGATGAGTTAGTCACAAGTTCTCTCTGATAACTGAGAAAGTTTCACAGGGTGCTGCCATCAGGTACCAGGCTGCACGTACCCAGGTCAGCTGAGAACTGGACCCCACTTCACAGACAGGCTTCCCGTCAGCATGGAGCCAGAGGCCATGCTTCATGCACATCTGTAGCACTCCCGCCCCCAGCAAGCCTGCTACTGTCTTCATGGCCCTCATACAAGGAAATGCACTATCAGAGTTCAGTGTCTGGTGTGAGCCCTGTGCAGTGACTGCCAGGCCTTGAACCCTGGCAGCCAGACGCCATGCCCTGGCTGTCACCCTCTGTGCAGCCTGGGGAGAAGCTGAGGAACACAGCATATCAAAAGGAGCTGTGATCTGGGGGGGGGGGGGAGGGAAAGGAGAGGTCCGTGAACACAAGGATGTTCTTTTTGTTTAGTGAAATTCGCTTTAGCTGTTTTCTGTATGTCAGCGAAGGACCACTGTGAACTCCTAGTTTCTCTGGCAAAGGCTGATTTATGAGGATTTTCTCAGATGTACCAGCAGGTTAAAAACATGGAGTCTTGAATGCTTTCAGGAGAGGAAATGAATAAACAGGCATTTGAGGTGAATCCCACCAAGTCTGTGGGGCTGTAGGAAGGTGAATTAATTCAGCTGAAAAGGCTTGGAGAAGAAGTGCACATGTCTCTTGACCCAGTAAATGATAGTTGGGAAATCTGAGTTTGTAGGTCAGTTTCCTATCTCACGTAGATGAAAATTGTCAGAAGAAATTTTATGTTGGGGAGAGATGTTACCTGGATTTAGAGGAATAAATCAGATAGGAAAAACAAAGTGAACTGCCCAGACAAAACCAGATGAGAGGCACCCTCACCTTGCTTTTAAGTTGAATTAAGTTGCCGCTTGACATTTTTGAACAGTTAGAATTGTTATATTTTTATTCTGTCCTGTTCTTGCTTTATGCATATTCATGTCTTTTCCCCATAGAATATATGAAACCATGCTACACTGACTTATTTTAAAAGATAAACACCAGCAGGCGTCTGCTTTCTGTGGCCTGTTTTGGCCCTTTGGAAGGAATATAAAACTAGGATGTTTTTATAAAATTCACAGTGAGTCAAGATTTCTATAATCTTTCAAGCACTCAGAAACAAAAAAAACTTTGTGGCAAAGGTCTGATGTGACCTGACAGAACAGTTCCAAGAACTGAGACTGACAAGCTCTGTATTTTTTTTTTTTGCGGGGGGGGGGGGTATGGAAATACCTATTTTTCCTCCTTGTTTCTCATGTCACTCATGCTGTGGAGGTAACGGACCCCTCCTGAGGGGCTGCATTGCTATGGATCATGCTCCCAGAGTTTTCTAGAAATTCCTTTTTGCTCAGGGGAAACGAGTGATTCAGAAAACCATTTGCAAAGTTACCTGACTTTGTTCTTGGAATCTTCTTCAGGTCCATTTGGCATGTAAGTAAAGTAGGAGAAAGGAGCCTGGGGAATCCAGAAATATGCTTCTAAACAGACTAAATGAGCAACTTTTCACAGAATCTAAAATAGACTGCTGAGGTACCTCCCCCACTCCCATAAACTCCATAGAGGACTCCACCCCACGCATTGCACAGTATTTGCAGAGGTGGAAAGTGACAATGAGTGATGCAGTGTAAGATTCCTTTGACATTGTGGGGATCTACCCAGGAGATCTACCGAAAGTTGCTTCCCATAAAGAGGGAGAGTGAGAAAAGTGTATTTAAACCTGAAAAGCCTGTGGCTTTTCGGTTGCCTGTTTCGAATAGTTTGTACCCAGGTTTGTTGCTGGCGATGAGGCTGACCCAGTCTGGCTCTCATGGTACGGAGAGATGGAACCATATCAGCCAGGCATCGGCATCACACCAAGAACACTTGGTGTGGCTCTTCCCCAGGGAGGATGCTGTGGAAGAGTGGTAAGTACTGTTAGACAGTTGGACTTGCAAGGAAGAGAGCAGGATGGGGTTGGCAGCATTCCTAGTCCTCAGACTCAGGACACAACTCTTGTAGACAGGGTTGCTGCAGACCTTCATGCGGGTCTCCTGCCAAGTGACGCTCTTCAGACAGTAGAGATATCTAGTAAATGTCTTTCGTGTTTTGGTGCCTCAGCTTCCACAGCCATAATGGGTGTCACAATGGTTAGAGTTGACAAGGCTGCTGTGAGAATGAGGGGAGATGGGGGGGAGGCAAGTTACCGTGTTAAATAGAAGTGTTGGCATAAGTGGCCAGCTGAGCTCATTCTACTTAAAGAAAACCCTCAGCCTACTGTTAACTACCCCCCCCCCCGCCACTCACAGACAACAGTTTTGGAGGCCCAGGTTAGAGGCTAGGTTAGGATGGTGGAGAAGCCTCAGCCCTGGGCATTTGTCTTAGTTTGTTTCCCATTGCTGTGATAAACATATGTCTGAAAACACTTTGGGGAGGGAAGGGTTTATGTGGCTTATATGTCCAAATCACAGTCTATCACTGAGGGAAGCCAGGACAGGGACTCTAGCAAGAACAGAGAACCTTTCAAGAAAGCTGCTTACTCTCCATGGGCTTGCCCAGCTTGCTTTTTGTTGTTTTGTTTTGGTTTTGGTTTTTACTTTATTTATTTTATTTTATTTTTTTTTGTGTAGTCTTGGCTGTCCTGGACTCACTTTGTAGACCTGGCTGTCCTCAAACTCACAGAGATCTGCCGGTTTCTGCCTCCCAGAGTGCTGGGATTACTGGCATACCCCACCTAGCCCAGCTCCAGTTTGCTTTCTTACACAACCCAGGCCCCACCTCTCCGGAGGTGGCACTGCCCACTGTGGGCTATGTACTCACCTCAGTTACTAATAAAATGCTCCCATAGATATGCCCGCAGCCTGTTCTGATGGAAACAGTTCTGTAGTTGCGGTTCCCTCCTCCCTGTGAGTTTGTGCGCCAACTACTCAGCCTGCAAGGAGTTCCTTGGAGACCGGAAGAGAGGGAGTGGGACTCGGAAGGAAAATTATATGTGGAGTGATTTTTGAGACCATTTAATCCATTTCAATGTTCGTCCCTTCTCACTACCCAAATATCCTGGTTGATAGAAATACCATTCACCTCTGGAGGCACTCCCCAGGGATGGTCCATACTGATCTTCCACTTCTTTTGCTTCGGGCTTTGGTGGATCTGATGGAACTCTCAGGATCACCTTTCTTGTTTAAAACCACACTGGATATGTAGCCCAAAGGAGGATGAAGTATGATCAGCAGATGCGAATCCTGTAGACGTGCTTGCCTCTCTCCTTTGGGGACCAGTAGCTTGTTTTTGTTCTTAGAGACATGAGAATGCCCTGTTAGTCTTTTCTGTTGTTCTGGAAATGAAAGGACAACCCACTCCCCGAAAGCACTCCTGAAATGTGCAAGGATATCCGATAAAGGCAGACCATGCCTCAGTCCTGAGTTCATTCCCCCGTGTCTCCATTATTGTTTACCATTATGGTGGTAAATCCCACAGGTTTTCTGGTGCCACCTTAGCTTTGATGTAGATTTCAGAGGAAGCTTTGGAGACTGGTGAGACTTCAGAAGCACCACAGCTCAGCTCCAGGGCCTGTGGTTTCCAGATGGTTTTCTTTCTCCACATCTTCCTTGTCCAATAGTATTGATTATGGTTTTCTAACCCTCAATTTAGAAAATTTGAAAACTGTTGAAAAACATTGAAAATGAAAAGAATTACAGACAGTCCACTATATGTGTTAAGATAAATTGTTACCATTTTGTGTGTTTTCTTCTAATAATTTTCTGCACATGTGTGCACACACCATTATTTGGACACAGAGACAGACGACTGGAATGTTCTTTCAGATTCAGTCCTTCATCACTTGCGTCCGTTATCTTCCTCCTGGTTCCCTTCGTAGATGGGAAAGGTCTTGTAAGATCTTGAACTTTTCACCTAGGAAGAAACTAGTTCAACTTATGGAAGGAAGAATGGTCATTTAGGGACGTCCAGACTTCTGAAGGATTTTGAAAATGTCACAGTCATAGAGGCCTTTTTTACCCTCACCAGCAGCTAAGGCAAGAAGCAGCTGTAGAACTGGCACCCCAGGTCCATCGCTATGGGAATCCAAGGGAAGAAGACCCTGCACAGCTGTTAGTGTTCTTTCGGTGCCCGGGAAGTGATAAATGCACAACTGGGTTGTTGCTGCAGGGAGAAGCCACAGCTGAACCCTCCTAGGTTATGTTTTGTCTGGGGAATTGGGTTGAACTGGGCGTCAGCTCACCAACTATCTAATTTCTTCTTCCCATCTGCCACAGGGGATTAAAAAGAAAATATATACTCAAGCAAATGCTGGATTGTGGCGGTTGGTTACTGGCTGCAGCCATGTTGGCATCTCTCACGTACCACAATTCTTCTAAACGACCGACAGCTTTCTCTGTAAGAACCGTTATACTTAATCGCGAAACAGCTCTGAAAAAGACAACACATTTATTTCTAAATTGAAGTCATTTTTTTTTAATACCAGAAAATGCAGCATAATTAACTTCCAGAGACAACTTTCCCTTCCTCATTCCATCTAGCTATGTAGGCAGAGATGACCTTGAACTTCTGATCTTCCTGCTTCTACCTCCTGAGCGCTGGGATTTCGGTGTACTGCTGTGCTTGGTTTATGTGGTATTGAGGACTGAGCCGGGGGCTTTAGGCATGTACAAGGCAAGCACTCTACCAGCCGAGCCACACCCCAGTTCCCTCTCTGTTTTGTCGCTGTTATTAACCACCTCTTGTTTGTTAATTAGGAATTTGTTCATCTGTATTGTATGCTTGTTTCAGAGAGCCTCGTTGTAGCTGTCTTTGAACAGAATGTATGTTATTCACCTGGGTATGTCTGGGAAGGACTCGGTTTCCTGGGCATGTGTCTGAGAGGTCCTCAGTCTCACTGCTCTGTAAGTTCAACCTCAACCTTCCTGATTTGATATTAACGCAAAAAAGAAAAAAAAAAGGCAGCGATGTTTCAGTTATGTTATACTGTTTACAACACAATGATATAAAACTAGGTTTATTTTCTTACTGCACATTTACTATTGCTCTTCAGTTACTTGGCTGTGCGCGCCCCGCAGCATTTGTGGGATCTTGGCTATGGAGCGGCATTTTGTCACGCTCATATCTGTATCGGGCTTTCTAAAACGCAAGAGTTGTAACATAGCCCAGTGGTCGAAGTCTCTGTCTGAGGTAGGACAGTCCTGAGTTTGAGGTCAGGCTGGGCCATAGAGAGCGTCCCGGGCCAGACCCAGCATCTTAGTGAGACCTTATCTCAAAGTATGCAGCTCAGCCTCTCGGACATGAAACCTTGGGTTCATTCTCCAGTACCACACATACTTGCACAGCCGTGAATGGCATATTGAAGGAAGGTGACGATCAAAAAGAGTCATATCTTTTCTTGATGGGCGTATGCCTGTGGAGCAGCACGGAAAGCAGTAGTCCCTCACTTAAATGGCTTGTTAGGAAGGAAGCATGCTTGTGAAGCTCAACAGCACCAACTAGGCACGTGCCACTTGTGCCTCGGAGCCCTCTTAATTGCCAGCGTAGGTTTCTGTGCGTTATAAATGCGTTGTTTTCTATTCCTTGTTTTTTCCCTTTGGCACTGTTCTTAAACCCAGCAAAGATGCAGTGGCAATGCTCACTCTTGCCCTGTGGTATTCCATTTTGAGACCCTGCTATGAATTATGAATCCATCCTGCTGTTGATGGGTGTATGTCAGCGTTACATTATTTGGTATGAAGGATCCTGCTCCGGATACCCTAGGTTTTTGGTGCCTCTGGTATTGGGAGTAGAGTTGATACTCAAAATGTCTGTGGGCCATGAGTTTCTTGGTCATCCTCGCCTACTTTTTTGAGTAAAGAATAGTGGAGACTTGCAATGAAAGGCATTTTGTTTTCTCTCTCCTTCGCTTTATTTTATTATGAAGGCAAGTAATGATGTTCTCCTAATAAGGTGCTACCTTCAGGTTAGGCTGTGTCTTAGTGAAGACTCACTGCTTATATTCTGCTATCCTCTTCCACATTTGTTCTTTCTGCTAACCCCTACTACACTAAGACCCGGGCTGCCTTAGGAAGGGCTTGATTGGCTTTCTGACCTTATAAACAGACTTCCTAGGTTACTAGTCTAATTAGAAGCACATCTTTGGGATAAGAGATTGAGTTTAGGTACATGAGACAGCTTTGACAGTGGCACCAAGTCAGGACAATGCTGTTGTGTGGTCGGTCCTTTTTTAGATTAAAGAAAAGGCATTCATTTTTTTTTCTTCAGCTGCCATTTACCAGGTCTAGGGCTCTCCTCACTCTAGATCCTTCAGCTGATGGGAGTTTTAAAGGTCTGCTTCAGCCTGTGGTAAATGTAGTCATCATCACAGTTAAGGTGAAAGGCTAACAGTTAACAAAGCAAACCAAGACCAAGACCTCCATGTCCCACATAAAACTGCCCTTTAAAGGAACGGCTGCCTGCATTTCTCTCTTGTGTCTCTTCGTATCTGTGGTCTGAGTGTTTGAAAGCCTGAGTCTTGAAGATGCCTCCTTTCAGCTTGTACGTCTGGCTGGCTGCATCTGTGTATAAAGGTAGCCAGGGCACCCCACATGGTGCCCACACTGAGTCTGACGAGCAAAGGAGGCCAGTGTGTGCTGGTATATCTCCAGTCCAAACTGTGAATCACTGTGTGCTGCTTTCATGTGCATGGGCTGGATTTTAATTTCCACAGCAACTCCCATGAGTACTGAGCAGATGAAACATTGATGCTGGGAGAGAAGAGGTTTGCAGTATAGTAGCCCTTGTCCAGTGTTTCTTGATCTTTTTCTGTTATTCACTCCATCTCCATCTCTTTGATATACTTTAACATCTTATCTGTCAGTAAATCCTATTAGCCGTAAGTTGGTGAACAGAATTGGAATGTTTTTGAACAATAATGTGGAAACCATTAAATAAGAGCATTAAAAAACAAAAACAAAAAACAGAACTCAGCGATTTAGCTCAGTGCCAGGGCACATGGTCCTGGTTCCATACCCACCACTGCGAAAAACATAGTACTGACAAAATGCCATCCTAGGGGACTTCTGTCCTTGCTCAATTTGTTTCTGTTCCTGTTTGGAGTTAGACACTTTAATCTTGGGCATCTGTGCCCATTGTCAGGGTCCACAAGTTCACTCCAGCATCTTTACCTTAAAGCTTAATCCTAGTCATAGGGATGCCTGTTGCGCCTCATCCTGCCTCCTGAGAGATGGTCATAGCACTGGGATCCTTACTGCATCTTCTCCATGCATTCATCTCCTCATCTTTGGGTTGGCACAGAGCAGTGTCTGGACTTAATGTGTGTGGAGACTCTGAAGCTAACAAGTTCTTTCCCCAGCCCTCACGGAGCTTGTGCTCTAAATGGTGGAGGTGTGTGACCGAACAGTTGCTTAGGAAGCTGAATAGTGCTGGGTTCAGCCCCCCATGGTGGTTAAACAGGCTCAGAGGATGAGTGGGAGGGGTTCCTCTCTGAGTGAAACAATTTAAAGTTGTCCTTGTAGACAGTTGGGCTTCCCAGGATGCTCATGGGAAGAGAGGTAATTTTGAAGTAGGGCTGTGAAGAGTGTTGCCTTCCAGCTTACCATCACTTCAGTCTCAACTACTGCATAGAGAGTTTAATTTTGTGTTCAAAATTAAGATAGAATATAGGTGATGTTTGGATTTTCAAAGCATCTGTGCTGTAGTATGTTGGATTTTCCTCTGTGGTTTGAACAGTCTTTGCAAAATGAGGTTCCATCTTTTAGATGAGTCTTCCAGAATATTAATGTACTCAGTTTTCAGATCAATGGATTCATAAGTAAGGAGCCTTTTAAGTTCCCTTTTTAAAGTGTGGAGGGGGGAGTTCAAGGCTAGCAATTCAATGAGGCAAGACTGAGGCACACCTCAGGGTGGAGAGAGACTCCCAAAGATACCAGCATTGGACTGTGATTGGCTATATGATAAATAGATTATTTATGTCTTTGACCTGAGCAGTTAAATCAAGCTAATCCATTTTCCCCTCATTTTTCTTAATTTTTAAGTGTCCTTGTGGGAAATTGGCTTTGTATTTGTGTTTCAGGAATAGGTATTTTTGAGAAGGACATTTAAGAAAGGAATTACATAAAAAAAAATCTTCATAACCCTTGAAACTCAGATGCCTTGTTTTAGCTCTTAGAACCTTCAGCTAAAAGCAGACAGTTCTCAGTGGTTAGCGAGACAGTTTGCCAGATTTGTTCTTTTTCTTTCTGGGAGGCCTGCTGTAAAGTGGAGAATCTTCAGAGGCCTTGGAATGGATGTTAGAGTGATTTGGAAATCTGGTCTGCCATCCTTTCCTTAGTGCTGTCTCTGGCAAACATGAAATTGCTCCCGGAAACACAGATTTTATTTATAAAACAAAACTTTTCTGTAGATTGTTTAAGTGGACTTAAACCCAGGTCTGGCTAAGTTTTAAAACTTAACCCGTATAGGCCAGCGGCACTTCGAGTGATTATTCTTCTGCTGATTTAGTTAGTCGTAACTTACGTTTATGCACACTTTGCCCCCGCGTTTCCTCTCCTGACAGTACGTTTCAAGTTTTTCCGTGCAGAGGTGAAAGGAATTTTCAAAAATCCAGAAATGCATGTACTAAAGCCATTCACGTTTAAGTGGTAGAAAAAGACAGGCAAAGCAGAAATCCCTAAAACAAAGTGAGGGAAGAGTGACGTTGTAACAAGTAAAGAAGCCATTATTAGGTTGGTTCCTTGGGAACCTTGCAGAGAACTCTTTGGCCCAAGTTAGGCCACACAGTAACAAGAAGAAGAAGAGACCCAGGCTGAGGAAAGTGATCGTTTTGATCACATTTTGAATCATTTATGAGGCACTTGACAGGGAAGACTACAGTGTGACTCATTGCAGGAGATCACTGTGGCAGAATGAGTGTTTGGGTGGAAAGTCTGTAATTTGAAAATACAGTTGTTACATGACTAGAAAGCACAGTTCTGTGGTGTGGTTGTGAAGATCATGTTACAGATATGAGAGATTCCTGCCTCTCCCCCAGGCTCCTCCTCCCAGGACGAAAATTAAAAGGAACAGAAATCAAAAGTAGAGCCTGGGAAGGCAGCTTCCCTCTGTCCATGCCAGGAGTGAGCTGTGGTAGCTGCCAACCCTGCTGAATTGACCCAGAGGTGGATGCTGTCATTTTGTAGCATGTCCTGTGTGGACTGTATCTCACATCACAGAGTAGACCAGAGGGACACAGTAGAATTAACAGAATTGTCAGGAATAATAAAATCATGTGGATTATGTGTTTTAGTTGCCGTTTTTGCCAACTCTTCTTGAGAACTCTGGTAGAACTGGACCAGACATGGAGATTCAGATGGAAGAATTCTTATTTGAATGGCTTGGCAGCAACACTGTGTGAAATTATCTATTATTATTCCCCTGAACTTAAAGCCTTTCTGCCAAGAAATGCAAGTTTCCATTTGTGTCAACAAGATGTGAATTAAGGATTAAAGAGAAATGAAAGAAAATACAGATGTTCTCAACTTAAACCACAGACGCAGTGTTGTGGAGCCTCAGATCGTTGTAATACTGTGCTGTCTGGAGCACTGCATCCTGGAGTAGGGCTGAGGGCCAGGCTGAGACTGACCAGTTCTTCCAGAGTTCGAACTTGAGATCTTCCCATGTATAAAGTCATCTTAGTGTCTCCTCTACGATCTACACCCACATTTGATACCTGAGAAGTGTAGTCCTCTCAGGCTTGTATCTTTCTAACAGTTACCTTCCTATCGTCTTTTTTTCCTTTTTTCTTTTGTCTATAAGTACCAGTTTTAAGAATCTCAGCGTAGCCACCATTCTGTTTCCATGTGTTAGAACAGTGTTTCTCAACCTGTGGGCCATGACCTTTGAAAAGGGGTATCTGAATGACCCTTTCATTGGAGTCTCATATCAGATATCCTGCATATCAGATATTTACAGCATGATCCATAACAGCAGCACAATTACGATTATGAAGCAGCAACCAAATTAGTTTTATAGTTGGGGGTCACCATAGCAAGAGGAACTGCATTAAAGGGTCCCAGCATTTGGGAGGTTGGGAACCTCTGTCTTAGAAGGTCAGGTTTCTGTGCTAGGTGCTTCTGGAATCCTTGGCATGAGCTGACTGGAGAATGGCCACCAGAGGCAGCTTGTTGAAATGATGTTGGTGAGGCCTGCTTTAAAACGCAGGGGCACATGTTTTGACATAAGGCAGAGGTCTCTGATTACGTGGGTGCTTTGTCTGGCCAGGAGATTCCAGGTTGGTGGGAACAAGAACTCTTAAACCTTTAATATTGTACGTGCTTCCATGTTTTCTGTTAGCAAAGGCATATGCTGACCTAGATTATAAAATGGTCAGTTTTAGAATTGTTGGGAAAGGATCTGCTCTCCGACAGAGTAGTGTTGTGACTTTCGGGGAGTCCAGTGCTCCATCTGTTTTCTTCATCAATGAAGTGGAACATCACCACAACCTCAAACTTCTAACCTGGGGAACACTGTTCTTTGGAAATGGTAGTTTTATATGTTATTTCCCAGATATGTTCTATAGTTTTACCAAAGGTTCTTTTTAGTTTGTCCTGAGATGGCTACATTGGGGAGAGCACACGTGCAAAAGGCCAGGCCTATTGTTTGGATTCTAAATGTTTCCCTTTAAGGAATGGTCCCTAGGTTGGTGCTATTGGGAGACTATGGAGCCTTGAATAGGTGGGACTGGCTGGGAGGTCTTCTGAACCAATCCCACATGGGACTGTGGGATGCCAGGCTTTTCTCCTCCTCCTCTGTTGCTTCCTGGCACAAGGTGAGTAGTTTTGTTGTGCCATGTACCCCATCATGGTATTCTTCAATATAAAATGTTCAAAGTATTGAACAAACTGAATCTTGGATCAGAATCTGCAAACTTTGTGATAACTGTTTGCTTAGGTATTACAGTTGCAGAGAGCTGATCAATGCATGTGACTGATGTTTCTGGATTTGTGCAGGCGACTTGTTCTTACTTTTGAGTTCTGCTGTCATTAACACAGAATCGGCCCTTGACAGTATAAAAATAAGGAAGACAGGATAAGCTCCATTAAAACTTTGGGAACACTGGAATTTGGAATTTTAATTTCCCTTACTTGTATACGTTAAAAATGTTTTTGGTTATTTTTTTTATTCATTAAAACTGCAAAATACACGTTTGGCTCGTAAGTTGTACAAAAGCATGCTGTGGTGGTTCTGGCTTGTCAACAACCATCCTCAGCTCCTACTAGTCATTTTAAGTAAATACTGGTTATGAAGAAGCCTAAAATGAAATTATCAGGAAAACCAAGTCGTTGTAAGATGTATTGTCTCAAGTCACTATAGAAAACGAAGTGGAGAAGAGTTTGATAGTTTACCAACATTCTAGGCATACTTGTAGTAAGTGTGGATATTTGTACATGGCCTGTACTACGTCAGGGACATGGATGAGAGAGGGGACGATGTGAGTCGGATGTCCCTGAAGGGATGGAACCGATAGGATGAGTACGGGATTTGTTGTAGTGCTGTTCAGGCTGTGGTGGGAGTACTCCAACAATGGCTGTCTCGTAACTGGATGGCCAAGAGTCAAGTCAGAGAGTTGTTCGGTTCACAAGACCAGATGTTTTAGCAGTGCCAGTCGGGTCCTGCGGTCCTAGGGGGTCCTGGAGAGCTGCTGGTCTTTAGTTTGTGTTGGCATCCTAAGAAGCATGTTCTAACACCAGTGAAGGAATTAGGATAGATGAACTTGCCTGTGAGCAGGAGGACAAGCAGACAAAAAGCGAAAGCTGCTTCTTCCGTGTGGATTACCACCCCCAGAAAGTAGCCCAGATTTTAGAAGGGTCTTCCCATCTCAAAATCTGTTTATGGGAGACTGAAGACCTCCGGTCAGTCTGGCCTTTTCAAGCATGGGTGCCCAGCTCCTTGTTTGAGTCTTGATGAAGTCATGTTGAAAACCAAGGTTAACCATCTAAGGGACCAACTGGAATAATAATGGGTTCTTAGGCTGGATCTTCTGTTAGTCAAGGATGAGAGCTTTTCTCTCCCAGTTTGGTCTGTAAAATCCTAAGAGATCTTGGGTAGGATAGATTGGCTGATCGGTCATTTTGTCGAATTAGAGGTAGTAGCTTAGGCCAGTTTTGTGACTTGTGTAAGGGTCAACCTTTGGACTGAAAATTGAGTCTCCTATCTGGCCAGGACACTTACATGCTGTCCCTTTGCTGTCACTGTTGTGGTACCTTGAATCAAAAGTGACACCCTGGTAGAGGCTGCTTTTGTTTGCTGGAATATTTAACTGCCAGAAAACCTTATGAATTAAGAGGGGCAAGTTTTATCATTTGCCTTTTGTAGCGGAGACAGCTGGCAGTCTGCAGTATTTTAAGGTAATTGGGTCATGTACTGAAGGAGCACTGGAGGCAAGACTCAGAGCTGGTTTTTCTAACCCTTTTATTGTGCCGTGCTGCCTTATTACACTTCATGGAACTTGATGTCATCAGTACCCAAACATTTAAAAATAAATTGGAGAAGAAGTCACATCCTGCTGTGGTCCAGCCCTTGGCAGTGATGTTTTTAAGTAGAGGTTTGTGTTATGAGAATTTTGCTTTCAAAGTGCTGCATGTGCCTCGTGTAAAAAGTTGAATGAAACGATTTTATTTTTGGTAAGTTGCCCATGTAAGTTTATTATTTATTAATTTTGGTCCTTTTAAACTCCGGCTCCTTTGCCTAAATGGAGCACTGCTGTACTTCTATTGCATATGCCATTATTAAAAGAAATGGGAAAGATGCTTATTAGTTTTAATACCGCACGAGTGGAAATAGCTTTTAAGAGGCAGTTACAGTTCCTAGAAGCACAATTTAAGAAGTCTCCCGGTTTTTTGCTTGATTGATAAAAGAACAAACTTTCTTAACTTTGCTATGATTTGATGATTATCTTAGTGTGTGTGGTAGATGTCTTGTATTTTACTGATTTGACGCACATTCCTGGGGGCCGGCATTATGCTTTGAGGCTGCCTTTCATTTGTTGGTATATAATCCAGGCAAAGCTGCTTCTAAGTGCAAGTCTTTGCCCTTTGTGTAGAAACCATATGCTGCCTTAACTTTTGGTGTATGGCCTTTCAGAAAAGCACACATGGCTTTAACTGGCGGGGTTATTGTTATGTTCAACACAAACCAAATAATCCTTCTCCTTGCATCCAACCCTGGAATACAATCGCCCAGAAGAGAGCGTTAAGCATTCTGTTTTCAAACAGCTATTCAGAACCTGGAAACACTATAGAAAGTTAGGAGGCTGCCGGATGGAAGGGCATGAGGAAAAGTGGGAATGAATTATAGGGACCAGAAAATAATAGAGCTTAGCAGTGGAGGAGTCCCTCTCATTGCAAGATGCTGAACCTACCGAAGGCTTAAACTTGTCAGTAACAACCCCTGCAGAAGAGACTCGGGGGAGTTTTCAAACTTGAAATTTATAATTCCACAGATTTATTAAAGTCCAAAGCGTCCTTTTCTCATAGCCTAGTAGGAAGAGGAAGGATCATTTTAATCATCTCCCTTTATAGTTGTAGAAAACAACAAGTGAATGGGTGTGTTAATTATAGAGTTACAAAAGGCTGAGGAAGATCAGGCAAATAAAAACCACACTGAGATTCCATTTCATCCCGGTAAGAATGTCTGCCTCAAGAACATAAACAAGGCTTTTGGAAAATGGCTCAGTGTTTAAGGCCATTGGCCGTGTTTCTGAAGGACCTGGGTTTGATTTCCAGCACCCGTATGGTACCGTACAACTGTGTATCACTCCAGATTCAGGGGGTATGTTGCTCTCTACTGGACTCCAAAGGCATCATCAGGTGCATAAGCGATGCCCAGCCACAAAACACCCGTAAATATTTAACATAAACCGAGCAACAGCAAATGCTGGTGGAAGGAATGTGGACATTTTGTAGTGAGTATGGAGGATCCTCAGAAAGCCAAAAGTTGCTGTGTGGTCTGGCCCTAACCCTCCAGGAGTGTACTCAGGAATCTAAATTGGCATACAACAGCGGTACCATAACATTCACACAGGAGACGACCCTGCCACATCCGTGTGTACCAGGGCACTTTTCACAACAGCAGAGACAAGGAATCTGCTTCCATGGCCATCAACAGATGAATGGATAGAGGAAATGTGTATATATACAGTGGAGTTTTATTCGTCAGTGAAGAAGACAGATATCTTGAGTTGGAGGAAAATCAGTGAAGCGTGAGATGATCATGATAGATAAGAAAGATAAGCCAGACATAGAAAACAAATCTCATCTATTTTCTCTCTTGGTGGAATATGCACACATAATAAATATGTGACAGTAGAAGGAGACTTTGTTGGAGCAGAGGAGACAAGAGAGGGTAGTGGGGAAAGTAAAGACAAACATGCTACTGCGATAAAGCTGCGGAGTTTGGATTGGAACCTAGAGTCTCCTCACGTACCCACGAGGCTACTAGCTCTAAAGTTTTAAAGATTCTGTAGAAGACGCTTGGTGCTCCGGAGTATAATTATAATTTGCAATACAGGAGAAAGTCCAGCTTAGCCGCTCATTTATCTGAAGAATAATGTTCTAGTCTGTTTTCTGTCACTCTAACAGGCTTCTCAAGACCGGGGAAGTCATAAAACCTAAAGGGTCATTTCAATCTTGCTTCTAGAGACAGGCTAGCCCAACCGTGTGTGGTTAGCCTCTGGGGTTCCTTTTTGGCCTTCCAATGTAATAGAAGGCTTTACATAGAAAGACAGAGCAAGCTAGGTAGAGGAAGTTTTTATTTTATTTTTGTTGTTTTTTTGAGACAGGGTTTCTCTGTGTAGCCTTGGCTGTCTTAGAACTCTCTTTGTGGACTAGGCTGGCCTTGAACTCACAGAGATCCACCTGCCTCTGCCTCCTAAGTGCTGGGTTTAAAGGCATTTGCTACCCTGACCGGCTCTAAGAAGTTCTCCCCCCGCTTCTGTTTTATGACAGAGCTGCTCCCACAAAAAATGAGTCATCATGACCAAGTCATCTCCCATCCTTTGTAACTGAGCATTGCTGTTTCCAAGACACCAACTATAGGGGAATCCATTCCCACCAGAGCCAACAGCCGGTTGGTTAAGGAGGTTGGTTAACCTCGATTAAGCCTCCCAATAGTTATCAGAATAGTGGCGGGGTGATGGTGCCGCCCACCTGTCCCAGCAGTGTGAGTACTCAGCAAAGGTCATGGCTTTGAGGATGGACCTTAGTGTCACTAATGCATTTACATATTATTTGTTGCAGGGATGGTTGGTAAAATCTGAATCAATTATTGCCAGGAGGAGGAACGTTATACACACATGGGATTTGTTTGGAATGTATTTGTCTATAGATCTGAAATAATTGAAGCGGTCATATAACTTTAAATAACTGAATTCATTGAAATACACATAAAACCTTATACCAGTGACAGCTGTTATTAATACAGGTAAAACTAGCTGACTGTATATTCACTATGTCGAAGAGATTTAAGAGGTGGAATAAATAGTTCTAAGCAAGGCTTCAGGACATAATTTTTCAATTTGTGTATATTTAATCTGAACCTCTTTTGAGATACATAGAATTGAAAATGAAAGTAAAAAGGTATGTCTTTCTCTATCCTAAAAGAGCTGGGAAATATAGAAACATGGAGAAATAATCTATAGAAAAAATTTCAAGTTATATCTACACACTACCTCAATTTTTTTTTTAATTAGAAATTGAGTATATAAGTAGGTGTTTACTCTAAATACAATTTAGAAACACAGTAGCCTAGTAGGTGAGTGGAGTCTTCCTAGCTGGGTTTTCTTGGAGAGCTGTGGCCTGGCTCCTGTGGCTGTGTGACTGGGATTGTGGTCCCTGTCGATGCCCCCGGACTGGGGTGCTTTCAATCTTCCCTCTGTAAGCTGCATGCAACAAGTGCCTTTCTCGTGCTGCTGGAGATCAAGGAAAACACTATACTGAGTGTCATAACATTCCATCATATCCTAAGAAAATAAACGCAGACTCACTGTGACTAACACCGTGATGGTGATGAGATTTTGGAGGTGACTATCTGGACACGGGGCTCTGCTGTGCCCTTGCCTGTGATCTGGGTAAGTAATGTCCTCTCATTGGTGAGGACTATGACAGTGCCTTCCTGTAAAAAGAACTACGCAGAAGAATGAGGTAAAAAGACGGGTGAGGTGTTTCCTACCGCCTTTAAGTAAATATTAGCTGTCGCTAACTGGTGCATGGCTAATAGATTTTAGTTGGCAGGCTTCTAAAAACAATCGGAAGGAAGAATGAGTGAGGTGGAATTGTTTGGTGTTTTAGAAAAGCAGATGAATTTAATCTCTTTGTTTCCCTAATTGCTCTTACGGTTACTGTTAGGTTTTTCTTAAAATTCCTGTTATGTTTGAGATGTTATGTTCTCCTGGATGTTTCTGGATCTCGGGGATAAAGTTAGGAGGGAAAACCAGGCTTGTGTCCTGCTGCCCAATCTCAGTTGCAGGGGGCAATGAGCCAAGCATTGCATCTGCTCCTTGTCTGCTCTACCCAGCTGAACTTTGCCTGGGGGATGGGGGTGGGGCTGCTGGGGATGGCGGCGCATCCTGTGTTGGCTGTGTCTCAGGTATGTCCAGAGAGAAGTTAGGCTTCTGCCCCTTTCTTCTCTTAGACACAGTTTCTGTGCCACTAACGGGGAGTTTGTGGCAAAACCAGGATCTGCCTTTCAAGGTACTTTCATATCCTTGTTCCTTGCTGCTCTACTCTCAATAGCCAGGAAGTGGAGTCAGCCCAGATGTTCAGTAAGTGATGAATGCATAATGAAATGTGCTACATACACACACTGGAATTTTATTCAGGCTTAAAGAAAAGCGAAATTTGTGAGAAAATGGAGGGAGCTGGGAAACATATTAAGTGAGCTAACCCAGGCTTAGAAGACAATACTGTGTGTTATCAGTGTGGATCCCAGCATTTAACTTTACTGTCAGTATAGTTATGTGGGAGTGTGTAGAGCCCAGAAAAGGAGCCCAGGATAATGGAAGAAATAAGCTTTAGGGGAGGAATGAAGAGAGTAAAAGTAGACATGTGATATTAAAGTGGAAGGGAGAATACTAGGGACAGAAGACTATCATCAGGGAGGGGCCAGGAGTGCGAGGATCAAACAAAACTAAGAACCTGTGAAAATGTCATAATAAAGAAACCGTACTCTGTATGCTGATTAAAAAGCAAATATAAATTTAGCAAAAGCCCAAATAATTGGCAAGGTGTGTACTTTACATCTGAGGATGCAGTTTCATAGCTGAGATCTCAAGGAGCCATAGCCAGAGGGGTGTTTTGTCATAGAAATCTGAGTTAGGCTGTACCTGGCCTTTGTCCAGAGGCTGACTCAGCATAGGCAAGTCCCACTCATTGTCCCCTAGGCTGTTGTTTGAGTACAATAATAGTGTTATTTTAATGTATTAATTCAGTTTTCAACAGGGTCTGATTTTGTAGCAACGTGTAAAAATTTTTTAAACATATAATGCCACTATATGCTCAAGTTTTTTCATTACACAATCTGAAGACCAAAACATGCACTATAGACACCCCAGATTTTACACAAAGGTCTTCCTTATATGAGGTCATAGATATCTGAACTGCTGTGAATTTGCTAGCTTGCTTAAGACATACTTTGAATCAAATAGAACAAGAACTATTTTAAGCAGCATTTCCACATGCAGAGAATATTGTAGTATTGTGATATGAGATGCTTCGAGGATGCTTTTCTTCTGTCAGTGTGGACACTTAGTGGCCATGTATTCCTTATATTAGGTCACCCACGAGGTCATCTGTTCAGATAACCGAGTTGGAATTTTTCCTGTGTGTGTGTGTGTGTGCTTGCCAGGTCCTCAGAATAACAGGAGTGTCAACATTTTTGTTTTCTTTTTAAAAGTTTATGTATTTATGTATATGAACACTATTTGCATATATACCTGCATGGCAGATGAGGGTACCAGAAGAGGGCATCAGATCTCATTATAGATGGTTGTGGGCCACCATGTGTTTTCTGGGAATTGAACTCAGGACCTCTGGAAGAGCAGCCAGTGAGTGACCTTAACTGCTGGGCCAGCTCTCCAGCCTGACAGACATTATTTGTAAAAACTAACTTCATATATATGTAAGTATATATATATATATATATATATATATATATATACACACATATATATACAACATATATTTATATATATAACAAGTTAGTTTATATAAATATATAACTTTAAAACTTTTCTTTGTACAGATCAATCTTTAAACTTAGTATTCTTTTATTTGTACACTAGAAAAATGCCATTGTTCAGTTAGATGGCATGACAGTAATGAAAGGCAGAGTTCAGTGGTTGGGAATACTGAAGGAACTGTCTAGTTTGGCTTTGCCCTGAAAGTTTCAGCATCTGTAGTTGTATTCACAGAAGCGGCACAAAAAAACTTATATGGAGGAAAAACCAAAAGAAACACACCAGAGCTTCAAAACCTGGGAAAGGAGGCGTGAAGTCAACTACTTCCATATAAGTGAATTGATAGCTTCCTAGCTTATTTTGACCGTACAAAATACTACTCCAGGAAGTCTGGCTACCTTTATAATCATGATAAAGAGTCTCAGATGCAATGCCAGAAGATAGTGTGCTGGCAACTGAGGAAGACAATCCATTAGTAGCTGGAGAGCTGGCTTAGCAGTGAAGACTGCTTCCCCGTTCTTCCAGAGCAGTGCTTCTTGACCTCCCTATGCTGTGACCCTTTAATACAGTTCATGTTGTGGTGGCCCCCAGCCACAAAATTATTTCGCTGATACTCTTAACTGCTATTTTGCTGTCTCGACCTCAGGTTGAGAACCTCTGTTGCAGCAGCTCTGAGTTCAGTTCACAGCATCCATATCAGGCACAATTGGAGTAACACAATTATAACTCCAGCCACAGGGATCCAGTGCCTTTGCCTCCTCAAAAACTGGCACTCATGTGCACAAACCTCGAACAGACACGTGATCAAAGATAAAATATGGAAAAAAAACCAAACAAAACAAATGCTGGGTGTGGTGGCGCATACCTTTGATCCCTGCCCTCGGGAGGCAGAGGCAGGCGGCTCTCTGTGAGTTTGAGGCCAATCTGGTCTATAGAGTAAGTTCCAGGATAGCCAAGCCTATATGGAGAAATCATGTCTTTAAATATCTTTAATATTAAAAATAAGTATTTGCATAATTGAATCTGTTGCATTTTGCATGGTTTTTTGAGTGTCTTAATCACTTTAATTTTTAATAATATATTTTTGAATTATAAAATAGAATGACGTCAGATTTACCAACTGAGTATTTAATCTTAACATCATGGAGCAGGTGCATTAAGATAATGTTGAGCATTAGCAGGTATTCCCATGTATTAGACCTGTCTCGTGTGAAGAATGATTGGAATGAACAGCTAAACGAGAAGTGAAAAAATGGCCTTTACTTTTAGTTATAAACATTGGCAGTAAAAATTAATTGATGTTGTTATGTTTAAAAAGCCAGACATGGTGATGCATACCTTTAGTCCCAGCACTTGCGAGACAGAGGCAGGCAGATGTGTGTGTTTGAGGCCAGCCTTGCCTATATGCCAAGTTACAGGTCAGCCAGGGCTGCATAGTGAGACCCTGTTTCAGAAACAAACAGACAAACAAAATCTAGCCCAGATAATACCACTTAAGCTTATGTTCATTTCTACAATTTTAAAAAGTGGTAGAATGGTTCAGAAATAGGACCTTGCTGTTGGGATTGCTAAAACACAAGCTTATTCCCTCCTGCTGTGAAGGAAAACCAGGCTTCAGATCTCTCCCCACCCAGCGCTGTGTTTCCCTTAAGGTGCTGTAGGCAGCCGCAGCAGATTGCCTCTCCAGCCTGTGAACAGGCTGATTGCTGTTCTGCTATGTCGTGGCCTGTGAATCTCATCATGGAATCTTTATGCTCAGCTCTGTATTTGTGAGGGAAGGAAGAAACTGCAGTTTTCTCCTTATAGAAGACAAAACCCAACTCAGTGAAACCTCTCTGTGGTCGGCAGACTATCGCAGATAGGCACAAGTGCAGTATTAAGCAGGAGGGACAATTTTGATCCCTTTAGGAATTTATTGTACTGCTTTTGATGTCACTCAGACCTCATACTGTAAGCAGAGGATGGCTTTCAGGTTTAGAATAGGCATCTAGAAGCTTCACGATGCTTTAGAATTCTTAATTCAAGGTAGGGTCTTCTTTGGGAATTAAAAAAGCTCTCATCTCCTTTTTAAGGGGAGCCAGGACCCCTCCAGGTCCCCTCCAGGGCATGATTTTGTTCATATTTTGCGTTCCCAGGGCCATGTGGGGCTTGACTGGTGCTGTCTTTCCAGAACTTTGAATGTTGGCTAGCATCATGGGATGCAGGTTCAGCTGGATCACAGTGACTTGCAATCAGCAGCCAGGAGCATTCTCCCAAGGGCAAGGTTGTGCATATAAACCTCTTAGTCTAGACAGTTCAGAGGTTTGAGCAGTGGAGACTTGGTAGGATGCAGGCGTGCTTGAGGACTCACTCAAGTTGATAATGCTGTCTGCTTATCTTTGTTGTCATCTATGAGAAAGACAGCCGCGTGACCCCCTGAGCCCACCATAAGATCTGTCTGCTGCAGTGGAGGTGCCAGTCATTTTAGGGTAATTTTTTTTTTCATTTACCTAAATTCCCATCTTTCTCTGTCTACTTTTTGCCATCCCAAGGGCCTCTTTCAAAGTTAGTTGGGGCTCTGTAAACTAAGCAGTCGGGGATTGAGGTAAGAATGTTGCATTGGGTTGAGCACAGACCTGCTGTGTTTGCAGCAGGTAGTTACCAGCGAAGGTCCAGTGAAGTGTTGTTTAACGTAGACCATTAGAAATGTTCAAACAATGGAGATAGGTGCCTGTGATGGAAGACACTTGCTTTTCCCCCCCTGCTTTCGCCCTGAGACCCCATGGTTGATGAAAGGAGAGGGAGCGAGGTACCCATCACCTTGGGAGGCTGTCACTTGAATTTCTCCAAAGCTTCAAATCCTGCTGTAGCCCTCTACAGTCTGCCGGCCTGCCAGTGCGGTTTAAAGGTTGCAAACAAAGCAAATGCTCCCTCTTGATCCATCTGGGCCCCTCCCTCTGTCATCCGTCATTGTCAATGGGAGATGTATGTGTAGCAGTGCAAGGGCAATGACTGACCTCAAGGGTATTGGCAATGTTCTTAGAGAAGGCATTGTTTGTTCAGCCTCTTTGCAAGCTCTGCTCTAGGCGTTCCTGAGCCCCTAGCTGGGGCCTGACTGCAGACTACAGGGAGAGAGGGAATATTCTAGTATTAAATCTATAGGAACTGTATTCTCCCTGCCTGGCATAAGCCTGTTCTACTTATCAACACACCCAGTCTCTTCTGTTTTTATTTCTGCTATCTCTCTGGCCCAAGTCCTGTGGGGAATTCTGAGAAGGGGAGGCAAGGACTTGGGTTCTACTGGTTTTTATTCAAAGAACATCGGCATGTAAATAATGAAAGAAAGAAGAGCTGATAAGATGCAACAAATGCATAGTCAGGAAAAAAAAATGAAATAATGCTCCTTTCAAGTACAGGGAGGCGGTTGCCTGGGCAGGAAATGTAAAGGACAGGACTGGAGGGTGGGATCCCCAGAGCTTGGAGTCTGCCTGCCTGCGCAGGAACAGTTGGTCCTCACTGCCTGGAGGCCTGGAGGCCTGCACGTGCCCTCCACCCTGGAGAGGATGGTGTGTGTGCAGGCACACTACCCCAGTGTCTGAACATAAATTTGTCTGTTGGCTCCCTCTCAGTGTTTCCAAGGAATGAACCGAGGGTCGCAAAATGTTAATGGGGAGAGTATCCAAGTGAATTCCTTTGCATGAAAACATCCTCTTTTTTTTTTTCTTTCCTATAAATATCAGAGTAATTGCTGTGGGTTTGAAATGTACATCCTTCCAAAATCCTACCTGAGAACATCTTCCTTGTTAACAGGGCTGTTTGAGTTCAGTGAGGAGTAGCTAGAATGAATTCTTCATCACTTACTGCCTGGGACCTAGGGTTTCCATCTGGACACGGGGCCCCATACCTTCTCTTCCCATACCATATGGGATAGAGAGTGTGGGGTGATCACGAGATGCCATGAATGATGGCAGTGAAGGGGTATTTATTTCCCTGAAGGAGAGGTGCTTGTTGGCCAGGGATCACCGTTACTTACCGGGCTCCAGCTTGTGTTTTAATCTTTCGGCATCGAAAGTGTGGGTTACCAGGGACTCAGACCTTGAGCACGGTGGTGGTGGTGGTGGTGGTGTTCTTTTCTGGTTAAAATCTCATTTGGCCAGAAGTCTTTTCCTTCCTGCCTCCCCCTAACATTTTGGTGCCTTCTCTCCACCCCCCACCCGCCCATCTTTTTGGCTTACTGCAACCTGAGTGCTACTTTTTCTGGGAAAGCCTGATATTCTGACTTGAGTTTTTATAATTTAATGATAGAGAGTTTCCTTAGTAAACCAAATTTAGAATCCTAGAATGCTTATCTTATATCCAGACCTTGAACATAAAAGGCATTTTATACCCGCAATTGTTCATTTAATGAGCAATTGCGAAGTGCAGGCCGGTTAAGGGATTGAGCTATATGCACTATTATTGCAAGAAGTATTCCGAAATACCAGAAATAGGACGTAAGCTCTGATCAGGGAGACTGCGAGCACAATTACCTTCTTTTCAAATCCTTCTGTGACACTGCGGGAGGAAAAAGGACTTTGAAACTTGAAAGGAAAGAGCTTGCTTTCAACCTCAAAAGCTAGGAGGAAAGGGCTCTGAAATTTGCTCAGAATTCCCAATTCACCATTAGCCTGTTTCTTCCTTTAGCCTCAAGGCATTCTCCGCTTTTTGAAAAGATGTTAAGAAATTCAGTCACAATAGAGAGCCTAGTTTTGAACATGTTTCACTCGGTCCATTGAGGTCTGGGCTCCAGCCTTTGTGTGGGGTGAATTGAGCTGAGCGGCTAGCTGGTTGGAGAGAGGTGAATGAGGAGTCGCTGTGCAGTAGCAAATTCTGGCAAAGGAAAAAAAAAAAAGCTCACCCTTTCCTTTATTTTGTAATGTGCATTCCTGTACAATCCTGCCAGTGGCAATATGTGGAGTCCAGACTGTCCCTAAGTCAATATGGAGTACTTGGTTTATAGCAACTCTTGTTAAGTTTGTCTTGTAATTGAAGCTGCTGTTGACCTTGCTTGGGGACCATTTGTAAAACCGTTTATTTAGCATAAACTGAAATAATAAACCCTCCTTCTCCGGGGCCGATTGTGATAGGGTGACATTAGTTTGATTTAATGATTACCCGCCTGACCCTTCTGCTGGAGAGGGAGGCTTGAATAGGGAGAGTTCACTTCCAAGCACTTGCGAAGAATACTAATGAGCTTGTTAAATTTAGCATGGCTCCAACCACTTTTAATTCCTCTAATGGGAGCCGCACTGCCTGCAAGAGGGAGAGGCAAGAAAGGCCAAGGGATGCTGAGAATGTTCCTAGAGGGGCCATACAGCTAGAGAAGCTCACGGAGAAGTTTATAGAAAGTAGCTAGCCCGAGCCCAGGGACTGAGTTGTAAGTATCATCTGTTTGCTTACCACCCTCTCCTCCCCCATCCCATAGCTTTTATAGCTTGGGGGCAAGAGAGGAGTAATGGCATTAAA
The DNA here is from genome assembly GCF_030254825.1 of Meriones unguiculatus. NCBI lineage: Eukaryota > Metazoa > Chordata > Mammalia > Rodentia > Muridae > Meriones > Meriones unguiculatus. The sequence continues at coordinate 33,182,422 of NC_083366.1, forward strand.
ATGGGTTTTCAACAACAGAGCGAAATGGGTGTTAATGGAGAGAAGAACAAGCAGGTGTTCTTTAAGCTCCCAAGCATCCATTTTTGCAGGGAATGGAGGTCTTCTACCTAAAGATGCCTGGTGGAGTTTTGTTTTTGCATGGAAAGACTTGCGTGACACATGTCTTGCATACTAGGTGAAAAAGACCATGTCTCCTGTGTCCTGGGAGTTTGTGAACAACTGTGCAAGGAGTGTGTGTCTGAGTCCTCTTTCATAGAGCCCGGTGCTTTCTGCAGACCTTCATGATAATGGGCTGCACAGTGTTTGCAGTGATTTGCTCTTTCTGAGTTTCTGGCATTAAGTTGTAACTCCATGTTGGCTGATTTTGGAGGAGTTTCTAAGACAGGGTACTTCGGGCAGCTCTGTCTTTGGGCATGGATTCATCCAGGTCTACCTAAGCACAGATGACAGAAAGAATGTCCCAAGCAGGATATGATGGCAGCATTTGAAGTAATTGCTCCCTTAAAGTTTTGAGAGAATGGCATGCTTCAGTTTGATCCCCCAAGCTTGCAGCTTTTCAGCAGGGAAGCTCAGTTGCTTGTGTTTGGCTGTTAAAAGTCCATTGGCAGATGCTCTTGGAGCTGTGGGCTGTTTGCTTACATTTTTGCTGCTGACTTCTGCTTGTTGCCATGGTGGACAGTATGTTTCTGTCAATAATTTGGCCTGGTGTAGCCTGTCTGCACTGACTCTCAAACTTTATTGAACAGCTCTCCTCAGCTGAATGAGATGAGACAGCTTTCATCTTTTGGCATGCAGAAGTGGTTGCTAAACTTATAAGAGCAGGCGGCAATACTGCTCGGGAGTTGTGCTTTCCTTGTATACACAGAACTCTCTGGTCTCTTCACTGTGTGTATTTGGGAGCATGTGTATTGTCAAGTTTTCATCTGAATGCTCATCAAAAGCAACTCAGCACGGGAGGTAAATCCACGAAGCATGTGTCTTCTGGCATTTGGGGGCAGTGGGTTGTTGAGTAACAAGGTCACAGCGCCAACTGCGTAATAAAAGTTAGGGTTTCCTGATGAAAGTTTCTATATTGAAAACATTCTTGCCTGCATTTAACTTTATGAAGGGAATGCCTTCACTGCTTTCCGTATTAACTATTTGAGCTTGTATAACCTTTTCTCACATGTTGGGCTAATTCTCATTAGCAAAGTTACTATGCTAAGAGGTGCCTCCAATTTTTTTTTCTACCTTCTTTCTTTCTCCCTGAAGGTTGAAAGGGCCTGACAGGGCGGAGACCATACTAACCCTCCAGGTGTGAGTGAAGTTGCATTCACATGCTCATTATAGGGAGACACACTGCCAACAAGAACCAGAGCTGATGGTTAGGGATGCAATTTTTAAAGGAAAAAAAATTTTTCTCTTCTGGTAGGATCAAGCCAAGGAACCTCTATTTTAAACCTGGGACAGATGAGTAGAACTTGCTTACACATATTTCCAAGAAAATGCTAATTATGTGTGTCACAGCCCCTGTACAGAATGTGCCCCTCACTGCTCTAAGTCTCCAGGTTAACTTCAACCTGCAATTTTAGATGAAGGGTTTACAGGGCACAAGTGAGTAGAAACTATGACTTGGGCCATTTGAAGGTTGTAGGACTCTTCATAAAACTGTTAGTTTCAGTGTTTTTTGTTTTTTTTTGACACCATCTGTTTTGTTTTTTAAAAAATAACTGGAGTCCTTGCTCTAGCCTGTAACTTCACTGCTAGTGAACCTGCAGGGCAGACCAGTGCCTGAGTGTATTAAGAGGTAGAAGAAAAATAACGGTTCTTTTTTGTTTATTTTTGGTAGTTTCTCTTAAGATTACCAACAGCAGTGATTTGAATTACTTTTGCAAAGATCAATGTGAAAATCTGGGATTATTTCAATTTTTTTGTGGGTTTCAGTTGTTATTTGATAGATTAAACCTGTTATTTACTCTTTAATTATGAGGTATCAGGTGAGGATCTGCACGAAACAATACTAAAATAATATTTCACAGTTGCTTTGTGGCAGTCAGCAGATTCACTGTAAAGACCCCCGCATACCCCATCAAGCTTTGCGAGGCATTTGGGGTAAAATAACTCAGCATTCGTTTTCAAGCTTTACACACAAATGAGCCGAAGTTGTTGTTGTATTAGGTGAAACAGTGGTTGTTATCTCAGTTTGTCGTGATACATAGTACACACAGCTCTGCGTACAAATTGCTGCGGGAGCATTAGAAGGTAGCAGCTTTCCTGGTGCAGGGACACTTAGGTAGCTCCATCTACTTATGATTTCTTGGAAGAGAACTTTACATATTGAGATGTGTTCAGTCTTTCTGAGGTGTTCAACTGTGATTACTTATTCCCACAGAATTAACTTTTTTTTTTAAAGGATCATAAATCTGGAAGTTTTTGAGTTAGGTATTTAAGCAGTACCCATACAGCTTTGTTTCTGTGAGCTTTTTCTGCCAGAGCAGCAACTGCGGGCTCAGTGCAGTTTGCCTGGGGTGCAGAGCTTACTGTGTGTGAATCTAACAGGCAAATGAATCCACCTGCCATGGGTTCAGATAGCCAGTTTGGTTGAAGTTTATGCATGAGTTCTAGCAAAGGTCATCCAGTCACATTCACAGAGAAGGGTGGTGGAGACATGGAGCGTTCTTAGAGACCAAAGGCAGCTCCAGTATTAGGGATCTGGAAATGAGCTGCATGTGAATTTCACTCTGTTTCGTAGGAGTTGGACTCACATCATACCAGAGTCTTACTTCAATTAGAGCATGGCAGGGAGCAACATCCTGGACTTTCCCCCTTTACCTGCACAGCCTTGTTCCACCTGGACCTCTAGTCCCACTGAGTTTCCCACTTGGTTCCCAGGTTTGATGTATGGGCAGACATTTGAAGTGTATCTTAGGAGGCTCTGTGCTGCTCGTGATTCACACCTTTGGCCCTGGTCTCTAGGGGGCTTTCAGTTTCATTTCTGGCCTTGTTAAATCTCTTGGTGTGTTACAAAACAGATTTAGAAAAAACAAACCCCACATTTCTTGGCCGTCTCTCTAATAGGTCATCTTCTGAGAAACAAAGGCCCAGCATTTCCAGAACCACCCAGAGCCCCACTAAGCAGCTGGACTTCTCAGTACCCTGAAGGTTTTGTTTCTTTAGACAGGCAGTGAGAACCTGGTCATCTGTGATCTGAGATTGGCAAAACTATCAGCCTCATGTGGGACCTGCAGGGTCCTGGTGTGTTTTGAGGAGAATCTCCATGGCCTTGCCATCCCCAAGCTACTTTGCACCTTAAGCTTATTTCCTGCTTTATCCATCCACTTGTAACGTTGGCTGTCATTCATAGACAACTTTGCTTTGCAAATATCCCACCACAGGTGTGTAGTTTACAAAGTAAGTCGCAAAGGACAAAGACACTTCTTTCCAACAGAGAGACAGGGAGAACTATAGTGATGACTTCTTTTTTTTTTTTTTTTTTTTTTATTGTTCCTTAAAGTAGATTCTAAAGTCTTTCATTTTTCTTCTTTCTCTAGAGGATGAAAGTCCTGGACAGACCTATCACCGAGAGAGAAGAAACGCAATCACTATGCAGCCTCAGAGTGTGCAGGGGCTCAGCAAAATCAGTGAGGAGCCCTCAACATCTAGTGATGAGAGGGCCTCACTGATCAAGAAGGAGATCCATGGATCTCTGCCACATCTGGCAGAGCCCTCTCTCCCTTATCGTGGAACTGTGTTCGCCATGGACCCCCGGAATGGTTACGTGGAGCCTCACTACCGTAAGTGCTTCCTGCCAATTAGAACTTTTTCTGGGAGACATGGGGCGGGGCGGGGGAGGGGAGCTGTGTGTGTGTGCGCGCTTGTGTGGTGGGTATGCATGTGCTGTATGAATTATTGACCCTACATTTATTTAAAAAAAGAAGTTTAATTTTACGGTTTTTTCCTACTTCCGTTTCTCATCCGTTCCTTTTAGAGAGTGACAGTTTCTTGTAAGCAGTTTCAGGCTTTTCAGGGTGTGTGTGTTTGGGGGGGGGGGGGCGTTTCAGGAGGATGATTTTGTTGTGAATCCACATAGGTGTTTGCTGGCGTTTGAGCCAGGTATGTTCTGTCTGTGCAGAGATGCTGCTGGAGAAAAATGGTTGGAGGGTGGGAAACTATTAAAGCAGGCTACATTGAAAGCTTTTGGTACAGTTTGTCTCCTCTGGGATGATTTTTGGTATAATGGTTTTGTCTATTCCCATGCTTAATTTTAACAATTCAGTGCCCAACTTGTTACTATGGGAGTCTTTACAGTGAGCCCCACTCTCCTTATGAACCTGCCAGAGACATTGGAAGTTGCCTTTCTAGTCCTAACAGAATTAATGAAATTGAGCAAGTCCCTGAGCATAAGTATATGACAGTTCTTTCAAAGAGAGACTATAAGGTAAACATAAATGGGCTGAGTTCACTTCAGGCCTGTTTCTGGTTTAAGAACATAATTTGGCTCTGTAGTAATGAAAGTCATGTTGAGGTGGCGAAGCTGGAAGCTCCTGATTACAGATTTATCACCTTGCCAGGATATAGGCTTGCCATTTAACCTTCCTGCCTCCAATTCCAGATGATCCATTGAGCTCCAGAGCGGGAGACTGGTTTGTGTTTCCCTTTTCCCACATCATTCAGAAATTTTAGTGTTTTAAGGCAAAAGGTCATTAGCCAGATGACTGATTAGTGAGGACAGCTGATTAGAGCGTGTTATTTTGCTCAGGAAAGTGCCCAGGATAAAAGCTAATTTCATCCCTTCATTAGTTGCCTGGAAGCAAAGGGGAACACTCACTCATCAGATCAAAGCGTCTTGCAGCAACCTTAAGTCCCAGCAACTGCTTTCCCCACCAGAATATATTGTTGGGAAAAGTGGGATGCAATACTTTGTAAGTAAAAAGGGCACTTTTTTGGTCAGAAGCATGGAAAAATTTTTGCTTGGATTTTTTTTTTCCTTTTTGGTCAGCTTTTAAAAAAATTAACTGCTTTTCTTGGAAAGAAAAAAAAAAGCCCATTGGTCCCATTACTGAAAAGGTGTCTGTAGATGCAGAAGTAAGAGTGGAGGTGTTTGAACAACTGTTTTTCCTTCCTCCTTACTTCATTTTGTTTTTGACTGTTAGGAATGAAGATTCCAAATGATGTTGGTAGGATGTTTTTCTCTGATCACATTTTGAAGTGTTTTTCATTGTGTTTTTATTTGCAGTCCCCTTTGAGCATCATTCATGCAGAAAGCATCAGGGATTCCCATATACTCCCTACCTGTATTTATATACTCTTATATTAAGTGCACTTACTGTTTTTTTTTTTTTAAACATCCAGCCTAGATGCCTGACCACAAGCTCCTTGCAGTGTTTTGTCTTTTTGTGTGAACACAAGCTTTTCCCATCACAGTGATGTTTTGTTTTGTTTTGTGTTTTTCCAGATGCCCACTAATTAGTGAGGTGTTTAATTAGTCCAGACAGCTGATGAGCACTTCTTTCTGTTGGCTGATGGCAGTGGAACCGTTAACTTTCTGTCCAGTTTGCAGCTTGTTCTTGCTTTCTTTGTCTTAACAGTTTCCCATTGAGTCATCTCTCCATCGTTTGGGGGCTGGCTTTCCCTTCACCCAGGACCCCTGTACTCACTCAGCAGGCTGTGTGACCCGTTTTCTGGCTCAACAAAGTAACGTTAGCTAATCATGCCCTGAAGAGCTCATTGTGATTTAGATCCGTTTATTGTTCTTCTGGTTTGAGGATATAGTACTTGTAGGTTGATTATTTTTGTGTTTTCCTACGGTATCATACAAATGGATGTTAAAGTACAGTTCTGGTCTGTGATCTAGATCTGTTGCCTGTAGCCCCTTGGCAAGTGAATTTTGAGGTACCCACCAATGGTTTCCCTAACTTGGGAGCATTACATACATAGTTGTGCAGAAAGTCTTGAAAAACTGCACAGATTTGGCTTCAGATTCCAGTGTTTCGCTTATCAGCACTGTGACATTGGCCCAGTGTGTTGACTCCCAAGAATCGATTCTTTGCTCTCAAATACGTGTAAGGACACGAGTGTCTGTGCTTTGGGGTTCTGCATTTGAGACAATGAAATGAAATCTTACTAAAAAGAGCACATGTTAGGGGCCTTAGTTTATGAGGCCATTCTGCTCTTCTTCCTTCTGTGTCTTCCCTTCATTACTTCTCTCCCTCCATCACTCTCCAAACTATGTTGTTTCTTCACAGTGTATTTTGTTTGCTTTGTTTTGTTTTTCTGACAGACTTGGGCACCTTTGTCTATATACACACATCAGAAAATAAGTGGGCTGTAGTTAAGGAGGAAAGAGTTGGGGTGGCGAGACCCATGCCCCGTGCCACTTCTAAAGACAGGCTTTCTCCTTGAACCCCAGTTCCTCAGGCTTTTGTCTACTTTGTAAGTGAAGACACTGAGAAGCTTTTAAGTTTGTCTGAGAGGTCCTAACATTTTAAATTTATTGAAGGAAGTACTTTACAGTTGTAAGTAAAAACACAGAAAAAGGTACAGTATTATTTGTTGATATGAACTGCTTAAAAGATTCTAAACTCAACTTGCATCAGATAGGGTATGCCTTTTTCTAGAACCCTGTTGGGCTAGTTAGTCTCCTAGTTGTATCTCAAGTGTGTTTTTTTTTTCTCTTTTTCATTTGTTAAAGTGTTTATGGTCAAGTCTGCACCCCTCACATGGACTTAATTATCCAGGCAAAGCTAATGACCAATGTGAGCTGAAGGTAATAAATGTCCTAAGAATTTAAAAAATGTATCTGAATGAGGCATAAAATTTTATTCCAGTTCTGTTCCTTGTGGGTGAAGCTTGCCTCCCTGCTCCGAGTGCATTGCAGGCCTTTTTCACTCACTGCTCAGTCACATCTCTGTAGGCCACTCATTCTTCTCTCCTGTGTGTGCCAGCTCTTGGAGACAGCTGGATAGAAAAGACTCCACCAGGCCAGTGTGGCTGGCTCCGAACTCAGTAATTCCTTCAATTCTCTGTGGTTGGAAAATGTAGACTTTTCAAAATGCCTAATTTGTGCTTCTATATATACGCTAACTTTGTGTTTCTAAAGTGTGGGTAGGTTTCCTGTAAGACCAGAAAAGGGAATTTAAAAAAAAAAAATCTTTTTTTTTTCAGAAGGACATATGTAAAATTTTTATTGCATAAGATTTTATTATACTTGGGTATGCAGTGCTACGTCTTCACAAATTGTAGTTAGGCAGAATTCAAAGTATTTTAGGTTTTGTGGGTTTGACTTTAAAAATACGAAAAGAGAAGGAAAAAAAAGAAGGCCCAGGGATAGCGGGCACTTCAAACATTCCCAACATGTGTTTGGAATAAAATCCACGCAGTGGGGTGGGGTAGGGTGTTCTCTCATGAAGGGTAGCTAGCTGTGGATGGGCTGTATATCAGGGCAGGAAAATAAGCATGCAAGCTGCATGGCTCAGGCATGATGTGGTGCTGACAGCCTCTTGGCCACAGAATCACTCACGTGTTATAATTTGGGATACCATGGTGGGGGGAATCCTAGATTTAGGAACCCTATCTGCTTATACCAGAGTCAGGCTAAGAGAGCCCATCTCTTGCCCAGAGCTTGCGGAGCAGAGTCTTTCCCCTCCAGATATTTCAAACTACCATCACCCGCTGCTTTCATTTACTGCCATACATTTATTGTTTTATAAACCTGGAAAGGCAGGTGACATAATAGTTCAAGCATTCCTTGTACCCTGACTGACACCTAACTTTTATTTTCTTCCCTTTTACAGAAAACATGTGTCTCACTGTCTTCCTCCTCACTGTGAAGAGTGTAGTTTTGTAGCTGCCCCTGTAGGGTTCCGTGTGTGAAGTTTGTTGGATTCATTGAGCATGTCATAGAAGGTCTCAGTTTTGTTAAAGGGGGCACAAAGAGTTCCTTTTTTTTCCCAAAAGTTCAAGTCTCCCTCATAGTTTTATAAGTTGTGCACTGACTGTTTTTTCCCCCTGTGAAACGTCCCCAGTGCCCCCCCCCCCGCTTCCAAGCAGTAATTCTTCATGGAAAATATGATGCATTCTTGCATGCGAACTTGGATTGAAAACACACTACTGCTACTCTCCCTTACGTTCCCCAGCTCAAATGACAGAACTATTAGTTGCTAATTAGCAAAACCTGAGGAATTAGCTTAACGAAAAGAAATGGAATTTTTAATTGGCTTGCATTTATTTTCTGTGGAAAGCTATTGTGCTGAGCCCACTTGTAGTGTTGTGTTGTTAAAAAAATTTTAAAAAGCACATGCAAGTTTTTTTTTTTTTCACCTGTCTGTCTTTGTGCTAGCTGTTAGAAATACATCTTCTGACCGAGGGGGAAGAGGATGTGTATTTTACATATTTAATATATGCACCTGCTCACATTTCTTCTCCTGTGCAATTGTCATCTTGAGACTGTAGAGACGAAAATGCCTACAAGGCAGAAATGAATAGCTTGGTGTTGACCAAACTGCAAAGGGAATGACAGTTCCCCGAGCACACAGTTCCAGCCTCATCCAGATTGTCTCTTCCTCTTTGGAGAACCGCTACTGAGCCAATCAGGAGGTTTTGTTTCCGTACTGAATGTTAGATTATTTAAGTAGAGTGACTGGTGCTGGGTCATTCTCTGGGGGCCTTGCTGACTATCTTGCTGCCTAGCCGTGTGGGGAGGGGAGGAGTGAAGCTGTCAGAGTCTCCAAACTGGTGCATAACTCTTATTTGTGAGCCTAAGACACTTTGCTTCTCTTCTGTGTTCTCAAAAGTTTATTGTGCTTCCTTCCAGCAACCCAGGGTAGAAATAGAAACAATGAACCATTGCTATAGACTGTCACAGCTACATTCCAGATTTCATAGCTACCTGCAAGGTGACTAAAACGTTACAAAAGTGGTGATAATTCTAGCATTCTGCATTTGAACTTTTCCTAATGAAGGTTGAGAGATGGATGGTAAGTGAAAGTAGGAACCAGGTAACTGAGGAAATTACTGTAGCATTTGGAGAAACGGCAGTTAGTTCTATCTGTAGATTTTGAGGATAGATTTATTAGAAATCCACACAGACGAGAAAAAGAAAGGAGACCAGGATTTCTTGAGAAAATCACTCAGCCAGTGACAAGATGGCCAACCCCTTCCATACCTCCCTGTAATGTCCCTTTGGCATCAGTCAGAACTGTCTCCCTTTGGACCTGGGCTCTGATGCTCCTGCCTTTGTGGTTCTGCTCCTGTGGTTGCTTCACCTCGACCAGTTAGACGTGAACCCTTTAGAATCCGTGTAAGTCCCATGTTTAAACACATTGTTATTACCTTCCTTTGGTTGTCACTGTTCCAAAGCCACATCTCTTTTGGAACACCGTGATCAACTCAAAGGTTGCACTTGGCTTTTATGTCCATCAGATTTCCCTGGGAGAAATTTAGGGAGAAGGCCTCTGTCCTACCATAGTTGGGAGTATGGTTAGCAACTGTTAGGTTGCCCAACTGTGGCTGTATTGGAGAGTAAATTTCCACCTCTGATTCTGCTGAAATAGAAAGAGATGCCATTGCTTCTGTTGTCATCTTATGGTTAGTCATTATGAGGTGTAAAGTTGCTGGGATGCACATGAGTGATGAGTTGTGGCCCTTTGGAATAATTTGACAGGTTAGTCACAGAAGGGATCTGAAAGCCTTTTTTACTACTGTGGGCTAGCACAGGAGAGCTGTCTGTCTTCGTCGACGTGACACTCATGCAAGATGGGACTGCTTGGTGTTTTTCCCGAAGCTGAGGAAAGCATAGTGCTCGCTTGCCCTTTTTCTTCAATAACCTCAGTAATTCACGATTTTTGGTAATAATGTCCCCAGTGATCCTTGTCCAATGTGTGTGAAGCCCATGTTAATGAGACCTCACCTCATAGCTCAGCTCAGGAGCAAGAATACAGCGTTCCTAAATTGTCACGTGATTTTTTTATACCCTTCTTAATTTGGCAACCACCCAAAGGTCACAGTATTAGGGTTTTTCCCCCTCCATGCCCATCTCCCTCCTATCCCCCTGTTTTCCTTCCTCACTTTTCTTTAGAGTGAGGCCTGGAGACAGTGACTCCTGCCCTCCTCTAGCCAGCTTCTAACAGCTTCCTTTTCTGCTTCTAATGGAGGCAGCATTATTCTTGGCCCTCCTCCTTTTTCTTGTATAATTAAAGAATTTTACCTTTGATGTCTCTTGAAAGCCATGTCTCCCATCCTGCTTTAGCTTTCTTGATCTTGCATCTATAAATTTGTGCTGTGTCCTCAAACTTCTCCGAAAAGGGGCTTGATTTTCTCTCTTTGTGCCTTTCCCCAGTTTGGATTAATATAGAGTAACCAATTTGGTCTCTTATTGCAGTCCCAGTGCCCTGATATAGTTTAGATTCTTGTTTCCCACTTTCTCAGTTATTTATGGTTTTTTTTTTTTTAAATTTGTGTCTTTGCTTCGGTCTCCGGTAAATAAGTTGTTTTCATATTCTGAGAGCCTTCCATTCTTTTGGGGGACCCAGATTTTCATTGGCTTCTATTTCAGCTGAATTTCTTCATCTTAGAACAAAGAAAAGAAAAACAAATCTTATTGATTGATTTGACTGCTCAGCTTCTGATAGTGTAAGTCATTTGTTTAACTGAGCATGTACTTATTGAATGGCCCAAGTGCTACAAAACACAATCAGTCCCCTGCTTCTGAGGAGCCTTGGCTTGTGGTTCACATAGCCAAATAGAAACAGCGACTGAGAAGGACTTTCCAGAAAGGACAATGCAGTGGTTTTTTAGGAATATATGAAAGACACAACCTTAATTTCTCAGCCCAGAAAGCTGTCTGAAGGAGGTAATAGTCAAGAAATTATAAGGCAGAGGCAGGAGGAAAGAGAAATCTAGGTGAAGGGATGTTCCCACTGCTCAGGAGGAGAAAGGAAGCCTGATACCTGGGGGGAGCTAAAGACCTTTGTGGGCAGAGGGCAGATACACAATGGGAGAGACAAGGATAGAGAGATGTTGACAAACTGATGTCCTTAGAATCTGTCTGTCCTGCATCAAATCCCAGATGATCCCAGATGCCTTCTGGGACTTAACTTGCCTGGCTGGCTGCTCACAAACACTTTGGGCAGCATTTTATATATATATATATATATATATATTGATATGAAGACAGCATGGTGACATTTTTCCCTCTTGTTCTCCAACTGCTGCTCTTGTCTGTACTAGGTGACCCCAGTGATCCCAGTATCTTGAACCCAAATTACAAATCCCAAACGTGGGAAACCATGTGCCCATTTTTCTAAAGAACTAAGTATTCTGTGTGAAGAATGCTTACTTTTTTTTTTTAAACCTTCAAAACCTCATTCTCCCAGTGAGAAAACTCAAACCATTGAGTTCATTTTTATTGGGAAGCTCCTGAGTCTGCATTAGGAGGACAGTTAAGTCAGAAAACCTGTAGGAGGAACCTTTGTTCAGCTGGGTGGTGTATGGAGCCAGCAGTAACACGGAGAAGCTGGGCAGTCCAGCAGCCAAAATGTCAGGGAAAAGAACAAAGACTCCCATTAGTGGAATGAGCTTTCAATCCTCCTGGCCTGAAATAATCTGATGGAAGAAGCTGGAACCCTGGAGGAGGAGACACCGGCCTCCCCGTGGGGGTCCTGGGCTTAATCAGCAGACATTGTACTGGTCAGTGGGAGCCCACTCTAGGGAGCTGGTGTTTACCTTGTCCACTGGGGGGACCCAAATCTACATGCTGATTGTGCTCTGACTAGAGTGTGCAATCGAGGGAGGAGCCTGTTTCCTAGGAAATAGAAAGAAGAGCAGAGAAGTGTACATAGGGGTGCTGAGAAACAAACACCCCTCTTCTTTTGACTTGCCTCCTTGGGCTAAGCCTGAGCTCACACTGGGCAGGATTTCAAGGCTCCTCTCCTTGTTTCTGTTTGTCCCCTTTGTAAGGAATGCTTCCACCCCTGCCCTATCCCCTCCTCATCCTCCAGTTCTCAGGGCCTAGAAGGGAGTTGCATAATGTGGTTTTCCTGTGGCCTTATTCCCTACCAGAAGGACTGTGATCCCTTCTAGCCCTGCTCCCTCACTTTTTCCATCCCCCTACTAAAATCTCTTCAGCCACAAAGGCTTCCTTCCAGGTCCCTATGTATCACAGCTCTCCTTGGTCTCTAGGCCATTGCAAATGTCCTTTTATTTTTTTCTCTAGACTACTCTTCTAACTTTGCCACAGGGTTGTTATAATGTCATTGTTCCAGGAGGCCCTCTGGAGTATGTGGATTGACCTTGTATGCAGCTTACTTACTATAATATGTATGTATATACCCCCAGCACACACACATACATCTAAGGGCAAACATTTTTACATAGCCCCCTTTGTCATTGATATTTTGATTGTGTTATGTATCTATTACATTGCTGTAAACTTGATGACCTAGAGACATCGTCAGTGGACAGTTGGAGTCACCTTTCTAGGATACTTTTCTAGGCCCCAGTCCCTCTATTTGACCACACAATACGACCTATGTAGGCATACAGCACCTGATATTTTCCTCATTTTAAAAACTGTTATTTATCTATCTATCTATTTATTTATTTATTTTTAACCGTCTGCTGTGACTGAGGCACTGTCCCAAATGGCCAGTGTTTGCCAACTTGCTCTCAAAGCTGGTGAGAGGGAACACATACCAAATACCTAGTCAGAGACCTCAAGAAGGAACAACAGATGGTACCCTGAGGATAAGGCAACTGGAGATGGGCTGATGCTGCTGTTGCTGCTGCTGCTGAAGGGGGGAGGTGGAGCACCCTGATCAGGAACTGGAAGCCAAAAAGCTGAGGTGGGAATGGGCAAGTGTGGTCCTAGCCATGGAGTGGGGTGGTCTGGGGAGACAGGTGGGATGCTCCCTAAGACTTGTTTTAGGATTGTCACTCAGGTAGCAGGGATAGAATGTAGAGGTGCTTGGCAGGCTGATGCAGCCGGCCATCAAGGAAGCTCCCTCCTCAGAAACTGTGGCCTGGATGTGGAAGGCCTCCCTCTGTAGAACATTTTATATCACAGCCTCTGCCCTTGAGCTTCTAAATTCATGCAATTTCTTGAGTTGTTGTCAAGACCTCCCCTTTGATAGATGAGGATATCAAAGCGCAAGGGGGCAGAAGAAGTTGCCTGATCGTGTAAGGTTGAGAAATGGCTAAACTCAGGTTTGAGTTCAGTTTTACCTATGATCTGAGGTTCTTTGCTTATGTTTCACAGCTGACTGAATTTCAAAGGAAGGTGCAAACCTAAGCAAGGGCCAGGTCTGGTGGACAGTGGGTCAGGCTCTATGCCTAGGCTCAGAAGCTGTATCTATCTTGAGGCCCTACTACTGGTAGTGGGAGTGGCTATGTGTAGATTTAGGGTGCAGGTGTTTAGCGTTGGAGAGGCATGTGGCTCTTTGGCTATTCAGCCTCATCCTGGTGTTCGACTGGTGCTTGTCATTTCTGTCCCACACAGAAAGATTTTAATTCATTTTTTTTAATGTGTATGTATGTGTGAGTTCGTGCATGCGAAATTGGGGCTTGTGGAATCCAGAGAGGTAATCAGATTCCCTGGAAAGGGAGTTACGGGACATGCCACTGGGAACCAAACTCAGGTTTTCTGCAGGCGAGTGTGGGTTCTTTGTAACTGAGTCATCTTTTCATCCCTGAGTTTGGTCATTTTTACCTTTGTGTTCAAGTGAGTCTAATGTCAGTGATCATGAGAAATTTCTAGTTAATTAATACTTTCTCAAAGAAAGTGAAGTTACATCTAAGTTAATTATAGGAAGGCTCTGGGTCCTTTCTGCGCTTCCATTTAGGGGAAAAAGTATCAGTCACTGTAGGCCCCTGTGTGGAATACGTGTTGTGCCAATTGCTGGTCTGAGCCTCTTTTGTTTGTATAGAAACACATTTTACCTTGAAGAATTGAGGGCCAGCTAGATCATGTGCACGTTTGGGCCTGGGCTTCATGCCTGAGATTTGAGGTAAAAGAGGGAGGTCCTGGCTCTTCTACTCCCCCCCCCCAAATTGTGTGTCTTTACTCCTGATTTCTCTTGATGGCACAGCAGCACTTGGAACACAGGCCTTCTCTTTGGATCAAAGATCTCTACTTTTTATTTGAACTCCCAGTTCTAAAGAGCAGGATTTTATGTACTAGGAGATTTGTTGTATCAACAAATGACACAGTATCTGGTGCTCTGTAAACCTTTTCTTTACCCAGAGCCACCAGCAACACAAGAGGTCACTATATGATGCCCAGTCTGTCCTTCTCAGTGACTTTGCATAGGGAAGAAACCTCTCCATGCATCTGCAGAGGAGTTAAGTGTCAGGCAGAGTGTAACAACATTAGCCTAAATACTTGGGATTTTCATTTGGAGGGATGCAAAGTGGGGCCCACCTAAATGTCTAGTAGCCCCACTAAAATGGACAGGAGAGTTCATTGTTTCTTGAATTTGGCATCTCAGATAAATGGAAAGGTCTTAAACATGATCGAGGGAACAGAGGGACCAATTTTGAGAAAAGACGAAAAAGACATTATGGATAACAAAGCCAGTAGAGGCTAAACCTAGATATGCCAAATCTTAAGCAGTCATTGGAGAAAGACATCGAGTGGAAAATCTGTGGAGCCAATTGATGAAGCCTCTGGCATCTTCTGCTAACCCAGAGACCTGCAGCGAGGGCTGATGTCTGCATTAAAGGCATCCATGAGGCATTAGTCCCCGTCTGTCAGAGTTGCATTCCAGTAGACTTACCTGAGCTAGAGCTCGGGTCTGTGTGATAACATGTCATCACGATGCTCCCTCTGTGTCTCGGAAGTAAGAAAAGTGAACGTCGAGACTTCTCAGAGTGACTGCGATCCCCCGAGAAACCTTTAACTAGAGAAGTCTAAAAATTATGGAAAATGATTACAAGCCCTTTAGAGAAGGCAGAGGGATGCCTCAGATATTTTCTGTCTCACCTCCCTTCTTTAATTGATCTCCATACACAGTAACATAAAAGCATGACCCTAATTCTTGATTTTATATTTGGTGGAGATAAGTCTGAAACAATACACGAAAACAATTAAGTCACATATCGACAAGTTTGAACTGGTGAGATGAAAGTCAGGGCCCAGGTCTGGTGAGGGCGATTTCTTATTCCAAGGGTTTTTGTTTTGCGTTTCTTTTACAGTAGAGCTTTGGCTCCATGGTGAAATTAAATCCAGTATGAAATTTCTCCTAATTAACATTTCCCTTATTCCCTCCAAATATCAAATTTATGGACTCTTAAGAAATTCCTGTAACACACATGCCCCCTTTCTCTGCTTGATCTGTTCCAGCTGTTATTAACTTCCATGTCTATTATTAATTTATGAGGAGTTCTGAATGTAATCTGAAATGTTCCCCTGAATTTTAGACATTTGAGGGCATATTTCATTTGAGTTCATCTTGATCGTTGCTAGTATTTCAGCATGGTGATTCCTGGCTGAACCAACCCTTCAGGGCCTTTCTGTGGTGGCATGAACAGTGTGTAGCTAGTCCTTATCACACTTGATTCCTTCTGCCCCTCACCTGGTTAGTCAAACCTGTATGTACATACTTTGGATGCCTGGTTGGCACATAGTGCCTGCCCCTAAAATCCAATAAGGACAGAGGTGATTGGTTTTCTGTTTTCCTTCCTTCCCTCCTTCCCTCCTTCCCTCCTTCCCTCCTTCCCTCCTTCCCTCCTTCCCTCCTTCCCTCCTTCCCTCCTTCCCTCCTTCCCTCCTTCCCTCCTTCCCTCCTTCCCTCCTTCCCTCCTTCCCTCCTTCCCTCCTTCCCTCCTTCCCTCCTTCCCTCCTTCCCTCCTTCCCTCCCTCCCTCCCTCCCTCCCTCCCTCCCTCCCTCCCTCCTTCCTTCCTTCCTTCCTTCCTTCCTTCCTTCCTTCCTTCCTTCCTCTTCCAGCCTTCTGATTACATGCGGTGTAATTTCATTTCTCAGTTTGTTTTCTTACCAGAACTGTTGAGAATATATATTTTTTTCTGCACCTTTGGATGTCTCACAGTAGCTACAGATTGTTAGGCAGATGGTGTTCAGGTTTGGGTCACTAATACTAGGCTTTCCTTTATATGCTTGGCTACTTGACGTTATTGTTTCATGTGGGCAGCTCTGTGTTCACAAGCCTGGAGACATGGTGATCAGACTAATAGAGTTGCCCAGCCAAGATGGAGGTAAGTGGCTTCATCTTGACATTACCTACCGTTTCTCTGCTGGCTAGTTTTTAGTCAACTTGACATTGTGTCATCTGAGAGGGAGAAACCTCAATTAAGACAATCCCTCCATAAATTCAAGCTGCAGGCAAGCCTGTAGGGTGTTTTCATAATTAGGGGTCCCTGCGCGAAGGCCCAGCTCATTGTAGGCTATGCTATCCCTGGGTTGGTGGTCCTGGGTGCCATAAGAAAGCATATGGAGCAAGCCTTGAGGAGCAAGCAAGTAAGCAACATTCTTCCATGGCCTATTCATCAGTGTCTGTCTCCAGGTTCCTGCCTTGCATTGTTGGTCTGACTTCCCTCATTGATAGACTGTTATATGAAAGTGTAAGATGAAATACTGTCCTTCCCTCCCCAAGTTGGTTTTGGTCGTGGTGTTTTTGTCTTTTTAAGCAGCAATAGAGATCTAACTAAGATTTCTTTCCAGAGGAAGTGGGTTTAGGAATGCACCTCATAACCCCTATTTGGAATTCTCCTCCAATAGAATATTCTGTTTTGTTGTTTTCTTCTAATCTTTTCCTTTTGGCGACTGCAGCCTTGGTCTTTTGATGCCATGCTCTTGCTGTTAACCTGCAGGCTTTCTCAAGAAGCCATTGCATAATGAGCCACCAGGTGTGTATGACTCTAAGACAGAGGTTCACAATGTTCCTAATGTTGTGATTGTTTAGTAGAGTTCCTCATGTTGTGGTGACCCCCAACCATAAAGTTATTTTTATTGCTACTTCATAGCTGTCATTTTGCTACTGTTATGAATTGTAACGTAAATATCTGATGGGCAAGATGGTTTTAGGTGACCCCCAAGAAAGGATTGTTCAACCCTTAAAGGTCATCATGACCCACAGGTTGAGAACCACTGCCCTAAGGCATAAATTCTTTTTGTTGCTTTGTGTTCAGCATTAAGATTTCAGTTCCAAGCTCCCATCACATAGAGCTGAGTGATAACTTATGGCTGCTCCTTGTTCTCTGCTGTCCTGCAGAGCAAAAATATGGTGTCAGCACAAGCCAGCCCTGCTATTTCTGACCCTCAGAGTGGAGGTGACCTGGTGTGCTTGTGAGTGACGCTACATGCAGATTGAGAAGCAACGTGCTCGCATTGTCCCATTGCGTTTTGGAGGTTAATGAACTTGGCAGTAGAGGTGATGGCTGTCTCCTGGGTACGCCATGTCCTTACTTGTGAGCAGATGCTATTGAGAGCCAAGGGAGTATCTTTACTTACCCTGGAGCTCCTAGCTTTGTTTGGATGCCAGGCTCTTCTTGCCAAAAAGGGAGGCAGAGAAGCAGAGAAGCAGAAACAGCCCCTGGACCCAGAGATTTTTCTTCCTTTTCCTTGAGACAGAGGAAATATGCTTTTGTATCCTATTATGTTTTTAGGTAAGCTTTTGATTACACGTGTTTATTTGCATGTCAAAGGACCGCTTGCTGGAGGTAGTGTCCCCCTGCCAGTGTGTGTTTCCTTAGGGTTAGGCTCAGGTCTTTAGACTTGGCAGTAGGCATCTTTATCCAATGTTCCATCTCTCTGTAACCACTGCTGGTGTTTTTAAAACTGTTTCCTACAAAAGGGTATTTCTTTTAGGACACGGTCCTGAAGGAAACCTTCAGTGTTTTGAAGTACTGGGAAGGGTTTCTGTACCGGGGATGACAGTTCTGGTCACAGTGGAGACAGCCATGTGAGGTGACCTCATCTGGTGTTTGGTGCTTACTTCATGCTGAGACATCTTCTAGGATCGCCTGCCAGCCTTGACCCAGTTCTCTGATGCCCACCTGTCTGTATGCTGATGTAGGAACTAGCTGAGCAATGACAGCCAGAGTAGAGAGAAATGTAGAGAACCTGTCATCTAACCCACTCAATGAGCTGTAACGAGAGTTTACTGTGATTTTGCAACCAAGTATTATTCCAGAGTAGGCGGTCTGTGTCAGGTGGAAGAGGAGGCTTCTCCCTGAAACTGGCTGCTCTTCCAAGGGACTCAGTTGGAGTTCCAAGCACCCACATGGTGCCTTACAACGCTCTGTGACTCTGGTCTCAGGGGATGCAGTGCCCTCTTCTGATCTTTGTGGGCACTGCATGCACACGGTGCGCTGACATTCAGACAGTTGTAAATGTAAAGTAAAAATAAGCAAAATCTTCAAGACCATTAAATTATCATTTATAGAGGACGTAATGCTCATGTTAACAAGCTGTAAGTAGTCAGAGACCTTAGGACGCCTAACTGTAGTGGCGCTGCCCTGCCTTTTCCACCCTTATCCCATGGGGAGATATGTCATTTTTGTTTTGTTTTGTTCTTTTGGTAGACAACTACAATAGCTTTTCATAATTATTTCCTGACATGTCAACTTCAGGTATTTCTTACATAATACAGTTTATGGCTCTATAACATGAAAGTTTATTTACCTTTAAGTTTCTATCACTGTCTTCTCCTTTCAACACTGACGTTGTTAATTGACAGGTTAAAATGATAACGTGTGTGAGTGTGAGGTATGTGTGGCGGTCAGAAGATAGCACCGTAGTGTTGATCTTCCCTTTCCAACTTCACGAAGTTTCCAGGGATTGCTCTGGTGTTGCTGGACTTGGTACACAGGAGCCTTCATCTGTCATCTAGCCATCCTTGTTTAATGGCAGCTCATATGGCTTAGTATCTTTAACTACAGCTTTATGACAGGCCAACCTGTCATATCACTTTTAATTTTCTAGTACGGAAGCTGAGGGTCAGGTCTCTCCACCTTTCACATCCGTTTCCTCTGTAAACAGTGGCAAGGGCGTTGGGGATGCCTTACAGTCATGACCACATCTGCTCATTGTTTGTAGACTGACTTTGAACATTGAAAATCAAAAAAGCACCAACAACAATCTGGGTATACAAATTACTCTTTTGCTGGATCAGTAGACTCTGGGTTGTATTTACCTTCTGTGGACCTGGTGTCCTGGACCCATAACTTCTTTAACAGTGGTACAAACAAACAAACAAACAAACAAACAAACAATTACCTTCTGTGGACCTGGTGTCCTGGACCCATAACTTTTTTAACAGTGATTCAAACAAACAAACAGACAAACAAACAAACAAAAACACGCATATTTGCATAAAAGAGAGTTTGTGTTTCCTAACTTTTAAGCTGTGTTTTTATCCTTATTAGCCTCCCTTTTGGCTGTTTTCTGTACGTTTTCCTTTGTTATTTGTGTTATTGTTACACCCACTATGTCCTGCCCTTAAGTGAGCATGCCTGCTCTTTCTGGGCAGCTAGTACCATATCGCAAACCTCCCCCTGTGAAATTCTTGGTATGGATCTACTGTTTCTTGGATTTTATGACCCCCCAGCTTTAGTTTATTTAGTATATATATATATATATATATATTTTTTTTTTTTTTACTAGAAAATATTGAGCAATTTTCTCCAGACAGAAGAGGCACATTGCTGACTACTTGTCTACTCTTCTGCTGGATGGTTTGTAAAAATCCCAACTTGAAAAGTCTTTCTCAGAGAAATTGTCAGTTGTTGCTGTATTTTCTGTTAACTGGTGATAGTGGAATGTATGTATGAATGTATGTATGTATGTATGTATGCAGTTATGTGTGTGAATTTTGTTTCTTACTGGGTTCTCTTGACAAAGTGGCTTTAAAGCATGCCCCTGGACTTGTTTTTATTTAAATTAAGTTTTATTTTGTCTTTATTCACTAGTCTCATCAGTTGATGGATTATTTCAGTAGGATGCTGTAGTCTTTATCTTTGGGGATGGTTTCCTTCCTACTGAATTTTAAGAATGTCTTTCACTTTGTGTTCTCTGTTCTCTCTTTTCAGGGTTCTTAGTTGGATGCTGGACAAGCATACCTGCATTTCTTTTTTATGCATCTTACTTTTAAACCACATTCTCTTTTTCATTGCTTTGATTCTGTGTTCTGAGAAATTTTCTTACCTTTTTAAGTGTTTTTGATGATATCTTAATTGTTGAAAACCTATTTCTGATTTTTAAGAGATTTTCATTTTTGTAGTCATTTTCTTAATTTTAAAAAACATTAGTAGGCCCCTTTATTTGCACTTTTTCCTGGTTCTCACCTCTGTATGTAGTACTTTGTCAAAATTCTAAAAGTTTCCTTAAGATTTAATTTTGGTCATTTTATTCCTATTTATGCCCTTGTATTCATATACTTGGCTCAGGATCTTGGCTGTCACTTATGTAGAAATCTTGCATGAGAATTCTTACCCTATTCGCTTCTCTTAGACAACGTGGAGGCAGGTCTTTCTTAGAGCAAGCTTTTCGGCTACCTGTGTCCACTCATGGATTTTCTTTAGGAATACAAGGTAGGACATTGCATGTGCTGGATCATAAAGCACTTGAGTCGGGAGGGCTTTAAGCTTTCAAATGGCTTGGGCCTCAGTGAAGGTCACTCTTGACACAGTGGGATTGATGCTAGAAGTTCAGGCTGTCATAGCTCTTATGGTAGCATTTTTCAGGAAAAGAGGTACCCAAATCCACGCAAAACCTTTGCATTCTCAGAACAACTCTTCCCACATTTTAAAAGAGCATGTGAATATCATTCCGGGAAATTTCAGATACTTTGATGCTGTGTGGGAAGATGGTCACATGATTGGCATAGACACCATTGGAAAATCTGCCCTTGCCATGGCCTCTTGCTTCAACTGCTGACTCCTTTTTAGTCCCATCAAGAATGTTCTAGGTAAATGCTTCTCTGCAAGCATTCTCTGTTTATGGCTTTAGCCATGCCTACTTCGAATCTTGCATCATAAAATCATCTTGATTTTATTTCATTGAATGTATTAAAAGTGTAGGCTTGGCTTCAAATTCTGATTCTACCACCACCGTGTGGTCATGGCCACTTTATTGCCAGCCTCTCTCAGTGTCTGTTGAGTTATGTGTACACCAGCACCTTACAATTTTTTTTTTCTGTGAGTGTTGAATTGCTTAAAGTTCTCAGAAGTATCTGTTGTAAAGTACGTGCTCATGCTAAGAAGTTTTTACTTCTTTGTAGTATGGTAGTATTTTTGTCGTTACTGTAATTCCTATCTTCATCCTTTCATTCCAGCTGTTTTTCAGAGGGATACGAATTATGTTTGTCTAGCCTGCCCCTTGGGCTAAAAATGGTGGAAAAATATCCTGCATTTCTGTTGGTGCTGTGGGAGTTTAGAGTCAAGTAATTTAAGTTCTCACTAGACTGTCTTCTGGCAGAATGACCCTAACCAAGCTCTGAAATCTTGATTTCTGGTTTGTGCTGCTATAATAAAATAACTGATGTTTGGTATTTAACAAAGAGGCTTATTTAGTTCTCAGTTGTGGAGATTTAGGCACAAGATGTTGGTATGTGGGCGTTATAGTGTGTTGGAGAGATAGCAAAGAAATTGACTTCCTGCAGTAAGAGCTCAGCTTGTGCAATGACTTTGCCCCAATATTTTATAAAGATGCATTCATTGTGTAAACGGGTGGGTTTTGTGATGGTATTTCCATTCAAGTACATTCTATACTCTAATATATTCACTCCCAATGTTTTCTCCTGAGTCCCCCTACTTTTCACCAATTCCTTTCCTCTTTCCACATAGCTCCCATCAACTTTAGTGTCACATGTATGTATCATATATTATGTTATATACAAGGAATATTCTACACATGAGAAAGAAAAACCCAGTATTTGTTCAAGTCCTACTTATTTCACTTAATACATTGGTCTTCAATTCCTTCTATTTTTTTTTACAAGTCAAATTTCATTGTTCTTTATAGTTGACTAAAACTGTTGTATATGTGTGCCATGTTTTCTTCATCTGTTTGGCTATTGATGGGCACTTAGGCTGATTCTGTAACTTAGTAATTGTGAATAATGCCACAACAAACAGGTATTTGCAGTTACTTATGTTGTAGTTTGACTTAGACTCTTTGGGTACATTCCCAGGAGTGGTACAGCTGGCATTTGTACTTGTAGTTTTTCAAGCAATCTACATACTGATGTCAGTAGTTCCTGGGCTAGTTTCTATTCCACCAGCAGTTGTAAGGAGTTCCCTTTCCTCCCACACTTTGCCAGCATGAGTGGTTGCTTTGTTTTCCTAGGGTTATTCATACTGACTGAGTTGAGTTAGAATTTCAATACATTTTTTACAGATATATTTTATATTTAATTTTGTGTAATATGTCTGTCTCTGTGTGTACATGAGTGGAGGCATCCATGGAAGCCAGAAGAGGGTGTCAGATCCATTGGGGCTGGAGTTCCAGTTGGGTGCTGGGAATGGAACTCTGCTCTTCTGCAAGGGCTGCAAGTGTAAACTGAGGCATTCCAACTTCTCAGTGCAGTTTTGGTTTGCATTTTCCAGATGGCGGAGGATACTGAACATGCTTTCATGTATTTATTGCTCATTTGTACTGCTTCATCTTTCAAGCAGTGTCTTTTCTTTTCATTATTCCATTTATTGATTTGATAATTTGTGGGGTTGGTAGAATTTTTTAGATATGCTCTTCCTGTCAAAGATAATCGCTGGCAAAGATTTTCTCCAACCATTCTGTAGCCCAGAGGTTCTCAACCTTCCCAATGAGCTATATTAAACCTTTTAATATAGCTCCTCACGTTGTGGTGACCCCCCCCCAAACATAAAATTATTTTTGTTGCTACTTCATAACTATAGTTTTGCTACTGTTATGAATCCTAATGTAAATATCTGATATTTCTGATGATCTTAGGTGAGCCTTGTGATATATGGAGGGGAATGGGCACAGTCTACAAAGTTTTATAATTTGTACCTTACTGAGAGGTGGGAGATGGGCAGATCTTGAGCTTTGAATGCATTCAGCCCCTTCATATGCTCTGCATGTCTGTAGGTGCCTTTTTAAAATCACATGTCCCTGAAGAATGTCTAGTGGGCTACAGAGTAACATCTTTACTCAGCCTAGGAAGAAAGACCTAAAACAAAAAATCCACACCAAAAGAGGTGGGCATAGGCCCATGTTTGGTGAGGCCACGCAGGGGATGGGGTGGTATGGGGCTGGGGGGGGGTCAGGGGCTCCTCCAAGGGCTGGCTCTGGACCAGTCTGCACCATTAGGATTTTCTGTGGAGTCTTCTTTACCCTTCTGGGCTGTGGGCCCTCAGTCAGGTCCAAGATGGCCATGTCTTCCAAGCCCTTGGTGCCGATTGTCTGGAATCCAAACCAGAAGGTTATAGGGCCAACTTGGCTTATGTTCAGGTATGGTACACACTTGCTTAAATATACAAAACATTGTACAGAAAGAACATAAGACCCTGACACAGAGAAGGCAGCTCCTATGAGCTCCTGTAGAACTTAGGAGGCAGGTGATTTTATTTTCCCTCTTTTTCCTTGGCTCCCCCCAAAAACTCAAGTCTAAGTTAGCTGTTCTGTGACTCCAGACCCATTTACCTTTTGTTTATCTTTGTACAGGCTTTTGCTGTCCAGATTGTTCTCTGAGTAGGTTTTCCCCTGGATAGCATTTCCTACATTCTGGCATATGCAGTGACATGAAGGGCAGGGTCAGTGTCAGACAGTTTTAATCAGGTGGCTAGGATTGTTATGGTGTAGATGGTTTTGAGCATCGGTCCTAGGGGTGTGGCGGAAGCAGTGTGTAAGACACACTTGAGAGACTGCATAGGTAGTGGGATGGGACCGCTGGTGGATGGATTTGATTTCACCGGCCCCTCCCTCCTGTGACAGTGGGCAGATCTTTTCAGAGATTCATAGACAGTAGAGGCCCTGCTGCTGTGCTTTGCTGTAGAAGGACCAGATTGCCCCAGTCTCCCTGGGAAGCCCCAGAGGGAACCGGCTCACTATTTACGATTTTAAATGGTTCTCACCTATAATATCTGTTTTCACAGTTTCTTCATCACACAAGAAAATGTTTTTTATGTTAAATCTAGTCTAGGTTCATTTGTTCGTCACCATCCTCTCCCCCAAGTCCCCAAGTGCGGCAAATCCGAAAGCCTGTTCTAATAGTTTAGAATCTGTCTTCCTCCTTTTAAGAGACGTGGTTCTTAATCGAGTTCTCTGTGATCTTGCCTTGTGTTTTCAAGTTATCTCAGATATGCAGCTTTCGGATCTTGGCTCCCAGTTGCCTCAAACTCCATTGTAAAGTGTCGGTTGCCAGCGAGTTATACTCGGAAAATAAGAGGCTTGTCTCGGGAGGACAGCTACACATTACGGGCACAGTATAATCCTGAACGTTGTTTTCTTTGCTCTCAAATGGCTGGGGACAGTGAGTCAGAAGTGAGAACTCCCTTTGTTTCATGTCCTGTGCATGGCAGGGGAAGAATGTCGCAGGGCAGAGAATGAAGAAAGACATAAAAGGCTCTCAGCTCAAGGAGGTCAGACCCATCAGAGGCTTAGCTTTGCCTTCAAAGATGCCTGGGACAGGTGGCAGTTCAAGACAATCCCCGCCGGGGTGTCCGCTGGAGCTGAGATAAGGGATTGCTGCAGAAACCTGCTATCTGGTGCCTGATGGCTTTGATGTAACACTGCGAACAAGACTTGGGGAAGCAGGCGGCTGCCTTCCTGCGTGGTCGGCTGCTGTTGTTCAGCCTTTTAAGGTCTTATTACAGTACTCCTTGCGGACTAATCCTCTTTAAGGTTTACACGGGATGGTTTTGTCCATTGACCCAGCCTGGGACCTTGGTGCCACCCGTACGAGGCATCTCAAGCCATTTTTTTTTCTCTCATCTCTGCAAGTTGTGAGCATTGTATGGCATCTCCTGAAAGGAGAACTAGAGGCCGCTGGCACTCCTGCTCCTGGTTCCCTGGCCTTGTTGAGTTTTGGGAGGTTTTTTTTTGTTTTTTTTTTTTGCCTGCCTTCCTTCCTTCCTTCCTTCCTTCCTTCCTTCCTTCCTTCCTTCCTTCCTTCCTTCCTTCCTTCCCTCCCTCCCTCCCTCCCTCCCTCCCTCCCTCCCTCCCTCCCTCCTTCCTTTCTTCCTTCCTTCCTTTCTTTCCTGTTAACAGAACTATCTGTATTAAATATCATGATCATTGCTGCTCCTTGTCAAATTTCTCCACATTTGCTTCCTCTCTATTTGTTATCTACCTCACTCCCCAATGGGGTGGCCCACCACCCACCCATACATACTCTTTTCTAGAAAGAGTTAGTAGGTACATGGCCATGTCTCCTTATGTATGTTATATCCATCTATCTATCTATCTATCTATCTATCTATCTATCTATCTATCTATCTACCTACCTACCTACCTACCTACAGCCAAGTTTAGCAACATACTGTTGTTAGCGGGCTAAAGTGCTAAAAGGGCAGAGTGCTAGGGTTTGTACCCTAGGCAAGTAATAAGCCATTGAGTCCCACTTTTGTAGTCCCAGACTTGCTGCTCTAAATGCTATCAGCAACAGAAGCTGTAGATTTGACTGATGACTTGTTTGACACCGGGCGAGCCATAGTCCCGTCAGCAACAGCGAAGACCAAACTGCCTCCTAGATTCCAGAAGTCCATTTAATCTTGAGTTTTGGGCGAGTTAAGCATTGCACTTTTCTGTTAGAACCTTCAAATGACTCTTGAAATTGAGTCATGAATTTGAGCCCTTTCTGTGGTCATTTTGCTCTTGGGGATTAGGATTGTTCTGGGAATGCTAATGGGGCCTGGAAGATCTTCATCACCAATCAGTGACCAAGGGTGACTTCTGTTATTACTAACGAAAAGGTGACTGACAAATCACTGTGTTCACTGTACCTTTGAGGATAACGAGGAGGTGCATGGCCTTGGTGGAGGAAGTATGTCACTGGGGGTGGGCTTTAAGGTTTCAAAAGACTCCTGCCATTCCTAGCATGCTCTCTGCCCCCTGTTCGCTGTTAGAGGTGTGAGCTCTCAGCTGCTGCTTCAGCTCCACTCCACCGTCACTGACCCTAATTCTGTAGAATAGTAAATTCCCAGTACACTTTCCCTTTAATAAGTTGCCTTGGCCCTAGTGTCTTATCACAGCATCAGAAAAGTTAACTATTGCACTCACTAAAGGAAATACTGAATCTAAATTTAATACCAAGACTGGTCATCAAATCCCAGGTTCAGTAATGTTCATATGTTAATTATACAAGCAAAGCTCTTTTTCTAATTTGAAATAATCTTAAAATAATGAGAAACGCAGTCTGACCTCCTGTTGCCAGTCCAGTGAAGGAAAAGATATTGTTCTATGGTCCTCCATAGCAACCTAGAGATAAGCACATACTTTGTTTCATGTGCATTGACTTGTAATTACTCATCCAAAAATAAAGTCTCCTTTTTATGATTATGAGATGATTTGGGAGGGGGTCTGTGGGAGAGAGAGTGTTCGGTGGAAGGTAAGATGGTGGGATTAGAAGCCAGGGAGCATGGCAGAGTGATGCTTTGGTGGGCTATGAGCACCTTGCTTTGAGGTTGATAAATGATAGCCATGTCAATCTTGGGGTCCTGTGTAACCATGTACAATTTTGGACTCTTATATCAGAATTTGTGGTAACCTGATCCAGATTGCTGTGGTCTTAACAAGATTTTTATGGAGTAGGATGTTTTTTGAAATGGAGGGACCAGTTAGATGGCCAGGTGTGTAAAGGCAGTTGCTGCACAGGTTTGGTCCCTGGACTCTGTATAAAAGTAGAAGGAGAGTCCTGATGCAGAAAGTTGTGTTTGACCTCCACATGCAATCCTACACTCATGTGCACACAGACCTGAATATAAAATAACCTTTATTGTCAAATGTCTTACCTTCCCTACTAGATAAAGATTTAATACCGAATCTTAGATACTGTGAAGAATTTTATTAACTATATTTCATTTTGTATTTAAATTTAAGTACCAGTAGGGAGTAGGAGAATTTGTATATGCCTTGAAAATCAGCTTTTGTTCAAGAAATACAGGTACGGTACCCTCAGAGAGAAGGCATGGCGGAGCCATAAATAGTGCCAGTCTCCCCCACGCATCTGGTTTGTTTTGTGAGTCAGGTTCCTACAGGTAACCCTGTGTAGCCTGGGCCACTGTGTACACTGGGCTGGCCTGTTCTCCTAACTAAGCTTCTTAATAATTGGGATTGCATTTTGTGCCTGACTTACTCTTCTTTTTCATGTATATACAAACCTATGGTGAACTTTAATGTATAATCTGGTTCAACAAATAAACAACTACGCTAACTTTTGTTACAAAATAGTTGTAATAGTGTATTTAGTACTCCCTCTTAAATAGATTTTACATATATCTGTATATATTCGTCTTTTCAGCTGAAGATAGTACTTTATGGCTTTTCCTGGCCTATCTGAATACTCAGCATCACTTATCTTCTGTTGGGGACATATTAAATGAAGTCACAGTTGCTTGAAGGCAAACACGGCAGTGTCCTCATGACTGGTAAAATGAGAGGTCTGCTGATTAGAAGGTTGGGTAGTGTATACAGCATGGGCACACTGAACGAAGAGATCATCCACATCTCTGGGCTGCACAAGATTTCATCGTGCTAAGAATGTAGTGAAAGTTTAAATCTGTGAGTTGCTTTCTTCCGGAAATTTTCACTTAATATTTTTGGATATGAAGTAACTATGTAATCGAAACATCAGCATGGGTAAGTGAAGACAACTACATATATACCTCTGTGTATTTTGCTGTGTACTGCCGGCTAAAACACAGACCTTACTAAGTATGGTAAAGCAATCATTTATTAGGATGACTACCAAATTTGTTATTTTCTGTTTTAAAGGAAGGTTTTGATGCTGTTTTATCAGCACAGAGAAATGTCAGCTGATCCTGGTTCTCTCTAGACAGGTAAAATCAGACATTTTATTTAGTAGCCTTGACCTGTCTAATGACCCTAGTGAACAAAAAGGTTCTTAATTTCAAGAAATTAATTATTCATGCTTCAGACATATACTTAAAATAAATAGCAGCGCTCAGCTGCTTAGTATGCTCTGTGATAGTGTGTTAGCGTTTGTGGTGACCACAGCAAAGCAGTAATGCTCGTAAGTACTTCAAAAGGTTGAAGCTGTCCCCTCCAGGTCTTTCTGTCTCCTCCTTCTTTCATAAGATCCCATGCACTCTTCCCAAAGTTTGGCTAGGAGTCTGAGCATTTGCTTTGATACTCTGTTGTGTAGAGTCTTTCAGAGGCCCTCTGTGGAAGGCTCCTGTCCTGTTCCCTGTCTTCTTCTGATGACCAACAGAGCCAAAAAAAATCTGGGCTCAGGGGGTCCTGCAGAGACTGATGAATCAACCAAGGACCATGCATGGAGAGGGACCCCCTTCTCATATGTAGCCCACGGGCAACCCAGTCTCCATGTGGGTTCCCTAGTAAGAAGAGCAGAGACAGTCACTGGCATGAACTCTGTTGCCTGCTCTTTGATCACCTCCCCCTGGTGAGGTGGTTTCAGTAGGCTACAGAGCAAGAAGATACAGTCAATCCTGATGAGACCTGATAGGCTAGGGTCAGATAGTAAGGGAGGAGGACCTCCCCTATCAGTGGACTAGGGGAGGGACAGAGTAGGGGAAGAGGCAGGGAGGGAGGGCAGGAGGAGATGAGGGAGGGGGCTACAGCTGGGGTACAAAGTGAATGAACTGTAACAAATGGTAATAAACAAAAAAGAGTTTGAAACTGTACATGTTTGTATTTGACATCTAACTTTATCCTTTTGTTCATTTTGGTTATAAAATCTAATAGATGCTCTAATGGCCAAGTCAGAGCATTGCATAGTAATAGTATCTGTCTAGACTCTCTGCAAACCTCTTCATCATATGCAGTGTCTTTCCTGATTGATCATTTGGTCATTGGGGATTTGTAAGCTTGGGATTCCCCATCATTTTAATGGCTGATTATTTTATGAAATATACCTGTTTCGTGGATGCCTCTTCTAATAAAGAAAAGATGGGTGTAGATGACTGGCAACTTGAATTTAATCAGGTACAGTTTGGAATTGGAGAGGAGCCTATTTTGATCACTGACTGGCTAACTTTTTTGTGTAAGCTACTGGAGGAACTGTGTTTATAACATGCCACCTCCAAACACTTGTCAGGCTTGCTCTGAGGGTCGAAGGGGCACAAAGGTCATTTGGTTCTGAGAATGGTTCTTAGTGTGGAAGCACTTGGGCTCAGGAGTCAAGGCACGCACACAGCCATCAAGTTTCCTGACCTGGTATATATCACTTTCGGCTATTTTGTGATTCTCTGCACAGACTTTTTGGTTCTTTATTCTCTCTCTTCACTTTACATTCCAATTGTAGCTCCCTTCCTCCTCTCCTCCCAGTCCCACCCATCCTCCCTCTTTCCCCTCTCCCCCGTCTCCCCTCGTCCTCAGGAAAGGGGAGCGCCCCCCCAAGACTATCAGCCCATCCCAGCACATTAAGTCCCATCAGAAATATAGAAATCTGATTTTACCTAAAATATTTTAAAATAAAAAAAAAATAGAGGGTGCTAAAGTATGCTCTCCTTGCCTGACTGGTTTTTATCTAATAACATTTTTTCCTTTCAATATTCCTGTGTGGTCACCAATTCATTTGTCTTCATGTCATGAACACTGGGAGGTAAGTTTCTCTTTTAAAGATAAAGGTGCTGGTGTAGGAAAAGGATGAGCTGAACGCAGGGAGAAGGTCTGTCTGTACTGAGGGTTTCAGAAACCTTCTATTTAATGCCACTGCTTGGCCCCTACTCGTGTCCAGATCTGGAATTTGGTAATTACAGATACTAAAATGAAACCAATTCTAGTTGCTTTGCTGTGGGAATGCCTTTAGGGAGCAAAGAAATACCCTGGCTTCCTTTATACATTATGATTTTATTTTAATGAAGATCATTTAAAAAGAATAGTAGCCTAGTGTTCAGTATATGTGTCTGGCTTTTCCAGTGTAGTGCCAAGTGCCCTGTGTATACTTACTACGATCTTCTAGATGTTTGTACCCTGCTGACAGAGAAGCAAGAGGCGGGGATATGAAATCTGCGGTCCTTGGACAAGCAAACAGACAAATGGGACATCCCAATCTACTCCACAGCTTGGCACAATGCAGAGCCCACTATTGAAGAGGTAGGAAGGCCTGAAAACTCAACACATATACAGCACTAACATCAGCATACTGGGGAGGGGGCATTGATTAGGATTTGCTGGCTAAAATGACCTGTCATTTTTGTATGAAGAAAGGTAAAGTGCCCCCAGGTTGCCATTTGTGATTTAAATACATACACACACACACACACACACACACACATATATATATATATATATATATATATATATATATATATATATATATATTTCTGTTCCCTTTTATTTTGACTATAGCAAATATTTCTGTGAGGCTAGCAGCATGTGCATCCCTAGAGAACTTGTTAGAATTTAGCACATTTTGGAGGCTCCCTTTTTCCGACTGCATCGGAAACCTGTTTTGACAAGCTTTGGGTGAGGCTAAAGTTAAAGACCTATTAAGCTAATTCTCTGTATCACTGTTTGTGACCATCACTGGCATTAAAATACTAAAGGGGGCAAGAGCTGTCCTCATTGTTTCAAGGGGAATGAGTCTCACCTGTCTTCTTTATTAATGACCATCTCACAATGACAGTTTAAGACCCAAAGCCAGCAGTGGCCCAGGGATTCAGATATGGGAGCCAGTGAACATAATAACTCCCTTTCTTGTTATTTAAATCCTTTCGTTATGAATCTGTAACAATCTGGGCCTGCCATCCGTCCATCTTTGTAGGCTGCAGTGCAATACCGGTAGTAGACACTTCATTGAAAAACTGGTAATCGTTGATCCCCCACCCCCTCCCCCACCCCAAGTAATGGATTCCTGGAGACTTATCAGAGTCTTAAAAAGTTAAGCTTTGCAAGATTAAATCAGAACGATGATCTAGAGCCATGTTTGTGATTTGATTCCAAGTTAAGAAGCAGCATCCATTCAGAGTGTGTCCAATTTCAGCTTCCTCTTTATATTCTTTGAAATGCTGGTTTGGTCCCTTAATTTAAAGAAATGAAAAGAGCCGTACACTTTATTCCTTCTACAAGGCATCAAGGAGAGGGCAATAAACAGTACCTGCCTGATACATTTTAATAAATGCTGCTTTACTGCATCCCACAATAGAAAGCAAATACATGCAATTACTTGCAAATTTCTTCAGTGTTTGTACTTATAAATCTCTGCCTAAACCTTCCCAGCTGGGACTTCAGTTAGTCGTTCTGCTGTGGAACCAGGGCTTTGTTCTCATGTTCAGCCTCAGCTCAGTCTGGAATAATTCAGAAATGTATTAGAGAGGTTTGTGTTCCCAGAAGGCATAAGGAAATAACCTTCAGTGCTGGCCTTAGGGAAATCAGTCCAATCAGAGTTTGGGCAGATTTCTCGATTAAACAAAGAACTAACTGTGCACAAATTGCACCTTAACAATTTGTAAGGAGTCCACCTTAGAAATGTCTTGCAGATGGAAAGCTGATATTTTTTTAATCAGGGCAGCAGGGTTGCTAAAGTCAAAATGTCGCCAGCATTTTTCCATCACTCCACAATTAGCATCCCCCCAAATTAAATTTAAAGTTGCATTCATCAGCAATCCTTGGCTTTGAGACCCATGGCTCTGGGTTGTCAGAGGCAGATGAAAACAGCTTCCCTTGTCCATGTGAAGGTTCGGAATGTGTACAAGTGTGCCTGTGAGCGAGGCCTTGCCTCCTTGAGTGTGTATGACTCAACTCATCTGGAACACATCCCGAGGAGCTTTGGGCTGTCGAGTTTTATTTTAGTAAGTTTCATTTTGGGAACCAGAAAGGGGGTTGAAAGTTATTGCAGTTAATGTTGTTGTGACTTCACTTGCTCCTATTCACTTTGTTCAGATGTCAAAGCCAGGCCTCTGTGTCAAAAATGGACTCCTGGGGAGGAACTTAGCTGGTTTCTGAGGCTTATAAGAACATTGTATCAAACCATGACCCTCAAGGCATTTTTTTTTTAAAAAGTGAAATGACTGTTTCTTATTGGGAAACCTGGGATATTTAATTTATATTGTATTTCTGTGTCGTACTGTGGCAGGGGACCCAGCTTAAAAGTAGATGGGCATCCCTAAACCTTTCTACCCATTGTGAACATGCCAACCCCTGGGCTGAGGTTCAGAAGAAAAGTTAACATTGCTTTAAGGCTGGTGACTTTGTTTTGGTCAGAAATTGACAGCCTTACATCCTGAAGGTAATGAAACAATTCAGGATTGCAGGAAGTGTGGTTTGGGATAAGTCAGAGTTTTGAGTTCCACACAGCTTTGAGATCATCCAGGTAAATCAGCCACTATGAGGAGACTTTGAGTGTAGCTTCTTTGTCACTTGAAAGTTGCTTCCTCTGGGTTCTTTTTCTTTACATAGAAGTGCAAGCATATGAACTTTGGTAGGTTGATAGGTTTCCCACTTTTATAAAGTATAAATGAATGGAAATTCCACATAACTTAGGGACCACACACCACCTATTTAACCATTGACTACTGGTGGATTCTGGGGCAGAGGCAATCAGTGCCTTAATTTGCATATCCACAGGTGAGATAATCAGATTCCAGTGCATAGCTGAAAACCTGTGGGTGCTTAAACTCAGTGGGCCACAGAACAAAACAAAAAGACATGAATTTGAGGAAAGGACTTGTAAGGAGGAGGGGTACTGAGAGGAGGAGGAAGACAGTAGGAACCATAAATGAGGAAATGCCTCTGTAGAATCTGGCTGTAAGGCATTTTCTTAGTTACTGATGCTGGAGGGCCCAGCCCATTGTGGGTGGTGCCATCCCTTGGCTGGTGGTCCTGGGTTCTATAAGAAAGCAGGGTGAGCAAGCCATGAGCAGCAAGCCAGTAAACAATTCTCCTCCATCACCTCTGCGTCAGCTCCTGCTTCCACGTTCCTGCCTTGTTTTGAGTTCCTGCCTAGGCTTTCTTCCATATTAGACTATCATGTGGGAGTGGAAGCCAAATAAACCCTTTCCTCTCCAACTTGTTTTTGATCATGCTGCTTTGTCACAGCAATAGGAACCCTAACTATTTTTGAAGGTAACAGCCATTAAAAACTTTGCGTTAATAAAAAAAAGTTAGGTAATGTTGAAAAGTCTTGAATATCTCTCACCAATATTTTTAAGTTTAATAGGGCATGGAACCTTACAAGTTGGTGTTACCAACTCCTTGTTAAAAAGATTTAAAATTAAAGACAAATTCTGCCTCTTTCTTGCAGAAAGGATCTTCTGTTTGATAGGATCTTCTGACAGCACAGTCATGAGCTACATTCTTGCACTCGCAGTGTTAGATAATGAACTTCGCCATTTGCGTGGACATTTTATTAACTGCGGTGTTGACCAGTTATGGAGACGGCAGCCGATAGCCCTGGGCTGTGTCTCCCAGACTGTGGAATCCACAGTGGCATTCGGGCTGGAAAGCCCCAACCTGGGTTTCTTTTAAAATGGGATGTAAATGTACACCAGATTCCCATCCATCACGTGAATCTAAGCTGTACTGTAAATTAGCATGCATGGCTGTTGAGGTCACACTCTTTTACCAGAACAGCTTTAACGCAACTTGGCAGCTTTAGCTTAAAACGTCATTTTCTCTGTTTGCCAGCAAGAGCAGGCAAAAAAAAAAAAAAAAAAGCAAGTCAAAACTACTTTCAGTAATGAGACCTGATCTTTTTAAAAGCTAGAGTTTCCTGTGTCTCCCGCACCCATTTTGAGATTTCCCAGGTAACGGAGTCAGGAGTGCAGGGAGCCAAGGAGAATTTCCTCATTTGAAATCCTCAGCTGTTGATCATTTTTCTTAAAACTCACTCATGGCAATCTTAGCGTCTACCGGGCTTTTTATTCTCCAGACTTACTAACAGGCTTCGGTAGTCAGTGCTGCAGAGTGTAAGACTACCTGTCAAAGTTGGATGGAATTATAAATAAAGGCCCCAGCCATATAAGGGTACACCTAGGTAGTAGGGTGAAAACATTGCTTAAAAAGGCATCCGGGGAACCAGAGGCCCTTCTTCATGTTGCTGCCATCACCTTTTCCCTTCCCAGCACGTAGTCTCTTTCTTCTCTGGCCTTTCTAACCACTTTAGTGAGTGGAATCCCAGCAAGCCATATCCTTAATGTCAAGATTAAGAATTAGCATCGGGTTAATGAACTGGTGCCCTCCAGAGAGCCGGAACTCTAGAGGTAGCTTGGGCATTTGCCCACCGTTTATTTAAAGTGTGTGCCAACACTAAGTCCTTTATAACCACAGGGAAAAGAGTTGAGATACATGACATCTGTGGGGCATGACTGCTGGTTAAAGTAACCATTCATAACTTTTTTTTTTCACTGCTAGTAAATACTCTTGGGTACAGAGTTGAAAAGGACATGGCAGGGATTATGAGACCACAAACTTAGCTTCTCTCACAGGATGGTGAACGTGCTGTTGTTTCCACTATCTGCTTATGTACTGTTAGTGTTTATGTGCTAATGTTCCTGGAAATATGAAAGAGTGACTTGCAAAGCTTACTTAGTATGGAGATGACTTTGGCCAAGTCTGGTAGGAAAGCCCTACCCTTCACCCCAAGAGAGTCATCTGCCTGGCCCTTTAAACCTTGTTCATGTAACAGAAGCCAATGGAGAAAATTTGTGAAGAAATTATAGGATGATTCCTTCATGTAGAGAGGATGAACAATTTAATTTAGCCTTTTTTGTAAATCTGAAATGTGGACTAATGCTATGGATATTAATGAAGATTTTCAGTTTAATCACCCAGTTTCAAAGCATGTGATTTCTTGGCATAAATATAATTTATCTTTTTTTTTTCCTGATTACTTGAAGAATTTTAACCCATGCTCATCTTAGCCACAGCAGATTAATCCACATGAGCTTGTGTTCTGTTCTTTGAAATTTCAATGTTTTGATTGAATCCTATGTAAAATTTAAGGTGACCATTTCACCAAGAGTCTGTACTTGGGCAGGTCACACAAAATTGTTTTCTTCTACACTCAAATTTGAAATTTTTTATAAATGTGATGTGTTTGGGATTCGGTAGTTTCTTTCAAGGCAGGTTTTGCAGAATTGAATGTTTCATGGGTATTTTGCTGATCCCCCTTGCTGTGTGGTTCATGCTTTTGGGACTGCTTGCAGGTGAAAACTGCCTTTCATGTTCAATTTGCAGTAGCTTCTTCCTCCGGTCTTTGAGAAAACTCAAGGCAGCCCACAGCAACCTCTATTTCAGTCTTATTTTTAATGTCGCCGTGGGTAGATATGACAGTTGTTAACTTTCCGCCAACCCGAAATTATATAATGTTCTATGAAAATAAAATATCTGAGCCAGCTCCTTCCCACTTTCAGGTGGGAAGAGAAATCACTTAAGATCACATCTACCTGTGATCACCATTAAATGACTTCACTCGGAGAAGAAATTTTTTTATTTGTTTGTTTCTTTCTTTTTTTCTTGAGCAATTGATCGGCTGCTGGGGCAGCATGAAGTTTCACACTTAGAGAACTGTGACAATTCTCATGCTTCAGGCCGACTACCAGAAAATGGAAGGTCTATAGAGCTCATGCAGCAGCCTTCATAGCTCCTGAACTGTCAGTTCATGTTGGAGGAAAAAAAAGGTGATGATTACATTCCACTTGGAGACATGGAGATGAACGATTTGGCTTCTGTATGGAGAGGTGTATCTTCTCTGCCTCTTTGTCCTTGCCTCTGTTATTACGAGTTCTTTGTTACACTTTTAGTTATGCCTCTCCCTAGTATGTGTCCTCTCTCTCTGTGTCTGGTCTATTTCTGAGGTGTTTCTAGCATACACATGACATTGGGGGTCACTACCTTCACAATAGGGTATGGGCATGTAGTTTAGAGGTGGCCAAGGGGCATGCTGCTCAGACCTCTTTAGTCTCACAGCCAGTCAACCCTTCCTACGTGTGGCTAACAAGGGGTCACACCTGCATTTCTTTCTCACCTCATACTTCCTGTTCCATCTTCCTCCACCCCTGTAGCTCCTTGCATTTGGAATGTCCATTTGGAACGTGTGCTCTCTTGCCTTCCTTGTGAAATGGGGTTGACTTTGGTGCTCTCTTTACAGGTTCACATATTTATTGTCTCTGGAATTTGTAGATAGCCAGTGACTGTTGCTCACCATTATTATTGTTAGCTGAAAGAATATTAGAAAATTAAAATCAGAAAGTATTTCCTGTGGTCATGCAACCATGTAAATCTAAATAGACCATTAAGGAATTGAACTCCAATTTTGTCTTTCAATAAGAAAGCTACCCGGCTGGTTTTCTGCCTATAACAATAGGTTTACAGTCTCCTAGTATTTTTAAATATACACCATGAAGGGAACCCACTTGGAAAACTAAGTCTTGGTTTTTGAACACAGTTCATGATATTGGGGTGGGGGTAAATTTTCCCTCATTAGTGTTTGAGTATCTTCAGCCTCTGCGACATAGTGTTCCTGCAGAATTCTGTGACCATCCTTGGTGACGTCTTCAGCCTGTGCTACTTCTCTAGCTTTCCTGCATTTCCAAAGCATGACAGGCTGGACCGAGGCAGTAGTGTTTTCATGTTCGGGATCTTACCTTTTATTCTCCGTCCTGGAACAGAACCTCCGTGAGTCAGTGGGTGAGTCATCTTTTCTCTGCTTTGAGGAACACCTGAAACAATCATCTCGGATGGAGGAAGTCTTGTATTTGCTAGGGATTTCAGAGGTCCTAGCCCATGGTGACTTGGCCTCATTGCCTTTGGGCTCACGGCAGGAACACAAGCTGTGTGAGTGAAGAGAAGGAAGAGACTGGTATCCTACACTTTCCACCTCTTAAAGATCTCCCTTCTAGTACTGTAAGCTGGGCACCAGCCCTTTTAAATACACGGGCATCTGGAAGACACTCAAGACCTATACTAAAGCAGTCGGTCTTCTCTTGTCTGGTTCTCAGCTTGCACACAGGGTTTGCAATTGCATTGCACACTCACAGTAATGTGAAACTGTCATTATCTCCTGCGTTCATTTTCCCAGACCAGAAGAGTGGAAGCCGAGGACAAAGCAGAGCAGGCTGAACTAGCCCAGGAGCCATGGTGCATAATACTTGATGCTTTAGCACTGGTTTCTCTTGCTATAGCTCATGCATCCGACCTTTTCCGTTCCACACACCCCTCCCTTCTGTATGCTTCCTTGCCTGCCTTCCAGCCATAGAAAGCAATATATTGAGGTTAGAGCCTTTGTTCTGTCCTTGATTTCCTGTTTGTGTCTACATTTTGGAATAGCCTCATCTTTTTGTTCTTACTTTCCTGCTTTGTTAATCTTCCTGAAACACCCCTGGCCACCTTTTAAATGGTGCTGGTTCTCACTGACAGTTTCCTTAGCCCTTGGTCTGACCAACAGCTGCCCTGCTACTGCAAACTTTCTTCAGGCCTTGCTTCTTTTAGCAGGTGAGTTTCTAATGAGTCAGTTAGCTACTGTTCAGCGAACAACCCAGACAAAAGTGAGGTTCACCTTGGGGTTCCCTAATGCAGTCTGGTGTTTTGCTTCCATCACCCACACCTGGAATGTGTGCTGGTTTGAACACAGCATCAGGAGAAGAGGTGTGTAGAATGGCCCCTGTGTTAGGCCTTTGCCAAACCATGCCTGCCAGGAGCCCCTGCCACAAAGCTTGGTTTGGTGGTAGTTGGTAAAGTATTAGTGCTTCTTTTCTGCTAACTCTGTAGTGATCTCTTTTCCTGCTACAGCTACTAGTGATAGTAATTATGCGGGGATACAGGCTTGGAGGTCATAAAGAGCCTTTCAGAATTTCTGCAATTCTTGGTGAAGGTAGGATGGAACCCAAGTCTCTGTTTCCCAGAGCTGTGCCCTGCTGGACTCTGTTGCTACTTTTGCCTACATGGGGTGTTCACTGTGCTCCGAGTAATAAAGAAGTCTTATCTTAAAAAAAAAAAAACAATGTATATGTATACACAAGTGTCTGTGTGTTTATGTGCAACTTGTGTGTGCAGGTGCCTCTGGAGGCCAGAGGGCATCGCATGCCTGAGGACTGGTGATGTACCTGATGTTGATGCTGAGTACTGAATCTGGGTCTTCTGCAAGCGGGCTGAACCCTTGCGCCATCCCTCCAGCCCCAGGGACCTTACATCTTAGGAACATGCCTATTAAAAGAAACAAGTCCAGCTGATTTGATTGTTTATCCATTTAACTGTCAACACTATCCTTTGTCATTCACAGAAGTGGGGTCACTTTCCTTTAAGATAACTTTATTTTGGTGGCGGTTTTAAAAAGTGGTAGTTGGCAGCACTGTGGGTATAGACATAGCAAGCATCAGCTACATGGCATGGTTTGTGGCAAAGTGGCATGCTTCTCTTGGTCCTGTGCTGACCCTGTTACCTGGCCATTCTGGCTCTCTCTTCACACCTTGGGTTTTTATTTCCTCGGACTTAGAACCTTAATTAGATGATTGCTTGTGGAGTTATTTGATGCCACTTTTGTGCCCTTGGTGTTGCCTCTGGGTGACCAGTACACAGTAGGAATTCCGCCAGCATTTGTGGAAATCAGAAAATGCAAATGAGCAGATCCTGCATGCTTAGCCTTGTGTCTTCATTTAGGTATCCTGTGTTGGATTTGCATGAAAGTCTCATGGCAAAGAGATTGTTTTCCTAGTGAGTCATATCATAAAACTAAGAAGTTTATTCATGTGGAGGAACTGTAAACTTGGGAAACATTTGGAGGGCAGATGGAGACAGAAGCACTCTCTGTGCAGCAATGCCCGTGGCTGCCTTAGGCTTCAGACTGATTCTTACTGTCAGAATAACACAAGGACTTAGAGAAGATGGCTCTGCATGTTCCTCTCATATTACTAGAAAAGTGGTACTCTATCTTCTACCAGAAAAATAAAGTAACCCAGATAGGCAGAGCATATATCTGCCTTGTCACTTTTAGGGATGCTTTCTTTGTCTTCTCATTGATGAGCCCTCTAGCTTAGATGTAGTCTAAACTAGAGCACCTCTTCATCCTATTTATTGGTTCTTCCTTGTTCTGAAACCTTGTGTCCTATACTGTTAACATCCACTTCAGGAAACAGGTGTTTTTTGGTTGGTTGGTTGGTTGTTTTTTTTTTTTTTTTTTTTGATAAATACCATTTCCAGGTTAGGGATGTGGCTCAATGGATAAAATGTTTGCCTAGCATGCATGAAGCCTTGGGGTTGAATCTTCAGTAGGATGTAAGTCAGGCCTGGTGGCGTACGCCTGGATGCTGCACTCTAGAAGTGGAAGCAAGAAAGTCAGGAGTTCGAGGTCATCTTTGAGTGTATTAGAACATTTGAGGCCAGCCTGGGCTCTATGAGACTGTGTCTCAAACAAAAATCAGCTCAAATAGGGCTAGGTGAGATGGCTTAGCAGGGAAAGATACTTGAGTCTGATGATCAGAGTTTGATTCCTAATGTATAAGGAGAAATGTTCTACTTGTTAGTTCAGATATCTGTTTTTCTATGGACATCTCAGTTTCTAATGTGGCTTCTGTTGAGGCCATTTCACCATGTCCACTGTGATCTCTGGTATATGTCAGCTCAGATTTCATCATTATCTTAGTACTGCCCATGTTTTCTGTGTTTGTGAGGTTTTGTTTATTTGTGCTTTGAAACATGGTTTCTCTGTGTATCCCTGGCTATCCTAGCACTTGCTCTGTAGACCAGGATAACCCTGAACTTAGAGAGTTGCCTGCCTCTGCCTCCCAAGTGCTGGGATTAAAGGCTTGTGCCACCACACCTGGCTCTTTTTGCATGTTTCTTAAATTTCCTGTGGTGGCAGACTTGTAGGAATAATATTTTTCAAAACATGGGGATGACCCTCAGTGCAAGGCCGACCCCTCTTCATCAGGCTTTTAGCAGTTCCAACCATATTTAAGAAGTAGAGATTCTTACAAAGTCTGCCTGCTAGGGCAGGATTGGGGAATGGAGTGGGGACACTAAAGCAAAGTGCTTTCATTTCACTTGGGATTGTGGCAGGGACAGAGACCACAATTTATCATTTGATTCCTGAGGTGTTCCTTAGTCTTGTAGGGACCTTTTCTCCGGCAAAATCTTGATTCCGCCACAGAGAATTTCAGAATAAGCCAGTATGAAGCACAGTTTGTTGGGAGGAAAGTTCAAGGAAGATGTTAGTGGGCGAGTAATAGAAAGAGAGATGCTTGGTCAGAAGAACGAGATAGGCTAGAGAATCCTGTATGGCTTAGCTCTGCTGATCCCTCCTCCACAGCAGCCATATACACTGTTGGTGGCTTTTGAAGTTGTGTCTTTAAGGGCTTCTAAGGAAGGAACCTAAATGCAATCATAATGTGCTTCCTGCACACCGGACAGTATTACAGCTGATAAAGTCCCTTAGGCCACAGGGGAAGTTAAGAAGATGTATCAACAAAGGTCTAGCTAGTTTTGGTTTGTGAGTTTCCCACAAATTGTCTGGGAAAGGAGTTAGGTCATTCGTGAAGGCCATATACATCTGTAACTTTATCAAGATCCATTGCTATTTCAATTTTGTTTCTATCTTGGTAATCTTGCACCAAAGACTGTTAATTGTGCTGTGATCCCTGATTTTTGGCTGCCTCAAAGTGAGAGCCCTCCTTTCTTTCACCATGACCCCATATTTTTCTTTATCTTTTTATTCTGTCTCAAAAGAGCTGGAATAAGAGAATTAAACATCAGCATATACTCTGTTGACTAAATCATGTGTCTATCATAGCATGTAGGTACTTCACAGAAGGTAGACTTATCTCAGCAGGCTACATGCCTGAGAGGCTGGTCTCCCTAGGTGTAGTTTGTCTGACCCGTAGACTAAACCCATTTCCTGATTTAATCTGAAAGCTGTTTATTACGACATTTCACCCTTGGTTCATGAAGACTGAGGAAGGTGAGTTAACCATGTCTGTGGAGTCTGCAACATTCCATTAAGCAGACAAAAACTTTCTCTGGCTCACCAAACATTCAAGTCTTTGGAAGACTTGACATTTTCATTGTCATTCAGATGCTTACGTCGTGCTGCCCCTGCGCATCCTCTGACCGGAGAAATCCCTGGTGACCTCTCATTTCATTTTCAACCCTTTGAGGCAGTAAATTGATGGAGAGGCAGTGGACAGCCTACACGTGGAAAGCACAGGAAAGCGCTCTCAGCTCTGAGGCTTGTCCTGACCAAAAAGCATGTGTATGCTTGTGAGGATGTGAGGAGGAGGAAGGATAGTGAAAGGCTCTGCTGTGCCACTGGCAGGAGTCTTCATTTTTTTAAAATAACAGTAATAAACAAACGAAAACAAAGTGCGCTTCAGGTTGCTAATTCCAAGCAGCCACTCTTTGAACTCACAGACAGGCAGTGACTGCAGTGCGTTTGCAAAGAGTCTCCAGAGACAGTGTCTTAAGCTTTTTTTTTTTTTCCACCCTCAGGCATTGCATGGCTTTATCCTCCTCTGGAATGTGGAGGAAATACTCCACACCTCCCATTCACAAAAACCCTGGAACAGAGCCACCTTCCCTCTGCTTTCTGCACGTGCCAGCTGCAGCTCTGTCCCCAGGCTCCTCACCCGTCCACAGCCACAGTGCATTTGTCTGGGCTAGCCGCCTCTCCAGCCTCTTGACTTCTTTCCTATGCTGATGTTCAAGTTGGCACATGACTCGCTACAATTTCTTTATAGCTGCCCTAGCAATTTTACATTTCATTTCTCTGCATGTGTAACTCCTCATTGTTCTTGATTACTGGATTATTGAATTCCTGCTAATTCTTGGACTTTTTATTTTTTTAACACTCAAATTAAACACTGTATGCCTGAGGAGAGATCAATGTTTTTATGAACATGGGGGCTGGATGAACATAGGGTTGGATGCTGAAAAAAGGAAAGCGACCCAAAGTATTCTGACTACTTTTCTCACAAGGTAGGAAGGAGCAGACTTGAATACAGCCATGTATCTTATTTCGCTTTTTTGAAATAGAGTCTCATATCAGCCTGGGCTCACATTTGTTGTGGACATTTCTGGTTTGTGATATGTAAACAAATTTTTGTTAAAATTTCAAGTTGGAGATTTTATTTTGTCCACGCCTGTTAAAGCGTCTCGTGCTGAGCGTGGTCTCTGCCAGGTGGGATGAGTTGAATTCTGAGGACTTTGAGGGGTATAAATACGACAGCCCAGAGGAAGAAGGCGCAGCTGCTTGTTCGCCCTGCTGCTGCATTTGGTGTTTGCTCATTTGCTGGTTACCTGGACTTCTGGATTTCTGCATGATTGATATTGGTATTGCCCCCAAAAGAATCCCAGCAGGAAGTCTCGGGGAGAACTCCGCCCCCTGTCCCCACTAACCACCTTTCCCTTTTACCTGGTGTTGAGGGGTTGGAAGGGAGGTAGAAGCATTCAATAACCCTAAATAAAGTAGGATTGTTAAAAAAAAAAACCAAGGTCAACATACATTCATTATGGAGTCAAGCATCCTGGCCTTGAACTCTTGATCCTCCTGTCTCTCCTTGCAGAGCACTGGAGTTAATAGCAGTAGATGCTCAAGCCCAGCTTGAGGCCATTCTTTTAAAGTAACTTTGACTGTATGAACATTCATCCTTTTTTTCCTATTTTTTACTCATTTTTGCCTCTGTTTAGGCGTCATAAGTATAGGTTTTTAGCCAGTATTTGGAGGTCTTTACTGCAAATGGTTCCCAAAGAATGAACTTTTCCTTCCTTTCAGCAGCAAAGCAGATCCAAAACCCACAAGGGAAACCCCACTTACCTGCGTAGAAGGCTTACCAAAAGACAAGGCCGGGGTCCGTCCATGCACATGGGTCTAAAACCGTACTGTGTGTGTGTGGGGAGGATTTTCCAGCTTTACTTGTGACCTCAGAGGTGGCAGCCTGAGGGACACTGAGAAGCTTAAGGTTATCAGCCAAGATGGAGTTTTGCTGGAGCTGTTGAAGTAGGAAGCAACAGAGCCCCGGCCCTGTCGGAGCTGAGCACCTGTGAGCATGCTTGGCCACTGGACAATGCTGTTGTTATTGTTTTATTTATTTATTTATTTATTTATTTATTTATTTAGAAACAGCATCTGTCTGTGTAGCCTTGTCTGTCCTGGAACTCACTTGTAGACCAGGCCTCCCAAGTGTTA
This sequence comes from Meriones unguiculatus, assembly GCF_030254825.1. NCBI lineage: Eukaryota > Metazoa > Chordata > Mammalia > Rodentia > Muridae > Meriones > Meriones unguiculatus. The sequence continues at coordinate 33,225,628 of NC_083366.1, forward strand.
TTTCTTAAAGTGCAGATAGCAGACTTACATTACACACTTGGCAATTTGGAGACTAGCCTGTATGAGTGAGGCACGTGGTAGAGAGGCCTGCTCCTTCCATAGCTCAGTAGTATAGTTTTTCCCTACCTGCCTGGCAGCTCCCCCCTCTGTCTGAGTCTGCTGCTAAACCTTTCAGGCTGTTTGGCTGAAAACTAACATTAGGACCTAGAAAAGGCTCGGCACTGAGGAATATACTGAGAATTTGATTTCCCCTGTGGTGTGTCTCGGTTCCTTGCATGAGCTCATGCAACTTGGCCGTGACCTCATACCTTGCTCATTAAATTTAGCCTGTGCGACTCCTGACGGAACGTACTCAGACATGATGAGGTGAAGCCGCCTCTGTGTGCGGAAAACTCATTTCAATCCAACAGATGCCTGCTGAGAGCTGGGTTCTCCTGAGCAGGCCTGTTGCTAGACACATAGGGCCCTGTAAGGACTCTGGCCTTTCAGGCCATTTACTTCTGCTGCTTGCAGATGAGGAAACAAGAAAGTCCTATCTTTCACTGGACATAGATTTCCTGAAGTTTTCTGCCGTGTCTTTGCTTTTTTTTTTTTTTAATCTACAACTATTTAAGTATGTATAATCTAAAAAAATTTAGTGATTTTTTTTTCCCTTTTCTCATTGTCTTTGCATACCTCTGCACTCTTCATATCAGGATTCTTGTTGGTGTTTTTTTTCTTTTTTCTTTTTTCTCTTAGTATGGAGTTGTGCTTTCCTTCATAGTGAGGAGTTAAATTTGTGCTTCCCAGAAATGTGATTCTTTCGGGGGGGGGGGGAAGGTTTTTTTTTTTTTTTTGAGGCACAGAACGGGGAACAGACTAAAATAAGAAACCACTCAGAGTGTGATTGTCATTCTACGATAAGATGACTAAGTCCCAAACCATTCTACCAGCTGAGGACCAAGTAATCGGATATGGGAGCTATTCTCATTCAAACCTCCATAGGTATTTAAATGGGGCTTCTGGAGGCAGGGGAGATCTGCACAAATATTTAATCTATCTTAGTCTCATAACTTGAGTATTTCCCCGCATCCATCCATTTTCAAACACCTGAAAGCAGTGAACTTTGGTATTTTGAGGTGTATGTTTATTAAATGTTGGTTTCAATGGAAGGTACTAGAAATGAAGTATGAGCAAAGCTCAAGGTGCCAGCTGTCAGGTCATGCCTAAGCAGGGCATGGGTTTCAAAGGATGCTAGGTAATGAGTATGTCCAGGTAATTTCTACGCGACCCGTGTCGCCTCTTCCTACATCTGTTTCTGATGAGGATGTAGTGTCAGTTGACCAAGGAGCCAAGTTGAAGATTTCACTGAATGTGATACAGTCTTCATGCGTGTCCTGATTGTTTGCCACCACTTTACTAGGAAGTGGTTTATCCCTTCACGCAGATTTCATACATAACCTTATATACATGATACACGCCATCCCCCCCCACCCCCCGCCATGCATAGTACTTATTCACAAGATATTATAGTGAACATCGAAAGAAAAATCTGTCAGAGTTTGTTGGGATCTCCCAGAGGTCCACGTGTCAAAGGCTCAGTCAGCATCCCGTGAGGCTGATGGGGACGGTGAAACCTTCAAGCAACGGGGCCTAGTGACAGGAAGTCAGATCCCTGGAAGATACTTACGTCATGCCTCCTTTTCATGTTTTGGCTCCTTGCTGCCTTCAGGTGACTAAGCTGAGTTCTATGCGGTCCGTCAACACTGGGCCACAACCATCGGCCAACCAACCATGGACTGAGACTTCCCAAATGGAGAGTCATGATGAGTCTTTTTAAAAATCAGTGTCGCTCTGGTATTTGTTACGTCAGCGGGAGGTTGACGAACGCTGAGCTGAAAGTTAGGCCGGTATCGCACAGTGTGTTTGGTGGTGCTCTCTCTTTACGCCACTTACAGCGTTACTTAGGACTAGGGCATTCTTCATCAAGCTGTAGTGCTTTGCTTGTACTTCTTGGCATCTTTCGTCTTTGAGGCTTGACGGGTGCATCTCCAGCCCTGGCTGATTTTGGATAAGGTACTTAGCCTTTGTGCCCCAGTCCACAATTTAAGAAATGAAGGTTCGTATGCCTTTGTCATTAAGATGTTAAAAGGACCCTGCGAGATCGCGTGTGGAGTGCGGCGCTTGGCCAGAGTGTAATTGCTGAAAAGCGAACTTGCCGAGATGCCCCCCAATTATCTTGCAGAACCAATTATCTTGGTTCCCCAGTTACCATATTGAGCCGCTATCAGAACTTGGATCAAAGCCCCATCTTCTGGCTCCTAGCTCTGCTTCTATCTTAATAGGATACATTTGATCTCTGAGTCATTTCAGTGGATAAATTGGAGATTAGAAAAGAAGTTCAGTTATTTATGGCATTACAGAAGGGTTTAAGAACATGCCTACAAATTTTTAATACGGTAGCCCCAAAAGGTAGGACTTAATTCTTCTCTTAAGCCCACACTTAAAATAACTTACTTCTCGCAAATAGGAGGGCAGAGGCAATGGGTTATCATGGCCTCCATCAATGGGACTTGCTAGGGTGATGCTCTTGGGATTGTCTGAAATTCTACAGGGGCCAGTATCTGTGAAAGCCCAGAAACGGGAGCACTGGCCTGGGCGGAAGTGAAACATAGCTGTTTCTGCTGTTGCTACCTCCTTGCTCAAGGTGCAGGTTGTTGGGTATGCCTGGCCCCTGTTAGGGCTAGGTGCTCTAGCTGCCTAGCAGAGGGAGGGAGGGAGGGACATGCTGTGTTGATCAGTCCTTTATAGAGCCTGAGTATAGTAGTATAGAAGTAATTCTGCAGAGTGTGCAGCAAGTGCTGTGCGAAGAGGGCATACTTCACACCCACACCCTAAAACAACAACAGAGTGCCCACCACACATTTTTTTCTCAGGTATTCTGAGAATTTTCATGTCCTTGCTTGTAAATATGCATTATTAATTCTGCCACCAAGAGAGGGTTATGTGGCCTCGTCTCCATTAGTTCCAATGTACAGTGGCCTTCACAGAACAGGCTGTGAGGAAGCCCAGGACTATATGCTTACTAGGTCTTTGATAACAAAGTGCCACTAACAGGGTCACTTTAAAAATAGACAGTTGTTTCCTTTTACTATAGTATTCAAGCCCATGGTCAAGGTCATGTTCATCATCTCTCTGAAACTCCTAGACAGGCCCTTTCACCTCTTCCAGCTTCTAGCAGCTCCAGGTGTTCCCTGGCTTGTGGTAGTATAGCTCTGTTCTCTGTTTACTTTCTCTGTAGCCCACCATCCAGATCTACTTCTTCTGTTAAATATTGAGTCGTTGAATTGTTGACACAGAAAATGGACTTGAATGACTTTAAAGGACATAATCGCTCAGTTTGCGTTATGGGGCAGTGTGAAGCCTTGACTTATTTTTTGTATTTCCTAATACCACCTTTTAGCCTTAAACTAATTAAACATGCCAAAACTGTTACTAGAACAATTGGTTTCTCCGAAATTAGCAATTTGCAGAAATTACTGTGGATAATTTGGACACAGGCTGCCTTAGTCCAACTAAGTTCTATAAAGAACCTTAGACTTGGTGAATTTTACACAGTGGAACTTTCTTTGGATCATGATTCTGCACCCCAAGAGGCCTGTGGTCAAGGAACTAAATATAACAAGGCCCTTCTGCATCAAATGTAAAGAAGGTTAAGAGCAGATGTGAGAGAGAGCACAAGATGGGGCTGAACTCAGGATACTGAACCCACTCTGTCATGAAGACTTTATTGTGCAGCTATTGGTATAATCCCCTGCATGAAGGTAGTACTCTAGTAGTTCTTAATGATCCTACTTGTAAACACTATTGCTTTGGCTGCTTGGTTTCAGTGTTGAATTTTGGAGGACCTTCAGACAGTACAAGGAGCCTGAAAGCTTTGAGAATAACTTTGTATCCCCTGCGGACTGATGTTGCTGCTCTTTTGTCAGCACCGATTTTCCTGGGTAGAGAGATACACAGTATCCCAGCAGATGCAACCGGGAGAATGTCCATAGCTCATCTCTTTAATGAGTATCTCAGAGTCTTCTGTGGCTTTTCCTCCTCTTTATGTCCAGCTCTGTTGTCCCAACCTTAAAGCAGGTAAGAAGCTGAATAGAAAGTGCACTGCTTGTGGTACTTGTCATCCATCCTGTTTGTATCCAGACAAGAAGAGAGTTTGATGCTGCTTCCATGGCATGCACACTGTCAGTTTGGAATTTCTGTAGGAATAGCCTGCCCATCCCATTCTGTAGGGAAATTGGGGGCACTTTGAAATTAAGCAAAAGGTAACACTAAAATTGAAGGATGCTGACACTGTGGCTCAGTGGACGAGAGTTTGCCCAGGGTCCTGAGTTCAGCCCATGGACCAGTAAACATGATCATGAATGAGCATCATGATGGCTCTGTAATACAGGGTAGACGCCATCAGTTGATGCAGTGCCTTCCAGTTTACAGAACGCTTTTAAGCACATGGCAACGTGTCATTCGGTTTGACTCCCGATTTGAACCGGGCATTTATGTCAGATTTTATATCTAAAAATGAGGATGTTCAGAAAAATGGAATCACTTTACTAGGCCATCCTGGGGCCTGACTGACTCCCTTAGAGCCCTTTGCTGTGGGTTCCATGGCATGAAAAAGAGCAGCATGGACTCTGGACCCTCCCCAGGTCTGCAGCAAAGAGTTTAATTTGAAAATCGGCTGAGTATGGTTAAAATTAGTTTCCTTTTCCACTTTTTGTGCACCTATCTTTTTCTTCTTTTCTGATGCCTGTACAACGTGGCTGTGTCCCTTCTGCTAACAGAAGGGTGCAGTGGAAAATATGGGTGCTTTAGGGCTCTGAGGTTCCAGGATTAGATCTTTCTTCTTCCAGGGATCAGCCCTGAGACTCTGGGCCCGTTGCTCACCCTATCTGAGCACAAATATCTTCTGTCCCAGAAAGGTCCTATCTCATGAGTCCTTCTTTGGCTGTGAGATTTGAAGGGTTCAATAAGTGATTTTCATTTCCGTACATGTCTGGTACAGGTCGCCATAACACCAACAGCTAGAGGTACGCTGGAAGGACATGGAAGCATCGGCTCTGAGACTGAAAGGTTGCCCTGAGAGGCATAAGGGTACTCTTGTCAAGATGGAGGGAGTGACACGATAATCTTTAAAAGGTTAATTTTTCTTCTCCAGATGTGTTGCAAAATTTAGATTAGAGAGTAAAAGCTTTCCATATAATGTCCAAGAGCTGAGGCTCAGGCCATGACCCCGGACATAAAGACCCCGGTGGCATGTAATGATTCTGGCAGAGGAGGGGGCCGTAGTGGCTTCTCCTACCACCTGCCCTTCTCCTACCCCCGCTCCGCTTGCTTACATAAGCCCACCCTGCCTGGGGTCCAATGCCCGCTGGCTTTCATGTCACACATCTCCCACTCAGGCCTCTCCATCTTCCAGGGAGAGAAACTGTCTGAAAGAGGGTGGCTGTGACAGATGCTGTGGGAATTCTGAGTTTGGGATAATGAGCTGTCATATGTCATTTCACTTAAACACAATAATACAAATATTTTGATCAAACATTTTCTCCAGCTGTTGAGCGAAAGCAATAAAAGCAGCGGGAGTGCCAGCGAGTTTGCTCCTTCGTCTCTACACTTTACCCCTTCAAAGCTGTTGCCTATTAACTCTTTCTGCCTCTGTCTTGCCTTCTTGCTCCTTTTCCTGCCTCCTCAGAATTTTTACACCACGCTCAAACAGAGAGTGTAAATAAAGAAACCGGTTAAGGATGGAAGGGGTGAAACAGAGCACAGCTTTATTAGGGCTCCCTTCCCTTGGGCTAGCTTCAGCAGCTGTAGGTCTGTTCTCTCTGGCCCTTTTCAGTCAGCTCTCAGTCCCACCACAGCTTCCACCTCCCAGCCCTGGGTGTAAACCTGAGCTATGTCCTCCTATGATGCACCCGGCAGTTAGGCTGCGGTCTTTGAGATGTCTTCCGGACTTGCATCTGCTTAGATGTCAGTCCTGGATTCCTCCCAGCTCCTTGCCCCCTATTTTTAGACTCATGTCGTGGATGTAAACATGTTTTTGTTTTGATCCCAGATACAGGATACAGGACTTACTCAGATTGTCCACAGCAGCAAACTAATTTGCCTGGTGCAGGCTCTGAGTAGGGGACTTTTGCCAGCTGCAGAGTTTAGATCTGAGGATTCTGGAGAGGGAATAAATGCCAGTGCCCAGGGAGTGTTAGGGAGCTCCCAGAAAGAAGCTGGCTGCTGGTGCTTCCCCCCTGCTGCTCCTGATTGCTTTTGATACAGTTGGATGAGAAGTTGGAGATATCCTGAAGTGATGATTGGACTTGCCCCAAGGAACCCGAGGACCCTAACCAACAGGAAGTAGCTAAAGAGAACTATGCTCCACTTTCTCTCCTCCCTGGTGTCCCGGTGTTGGAAGGAATTGGGGTGGAGTTGGGAGGAAGAGGCATTAAGAAACGTAAATAAAATAGTTTTTTTTTTTTTTAAGTAAGCCAACACACCCTCTTTTGGAGGGCAAACTTGGCTCTTGAATTCCTGGCCTGGATATGCATCTCTGGAGATGTTTACTTGGTTCTGAGTTAATGTCAGAGACAGTCCCTGTTCCCCCTACTAGGAAACCCACTTGGAGGCTGAGCTGCCATGGGCTACATCTGAGCAGGGGTTCTAGGTTATTTCCATGCATGGTCCTTGGTTGGAGAATCAGTCTCAGAAAAGACCCCTGTGCCCAGTTATATTTGGTCCTTGTGGCGCTCCTGTCCTCTCCAGGTCTTATTAACTCCCCCTTCTTTCATATGATTCTCTGCACTTTGCCCAAGGTTTGGTTAATAGTCTCAGCATCTGCTTTGATACACTGCCAGGTAGAGTCTTTCAGAGGCCCTCTATGGTAGGATCCTGTCCTGTTTCTTGTTTTCTCCTTCTTCCAATGTCCATCCCATTTGTCTTTCTAAGTGAGGATTGATCATCTTACCCCGGGACCTCCTTCTTGTTTAGCTTCTTTAGGTTTACAGATTTTAGTATGTTTATCCTATCTTATAGGTCTAGTATCCACTTATAAGTGAGTATAAACGGTGTGTGTCTTTCTGCTTCTGGGATACCTCACTCAGGATGATCTTTTCTAGATCCCACCATTTGCCTGCAAAATTCATGATTTCGTTGTTTTTAATTGCTGAGTAAAGGATCTTCACCAACCCTATATCTGACAGAGGGCTAATATCCATAATATATAATGATCTAAAGAAGTTAAACAGCAACAAATCAAGTAATCCAATTAAAACAATGGGGTATGGAGCTAAATAGAGAATTCTCTGTAGTGGAATATAGAATGGCAGAGAAACACTTAATGAAATGTTCAACATCCCTAGCCATCAGGGAGATGCAAATCAAAACGACCCTGAGATGTCACCTTACACCCATCAGAATGGCCAGGATCAAAAACTCAAGTGACACCACATGCTAGAGAGGTTGTGGAGAATTGGAAACCCTCCTCCACTGCTGTTGGGAATGTAAACTTGTACAATCACTTTGGAAATAAATCTGGTGCTTTCTCAGACATTTAGGAATAGTGCTACCTCAAGACCCAGCTATACCACTCCTAGGTATGTATCCAAAATATGCTCAAGGACATTAGCTCAACCATGTTGTAGCAGCTTCATTCATAATAGCCAGAAACAGGAAACAACCCAGATGACCCTCAATGGAGAAATAGATACAGAAATTGTGGTATATTTACACAATGGAATACTACTCAGCAATTAAAAACAAGGAAATTGTCAAAACTTTTGGTGACCGGCCAGGAATGATCGTTTACTTTGTGTGGTGACTAATACTGTGTGAGCTGGGCTTCTGGGTGGGATGAAAAGGATAAATGAATCTGAGCAAAGCATTCATCTCTCTCTGCTTACTGACTGCAGATGCAATACAACCAGCGGCCTCACGCTCCTGCTTTCTTTCCACAGCACAGTGAGCTGTACCCTCAAACTGTGAGCCCAAGTAGCCCAGCCCTATCCTCTGTAAGCTGGGTTTGTTAGGCATTTTTGCAGCAGCCAAAAACAAACAAATAAATAACCTGAAACTGATACAGCATGGCTAGTGATTTAACTGTCAGTCAGCTCAATGGTCACCAAAGTTATGACCTCGTGGCTCCTCCATGAAGCCTCTGTGAAGCCTCATGCTGCCCCTGAATTCCAAACTCCCCCTGCCTCCCAGCCCTGCTTCTCTTTGTCTTTTCTAGGAGGGGAGCATGTCCCCGCCCCTTTCTCTTCTACCTGTTTGCTCCATACAGAAGCTCTGCTTCTCTGTGGCCTTTTTGTTCCTTAATAAGATAAAGCAGGGGCGCAACTAGCTTTTGGTGTATTTTGTCCCCAGACCTGAACTTCTTTGAGAACATGGGCCCTTCTTTATGTTTACCTCAGTCTTTGGAAAGGAAAAAGGACACTACTGTTGGCTACAAAGGTTTTTCTTCAAGTTTTCACACAGAAGCACCTCTCTCTAAGATTCCCCACTATTGTGTGTGTGTTTCTTTTGTAGACTTATTACATTAGCATTTAATTACTCTTCATGACAGTATTAAATTTCATGAGTGATTTATAGTTTTAATAGATTCTTGGATCATTTATTGTAGTTGTCGTTTGAGGTTTACCAAATGCTAAGAGCCATGGGTGCTAGAATTACTTATGTCCAGAAGAATTGCAACCTGGGTGAGATCCCAGTTTCAAGTGTGACAGGGAAAACTGCCCCACCGCTCTAACTTTGTTTGATACCACTGCCCACTACTGTGATGTGTGTGGCATTGGCAGCAAGTACATTTGCAGGCTTTAAAAAAATATATTAACGTCTTTTTAATTTTGTCTCTGAGGGCATAAGGGAAGCTTTCGTTTCCTATCAAAGGTAGTTAGACTGACAAGAGCCCACATTCCCTGAACCTTGCTCTTCCCCCTTTGGACTGATGAGCGGATGATGTCAGCTGATGAGCGGATGATGTCAGAGCACGGGCTCTTACTGTTAGGGTGAGCTGTCCCCTTACTGAGTGAGGAATAACAGGCAGAAGTCATCTTGGCCACATGTGCTTGCCAGCCTGTTTGGGTTCAGGAGCACCATTTTCTTTAGAAAAAGAATTTTCTTGCTGAGCTACTCTTGCTTTGTCTGTCTGTTATTTATGTATGAGAGAGAGAGAGAGAGAGAGAGAGAGAGAGAGAAAGAGAGAGAGAGAGGAGGAAGGAAAGAAAGGAAGAGGGGACAGAGGGAGGGGACCAGAGACAGACCAAAGGTCTTAAGTAGAGATCAGAGTAGTACTAGATAGAGTGGGAGTCCCTATCCACCACACTGGGGCTCAGAGTTTAGTCTTCCAGTTTGAGGGTGAGTCTCCTTACCTACTGAGATATCTCACTATCTTACGATTTTGTTCTTTTGCTTTTTTATTTTTATTTTTTATTCTTTTGAGACTGGATCTCATTATGTGCCTCTGGCTAGCTTAGAACTCTCTCTGTATAAGGAACCATCTAGCCTCAAACCCAGAGCTCTGCCTGCCTCAGTCTCCCAGGTTCTTAGATTAAAGGCCCTGTGCTTGTGTTCTCTGAGGCAGTAGAATGTAGCCCATCTGGTTTTTAAAGTTGTGAAGAGTTCCCTGAGTCTGATATCACTAGTTGTGGTTGGTTATCTCCGGAGCTGTTTCTGCTGGGTCTGCCGTCATTCCCCAGAAGCACAGGGATGGAAGAAGTTGTTCACAGGACTTGGGGCTCTGTCTCCCTTGGTAATGAGCCTCCAAGACCAGAGCAGAATACTGAATGTCCTACTGGATTCAGTAGGGGTTGCCTGCTTTCTGGCACAACATCAGCCCTCTGTTGTCTGTTGACTCTGTTCTGTTCTAGGGGCTCTTGAGGAAAAAAAGAATACAGACTAATCCCTGCCTACAAGCTGTCCTTCTGTGTTTTAGTGCACCACATCAGTGTCTTCCCTGTCCTGCTCAGATCCTGTGAACCCACTCCAGGCTCTGTGCTCTTGTCTTTTGGAAAACCTTTGTATTATCTTTAGTGAGCTTTTGCTTATTTTAAGTGGGGTGTAGCAAGAGGATTGCTTTTCACTTTCCTGTGCTCCTAGGTGACTCTTATCAACTCACACAGAATGAACAAACAAACACGTGTGTGTGTGTGTGTGTGTGTGTGTGTGTGTACTCTCACACACTCTTTGGCTCTGCCTTCTATTCTCTGGTGGTGTGGATAATCCTTGAGGGCCCTTGGCCCTTAGGGCAGATAATCTTTTCAGGGTTATCTGTTAATTACCACTGAATGTGTGAAATGTTTGTGAAAAGGCTTTTGAAGCAAGCTCCATGCTCTGCTGCTGCCAGAGCTCCTGCACCGGCTTCCCGGGCAGAGGTTTCACTCTCAGCTTGCTTCCCTTCAAGTGCAGAGGGCATTCTCTTCCTAAACTGTTTGCTTTTCTAATGAAGTGAACTGTTTGTTTGACTCTGTGGTGGAAGGTATTTAACTAGGGACTAAAGTAAACCTCGGAGAGATTCAAATAAGCCATGCATATCTGCTTTGTGAAGGGAAGGCAAATAGTTTGGCCTCCCTCACCTCTAGGAAGAGTCGTTAAGGAACTGTTTAAATAATAAACTGAGCGGAGCAAGCAGATACTACTGCAGCTTGTTCTAGGACTTTTGTGCTAGCCCAGCTGGCTGGCCTGGGAATTACTCTGCTGTGGCCACAAGGGGAGGAGAGAGCAGCTCACTTCCTGCAGTTGGTAATTATGATTTATTTATGTGTACAGGGACTTCGGTTTCATTCAGTGTTGATTGAAACAAGCCCTGCTAGCCCTCAGGATGGCAAGTGAATGGCAGGGCAATACTGTCAGAGATGGCCAAGGTCCTACTTGCTTTGTGAATGTTGTCCTGGCCTCTGGATTGTGTCCTGCTGGCCCAGCTGAGAGTTACAGAACAGGTTAGCTCCCTGATGAATTGTCAGAAGTATTGGCATGATAGCAGAGGAGAATGCGTGGTTCAAATAGAGTCCCCTGTTGGGGATAAAGGCACCAACCCCTGCTTGTCTGGACCTCTGACAGAGAGAGGTATGTGAACTGCAGCAGCATCCCTCCATGACAGAGCTTTCTAGTAGAATCTAGCTTTTGTTTTATCAAGCAGTGAGCAGGGAGGGAAGTGATTGGGAGGGAAGAACAGTTGTACGCACTCCGGGTTCAGTGAGAGATGCTTAGGAAACCTGGGGTCCTCTTTCAGAGATTAAGAATTTCAAGACAGAGACAGCTTGGTCCCCTCTCAGCAAGGAAAGGGTCTCTAAGGGTCACTTAAAAAGCTGATTTTACCCTGATTCTTTATGGAGAACTAAAAGCAGGAGAGAAGACCAACATCTTTGCCTTCGTTTTGTGCCCTTCTACTTTTCATTGGCACAGAGATAAGGGACCACACACCTTGGCAATATTGCTTAATTACAAATACTGGTTGTTCCTGTCCCAACTCGTGCCAATGCCCGCGAGAGTTAGAGGCCGCTGGGCACCTTTATCTACTACTCTCTGCAGTGTGGCGAGGCTGAATAACTACGCTTTTCACCATCACTCATCTGTCTGTAATTCGTGGTCAGGTGGTTGAATCTAGCCTGTGAGAGTGGCCCGGGAGAGAGCATTTCCTCTGATAACTTCACTCAGGTTGCAAGCACAGGACCCCAGCCAGGGAGCCGGCCTTACAATCCAATCAAGCAGCCTTGGACTCCAGGCCAAGTTCTGTCACTTCCTACCCGCTTGAAGAGCACTTGCTGTTCTCTTGGGTTTCTGCTTTCTTGCATGTAAAGCACAGCTATGAACACTCACCTCCCTGAATTGTCATGTTGTGCAAGCAAGCCGACAAAAATTCCTGAAAACTGCCTTAGCACATATGATGCTCAGCAATCGATAGTCATTTATTACCCGTGTGTGTACCTGGATATAATTTTTTTTTTCCCTATGTGGCTGAGCTGAGGACTTGTATGACTGTTTTGAAGCTCAGGAGCCAGAGTTAGGTCCTGGACCCAGAACTTTCTCAGGGATGAAAATTCGGAGAATCCCTTTGTGCCTTAGGATGAGGGAGCACCGAAGAATGGGGAACACCACCACCTGAGTCACCAGACTAATTGCAGACCTGTGGGTATCCATATAAGTGTGTTTCCTGTCTTGGGTACTAGACCCTGCATCTAAATATATATTCGTTCTTTCTTTCTTTCTTTCTTTCTTTCTTTCTTTCTTTCTTTCTTTCTTTCTTTCTTTCTTTCTTCACTTTACATCCCAATGTTGACTCCTCCTTCCTTTCTTCCCAGTCCCATCCTTCTTCCCTCTTCCCTCTGCCCCACTCCCTTACTACACACACACACACACACACACACACACACACACACACAGTCAAATCAGGACTAAGCACATCCTTTTTCACTGAGGCTGGGCAAGGCAGCCCCTCCAAGAGCAACAGTATCTATGTCACAAACAGCCTTTGCTCCCCTTACCAGGGAACCCTCATGAAGACTAAGCTGCCCATCAGCTGCATCTGTCTAGGGGCCTAGGTACAGTCCATGCATGGTCCTTAGTTGGTGTTTCAGTCTCTGTAAACCCCCTGGGCCCAGGTGTACATTCTTTGGGATTTGGGATTTATGGAATTTTTTTTCTCATTATCACTTGGTGCCTATAACTCTTATGGGAAGTAAATAGCAAGGAGTCATGTGGGCTTGAGGTTTTAGATGAAGCAAATATGTTTTGTGACTAGTTATTGCAATCTGTTTATTAGGAACTATGCTTTAAAACTCAGAATATTTCCAGCTGCCCTCTATACAATTGAGAACAGATGGATTATTCTGGCTGGGGCACATCAGTTGAGAGGTACAGAAGCTAGAATTTGGAGAGAGAAAAATTGAGTAGAAAAGGTGACATTTCTAGAGATTCATGCTGAAAAAAATTGATAAATTTGGTGACAAGATGACGGGCAGTTGGCTGTATATGCTGGCATATGCAATCTCAGCACCTAAGAGGTAGAAGCAGGGGATCTCTTTGTGAAGCCAGCCTGGTCTAGATAGAGAGTTCTGGGCCAGCGGAGGCAATATAGTAGGACCCTGTCTTAAACAAACAAAAAGAGATGGCTGCGATCACCGCCCACTGGGTCCATGGATTGCTCTCAGTCATGAAACCTGTGCTTTGTTTCAAATGGGTCAAGGATCTGAGCCTCTAGTTTTAGCATTTAATAATACAAAGAGCTAAGAGTTGTGGGATGCATTCTTGCTCTCTAGAAAAGTGTGTAGACTTCATTCTTTGGACATTGGTAGCTCGCTGAGGAAGTAGGAGGAGAGCAGTCCATTTTTATAAGGTTATGTCTCCATGCAGCAGGACAGAGGAACATTCCTGGCTGAGGCTGCGGGCCCCCAATTGTAATTGTGCATTGAGGTGAAACAGATTGCGATTCAGACTTCAGAAGAAGGCTGGCTTCTTAGGAGCCCATGGAAACAAAGCGATACCATTGGATTTAGATGCCCGTGGACTAATTTATAAAGATGGAGTCCATGAAGTCTGTTTAGAAATCAGGGTTACTTTGGGGAGAGTTACTGGAGATCCCGGAAAGGGAGGTTTGTTTAGATGAGGCAGGTAGCTGCTGGGTCTTGATAAGAGAGAGAGAGGCCTTTGAGAAGAACTAGCCAGCAAGGTTACCCACCCAGTCCCAGCAGGGGATTGGCAGGAAATCTTGTGGCCTCAGAAACCAAAGACCTCTACTACCTGAGAGCTGGTCCAAGGAAGGAGTGCCCCCAGTAGCCCTCAGCTAAATAGTAAGGTTTGTTGATCTCCCCAATGTTTTCACTGCCCCCCTCCTAAAAGCAGAGTCCTTTGAATTTCGTTTGGATTTCATGAGCATTTCAGCTTTTGTTGCATTTAGGAAACAAGGAGAGGAAGTGAAGATGAGGGCCAGCAGTTCCCAGTGGACACTTCTGGTTTGGGAGCCCAGGCAAGATGCCTTATAGATATTCAGGGTCTTTGCCATGGAGCTGGTGCCCTGAGGGGGCAGACTGAAAATGGCGTGGAATTTATTCAGCATTCCACAATTAAACTAAGACTCAAGGTGGGTAGACACACGAAATAGTAACGAAATCTAGCCAAGGAGGGTATGTGTGTGTAACTTAAGAGAGTGAATCGGGTTGGTATCTGTATATTCAGATAAGTGTGGACCAGCTATAAGCTAGACATGGGTCTGGCGAAGTTGCTCTTACGTAGAAAGAATTTCAGAATCCCTTAGATGATAACATCTGCTGTAAGCCCACATGGCCGACATCTTTGAAGATGCCTGCAGAATGTGCGACTAGAGGCTGCCTCAGGACCGCAGGGGAAAGGAAATTGGGAAGTGTTTTCCTGCTTGCATTCTCATGAGCCAAGCACGTGAAAGGGATTCCTTTCCCCTAAGCAGTGGGGGATTCTTTCCTTTCTCTCATTTCCTTGTTCATCCTTGCAAAGCGGCTTCGGCTGTGCTTTATTATTTTACAGTCATGGTGAGAGAAGCTCTTAAAATAAACTCATTGCTTAAAAGCTTTGTGTGTTCCTGCTAGACAATGAGAGTTCAGAGTTTAAGAGACAAGAAAGTGGGACCTTTTAATGCTCCCAGTATGCAATAAACATGCCGGAATTTCAGTGGAATCCAAAGGCATACAATACTAGCATGAAGAGCAGGCCGCAAGACCTTTGATGTTATTGACAGAAAGAGGGTAGGGGCAAAGGGGCCCCTGTCATTTCTGTCAGGAGCCTTTAAACTTTCGACCTCCAACCTTTTGTGTTAAAGAGCTCCTCGCAGATGGGTATCAGCAGCCTGATCAAGTATCCCGAAAGCACTGGAACATCAACATTTTCTTGGTGGCAAAGGAGTCCTGAAAGGATTTTAGTGCCCACTGTGTTCGTATTATTATTGAGTGCCCACCATAATCTGTCCTGCCCTATGGATGTGTCAGGCTGGATGCTGCAGTGCTCACATGAAGTCGTACTCTGCCCAGCAGGCTAGAAGGTATACAGTTCAGAGCCCTAGGGTCTGCATCAGGATGTTTATATGTAAGCTGGACATGTGGCCCTGGCATGCTCTGAGTTTAAGTAATGTGTGAAAATCTGCATCGGATTCTAAACAGAAGGCAGGTCAGCCCTGTGGGTTCTCTCTTTTTGCCTGTTGCTGGTAGATGGTTGTATCCTGGAGTAGGTAGGTATATGGCTGTGTCGAGAGCTGCCCCAAGCCACTGTTGCTGTTGTGTGGCCTTTTTTCTTTGTTGTTTTCCTCTTCACTTTTTCAGTTGTATAATAAACACTTGAGTGTTCCCCCTGAAAGATAAGTTAGTCCTTTCAGCTCTCATAACCCAGGTGGCCAAGGTGGGAAAGCATGCAGTTCTGATCTGGAGCTGAGTGTACGAGATAGGACTTGTGAGCACTAGACCTGGTAAAATGGACAAGGTAAGATGGAGAGAGACAGCGAATTTCCACATGGTGGAGGAAATGCTCCATTATGCACGTAAAGATCTAGACTCCGGTAAGCAAAGAAGGCAGCAAAGATGGGGTGCAGCCCTCTTCAAGTTTCATGGGTAGCAGTAGCATCAATGCATTTAAATCACAAAGAAAGGAGGAAGGAGCACACAACTCCATGGGACCACGAGTAGGCTGACTTAGGAGGTAGCATTTTCATTGTCTCTTGACTGGTTGCTAAGACCCAGATGTGAGCATGTGCATTCTAGTTTCAGTTCTTCCATATCTTCTCTTCAGGGACCCTGACTCTTCTATAGTGTGCCAAGCCTCTGCTGATGTCCACGACCCCTTCATACCTTCAAAACAAGCACCACACAGGTGCCTCTGACATACCATTTGTTAAGTTTGCTGCATACTCCAAATGTAGCCCATCCATCTTAGACCAGCTCTGTGTACTGACTCTGAGGAAATGCTTTCCTATGGTCCCAATGAAGCATGGAAGGTTGCGCTCAGTGGCATACTTTTTGTATTAACTGCCCCTTATCTTTCAGCTTCAGCCCTATCAACTCTATCTTCCCAATGAAGCACAAAAGACTTCATTTCAGTGGTGTAGGTCTCTTGGTATTCATAACTGATTCCTCAGCCCCAGATTGTCAGCACACACAGATTCTCAATCTAAAGTATTACATAAATGGCTGCTATCCTAAGACTTGATAGTATCTTTGCTCTCTTGAAAGGAAACTGTTGCCACAATCCAGGTTTTAAGTTTCCACAACAAGGCTCTAAGCTCTAGGCTCTCAATAGCTTTTCTAGCTCAGAGTTCCAAAATCTTTCACAGTCCTCCCACAGAATAGTCATTAAGGAGTCACATGGTCGGCCAAGTCCACCACAGTGACACCCCACTCTTGATACCAATTTTTGCCCTACTTTCCTTCTGTAGCTGTACCAAATACCATTACCAAAAGCAACACTGGGCAGGGAAGGGTTTATTTGGTTTAATTTTAGGTTACATTGTTTCACTAATAGAAGAAGGGACAGGACCTTGAAGGAGAAACAAAAAAGGACTGCTGCTTGCTACTTGGGAGCATTTGCCGGGAATGTGTGACCCACAGTGGGCAGGGTTCTTCTGTATAAAGTAGCAATCAAGGCAATTGTCCTGTCCAAAGACAAGCTGACAGATCCATTTGGGAAAAATCCCCTAATTGAGATTTTCTTCTTAAGTGACTCTAGGCTGCATCAAGTTGATAGTTAAAACCAGCTAGGACAGTGTGTTAGCCTTTTGTTTATAGCTGAAATACATGGGAGAAGCAATTAAAAAAAAAAAAGGAAGACTTAATTTTAAGCTCAGGATTTTAGAGGATTCAGTCCATGGTCATTTGATCCCACCTGGTTAGGAAAAATATCATGGCAGTAGGAACTTATGGTAGATGGGAGCTCTTCATAGCCAGTCAGGAAGTAGAGAACAAGAAAGAAAGTGGCCATAGATCTTCTTCCTCCACTGAGGCGCTGTCTCTAGAAGCTTCCAGAACATCCCAAAATAGTACCATTGAACAGTCAAAGCATGAACCTGTGGGGGATATTGCATACTTTTATTGCCATAAGAGGACACATTCATTATTGGCTGAGAGACAGCATACCGCATGGACATAGATGGCTGCTTGAGGAGCATCCAATCCCTGAAAGGGATATCCTGGACTTAAATAGGCAGTCTAGACTAGAATCCTCAATGCATAGACTAAACTGAGGTGGTAAGTGTTGGGATCAGTAAGCAGGCATCTCTATGGCCAGCTCCAGGGGACCTGACAAACCGGTTATCAGGCATTTGTGAAGCCACCAAGAAGACCACCTGCTGACCACCTGGAACTACCTGCACATGCTCTGGGTCACCTTACAAGAGAACTGGAGCCCCTCCTCTCTCTTTCTCTTCTGCCTCGTCTCTCTGCAACCTCCTTCCCCTTCCCCTAATAAACCTCCCATGTGTAACAGGTCTCGTGGTGTGATTTGTGAACCTGCCGTGTAACCTTCGCAGCCGCATGTTTCCTAACAGGAAGGATATTTTATACACTGGATATATGGCAAAGGGAGGGTTATGGCCTATCTAGGTATTAAGTCTGGGAAACATAAAAAAAAAAATAGTTTGAAGCCAGCCTGCTCCACAGAGCAAGTTCTAGGACAGCAATGCTACACAGAAAAACCATGTCTCAAAAAAAAAAAAAAAAAAAAGGAAGGAAGAAAGAAAGGAAGAAATAACAGAAATAACGAAAGAAAGAAATAATGAAAGAAAGAAATAACGAAAGAAAGAAAAACGATGAAAACCTAAGAGCATTGGCTTTGAAGTCACCTAGATCCTCTACTGAGGTGCGAATTTGTCCATATACCACTGGACAAATACCTTAACTGGTTTCTCCATCTATTTGTATAAGAATTGTTTCTTGGGGTCAGGCCATATGAAGAAATAAATGCCATCAGCTGTCTCAAAAGTCTTCGTGTGTGTGTGTGTTTCAAGCATATAAACATATTTTGTGGATTCTATTTATTTTCACTATCATCATTTTGATTATTGCTGTTATTGGGGCAAACAATTGGAAGAACTTTAGCTCTTCTTTGACAGGAATGATAAATGGGATAATGGTAGAATTTAAGCAGAGAGGAGAATAACCCATTCTTTAAAAACTTATCTAATTTTGAACAGAAAGAATGCATGTATCATTCACATTCATTTCTTTTTTAATTCTCTCTCATTCCCCACCCCCAGCATGGAGAACTAATGTAGGTATTTCTGCATGCTAAGTGTGTTCTCTACCACTGAGTTATACAGTTGCCAGCCAGCATACTCAAGATGTTGGTGGTTTTCCATTGACTTTGATGACACATCTTTCTTTAGTAAACATCATTCTCTTTGGTAGGTCTGTGGAGGCCAGTGTCAACACTCAGTGCCTTGTGCCAGCCCTCTCCAGGAAGTCAATACTTGGTGCCTTGTGCCAGCCCTCTCCAGGAAGGCTTGGGTGTATGTTACCTGATTGTTCCTCAGCATTCATGCTTCAGCTGTAGGATTGAGAGAGAAATTGAGGACTTGTCATTGTGCCTGCATTTCTATCCACTGACAGGGATCTCGTCTCATGTGTGCTCTGAGAGTAGGTGGACAGACTGTATCAACTTGCTTTGCAGGCTTTATTTTATGGGACGTGGGGTGGATCTGAACAGACACTGGGATTTCTTTTCATCTTGATGCTTAGAAATACAGACAGATAAGATCGGGGGGACAGTAAAAGTGCTTTAGAAACGATGGAGATCCTTGCTTGGGTATACTAAATTTCGCTGCTGAAAAGTACTTGAGGCTTTTTGATTGTTTAGTTCTTTTTTTTGTTTGTTTTTGTTTTGTTTTGTTTTGTTTTGTTTTTTGAGACAGGGTTTCTCTGTGTAGCCTGGCTGTCCTGGACTCGCTTTGTAGACCAGGCTGGCCTCACAGAGATCTGCTTGTCTCTGCCTCCCCGAGTTGCTGGGATTATAGGTATGAAACACCTTGCCTGGCTGCTTGAGGTCTTTTCTGTTTGGTTCTTTTGATAGGACACAGCTCCTAAACCGAACCTTTGCTGATCTTTGGTTTCCTAACAACTTAGGTGACTTCTGAATACATTAACTCCAAGGCCTCTGATGTGGAGCTAAGGTTGCTAGATGTTAATAAACTTAATCAGAGAACTTAAGGCACTTGCCAGAAGTTCTTGAGATTTAGAAATAGTGTGTTTCCTGAGCTGTAAACAGTTTTAAAAACTACTTCATGATCTAACAACAGGTATGTCAAACTTTTCATGTAAATTCGAGTTTTGTGTTTTCAGTGTTATTTCTGATCAGACTAGAAAGTTCTACCATTGTTGTAGGAATGTGGCCCTAGATGACAGGTAGACAAATAAGCCGGGCAGTATTTCAGGAAAACTTGAAATTCAGAAGCTGAGTTGTCTGACAGTTCCAGATCCTTTCTGTAGCATGTGCTCTCCAAGTCAGGTCTTCTATACACAGATTCTCTGAGTACATCTGCACCATTTCTACAGTATGTAGAGACACAGTTTCTTAAAACTTTTGTGACACGGTGTCATTCGGTCATAAATGTCACTGTTTCAGTACACCACATCTTCAGGGTCCAGGCGATGAGCACTTTCACAACACCCGCGCCATAGAAACACAATGATGCGTATTCATAACTCTCAGGAGGTTACACACTCTACACAGCACACACTTAAGAAGAACATTATCTTGGCGCTCCATGGGGTGATGCTCCATGGATACTGAACAGGCCCATTCTGTCTGTGTGCAACAGAACTCCTTAGATTCCTCTCAGGAGAACCAGAGACTATCTTAACTCTAGTTTTGTGGTAAACTACCTGCCATGTCTCCCAAGGGGCCAGATCAGTTCTTCCTAGGTGCTGAGTGTCCATAGACAGGGGTAGCAAGAGTCTGAGGTTAGTGAATCAGTCTGGATGTTGAAGTCAGCTGTTACAGTGTCTCCCTCTAGCCACTGGACCCTGGAAGAGGTGACAACCGAAAATGTCTCAAGTTTACAAGAAACTGTGGTATAAGGTCTGGGGTGCCTGTCTATACCATTTCATCAATGGAATTTCTTGCCATTGCTTTGGTTTTTCCTTTCTTCTTTTTCCCTGCATTCCTACTTGAGACCTCCCTCTATGTAAGGAGGGTGCTTGTATTAAATTTAGCCTAGTAGATACCAGCACAGAAGCCCATGCATCCCTTTAAGGTCCCTTTACTGACAGCACGTACAGGGGTGGCTAACCATCAGGTGCAGCATTGCTCCAGCTCCAGTCTTGAAACAGTCCCAAGGCCAGACCGCATTGGTACCTAAATCAACCAGGAGGACTTCTGCAACCAGCAGTTTACTTCTGTTGATTTCGCATCTACAGCCTCCTGGGCTTTCAGGCCACTCTGGCATCATTTGGTGAATTACTCCTTCAGGGCATTCACTGAGTTGACTTTGATCTCTCCCTTTTTAATCTACATTTTTGTATGTAAATTTCAGACCTTAAAAGGCAGTTTCCCAGGATGGCATCCAAGAGATCTTATAGCCCGAGGATACTGAAACTATTTCCTGGGAGAAGTCTGTAACTGAAGATCAATCTCCATGCATTCCCTCGCCATAGGTTTTATGATCAGCCCATGCTGTTGCGAAGAGACCTAAACCTCAGTGCCTCTCATCTCTAATGAACCCCCTAATACTTGGCATGTTGACAGGCAGTGTGAAGCTGCATACTGACAACTCTACCCAGCTCAGATGGTTTTTACCATGCACTTCTATTTAAAGGTATATCAAGTCGATTACATATTCATAAGGTTTAAAGACTTTGCTAGGACACACCTTTCAAATCTCTGCTTAGTATCGGAGGCCTCCAGCACCACAATCAAACGTTGGGCAGGTGTGTAATAAATCATCTTTGCAGCCATGCTTGTCTATAGTCCACTGCTTACCATGGCTCTGCACACCCACCCCTACCTACTGGAATTTTAATTCCTCGGTAAAATTGATTCCACCAGGTCTGCACATTATTCTCCCTGTCTTCCATTTAGCGCGTTAGTTTGCTGACAGTAGAGTACACAGCACTTAGCAGCTGGTTTGTGGAACCATCAGTCAGGAAATTGTATGATAAATAGGAGGTAGCCAGGTTTAGTGGCACTTCCTTCTGCTTCAGCAGTTTTCGCCTGACTTTGGAGAAGTCATCATGGAGTGTTTTGTCATGTCCTGGGGCAAAAGATGGCTACGGTGCCGTAACATATTACACATACATTGAGTTATGATGCACCCCAGCTGCACTGCTCATGTGTAAAAAATAAACCGTGAGGTGGCTGATTATGATGGCTGCTGGCAACAGGGACCTTTTCTCATCTTGTGGGTTTTCCTGGACAGCTTTTTGGGTCTGTGATGGAAAACGCTGATGCATAGAAAGAACAAACCAAGATGCAAGTTGAGGCAGGCCTTTGAGGACTGGGCAGCATCTTCCAAGGAATGTTGGGATTATTCCCCCGTGATGCCATAGGTGTGAGAGGAGTGCTTTTCCTGTGTTTTATTTTTTGTCATTTTAGGGTATGTCAAGCATTCCTTAAATCAAAAGAGGGTTGTCTTGACTGGTTCTCCCCCTTCCAAAAAAAAAAAAAAGTGGCTTAAGAGGGGTGATTTCCATGAATATCCTAAATATAACCTACAGTTGTTCACATGGGCTTCAAAGTCTAGAAAATCCTGCTTAAACTTAACCAACAGGGAAGCATATGAGTTGGAAAACTCTAAATTACAACCAGTTGTCACATGACATCATATCTTCTGCTCTTTATTTAGATATACTTCCAGAATTAAGAATTCATAAACTTCCCTGACCATAACAGTGTATAAACAGGGCTGCAAGATGCACGTAGAATTAACTTTCAAACTCTCAGAAATGCTTTAAACCTAACAGGTGAGGACTTCACTGAATGTCACAGATGTATGTGATATCTTTCTCTCATGACTAAAACTATGGTGAAACTTTTCTTCCAGCTCTGACCCAGTTGGTCCCAGTGTTGCCTGAGACAGGTGCCTATGAGAAGCCTTCAGACCATAATTTACGATTGCTTCATTTCCACGCCGTTCAATTAAAAGTATTCCTTTTATTTCCAAGAGTGATGACACCCGTGGTGGGGAGGGGTGCTGCAGAGCCAAGCCTGTTTTGGCATATTTGATGACCATCGCCTTTACCCTAGATTTGATTGTGATTAATGTGGATCAAACTTCAGACACATTCAGTGAGAATCTGGCTGACTTTCCAACTAGTCTCAAAGACTGCTTCATTTAATTTTATGCTGTCTTTAGGAGGATGGATAGGATACCTTTCATCAATGCCGCTTAAATAAAATAGGGCATTTTGGTTTTCCATAGGGTGGCTTTTCATCTCGGGGTTGCTGAGTTAAGTGTAACAGTGAATTTGCCATGTGTCTCAATAAACTTCTACCTGAAACTCAAATTTAGCAAGCCGTTACAAGAGCACTGGCTTACATCCTTTGAGTACTGATTATTAAACTTAAAATACAGTAGGTTTTTTTTTTCAGGTGTACTTACACATTGTGTGAAGTGTGAAAAGTGATTAAATAACCCCACCTGATGAATTTCCTCATGATGCCACAGTGACACTGATTTGATAACACAGAATTAATTCCTTCTCTGCTTCTCTACTGTTAACTCCCTCCTTACCTGATGTTACGACAAGCACGCATATTCACTGAGTCAGTGGCATTTCTCAGCTTCTTAGAACTCTTGCGCTATTTCCTAAGTTTTGAACATTGAGGAATACAATGAAAGAGCCCCCCCTTTGTAGGCTGCACGTAATCAGTGAGTACATACTTAAAATTTTTCCCTCTTGCCTTTTTGTCCTGAGTATAGTTAGATCTTTAAAGAAAGGACACATGGGGAAAACTTGGGGGGGGGGGGAGAAGTACAGCTTACATGCTAGAAGGTATATTGAAGAAAAATTGGTAAATAGATAGATGTAGAGGGAAGAAAATGAGATTCAGCTGAGTTCAACAGTGTAATAGCCACCCACGTCCACTCACATTTATTACTTGGCACCCTCAGTTGGGGTGCCTCGTTGCCAACTCAGGAAGTGCAGTTCACACGCTTGCCTGTTGTACTCGGCAGTTTCCCAGACCTTGTTGCCGGGTTTGTACCTTCCAGTGGCTGCTCTGGATGCACAGAACCTGCTTGTTGGGCTTCTGTTTGATTTGCCTTTAAGCCTGCTAATTATAATCTTAAGAATCCTGAAGGAACTGGGTACCATTCTAAGGTTTGTTTGCTGTGCATTTTAATCCCCAGGAGTGCTCTGCTGTGTGTGCCTCTGCTGTGACAGGTGACTGTCAGTGCTCAGTGGCACCATTTAAGGATCACCTTCTGACATATTTGCTGTGATACCAATTAGCACTGGTGCCAAAGGTACAGATTTTGGTCTCTCATTTTATTCCTTGGAACGTGGACAAAACGTTAGTTCTAAACCCCATTGGCATTTTCTTCAGTTCATAGAGCAGATCACTATATTTTAAATAAATCTTTACTTCTAGACTTGAAGAGACATCAGGTACAAGTAAATTTGGGTAAGGAGATTATGGAAAAGTAGAACACACACCCAGGACCCAGCAGCTGATGGGCAGGATGTGAGGAAGAGCAGAAGGGAGGGGCTACATTGGCTACAAAGGGAGTAGTTTCCATAGTTCCCCCATATCTCCCTCTGTGATGAGGCCCAGTGGATCTTATCACTCCCAGTCAGATCTGTAGGCCTCTTCTTTGGGGAAAGAGGAAATTTGACTGTCCTGGTACCAGAACTATAGAGGCCAAGAAGAAAGGGAAACATGCGTTTTTGTTTGTTTTGTTTTTGTTTTTTTTTAGTCATGTATATGTTGTGAATATATATATATTCATATATATTGAATATATATGTATATATATATATATACCAACACCAGCAGAAACTGTAGGAAAGACAGTTTAACCACCCCCCAGGGGCATGACACTAATATTAATATTGTGGTGTGCTTATTTAAAAATTACTTGACAATGTGATTTTTTTTCCTAGTTTTGTGAATCCTGCCTTGTGGGCAGCCTTCATTCCAGAGAAAGAAGCTCTGCTGTTCCTCTCGTTCTTGCTTTTCTGGTGTAAAGTGCACCAATGGCTCTGCTTTCTCCAGAGCAGACATGCATTGCTTGCCTCGTCATATTTCTACAGTAGGTCAATGAGCCTCTTCATTAGCTTTCAATGACTGTTCTAGAAATTCACTTTTAAAGCTTTATTTTTAATTATCTGTATGTGTGTCTGTATGGCAATTTGCACATGACTTCAGGTTCCTGTGGAAGCCAGACAAACGGGTTAGCTCCCTTGGAGCTGGAGATGTAAGCGCACTGGATGTGGGAACTGGGAATCAAACTCGGGTCCCTCTGCAAGAGCCGCAAATGCTCTTAATCATTGATCCATCTCTTTGGTCTCAGCTCTTGAAATTCTTAAAAGAGATTCGGTTCAGTGAAGTTGCCTTGGGCTGAAATGCTATCTTAAAGTATTCGTTTTATGTAAGGTGTACTTTCTTTCCTTTTCAGACCCTCCTCATCTTTTCCCTGCCTTCCATCCTCCTGTACCAATTGATGCCAGACATCATGAGGGCCGTTACCATTACGATCCATCTCCTATTCCTCCATTACATGTGTAAGTATTAAAACGTTACCCATTAATGAAATGGACCTAAATACTGGCTTTTATGGCTTCAGGACTTTTTGTTAATGCATGTCTTCTGGGCTTTGAAGCGGGGATAGCAGTATAAGGTTTACTCTTAAAACATGGCAAAGGTCTCTCTGTTCCTAGACTCGCTGCAGCAGACCCTGTGCTTTCGGAGGTTGCCTGTCACAAGGTTTAGCTGTTGTCTGACTATGTGGCTGATGAGAGACAAACAGCTGTTAGATACAAACTTAAAACTGAAGCGTTAAATTTAAATCCCGAAAGCTTAAAATAAATATGTGTTTGGTTTTGGTTTAGGTTTGAAGTTAAACAAACTAAATTTTTGATACGTGAAAGAGTTCTGACCAAGGATTACAGTGGATCAAAATGAAATGTTTATTATGGAGGATTTTTCAGAGTCCCCGTGGTCCATATACCAACAGTTGCTTGATTGATGAGAATGTCACCCAAACAAAATGGCAAATGTGACTGAGCCCGTGCTTCACATAAGATAAAAGAAAAGAAATGCGGCGATAAAATGTATTTATTGTAAAAGAAAATCTCATGGAAATAAATATTATCTCACTTGGTATTGAGGGGAAAGAAAAAGAATGGTGGATTTACAAACAAACAGAGCATTCTTCTGCAGTACCATCCGGAAAGCTGCCATATGCTATAATAATTGGATGTCCTCTCTGGGAGGGGCTGCTTCCTGCTAATGGCCTTGGTACACATGTAGTCATATGTAATAATCACCTTCCTTTCTGAGACAGGGAAGTTAGAAAAGCAGGAATAATACTTTGAAGAATAATGCTGGTTATATAGATGCTAGATTGCATCTCTCTGACTATTAGTTACAGCTGGTAATTATATGGTATGCTGAAGAAAAATGAAGTTGTTTTAAAGCAAGTCCTCCTCTGTGAACAGAATTAATTGATATTAACAGTGCTAACTGCATGCCCACGTACACATATAATATTTTACCAACCGGTTTTGGGATCCATCTCCTATTACTGAATTGTAATTTCAGTTCCGATTTGCCTGGAGGTAAGTAATAAATCTGCATTGAGACTTCTGTAAGCATTGCAGAAGTGGGTATTTACAGAGGGAAAGGCAGAAACTTGCGACTTACTCTTCTTGTGACTTTTACGGGAATATAAGCAAGTATTTACAGAGTTCTGAAGCACATAAAAGGAAAGGACCAACTGAAGTCCTACTACACAAAGGGAAAAGTTAGTTTCTAATTTGAGTTTTCAAGGTGACCTGTGAGTCACCTTTATGGTATGGATGGGACGGCATGGATCTTAGTTGGGGTTCCGTGCTGTATCTAGATCATACAAGGCCTTAGAGACAGATGTCTGATTTCTCCTGAACTTGAGTCTTTGTGATGAAGTAATTTAAGTCAGATATTCTATGGAATCTAGAAGCTCTTCACTCTTTCAAAAATCATGTCCTAGAGAATTTTTTTTAACGGGATGTGCTGAACTCTTTCTTCTGGCCTTATTATAGTTCATCTTATAAGTAGACTTAAATAGGAAATTACCAATTTAAAACTGCACTTATTGGTCCTCTGGCGGACTTATAGGAACAGCAAAGCCACCTGCACCCACTGTTTCGGTTCATAGCAAAAGCAGTGACACAGTTAAGGTAAGTCATATCTGGAGGAGCTGAGAGTTGGTCATGGACTTTTGCTTCAGCTGTGACATTGAGCTTCCCAGTGCTTTCTACTTTTTCAGCCAAGTTTTAAGATACATAAGCAGTAATTGACTAAATTGTTCTTGAGCAGCCTACCTGTATAATTATCAAAGAGTTATAATGTAAGGCTGCTTGACAATTCTGAGTTTCAAGAGACGTTGTAGAGGGTTCTGAGAGAAGGTTGTGGCTGTGGAACACAGCACATGTCTGTAGTTTCCCGGGGTTGTGCCACTTCATCTTGTT
Organism: Meriones unguiculatus; assembly: GCF_030254825.1. Taxonomy (NCBI): domain Eukaryota; kingdom Metazoa; phylum Chordata; class Mammalia; order Rodentia; family Muridae; genus Meriones; species Meriones unguiculatus. The sequence continues at coordinate 33,252,264 of NC_083366.1, forward strand.
CTAGCAGATCCCTGGGTGGATACTGAGCTTAGGAAAGAGGCTCTGGGAATTTAGAGCAAGTTACATCTCCACGCCTTTATGGAGTTTCCCCTTCGCATTGCCTTCGATGCCTTTGCATGGTGAGCTACGGTTCATACTATCCCAGAGGCTGTGTCTGTAGCATCTCACGTGTACCTATTTATTGTCATGGTTTTTTTCTTGCTTGGTAATTTGTCAGGAGTTGTCATTGCTCTTTGCTCCTCTGTGGAAAGTGCCCAGCATATGAACAGATAGACAAGCAAATGGCACTCAGTGGACAGCCAGGCTGGTCCAGTCTTTGAGGCACTAGTTGGGTTATTAGCACGCTTGAATTCCCCTTTGCGTTCGCCACTCACTCGTTCTGTAGGCTGTGGCAAACTCCCCATGGTGTGGTTCTTCCACTTTATTGAAATGAAGCTGTCTGCCTTGCAGAAGGAGCTCGATAAAATAACATTCATGTATGTATTCTGCAAAGGTTGGCTCTCTAAATGCTTAGGGTTGATGTATAAGGGCATCGAGTTTCTTCTGGTCTTGCTCCATGATAACCTTTTCTTTATAATTTTAAAGTTTTTTCTTCACAATTTATTAATTAAATATCCTGTGGTTGGGGATTTAGCTCAGTGGTAAAGGCCCTGGGTTTGGTCCTCGGCTCTGGGGAAAAAAAAAAGACAAAATAACAAAAAGACCAAAAAAAAATTATCCCAATTGAAGCCCCCGTTCTCAACTCCCCTGTCCCACCCTCCCTTCCACTTTTCTCCCAGTCCCTTCTCCTAGTCCACTGAAAGGGGGAGTTCTCCGCTATTGCCATATGATGACTTTTCTGACAGGTGTGGGCACACCTGTAATTGTTAATGCTGAGGGTGTTGATTGTAAATGTGGCCCATATACCCAAATCTTCAAAGTAGTAACTATAAACTGTAAAAGTATCTTATTGAGAATTTGAATTCCAGAATGCTTGCTGTATAATTGTCTTCTAGAAAATGAAATCAAGTGAAGTAACTCACTAAAGCTTTTAGAGTGAATATTTTTAATTACAGGAGAATAAAACTTGGAGATATTCTCATTATTTTGTAAACACAATTGTTCTTCTGGTGCCAACTTTAGAAACTAAATTATAAGTCTCTGGAAAACAGGGGCCTGTGTTGATGGAAACGCTGACAGACAAGTGTTCAGAAGGATGGCAGGCACTGCGGTAATTATGCTATCATATTCCATCATTAAAGAATCTATTGAAAAGGTTTATAAATTGCCCCTCTTTTTAGATAAACCACCCTATATTAAGTCATCAATGATATGGTGCAGAATTAAATTAAAATCTCATAAAATGAAATATGTTCTGTATTAGCTGTTTGACACTTAATTTGCCTCTGAATGAGTAGAGGAAATCACAAATTAACCTGCTTTTGTTTTTCCAACCGTGGCTTATTAGGTGGTAGAACAACTGCAATTACAGCCCAATAATAACCCAGAAGCCTTATAAATATGTACGGAAATATGTCAGCCCACGTTTAAAAACCGAGTTTGTTATGTGAAATGCCTTTAGCTTATCCTCCTCGTTCTCATGTTATCCACAGTTTCTGGTTGAGCAGGGTAGCTCAAGGATAGAAATTTAGGTGCAGTGAATTTAGGGAAGAGGATGAATAGGAATAATATTAGTATTTGTTGGTGATATTTCTTTCAGTTCAAAATCATGAACTTAAGTTAGAAACGTATCTCACGCTAGGTTGTCACATTAAATTGTTTTATAAAATAAACAATGGCTGTGTTGTGTTTATGTCTTCCAAATAGTTTCCTAAACATTGACTATGAGAATCTTTTCTTATCTTTTGAGTTGTTGGGAATGAATTCGCCACGGCTTGTGCCCAACCGACAGTTGAAATGTCTTTCTTTCTTGTAATGATCACGGACTCTATGGATAGGGAAAAACACGTTTTAGGAAAAACACGTTTTAGAAAAATCACCAAAGTCTACATAGCATATACTGAGCTTCGTTGGTGCATTAGTGATAAGCCTGTAGCAGTGATGTGTGGGTTTTGTTCAGTCTTCTCTGTGTCCTGGCTTGAGTGGTTTACATCAGGGCTGTATCATATGCTATGGGCCCTAATGAAACCCTCTAGACTACTAGCTGTTACCAGTTTTTAAAGTTTCTTTTAAAATGTAGACAGTTGGTTAGTTATATCTTGCTCCTCCAAGAATACACACCCATTTCCGTGGCTTTTTTTAATAGCAGTAAGGAATGTACTTTTGCTTTGTGAGTATGAATGCATTTTAAGTGTTGGAACCTATTTGATCATGTTTTGTTTTAAAAGTAGATATGATTTACTTTTAGAAACCCAAATTATTAAGGTTTTGAATTCCAGTATGATTTCATTCACATTCATTTAAGGTTTCCAGGGTGTGCTGGGATCTATTCCGTATGTAAAACCTATTTGAGCCAAGTTTTTCTCATTCATGAACCAGTATGAATTAGATTTTGGACTCTCCCTTTGCTTTATACCGAGATCTGCAATTCATTTTCCAAAGCTGAGTCCTTAGTTACTAATCCATTGCAATAATTCAAGCCCCAGTGATCTGATCTTCTTGCCAGTGGAACTGAGTGCTCTGCTTGGCTCATGTGGTGGAGGAGAATAGCACTTCACCAGCATCTCCAGCCAGTACACAGATGCTGGTGTGTACTAATTCCTCTTAGAAAAGCGCCTTTATCTTCGCTGGCCAGTGAAAAATGAGTACTCTCGTGATTCTTTTCCTTGAGTCAAGGTGGCTTACATGGAGGCTACCCAACTCACTGCAATCACTCTTAACCAAGAAGAGCTATTCTTTTTGCAAGAAGTGCTCTACCTCCTGCTGCCTGGAGAGGAAGTACAGGGAAGAGCATTCATATTAGCTTTGAAATAGAGTACACTGGGACAAGGGAGGCTTTGCCCCCGTGATTAGACAGCCTTTTAGGCCTGAGAGCAGAAGGTGAGCAGCAAGTTTGGAGAATGATTGCATTCATTATTTCCCAGAGAGAGAAAGTGCAAGAAAAGATAAACCATTATGGTAAATATATAGAGAAAGATACATTAAGTAGATGACCAGGGCTGCTATTCAGTCTTCCTTCACCAATGGATTCAGCATCTCTTTAGTTTATTGGGAATGCATGAAACATTTATTCAGAAGTCTTCAGCCTGATCCCTTACTTAAAACTCTATGATGAGTAGATATGCAAAATAGTGGTTTTATTTCATTCCAAGGGAATCCTCCACTAAGATAAGGAGATGTAGCAAAATCTTATATTTGGGGCATAACTGGTTTTTAATATTTTAATAGCATAATTTAAAACAAAGAAAGGAAAGTGTTTTATATCCTCTAGTGTTTGGATCTACCACAGATGCTGCTGAGACTGGTAAAATGTAATAACATTCTATTACATTGAGTATTGTATTTCTTTGCATATGTGTGACTGAGTCTATGCTGTAATATTATTATTATTACAGGGTTATAACTATAATATAATTTTTATATTACAAAATATTACAAATATAGTATATTCCTATATGTTTATGTATGATTATTTATTATATAAATACATTATAAATATAATTTTATTATTATTATTTTAGTGATGAGAATGGATTGTTGTTTATTAGGCTGCTGTCGTAAGTTTTTTCTTTTCATTTTTATTTGTTTGTTTTTGTTAGAGTATGCTTCCTAATGCCAACAAAGCTATCCCACTCAGGAGTGAAAAATCCCAAATGCTCGATTGCTAAGATTCTATTAAAAGTTTCTATTGCAGTGGTAAATGCTTCCTCCCACCAGGCTAATCCCTTGATAGTAAATCAGCTACTGTTGTAGAGATCTGTTGTCTCCTTGGACTTGGGTACCAGTTGTTTGTGTGTGTGTATATATACATATACACATGTATTTATATATGTATATACATATAATAGTACCATATATATGTATATGTGTGTGTGTGTGTATATATATATGTGGTACTAGTTATATGTAGATATATGGTACTAGTTATATTTTGAATGCCAGAATTTCATTGATAAGGGACGAAAGAAACAGAGTTTACATGGGAAAAAATACATAATAATGACCACAGCCAATGCTGTGTGTGTTTGACTTACAGTGCGTGTTAAGCACAATTTTAAAGGCTTTCCGTAATTATCTACTGAGATACTTGCCCGAAGCCTATGATGGGGGTTTTTATAATTAGCCCCATTTTAAGCTTACAGCAATCCAAAGATGAAGAGCGCATATCGCATGTTTGCTGTGGGCCGTGGCCGTATTCTAGTTCAGGGACTGGAGTCCACACCGTTTGCCCCTGTTGCTGGGTCTCTGCTGATAGAAATGAAAACCACACACTTTGCAGGCCTGGGCCTTTCTTAGCTGACTCTGTCAATACCTGTGGGAGGCGGTGGGCATCTGCTGCTGGCTTCTGCAACATGCTAAGATGAGCACATGACAGTCTGGAGAAGTGCAGTGGAGGCCACGTTTTTGTTCGGGCTTTTGAATTAAAAGTTTCTCTCTAGCTAGAAAACTCAGATGCCAGTGTGCACTGCTGTAGAGTGTGTGAGGCCAATGGGACAGTTGACTTAAGTGTGGTACATCTTACCACTTTGACAAGACTGTATTAAAACATGCGTAAGTAGCCAGCACTTACTTTGTGTATCCAGTAGACTTCAAGCCTCCTTAACTTACTCTGAGTGGTTTGGTTTTTGCCCTCCCCGCCAAACCTTTTCCCTTCAGGTAATTCATGCTTGCTTCCTCACTTAACATGTTCCCACTTGGATGACTTCTTACCAGACTTCTACTGGGAACAATCACCTAAGCTAGTATGTGACTCCCAAGCCAAACTTGGCCCACAATCTGTGTTTCTCAGTACAGTTTTACTGGGCCACAGTGACATCCACTGTGTACTATTTCCACAGCTATTATTAACAGAAAGGGCACAGGTGAGTAACTGCAGTGTCCCAAGTGTGACCTGGGGAACCTGCTTCCTGACTGTGCCAGCCCTGGTCCAGAACGGCACCTGTCTCCAGCCTCATCCTATTCTCTGTTGTGATTACTGCTGTGCGTTGTCGTTCACGGGAACTTCCAGCCATTCTCACACTGTTCCCGAGAGCTTTCATTGTATGTCATCTCAGTTCAGAGAATAAGTGTCAATGTTTGGTTGTAGTTTTTCAAAATAAGCAGAAGCGTCTAGAAGCTTGAGGATCAGTTTTTACTGCTGACCTTCACAGTCAGCCCCCACCGTTGCCTTGAATATATGATCAAGTGTTTCCTCCTAAACTTTTAAAATTGCGTTGGGCAGACGGCACACACTGTGATCAACCAGCACACATTTTACTTTACACTGAGAAAACGAACACGAAACAGGTTGCATTCAAAAGGTGTAATGTGTCTCAGCTCTGCGGTATTTCTAATGACTGAAATATTGAATCTGCTCCTCAGTTGCAGAGAAAACAGGTCCTAATTACAGCGAACATTCATGGAGACCGAGTGGCAGCTTCTTGGGAAGAAAAAAAAAAATCCTGTGTTCTTTGTGCTGTGCTCAGCAACACAGTCCGGAGCAGATATTGACTGAGGCATTCACAGTCACTGAACCGGAAGCTGCCGACTCTATAGAGGCTGCTGTCAAACCTGTTGTGGGGGCCTGGGAGGTACTGGACTGTAACCGACTTTTTTCTTTGAGTACAATGCTTCCACTCATGTTAAGCCTGGCTTCAAAGAAAACAGAAATTTACTGCATTCGTTTTGTTTATTTTTCAAAATATGAGGTCTAAAAATTGAACATTAACAAAATTTATCCCCATAGGAAGACACTTGGGAGTGAGTTTTACATCAGGAATATTGCCCCACCCATACCTGAGGGCACCACTGTGCTGTGTCCGTCCATCCTGCTCTTAGGTATAAGAGCTCCCTTTGCACTGATGTAAGACGGGCTGTTTCCTCTAGCCGCCCAGCAAGTTCATTTATGTCCTTTCCCCAGGGAAACAAGGGCCCACAACACAGGGCTGCCTGTCACTCATTCTTGTTACTGCTGTATCCCTCTACCTGCCCCCAGGGAAGTTCATTCAGCAGGAAAGTAAAATGTTAGCAGATATGTTTCTAGGAATGGCTTGTGAACTCTTCGAATACTAAGTGACAAATTAGCTAGATTTTCGCCTCTTTTGGAAAGAGTACACTGAAAAGAATGAGCAGAGAAAAAAAAATGTGTAGTGAGATAGCATCCTTTTTCTACACAACATTTGTCAGGTAACCGTGCTGAGAAAAATTTGAAACATACTCTTTGCTGCTTTTGTTTTGATGTGATCTGACCAAAAGGCGTACCGGAATAGGAGTGGGCATACTTACATTGCACTTGGGTTGTTGGGACTTAGCTGGAATAGTGACATTGCACCAACTCTTTAGAACTCTGAAGCTCGTGGAAGACAGACAAACAACACCAAACTCAGAAGTTGAAAAACAAAAAACAAACAAAAAAACCCCAAAACACCAACTGTAAAACTGGATCTAGTGATACCTCTCTGTTTTGTACTTTTTTAAAAAAGGACTTTAATTTTTTTTTTTTAATTAGCTCTTGGAGAGTTTTGTACAGTGTGTTTGGATCATATCACTTTCCTTGACCGACTCTACCTAGCTCCTCCCCCACTCAGCTTTGTTGTCCTTTCCCCAGATCAATTTGCGCTGCCTAGGAAGTGTGGTTGATTTACCAGGAGCTACACTCTCAAAACTGTGTCTGTCTCCTGGCAGCTAACAATTGCTGGTAGCTCCACAGGGAAAGGTGGGATTGTGTGCACAGCTCTTGTCTTCTCCCAGGATTTAGTCTGGCTTGGGCTTGCACCGGTTTTGGTATGCTGTTGCAAATGCTAGAGTTCGTATGTACAGCTTGGTCCAGAAGACACTGTTACCAGGTAGTCATCCAGTGCCTGTGCTTAGACGCTTTCCATCCCTGTTTCTACAGTGATCCTTGAATGAATTTTTAATGGAGTGGTGGGGCAGGGCCGAGTATATAGCTTTTCTTTAGTGTTGAGCATTCTGAAGTCTCTTACTCTCACAAGATGTCCAGTTGTGGGTCTCTGTGTTAGATACCATTTACTGCAAATAGAATCTTCTCAGATGAGGGTTGAGAGGTTCATTGATCTGTGGGTATAGTGATGTCATTAGGACTCAGTTTAATGCTATGTCTGTGTAGCAGCATAATACTATTAGGTTTCTGCTAGGGCCTATGACTTGTCTGGCCATAGGTTCTTATCTGATAAGGGTGCCTAGTACAAGTTTGATCTTGTGGAGTGGAACTCCCATGATGTTTGTGCCACTATTGCACCACTGGTCATGTCTTGCCAGGCCAGGCTATTATTACAGATTTCCGGAAGTATGATTGATGCTTACTTTTCTCCTCCAGTAGGTTGTATTTTACCTCCAGCACCATGGTTTCTGAACCATCTTTGTGGCCTGAGTCCTCTGTCCTTTTCGCCTACTTAGCAGGAGAAAAGGAAAGAATGCAGGGCAGGAGCTGCCATAGAGCATGAGGGTACATTTTCAGGAAAGAAAAGCATGAAGATCTGTGACACAAAGCCACAAACTGCCTAAAATCCACTGACCTAATGTTATGGATTAAGTGGTATCTCAAATGTTTAAAAGTCGTAGGTACTTAAAACTTAAAACTAGTTACCTGCAACTAGAGGGACAGATTGATAGCGTGAAGTTCTCTCACTTGGGACTCTTACAGGAATACAAGCTTGGCTTCAATTTAAAGATCTGAGTAAACATTAGAATAAATTACATGAAACCTGTGCAGTAGGAGGAATTTTCTTCCTTTTTAAAGAAAATCATATAATGTATCTTGTTTATATTTTTTGTCTCCCTTTACTCTTCCCAGATAAGTCACCAACAACAAGTTCATGTTCTTTCTCTCCACAAAAGAGAAAGAAAGGAAGGGAGGAAGGAAGGGGGAGGGGAGAAAGAAAAAAAAACACCTAGCTAAAACAAAACAATTAAAAAAGCATGTTAAAAACAACAACAACAACAACCTGAGGGATACTTTGTGTTGGCATGAGACATGCTTCAGCATGAGGCTTGGTCTGAAGTGTGTTGATATAGCCAGCATCCTTCCATGGAATAAAACCGATGTTCCCTCTCCCAGCAGGTATCAATTGCAAGTGGCTTATTGGTTAGGGGTGGGACTTTGTGCTCAGTTCTCCCTGCTGGGGTTTTGTTTGGCTAGGCTTCTTGCCATTGATGGGAATTAACACAGAGACCCTCAGCTAGACAATGTGCGGAGAGTGAGAGACTTTGGAGCACCAGTTCCTAAATGGGATGTCTTTATCACACCCCTTCCCTCAAGGCTCAGGGAGCTATGTGGAAGAAGAGAGGAAAGATAGTGAGAGCCAGAGGTGGTGGATGATTCCAAAGAAATAGTGTTTTCCAGACACAGCAGGGCACTAACTCACAGAAAGTGTGACAGCATGCACTTTTAAAGGCTCTTTCAAAGGTTCATCGGTAGCAGATCCTTCACTGCTGGACAGCCCCTGTAAATTGTTTCTAAGGTGCCTGGTGCCCTGGTTTCAGCCACTCCAGGTAGCAAGGGCTTAGCTCACAGGAGGTAGGCCACATGAGAACATGTGTCTGTCTTTACTGTCTCACCAGAGCAGAGTCAGACGCTCCTTACGGTGCATTTTAATAATATCCAAATCCTGCCAAGTGCATAAGGGAGTAGTATGTCCTGTCATATGGGTCTGTGTGGAGGGAGCCAAGTGCGATTCTCCTCCTTTTTACAAGAGAAACCACTAAAAGTCGTTACTCCGATTTCTGTTACTCCGGTGGAAAGCCCTGCTAGTTTACAGTAAACTGCTTCTTGCTGAGATAAACTAAACTCTGGCTTCTCCAAGGAACAGATTTCCTGTATTTCAGGGTGTACTGTAAACATATGGGGAATTCCCAGGAGCAAGCTGACAAACCTGAGTCCTAACAGTTGATTTGACTTCTAAGTGTTAACTCTGATTCTTCACATCTTATCTGTTGGGGCTACGGTGATTAATTTAAAATTACATTAGATTATATTAGTGTCCTTTTACCTACTGTGTTTATTTTGCTTTCTTACAGGTCTTTATTGTATTTCCTGTATACACACACACACACACACACACACACACACACACACACACAGTGTGCTCACTCCTGTTCATTTTCTCTATGGTAACTAATCCTTGAGATTTGGCAGTAAAGACCTGCATGACCTTCCATTTTAATGAAAGTAGTCAAGAAGAGTAAAGGAGGTCAGCTTGAAGCATTTTAATCTTGTTTAAATGACCAAACTCTGGGATGCTCTAACTTTGGTTTTTTAGCTAAGCAGTAATACATGCCTAGAGGGAAGGTTCCCCAACTCAAGTTTAACTGGGAATAGATGGATTTTGGTTCTAAAAGCAGGGACAGCTGCTGTAAGAAACACCAAGAAAAGTGCCTTGGGGCATGCCACACACCATTGAAAAAGTGCCACAGTTGTGTATTTCATATACTCTCTGCAAGAGTCCTTGAGCACTTCGGGAGGGTCTCCTCATTCATAAAAGGTAGGTTACAGGCTGTACGGATTTGACCTGGCTGCCTCCTTCAAGTGCTCCCTTTTATGATTTACTTCTGTGATCCGAAGCAATTGTACATTGCATCATAACAAACTTGGGCTGAGTTCTCCACCTTTCCATCTTTCAGCATAGGCAGAGACTTGGGTTGTGCAGGTCACTCTCTGCCGCTTCTGTTTGTGGGAGGAAAGATTTGCCTCAGAAGAAGTGGAGGTTGAATGGGAAGGAAGAGCAGAGTGTACTCCCTCCCCCAGTGTGGAGAGGGAGGGAAGCCTCCTTCCTTGGTCTATTTGCTTTGCAAGGGTCTTCTTTGATGCTGTCTTTCCGTAGGCACCCACTGAAGTTTCAGTGTACTCAAGCTTTAGAAAAGACCATTGGCCAGCCTTTGTTTTCTTTGTTGAACTGTTTATTTTGCTTTCTTCCCACGAGGCTCCCTGGCCCTGCTCTGACAACGCTTTTCTGCATGAATTGCATTCCTCGGAGCCACAAGTCTCCTAGTTCTTCCAGTCCATTTGACTCTGGCCTGTGTGTCGAGTCTATAGCTTCCATCTGCCTGAGGTCTTTGCCAAGCAGAGTGCCTGCTGAATGACTAGTGTGGGGACCTAAAGACGGTTTTTAAATGTCATTAGAGAGGAGAGTCGAGGTTCATTCAAGTTTGTAACCTGGCTGTTCTACAGTCGTTATTGGCTTTAAAATCAGCGAGAGAAGAGCTACTAAGCCCTTTGCTCTCCTTTGAATGCAGAGAAGGCAACTGAAGGCTGATCAATTAGTAAGCATCAGCTGTCCTGTGTGAGTGGGGAGGGAAGATATCCATCCCATTTAAGCGAAAGCCACATTTCTAAACTATCTCATAATTTATATTTTTGAATTTTAGACATTTACACTTGTAAATCTTGTCATTGTCATTTATAAAAGTGCATTTTCTCTGTAAATGTAACAAAAATAAAAAGTTACTGAGATGTCTCCGTCATGGCTGTTTCCTTTTCTTCTATGTATTTTTTCCCCTGAAGCACAGCTTGTAGCTGAAACAGAGAAGAATAACTCCCAACTTCAAAATTATGTTTTTAAACTTGCATTAATAAGTAGCAGATAATTGATTTTCTAATATATTGCACCTTGTTTCAGGTGTCAGTTGAATAGTTATACAGTTCCCAAAATTTAGCTACCTTAAGAACAAATTCCTGGGAGGGAACAGTGGAAGCAGATATGATTAAGATACATTATATATATATGTGTGTGTGTGTGTGTGTGATTAGTATATGTATATGATTAAGATATATATGTGTGCATATATATATATGTTTTCAAAGGATAAAATAATTTCAAATTTTCAGAAAAGGAAATTGGGGAATGAGAGCAACTGTAAGTGATAATAAATGAATGTTCGTAGTGGAAGAGGGTTTCCAGGTCACTGTGTGGTGAAATGTGATGGATTTCTTGGTTAAATTTTTCATTGGTAGAATAATAAAGCAAATTCAAGACGATTTAGCTTTCAAATCACTTTTATTTATTTATTTGTCTCTTGGTGTGTGTATGCATGCAGACCATGTCATATGTCATACATGTGTATGTCAGAGGTCAACCTGGAGTAGGGACTCAGCAGACTCAGGTTGCCAGGTTGGCAGTGGTAGGTCATCCCAGCATCCACACCTGTTTTGTCTGTTTGTACCTGTGGTTTTGCTTTGCTTTGTTGTTTCGGCTTGTGAGTGCATGGGAATCTTGGTGTTATCCAAGCACGCGAAGTGTATAGTGCCAAACTAGGACTCTACATTCATCCCTAACACACCCAGAAATAGTTTTCTCTTGTTATTTCCAAGAAGGAAGGCCCAGATTTTGTCAGGAAAGGCTGCACATACAGATGCAACCTTATACTCAGGTCTTTCTTAAAGAGAGTCTTCAGCAGTGTCCCAGGGACTGCTGTTGGTTTCTTCTCTCTTTTTTTAGGCCTGATTTGAACTAGGTTCTTGATATCTGAGCACTGAGAATTTCCCCAAATGGCTGTTCTCAGGGCACAGACTTTGCTTTCAGTCTCTCCACCATTGTTCATTTTGACAGTAAAAGATTCTCCTGACAGCGTGGACTTCTTCAGTAGTTTTTGGCCACCAGAGGTAATTCCTGCTTCCGTTAGGCTCTGATGTTAGGTTCCCAGTGAACTGAAACACAGCAGCTAGTATTATTCCCTGTGTTCCACAGGTGATCATCTTTGGGTGTGGGCCTCACAGAAGAATTCATTATCTCTGAGAACATGCTGTCTCTGCCTGACATTATGTTTACCACATTAGTCTATGATAATGTTGCTTTCCTGGGTTTCAGCGTATGATTCCAGAAAATTCAAACACTGGGCCTGGATTCTGATGATCTTCTTGTATCGGGGTCTCCATGGGTATCCTGGGCTGATCTGGAACGCAGAGTGCTGGGATTGAAAGCATGTGCCACCGTGGCAGGCCTGACTATCCTAATCCCATCAGCCTTCTAGTTTCATGTAACTGACCCGAGCCATCGTCTGTTCTCAGCTCTGACCTTGGTTTTCAGCTGGGAAAGTCCTGGAGAGTGTGTTGTTAGGGGAATGTACAGACTTTTTTTCCTGCTGTGCAGACACACTTGCAGGGACTCCAAAAACATAGCTCTATCCCATGCATGCTCACACGTCCTTTTATTCTATTTCATAAATCATAGATTATTGTCATATTAGTTAACCTCTGTTCTCGCCATCTCATCCCATTTCTTCTCTAGGAACCAATGATAGGCACACGCAGAGCATAGAACATACTGTCTCACACAAGATAGAGGTTGAGTGAATGGCAGATTGCCCTAAACATGTCTAATTCCAAACTTAACTCACATGTTTGAGGTTCTGTATCTTTCCCCCCTACCCTTGAACCCTGAAATTGGGGCATATTTTATAGCCTGTAGTGTTTTTTTTTTCTTTATTGGTGAAGTGGCATTGATGAGGGAGCTTCCCATGTTTCTTAATAAAATTATTTTGTTTTCATTTTCTTGTTTTGTTCATGGACTGTAGTGAAAACAGCTTTTAAAATAAAAACTGTTATCAGTCTTTCAGAGTTCTTTTAATAACTAAAGCAAAACCTGAAAGTTAAAACAGAAATATTTCTTTCTCAAAATCCTGCATCTTTAAAGTAATGTCATTTTAGAGTTGTCCTTGTTTGTCTTTTGCAAAATAAGAAAGAATGTTTCTTTGTCATGTTTTTTTCCCTCCACTAAGATCACAACAATGAACCTACTTGGAAAACTGCAAAGTTAAAATGTAGAGGGAATGTTTTCAGAATGCTTCTGCTGCCTACATTTTGGAAAATGAAAAACGAGGGTCCCTCAGCCTGGTGAGGCATAAAGAGGAAAGCTTGTGCTTTGAGCTGGCTGTGCAGTGTATTTGTGAAGATGCATAGCACAAGCTCTGAGAGGGTAAGGCTTCATGATTAATGGTGTTTATTCTTGACAGAAGCCTCCTTTATTTATCTGCAATACAGTTTAGTGATTTTATCAGGCACCTGAATGAAAAATATTCAGTCATACCAATATTGCAGTGTAAATTGAGTAGAGTCACTTTTTATTATATCTTTTTGCCTTATCATCCACATAGTAATTTTCTAGCAGAGGTTTGATATGGAAAGGCTGGATTTAGTCGTACTTGACACAAAGCCTCTTCAATTTCCCCTAAAAGTTCAGGCTTAGAAGTGTGTGTGTGTGTGTGTGTGTGTGTGTGTGTGAGAGAGAGAGAGAGAGAGAGAGAGAGAGAGAGAGAGAGATAAATACCCCTCTCCTATCCAAGCAGTTTCAGGATTTGAAAGAATAAAGATAAAGTGTACAAACCTGGGTAGGAAAAATTGTTAATATAAAAATGTGTAATAGCTGTAAACTCGCTGGTAAACTCCTCTGCCGTGGGAGCCTCTGGCCTCACCACTGGAGCTTTGTTGGGCTCATGTTCCCACTCTTCTAATCAATCACCATCAGGCGTCATCAGCATAAAGCCTGACCCCATCGTTTCTCCTGGAAATGACATCAAAGCTGAGCGGGAGTGTGTCCCAGAGAGGATGCCAGTAGCTGCAAAGATGGCAGGGCTGTCACCAGAATGAAGAAAGGAAAAAGAGAGACCCATTTTCTGATGAAGGAAGGAAACTTACTTTACCACCTCAGGATTCCATATATGCCTGCCTTTGGTGTAAACATCTTCCCTCTAAGTCTGCAAGTAGGCTCAACATGAGGTCAGGGTTAATTTCTTGGACTCTAAAATTGTGTTTTTAATTATTGATCTGCACCCGAAGTGACTTCTCATGGAAAACAAGTCCATGATTATTGCTTCTGAGATTTTAAAAACATCCTTATCTAACATTTGTTTAACCATCCAGTTCTTTGTACAGCCATGAGATGATTTAGCTTTTTAATGCTTTTTAAGAATTCTTTGAGACTTTCATACAGTATATTTTTAATCATGATCTTTTCCATCCTTCTCAGGTCCTCCCTCTTTCCTACCTACATATCTTTTATTCTTTCTCTTAAAACAAAAACAAAAGAAAAAGCCACTAAAAGACAGGGAGTTGTATAAAAGACAGGGAGTTGTATCTGTTGGCCAGCTGCTCCTGAGCATTCACTTCCTCTCCTTTATGCTGGCATTGTTGACTGGTTTGAACCTTTGCAGGTCTAGTACATGCTGCCATAGCCTCTGTTACTTCATATGTGCACGGTGGTCCTGTATCTGGAAAATGTATACGTACAAGTCTATTTTTCCCCTTACAGTTTGTGGATGTCATGGCTCAGACTCAGATTTTCTACAGATGTGAAAGATAGGCTCCTTCGTTACTTATTTAGATATGGCAGCTAGATGAATATTAGAAATTCTACAGATATAGATGGGACTTGGCTGTTTGCTGAGTGACTATGTTTCAAAATCAAAATGTTTATATTTTTGATGTGTATCTTTTTGGACCCAGGGTGTTATTTGCCCATTTTGTATTTTAAATAAATACTTTGAATAATATGTTCAATATATATTCAGTGCATCCTGTAGGCATGTACTGAATGTATGTTGAACATATTATGACCTCCTCTTGTCCCCACATCGATGTTCTCACCTGCTCACCTGTTGGTCTACTTTGTTCCTCTAAACCAGTGATTCTCAGCCTTCTTAATGCTGCAACCCTTTATTTAATACATTCCCTCATGTTGTAGTGATCCCAACCATAAAATTATTTTTGTTGCTGTTTCGTAACTATAATTTCCCTACTGTTGTGAATCATAATATAAATTCTGTATCTTTATTCCACTGTTATTTATTCCACTATGTTTTCCATTGGTCTTAGGAGACCCCTGTGAAAGGGTCATTCGACAACCTATAACTTGAGAACAGCTACTCTAAACAATCTTCTGTGTGTGTGTGTGTGTGTGTGTGTGTGTGTGTGTGTGTGTGTGTGATACTGTGTGTTACCAGTGGGTACTCTGTAACTGTTAAAGGAAAAAAAAGCAGGAGAAGCAGTTCAAGATACAGGCATAGACAAGGACTTTTCTAATAGAAACTTTGTTGCTCAAACAAAACAAAACAAAACAAAACAACCTTCTACTATTTTGTTGAAAATGTCTTAAGTCTTTAGAATGAAATTCCTCTTTCTTTTTATGCCCCTGATTCTTAGATTTGGGCTTTTCATAGTTTTCTATCGATCTTAAAGTTAGTACTCAACTTCATTATTAATTTATCGTTTCTTTGTTTAAATGTTGTAGTATCTCCAACTTGTTTTCAGTCTCCAATATTCCATCCTGTCTTTGGTCCATTCCATAGTTTAGGCTTTTTTTAATTTTATTTAATGTGTTTTTCAATTTGTTTTTTATTCGATAATCATACCTTTTTAGTGTTCATCTTTCATATCTTATTCCGTCTTTCTCAGTGTTTGTGGGCTGTTGGGATGCATTCAGATTTGTGTGTGTGTGTGTGTCTTAAAACGCACTTGTAACTCCACTTTTGAGCCCTTCAGGATTGAATGTAGTTCAGCGGCCGTTGCTTTGAGATGAGTGCTCCTCAGGAGTTGTGCTGCTCAGGTTCTCATTCACTTGCAGCTTTGCACTCAAGTTGGCACATCTGGAGTTAAATGACTAAGTGGATGTATTTATTCTTTACATTTTAATTCATTTGTTCACTTATCTTAAAAAAAAAGCCGTGATTATTTCTAAGGGGATGCTTGCTCTGTTCAGTAGGGGCAGGGCATTGTAGAGCTGGGCTGTTGTTTTGCTCAGCAGTTTTGGGCAGTTGGAACTCAAGCTCCACCCCCTGTGTCACAGCAAATCAAATCGAATATTGTTTACAGAAATAATTGCAATCAAAGTCAAGCCAGCAATGACCATAAAGCAAGAGTCAAATGAAAATTAGCTATCCCATCAGCACCAGTGGTTTTAGAGGGCAAAGAAGAGCTAAAAAATACTAAATGCACTAGTATTTATTGTGGATGTGTGTAGAAATGAAGGGGGGGCAGTACCAGCAGCAGCAGCAGCAGCAGCAGCAGCAGCAGCAGCAGCAGCAGCAGCAGCAGCAGCAGCAGCAGCAGCAGCGAAGAAACTCAGGTTAGGCTAATGGCACTGCTTCTAAAGAAAAAGAAGACAAATACATTGAAGGGGAACTGGCTAAAGAAGAGGACATAAGGCAGGCTTAGCTGGAGGTGGACTGAAACATTGGAATAAAGATACAGAATTAAATGAAGAATGTCATGCCAGGTTCTTGAGGAGGCTTAGCTACAGAGGTTATGCACACCTCACTAACTGACCTATGTTTTCTAGTGTAGAGAAAAATGGAATAGGAAGAGCAGGAACACATGGTGTGGGGGGTGGGGGTGGGAGTTGTTTAGAGCATGCTTGTTGCCTGACTCCTGCTCCTCAGTAGTTCTGCTCTGGCATCTGTACCTTTCTTAGGGACATCTGGTGAGGGCTGAGACTCTGAGCAGCTCACAGTTTAACAGAAATCACATAAACACGGGACCAGCACTAACACCTGGAGACCAGTGGTGTGACTGGCATCCTGAACCTCACCTGTGAAGTCTATGCTGGGGTCTTTTTGAACCAGTATCCTTCAGTTGTTCCCAGCTGAATCTGCTTCTTCAGGTGGCTGTATGTTCAACCCTGTTTCAGGCCACTCAGTCTACTTTGCCAACACTGCCTCACTCCAAGACCCAGGGATGTATCAACTGTATGCCCTGTGCCCCATGCCACTGGGAGCAGTAACTGGGCTACTGCCTTTTTTTGAAATGGGCCCCCCAGCTGCTTCACAAATGCACAGAATGTCCACCTTTTGCTAGAGCATCTTTTCCTCTGCTCTTTATGATACCCATGACCATGGCTACTCCACAGATATCTTTAGCCTGTCTGTCATGCATGTCTGTTAGAGTTTCCTGGCTGTGCCTCTTTTTTCTTTGTTTCCTCTAGTCTGGACTCTGGATTTTTCTCTCCTGCTACAAAAGTGATGTGTGTGTTTGTGTTTAATTGCTATTAAAGATAAACATATTCATATGCAATCCAACTTGTCTCATTACTTTTGTCCACATTTATTCGTGAAGACTCCTGAAGATTATACCTGGGGGCTGTTGACCTTCTTCCTCTTTTATTCTGCCCATTTGAATATTGGGAAATTCATCAAATTCCAGAAAGTGGGGTCTGTAGAATGGGTGGACAATTGGTAGGGAAATTATTTAAAATTCTTGCTTGTAGGGACCAATATTTTGTCACCACTTACCATCTGACAGGTACCAGGCTAATTGCTTTCTGTTTTCACTAAGCTCTCTCTACATCTGTGCCTTCTGTTTTCTGAGATTCAAAAATATTAAATAGATACTTTCGGATGTAAACAGACCGCATGTTTTAAGTACTATCAATTAAAGCAGATCCTTAAAATTGTTGTTTGTAATCTCTTCCTCCACCACACTCTCTTGGTGTTAGGCCTCCACTGGGGGTCTTGGAAGGTATCCCTGCAAATAAGGAGGAAAGCCCATGTCTAGATTGGCATCCACATTGGAGCTTAGATACACTCGGGAGAGGAAGAAAAATCCATAGAAAAAGAATGGCTCTGCAAAGAAAGCAACACATTTGTTCTGGGAAGGAACAGAGAAAAGAGAGGTCTCTGTATACTCTTGACACAGACCCCCGGGAAGCCTTCTCAGAAACAGCCCAAGATACCCCAGATTCCAGCACTGGGGAGCAGCTCATGCCCTTCCGCTCACAGGTCCAGGGCTAGGAAAGAAGTTGCAAGCAACAGCACACTTCGCGCCCACTCAGAGGCCGCTGCACATAACTGATATCTCTGTGGACCTCATCAAGCAATTGGAACCTGATAATTGCTTATCATACTTACGTGCTTGTATATAATTATGCAATATAAAATACTTACTGTGTTAAAATTCTTTGGGGGTTTTCCCCCCTTTAGTTTGTTTTGAGGCAGGGTCTCTCCACATAGCGGCAGCTGCCCTGGAACTCACTATTTTTAATATGTTTTAGCGGGTTTTTGGTTGCTGCAGTGAAATATCCGGAAATAGTTTGTTTTGGCTCACTGTTCAAGAGTATGGCCTGACATGGCAGGGTGATCAATCAAAGCACCTGGATATTTGGCATCTGAGGCCGTGTATCTCTAACACTTTTACATTTTATTTTTTACATTTAATGACTTATTTTGTATTTGTGTGTGTGTGTGTGTGTGTGTGTGTGTGTGTGTGTACGCACATGCAAGCATATGTCGTGGTGCACATTTGGAGGTGAGAGGACAAACGGTGTCATTTACAGTAGGTGGGTCTTCCCTCCTAAATTAGCATAATTAAGATACTTCCCTGTAGACATGCTGAGGGGCCTGTCTCCTAGGTGATTATATACTCTGTCCATGTAGTTGACAGTTGACACCAAACCATCATGCTAACTGTGTTGCTAATTACATAGTACTTTTTTAAAGAGAAAATAGGAAAGTTGTATTTTT
The DNA here is from genome assembly GCF_030254825.1 of Meriones unguiculatus. Lineage (NCBI taxonomy): Eukaryota > Metazoa > Chordata > Mammalia > Rodentia > Muridae > Meriones > Meriones unguiculatus. The sequence goes on from NC_083366.1 coordinate 33,270,804, forward strand.
ATTGTACCATTGCAAAAATGGTACTTTTGTATAGGGTATTGTTGTTCCATTTGTTTGAAAGCTAGACTTCCTGAAGTTAAAATTTTTATTATAACATGCATTGATGGTAAAATTAAAAACTTGTTATTTAGAGACCATGTTGTCACCAGTCGTGTAAATGAGGTCTGCTGGCTTGCCCATTGGCTTTTCCTTTTCCTGCCCTTGTTTGTGAAGTGTTAGAGGAGAGACATGGTTAAGCCAGTAAAGGTGCATGCTGCCAAGCCTGAAGTCCCGGTGTGCAGTTGTGTTATTGGAACCTCTATGGTGGGAGGAAAGAACCAGCTCCTCCAAGTTGTCCTCAGACCTCCAAATGTGCACCATAACGTATGCTTGTGTGTACATGTTTGCGCTCACATTAAATAATAATATACATAATTAAATATAAAAACAAATCTAAAGGGTCAAGCTTATTCAGCTCCCCCCCCTTTTTTTGTAACATTAATTAACTGGGTAGGAAGAACTACAAGATGCCCATTATCTCCCAGAGACTTACTTGAACCAGTAGTATGTTCACTAAAAGCAATTTCACTAAAATAAAGCACCGTACATCATAAATCGATTGGATGGACTTTTAATTTAATTTTTTTCAACCTTCGAAATTTTAATCTATTAGTAGAGATAATTTGCAGCAGCATTTTTGTCAAATTGGTCTTAGCAGTCATCTCTGGGTAGAATAAAATGTACTATAGCTGTAACCCATCACACTGCTCCTATAGTGTGGTGTGCTGGTAGAGGATCTGGGTCAGTGCATGTGATGTTTCTTGGCTTCTCCATCCACAAGAAACTTCTGATTTGACTTAGCAAGAACTTTCTCCACTCCCAAAGCTCATATATGCAGTCCGTCTTCTGTTGTCTTCCTGGCTCTTAGACCACTGACTTAACAAGTCTATCTTTGTTCAACAGTAGTAAATGTTATATTATTTACGCTCCTTTTAAAATCCCCAAACTTTTCTGTAAATTTTGAAAAGCATTGTATATCTGTACTTTGTTCAAAACTTAATTGACGGCAGCTACTATGAGAAACGTCAGTGTGTGCAGTGCTAAGAAAATAGGCATTTCCTTTTGAAAGGGTTGAGGAGTGAACATTGTGTGCACCTTTATGCACACAGATAAATGCATGCAGCTCAGTGATCTGTAGTGAGTCTTCTCAGATGAAAGCACCTGCACACAGGGCTGAATACTCTGATATCCTTTTGTTTGTTTATAACGTTGGTTTTTGGCCGTCGTTAAACTTTGTATAAATGGGAGGGATCTTACCATACAGTCATTCATTAGCCAGGAATGGTCTGCTGCCTTCCAGCATCCCTCATTGTAGTTGGTTCATTTTCATAACTGTTCGGTATGGTGTGAATTATTTGTTCTTTATTCTACCACCAGATCGCTGTTCTTAGAGGATAGAGAGTGCTTCTGCGATCTTCTAGTTCAGGGGTCACATGTGCACTCATTATTTTGGGGTTTGTCAGTGGATAGTGAAGTACGCGTCTACTCAAGTAGCCAGTCCACTGTTGTGCTCTCACAAGGCAGGTTCAGCCTGTGCTGATGGTGGCTGAGTGGTTGCGTTGCTGCACTTCTTTGCCTTAGCCACTCTAATAGATGCTAATAACAATTTGTGGTTTTCATTTGCTGCGCTATACATGATCATAACAAAGATTTTTTTGGTTAAATAATTAGAAAGTAAAGGTAAGGAAGTCATTCTCAACTCTCTAGAAGTAGTGTTGCACTTGTGAAACAGAGTTCTTACTCTCTCTTTTAAATAAATTACTCATAATTCTTAAGTTTGGCATTTAAGAAAATAGTGCCTTAGCACTAATGTGTACATATACTACACAGAATTTTAACTTAGCCATTGGTGGTTTACCGCTATTCAGACCCTGTCTGCCTTGACTTCTGGTTACCGTTCCATGTTTCATCATCTGAGCATCCTAGAAGCCTTTGGTTAAAGTCTTTGTGCTCTGCTCCTGTTATATCATGTTCATTCGTATGTCTTATGGTGTAGCCTCCCACTCATTCTAACCACAAATAAACACTGGGAAAGGGGACCATGTGACTAGGTATTGTATTTTCTGTAATCTCTCCAAGGACTAAAATCATAGTAAGTGGTTCACCAATAAAATAATATCCAGTGAAACTATCATTGGAACATTTGCTTGTGCTTTATAGATGCCATTTAAAATATTGAAACCCAAAGTGGTAAATCTGTAAAAGATGTAAAAGTTTGTTACGTAGTCATAGGAAATACTGTTCACCTTCAAACGGAACTGGGAATGGATCTGTCAGTTAGGGCTCTGGCAGTTTAATGGAATGGATGTTGAGCAGGGATAAGGGAATAACCAAATAATAGTAATGACCTCCAGGATGAAGAGAGTTAAGAAGAGAGAAGTGATTCAGTGGGGGCTGCAGCTACAAAAGAGGGCTGTCCATCAGTCGTCAGAGCCTGGCTTGAGGAATGGAACCGTAGTCTCAACTGAGCAGGGAAATGGAGAAATAAATACCCTGATTCTTATCCCTGTTTACTGCTCCTACCCACGCTTCTTTATGGAAACTCAGGGGGAGAAAAGCATCCAACTCAGATCGCAGTGACTAGCTGCCCTGTGTATACTCTGGCTGCAAGTATTGGAGATGCCAACGCAGAGCCACCAAACAGCCAGCTATGCTTCAGGTCACCAAGTGCTTCCGGGTCAAAGACAGTAGAGACGCTTATCTTGGTGAGAAGAAGCGAACTGCCAGACTATGCAAACTTCTGACCATGTTTAGCATATTATCCATACATTTTCACCATTTGTTTTCTCTGCTCTATGGGAAGCAAATATTTAGTATAAGCTGGTTTATTAAAACTACTTTATAGGAAGTTCATCAAGATGACTCAGTGGGTGATGTCGCTTGCCACAAGCCTACCGATAATGAGTTGAATCCCTGGATCCCACATGGTGGAGGGCAAGATGGAGTCCCATAAGTTGTTTTTCAACCTTCTGCTTGTGTCACGGTGCACATACATAATTAAAAATAAGAATAACTAAAGTTTAAAACGATACTTTCATTGAACAATTAATTGGCTGAAATAAGAACAACCCTTCTCTGGTCTCTATTACACTGATACTTGAAGATGAACACTGTCTACTGCTTTCTAAGGAACAAAATGAAATACAAAATACATTGATGTAGAAGCCACAGTTTAGACTCCTCATGGTTGGAGCACTGGCAGAGAAGCAGGCGTTACAGTGGTGCCTTGCAGCTCTCTCTCTCTCTCTCTCTCTCAGTGTGAGAGCACGAACCTCATTCAGTTTTTATTATGAGCAATGTGAGTGGTTGCATGGTGTGATTGTATAGTAACCCCATAAGACAGATGAACGAGTGATAGCAAATTTGATTAGAGAAAGATATATAATTATAACTAAGAAGTCCAGCCATTCTTGCAATGTTTTTTTTTGTTGTTGTTGTTGGTTTTGTTCATTAGTGGCAACATATCCTAGTATGCTATTAAAATGCTATAAGAATCCTCTATTCTTTTTATTGTAATCTATTTTCCTAACCTTATAAAATTTGTCTTAAATTATATCTACAAACAGAAACAATTTATATTGTTTGATTGCCTCATCAAAATAGCCTTTACTTACCTGAAATTGTGCTTAGTGCACCATTCTCAGATTCCCATGGGTATTTGGAAACAAGGTGGCACTGACTCTTGGGGCCGTAAGCAAACAGCTGTAGAACCTGCAGAGCGGACTTTTCCTACATGGGTAGAAATTATTTAGGGGGATCTTCTGCCTGAATGGGGATGTTGGGGCTCTGAATTCATGCAAGATGTAGAGGAACACCCCCTCCTCTCATCCTAGTCCTGGATGCCCAGTTAACACTGAATACAGTTTTATTGAGTGGGCCATTGTCAATATTTCTATAATTCTGTGCTACAGCATGCGTGGCATGGCATGGCACGGTTTATGTCTGGTTTTAAGCCAATTTGAAATAGCATTGCTTTTTCTGAGTATTTGTTTGCTCTTTGTGGTTTTAGCAATTGAGCACATACAGTCCTAGAATATGAAGGCAGAAAAGTCTTGGAGGCTGCGGGTAATCTTCACTTCCTTTCTTGTGTGGCTCTAATGAAAGTATAAATCAACAGAAAACAAGTCTGATTTTTTTTTTTTTTTTTTTGCTACTTTAATCATCAATTGACTACTTTTGAAAAACAAGTCTGACAAAGATTTACCAAGACATAGTTCATAAAATATGTTCATTTATATGTATCTTTGCGGTTGCCTCTGTATTTCTTTATATAGAATTCACCCCTCCTGGTCACTGTCTTAACGAAGTTCCTTCAAACAGCAGTGCCTGCTAAGTTTAAAGAGTTTAACCTTCTTTCAAAGATGTCTGTTCCATTACAAACATAATGACAGACAAATGATCTAACTATCAAGAATTTGTAAGTGATTCTGTCAGGCAGTGTAAGAAGCAAAGATTATTACAGTAGCAGTTTGAGCCATCGTAGTTCAAGGATATCCATATACCCTTGTGTCCTTAGAATTACTGCTTTTGTCAGTAATGACCACAGAAGTGTCATCTAACCCAGCTTACTAGGGTGTCTTAGTGTTCAGTTGCTGTGAAGAGACACCATGACCCCAGTAACTTTATAAAAGAAAGCATTTCATTGGGCCTTACGTACAGTTTCAGAGGCTTCGTCCATTATCATGGCAGAGAGCATAGCAGGATACAGGCCGACATGTTGCTGGAGGTATAGCTGAGAGTTCTACACCCGGATTCACAGGTAGCAGGGAGAGAGGGAGAGAGAGAGAGAGAGAGAGAGAGAGAGAGAGAGAGAGAGAGAGAGAGAGAGAGAGAGAGAGGGACTGGGCCTGGTTTGGGCCATTGAGGTTTCAATGGCCCCCACTGACACACTTCCTCCATCAAGGCCACACTTACTCCAACAAGGCCATACCTCCCAACACTTTCCATGTAGCACCACTTCCTGGTGACCAATCAATCAAATATCCAAAGCCTTGGGGACCAGCTTTATTCAAACCACCACATAGGGTATGATGTGGAAGTCCACTTTATACAGAGTATACGGAGAAACGGAGCAGTGGATCTGCAGCCGCTGCAGTGCTTGGAAGCTAAACTGTCATTTGGACATTACTTACTAGGTCTAGAATAAAGAGGCTTTGTTGGTCATTTTCAAAAATAATTGGCATTGGGTTTGTGTGTGTGGCTTCTTGAGCTCACAGCAGCAGGGAGGAAGCTGCTGGCGTCCCAGTACACCCATCTGATGGGTCAGGAGACTGATGTGTGAGTAGGAGTGAATTGGAGCCCACATTTAGGGTCTTTCTTCAAAGGATCTAATTTCATTAATGACCTGTAAATCTTAGCCACCTCATGTGGTTCTCTGTCTTTACTAAGGGAGTCCTGGGAAATCCAAGGAGGTTCTTCAGGGAGGAGGACAAAGTAGACTCATATTCAAGTTGATGCTGTGGAGACTGAATAGATGCTTACAGCAGTTGTAATCATAATTGCCAAAATTTGCAGTTGATCAAGATACCTTCAGTAGTGGTTTGGTAAACTGCGGTTCATCTTATTTACAGAGTGTTACATGGTGCTGAAAACAAATGAGTTTTTAAAAACAAGCAGGATTATGTCACCAGGTGTTTTTAAAAAGTTTGTCTTGTTTTGTGTGTTGGGGTTTATTTTTTGAGACAGGGTTTCTCTATGTAGCCTTGGCTGTCCTAGACTCACTTTGTAGACCAGGCTGGCCTCTGCCTGTTTTGTTATTGTTGTTGTTTTGTTTTTTTTATAGACATAAAAGAGGATATGACAGATGAACATTATCAAAGTTCATTTACATACATGTATGAAACATAATTAAATCCATTACTGCACAGAATGAAAATACACTATAGGGAGGGAGAATTTTCATCAAGGAAAGGACTTTCAAGGAAACAAATGCTTATCACTAAGTGAAGCCAGATGAAAGGCTGTGCTCTTAGAGAATATTGAAAATGGCAAGAATCTCAGTGATTGCGATTTGGGGGTGCCAGAAGTCTGTACTGCAGCTTGATTTTGCTGCTAATATGAATTCATCCTGAGGAAGCCCCCTCCCTTCTCTCAAGTTTGACCAGGCTTACCTCAAACCCAGAGATCAGCTTGCCCCTGCTTCCAGAGTGCTGCGATTAAAGGGTTAAAGGTATGCACCACCATGCCTGGCTAGAATGTCATTATAAACAGAGATCCCAACATTTCAAGGTTTGAAATAGCATTCCCTATTTGCCAATCCTGGTACATGTGCCTGTCTATATGTCATACAATATGATTTTATATGTGCAGATGTATAGATGCCCTTATGTATTTTGACTGAGCCTATGTACCAAGCACAGTCTTGGGGTGTCTGTTAATTCTTCACCCCAGGCAGCAAAGCACAGAGAGCATGGAGATTGTGTCTAGGTACACAGCTACCTGCTCCTGAGCTGCTTGCCTCATGCCTTCCCTCCACTGAGGTCCAATGCCTGTCTCCAGGATTCCTGATGAGCCCACACTGAGTCACTGCTGTGAACCACTTGCCTGTTCTTGCAGAATTGGGTGGCTTCCGTTTACCAGATGGCCTGTTTCCTGAGGTAGTTAGTGAGCCGGGTGCCTATTTTGCACGCCTCCGAAGCCTGTCCAAGTCACCTTGTTTGTAAACAGTGATCCCCTATCTCTGAGTGCATGTGTCTGGAAGAGACCCATTTGGCAGCTGGTTAAAGTCTACCAGCTTTAGCTCCAAAGCTTGGAGTAATATCCTTTCTGCTGTTCCTTTGCACTAGTGCATGAATGGCCCCGAGGGCAGAAGTCTTGTCAGGGATGGAGTAGCTTTGTCCAGAATCCCTCTGGGAAGCTCCCTTAGTTATTTATTCCCTCAGTCTCCCTGTGGTTGAAGCTCAGGAAGAGGCTGTAGAGCACCGGCCACACCTTCACAGAATGCACTGAGGAGAACAACCCTGGAAGCTCCACTTCTCGGCTTTACTCTGGGGTGAGTGGCCAAACCAGTCCTCTCTCCATGGCTCCCGTGTACTCAGGAATGTGGGTTTGTCCTCATGGGCATGATTCTCCTAAGTGGAATTGGGGCTGGTGAGGACAGAACGTTAGCCACAGAATAAGCTCTAGTCCTTATGAAAATGGAAAACAAAGTAACCCACCAAGAAGGGAGACAGCCCTTACCAGTTTGTAGGTCATATTGTTCAACCTGCCGGGATCACCACAGTGTTTGCCAGCGGTGTCCTCTCAAGACCTTAGTGAAGGGGTTACTCTCTGCGTGTCTGCTGGTATCTCAGAGTAAGGTTGTGTTTTATAAAAATTATTTTTGAGTCAAACTGGAAGGATTGATCTTTCTTTCTTATAGAAATGAGTGTGAACTTCCCTAGTATTTGTAGGTGAGCTAAGGAGTCTGAATGGAGTTTGATTTACTCAGCGGCAGAAGACCAACCATGTGGAGGTTTGGGGGTGCTGCTCCAGAGACACAATGGAAACTCTGCTTGTAGTTGAGGGATGAAGAAGACACACGGCTTCTAACAGCTTCTATTCACTTTTGTCCAATGGAATAAAGGCCCTTTAATTTTTCAGATTGACACATAAATAGTGTGTGTGCATAGCAGCCAGTAGCTCTCCACATGTGCCTGTCATATTCAAGCTTGTTTTTAAGTGTGTTGCTACACATTTCTAGGTGCTAAGAACTGTGTGGCAGAGACTTCTTACCCTTTGTGTGTAAATTTTAGGAAACGGGATTTCGTGAACTTCACCAGAAGGGGCTCCAGGTAATAAATACAAGTGAGAAAATCCCCACCACCAGCACCTTACTTCAGCTTATTTTCTAGGAAGAGAATATCGGATCTTTGCTTCACATGGCCGGTACGCTTGCTGGAGCCATTTCCATTATGATCCTGTTCTGACAGAATGACAGGGCTGGGGCCCCAGCGGTAGTGTCTTTGCTTCTCGGGGGTGGGGGAGGTAATGGCATCTTACACTCTTTCATTTCACTCTTAAACATGTGCTCTCAGCACCTCTGTTTTTGTCAGGGTTGGTCTCTTCTTCTTGTGGCCATGCCCTGTGCAAATGAGGTAAGCAGTAAGTACAGAGTCTCTAGCCTGTCATAGCCAGTTCCCTGGATGGTCCACAGAAGGAACGGTTCATTAGGGAAGGAGAACAGTGGTGCAGAGTTTTCCAGACTTGAGTTCTAGACATGGCTTTCCCTGGGGTCGCCAGGAGTGGCGGAATGTCTGTGTGCCCTGAGGATGACGTTACAAACAGAATTCTGAGATCAAATACCTCAGGGAGCATTGTAGAGTCTGCACTTCAGGAACGCAAACTGTCCCCATTATCTCATTGCTACCAAGGCCTGAGGTTGATGAAACCCTGATTCTTTTCCAGATTTCCAAGCCCAGGTTTTCCTCAGTTGTTGGATCCTCAACTACATAGGCTAAATAAGGATCCATGTGAGAAATGAGCAGTAGCGGAAACCCGATTCTCAGTGTTGCCTCATGGAAAAGAGGAAATCCCTCTCCTTATCTGCAAGGCCCCTCCCTGAAAGCATTTCGTAGATGTAGATACAGAGACTGGCTTCCCATCTCCTATGGGCCTGCCTTTGGTCTTCCTCTTATGGGAAGCTTTGCCAGTTGGAGGCTCAAACCGGACAGATTTTGTTTAATAGTGAAGCACTATCAAGTAAGAAGTAAGTTTTAAATGTTGCCATTAATATTTGGGTCAATTGGAAGATAGAGTCATGGCGTAGTTGGCTGTTAAGAGGATTTTCTTCATGGGGGGAAGCTAACGGCTGAGTGTTAGCGTGCATGTGCGTGTGTGTGAGTGAGATGAGCAGGCATTCTATCACTGAGCCAAAACCTCGTCCACTACTTCTTGGAGACAGTCTCTTAGGTTGGCCTTGCGCAAATAACTGTACCATAACCCTTGAACTTATGACCCTTCTGCCTCAGGCTCCTGAGTTCTGGTATTACAAGTACCTACTACCACACGTAGTACCTAAGCGGCTAAGGCTGGCTTAAAAAAAATATATATATATATCTTCAGAGTTGTGTGAAATAGCTCGGAAGTCAGTTTTCTTTGCTCAGCTAACCTGATAGTATTCTACCCGACTGCAACTTCCCGATGTGTCCTTTCTGAGGCGTGGTGGTGCGTGCGGTGGAACACTGTTCAGTCCGCTCCGGTCCTGACTCACCGCTGTCCGCTCCAGCTGAGGAACAAGTCGCTCAGGAAGCCACGCCACAGCCATGGCCTTTAAAGATACCGGAAGACGCCCGTGGAGCCCGAGGTGGCGGGCGATTCACCGGATTCGAATCACGCCCACCATCCACGCTGTGAAGTCTCTGGAGAGGGTGTGTGCTGACTTGACCAGAGGCGTAAAGGGAAAGAAGCTGAGCGTGAAAGGACCAGTGCGCATGCGCACGCCACCAAGCCGCGGAGACCCACCACAAGAAAAAACGCATTGTAGTGAAGGTTCCAAGACATGGGATCGTTTCCAAATGAGAATCCACAAGCGACTCACTGACTTACACAGTCCTTCAGAGATTGTTAAGCATGTTCCTTCCATCAGTACTGAGCCAGGAGTGGAGGTTCAAGTCACCATTGCAGATTCTTAAGTCAACGATTTTAATAAATTGACTTAACCAGTTGTTTAAAAAAATAAATAAAAAGAATGCTAAAAATTGGCTTATACCTGACTTTTTTTTTAACCTAGGCACCCTGAGCCCATTTAAAATTTTACGTTTCTCCACAGATTCTGAAAGACATGTATTTGTTCCTGTACAAAGGATGCTGTCTCACGCCTATGTCTTGTGTCTCTTTTTCTCTGTTTGCAGGCCTTCTGCCTTATCTAGTAGCCCGACGTATCCAGACCTGCCCTTCATTAGGATCTCCCCACACCGTAACCCCACTGCAGCTTCAGAGTCCCCCTTCAGCCCCCCACACCCCTACATCAACCCATATATGGACTACATCCGCTCCTTGCACAGCAGCCCGTCCCTCTCCATGATCTCAGCGGCCCGAGGGCTGAGCCCTACAGACGGTAAGTCCCGCTCGCTTGTTCTAATGAAGATAACTGGCACCCTTGCGTTTCCCCGTGACACCTTACAAAGCAGATCTAGCATATGGTCAGGTTTTCCCACACAGCAGACTCAGGGACAAGTTCTTTAAGTTCCCCTTTAATCTCAGCATACGGCACTGCTTCTGTGGGTGGTGGTGTCCAGACTTTCATGTAAGGGTAGCAGTTTAGAGAGGGTTTCGGTAACTTGGGACTAAAAACAAGAGCTTACCGACACCCCTCCTTGCTGTTCAAGCCCTCCTTCTGCACTCCACACATGCTTACTCAGCCCTGCAGGTAAATCCTGTGTGGGTGCCTGTGGGAACCCCTTGAGTGTGCTCTGCCCATCTTCTAGTGCGTGCTCTTCTGTCCATTGGAAAGCCACGTTTATAGAGATGTGTCTCTGAGAACAGAGCTTGGCAGATTACTGTGCATATCATTGGGGGATCCCGGTAAAACTGAAAAGTCTTGGGGCAGAAACAGCGTGGAGTTGGGGGCCTGTGTCTTTGCTCTTATCAAAGCTTCCGGGTGATAGTAATGCTGTTGGCCCATGGTGGGCCACATTGTAAGTAGCCAGAGCTTTGGGGAGGATAAAGACTCATTATTATTATACATATTATTATATGTATGCCTCCAACCCTTGAGCATGCCAAGGAAAACCTGAACGGTGGGAAATGAGAAGGAGTTAGTCTTTATTCCTGTAATTCCTGATGCTCATTTTAGGCTGAAACTGTAGGCTTCGTTTGCTGGTATTAACTTTTCACACAATTTTGTAGAATTGGAACTAGTTGTTCATACTCTCCTGTCAAGTTATAACCTATTTGTTAAGGCTTGGAAGGAATTATTCACTGTATCTCCCACGTATATATAAACCTGTGCCTATAAGTGCATTAAGATACAGAACTGCATCAACCTTACTAATTGCTGATGGGCAGTATGCATGCTTTACTACAGAACATAAGTCACCACTGGTGGTTGTAGAGTAAAAAGATAAGGCGCGGTTCATTTCACTAAACTGTTTGCTATGACTTCCGTATCCCTAGTTCCTAAACATAGGAAGTATGCTCTGAGGTTCTTTGGGCACAGAGGCAAGTGTACAAAGTGTCTGAGAAAGCATCTCTTTTCATGTATTTCCAGGAATATCCATATTCTAGGAACAATTACTGTCCCTTGTGTTTTTGTTGTAAGAATTCAGTGCAGTGAATATTTTTGTAATGTACTCATGGGATACATTTTTCTCATTTGAGAAATATTTGCATCTTAAAAACCTGCAAAAAAATTAATGTGATTCTTTTTCTGCTTAGAATTTGATGTTTTGATAAAGGAATGGGAAGTGGTAGAAATAACATAAGGGAGGCAGATGAAGGGAGTTAGACACTCAAGGTGCAGTTAGGATTGTAACTATAACTGGCTAGTAGAAATCTGACTGTCTGCAGACCTGGTACTTGCAGTTACTTTATGGAAACCATGCTCATCATCTGTATTTAATGAGTGTGAATGAAATATCCATTGAATGATTGATGTGTCTGCCTTCCCTTTCCTGCTTCATGAAAGACTCTAATTACTTACTGTCTTAGTTTTCTCTTGCTATGAAGAGGCACCGTGAGCAAGGTAACTTACAGAAGTATTTATTGGGGCTTACACTTCCATACGGATAGAATCTATGACCACCCTGGCGGCAGGCAGGCAAGCATAGCAATGGAGCAGTAGCTAAGAGCTTCCTTATCTGCAAGTTGGAGAGAGAGAGAGAGAGAGAGAGAGAGAGAGAGAGCTAGTTAGCAATGGTATGAACTTTTGATGCCTCAAAGCTTACCCCAATGACACATTTCCTTCCAACAAGGCCATGCCTCTTAGTCCTTCCCAAAAAGTTCCACTAACTGATGACCAAGTATTCAAACATACCTGCTTTCAGGGACCATTTTCATTTAAACTACCACAATACCCAATCAGATAACTTCACTAATATTTTCCTCTTGTAATCTTAATATTTCAAAGATGCTCACTTTTGTTATGTATCATTCATAAAAAGTATTGCCTGGAGACGCCAGCCCAAAGCATCTATTGCCAGGATTCTTCTCCCTGTAGCTAGTCATTGCTCAAATGCTATGCCCTAAGCACTACAAACATGGCTTTACTTTTGGCTCCTAGCTACATCGTGGAACTTCTTTGAATCCAGATTTCTGAAAATCTAGAGGCCACCCTCAGAACTGCTACACATAAATTGCACATAAATTGGCAGGTGGAAACCAATTATTATCCCACTCCTGTAAGACTGACTCTTGCCAGTAAATTGTTCCAGATTGATAGGTACATTTTCTTTTTGATTTTCTAGTCGAGGGGAGAAAAGGAAAAAGAGAGCTTTTAAATTCTGCAACGTGAAATTGCAGCTTATCATTCAGTTGTGTGTCATTAATGCCTGCTGCCCTTTTTTCTTTCTCGTAAACTCTGACTTCTTGTGTTAGTGAGTGTTAACTCAGACACTCCTGTCAGGAGCCTAGGGAAGTATTTTAAGTATGTCTGGAAAGATATCACAGTTGTCTGAGTTGTCTACTGTTGTAAGAAGTATGAACATACAGTAATTGTCTGTAGGAAACTGTTTTTGTTGCAGGGGGAGGGAGTCAGTCATGGCCATTCACACACAGCCCATCATCCCGGAACAGACGGGGCGGGGGACAAGTTTGTGTATTTTGGACTCCCCATAAATTACGTTGTCTAGTTGACATCATTGCTTTTCTTAGTGTATACGTGTCTGCTCTGTGATCACAAAATGACTAAATTGCCTGAATGACATATTTTTAGAATGTGTCATCTTAAGAGATACATGACTATATATATATATATATATATATATATATATATATATGCATTAATCATTTTGAATTCTTTAACAAAGAACAAAACTTTTGTAATGTATTTTATTACTTTTATTTCTCTAGCTTTCTTCCTGGGTAAAGACATAGGATACCGGTGAATACATACTCAGAAAAGCTTTGTTGCGTGGAACCATGAAAGCATGTGTTTGAAGGCTAAATGACAGACGGACTTGAGATGCTTCACAAAAAAAAAAAAGAGTGGCTACTTGTTCTTGTAACTGTCACCATCCTACTTACTCTTGTAGCCCCCCATGCTGGAGTCAGCCCTGCGGAATACTATCACCAGATGGCCCTGCTGACAGGCCAGCGCAGCCCCTACGCAGACATCCTCCCGTCAGCCGCCACCGCTGGTGCAGGGGCCATCCACATGGAGTACCTTCATGCCATGGATAGTAAGTGACAGGGCTGGTGGCTGGGGTCCTGGGAGGGTACCAAAAGCTAACTAGGAAATGGAGAGAAGGCTTCAAGGGTTAGCGAATGGGCTAAATTTTCAATCTAAGGGAAGCTTCCACAGAAGGAGCCAGCCTGAGATGACCCATTACCTCTGGGAGGACTAGGATATGCAGAGAATTGTAGTTGGTAGCTGTGCTAGAAATGTGACTTATCAACACATCATCCTGCTCTGCTTCTTGTGGTACGAAAATGGAGGAACAGCGGTGCTACCTGGATGGACGTTGCCTGGCCTCTCCATGGTTTCATGGATTTTACCCTTTAGAAAGTAAATATTTAGGAAGGAAGGAAGGAAGGAAGGAAGGAAGGAAGGAAGGAAGGAAGGAAGGAAGGAAGGAAGGAAGGAAGGGAAAGGAAAAACCAAATAAGAAACTACAAAATATGCTTTATTCCCATTCACATACCCCTATATTAAAACACTGTGTTTCATGACGACCCTTTGTAGCTGCTAAGATCATGGAAGGTTTATGATAGTTATAGGTAGTGGGAAAATACCCAGAAACATTTCTAAATTTTAGTACCTGGCAGTGAAGGGAAGAAGATTGTGTGTGGTTTTTTTCCATGTCACGGGTGCCTAGAGATACATGAGGGCTCCTTTGGGTCACAGTGGGCCTGTGACAATGACTTCTTACAGCACCAGAGCTCTCATCTCAAGAACCTGTTCAGTGAATACTCATTGGCAGGGTCTTGCAGAGTTAAGCTGAAGCCTTGCCCCGCTGTACGGCAGGGAAAGTATGGTTTTTCTAGCAGGGGTGCTTAAGAGTCACCTTTGTGAGGGGGCGTGCTTTTGTTAATCTAGGCCTCAGATTTAGCAAATCAAGAGGATGGTTGATCCACACAGGAATAAAAATTGACAGTCTGAGTCCGCTAATCAACCTTGGTGTTCCCCATAGGAGCGTGGCCTGGTGCTGACCTCTGTTGGGCCACTTGTTACCACACACCTAGCGAAAGGACTGTGTTGCACCCTCTGTGGGGGGTTTTGTTGGTAGAATCAGTAGCATAAAGAGCTTAGGTTTCAGATCCATCATAACCACATTTCAATTAGCGATTGTTGGGGGGGCAGTTCACTGTTATTATGCAAATTAGTTATTTAAAAATCTGCAAATAAAGAATTAAAATAAGAGAGACTCCTTGGAAGGTCAGCCTGTGTTACTTTCCCTATTTGATAAGAATGTGTTCAGTCAGGCAGTGGCTTTTTTTTTTTTTTTAATCTAAATAAAGGATGAAGCTACCCTTTTACTTTGTAAAAACTAATTAAAGGAATTTTAATTTGCCAGAGTATATGGTAAATTGACTGTCATTAAGTAGGAATTTAGATGTTCTATCATTCATCACATGAAAAGAAAGCTCCTCTTTCTCTGTCAGAAATTTTTATTAGGATAGAGAAACAAAAACAATTAAGAGGAACTAGGATGGAACGCCCCGTGCTGGCGCGGTAGGAACGCTCTGCGGCTGGGTGTATAGCTCACGGGTAGAGTGCTTGCCTAGCACGGAGAAGGCTCGTGTTCAGTACCTACCTCTGACAAGCTGGTGGGAGCACATGCCGTGGCTCATGAGAGAGGGCTTTTGACATGGGAGCTAGAGCACTTAGTGTGACACATTAGGCTAAGCAGGTATATTCACAGCTCTGTTAGTTCCTGAGGTTGAGGGACCTCGAGCCTGTAACTCCATAAGGAGTGTCCTAGCGGAGAACAAGGACGACTAAGTCCACGGTGTAACATATGACCAGAAACTGACTTAAACCGTTGTTATTCTCAGAGAGAGAGTAAGAGTCTTTGAGGACATTTCCCAGCCCGACTTTTGTGACCTAAAATGTTTGATGGGAACGTCTTGCCATGCCTCTGGCCCCTGACTCTGAATGATGCATGGTAGATATAAGGCTTCTTATGTTTCATGGGATCAGGTCACGTTACTTCCTGTGTCACTGCTAATTAGTGAGGGCTAGCATTTAGAAGGCTGCAGTCAATCCTGAGCATCCCTACCAAGAGCAGATGTGGCAGAGACCAAAAAAAATGTCTAGCTCATCTTGCTGCCTGTAAGTCCTATGGAAACTGGCTATTACAAAGGGTTATGTGGAAACTGACCATAAATCTGATCTGTCCTTTAGATTGTCTGGAAATGACAGGTATTTCTCCATTAAAATCTTTCATGATGAAATTAGCTTATTGCAGTAATTGCAAAATAGTTAACGTTCAAGGCAGAGGGTGTAGTAAAAAGTGACATACCTTTTAGATCCCAGAAGTGTCCACAGAGCTGAGATTCCTCTTCTGTACTTACGTGCCCTGTGTCAGCTGGTGATGAAGCTGTTGTAAATGAGTGAGCCCATTTTAAGTGTAACTGAAGGGGTGTCGAGAAGGCACCCTGCTTGTCACTCAGAGTGGCGGATGAGTGAGAGATTACTACCCCTTTGTACTACCGTTTACGTGAGATCAACTGTAAAGCCTTTCAGAGCCATCCGTTCTGATGCATGAAATTATCTCAGAGCATGGTGGATTGTTATCTTGTCTGAAGTCTGTTATGGTGACACAGATTTTTAATTCCAGTACTTGGGAGGCAGGGTTAGGCAAGAGGTTGTCGTTTTAAGGCCAATGGGATAACACACACACACACACACGTGGCAGTAGGAGAGAGGATGGACAGATGGACAGGGGCTGAGAGAATAGTCCATTTCTGAAGAAAATATTTCCATTGCATTTTCTGGAGATCTATTGCATTGTCTTTTTGTGTGTGTTTAAGATTGTCTACTACTTTAATTTTTCTAAGTAAGGCACAATTGCCACATTCCCATAAGCAGTCATATTCATGGTATGAAATATAAAGTCTTCTGTTAGTACTTAGATTATTTGTAATTGATTTGCTTCCTATCTGGCTAGATAACCTTCTCATTCTCTCATTGAGCTTTAGTTTTAGGACTGACTTGTAAATTGATCTTCCAAAGGTGGGCGTGGACCAGTGGGCTACTCTGCTATGCCCTAAGACTTAGATCTTGACGTCTAACAAATTTGAATGCAAATCACGTTTAATTGTGAGCCTCTGGTTAGAAACCACTATATCAAGTGGGCATGTGTTTAGATTGAGTTACTAACCTCCAGACTGAGAGGCTGTCAGCAGGTTTTTCATGAAGTTTAAAGACTGTTAGTTCTATAATGGCAAAGAAAGGGCCATTTCAATGTCCTTAGGCACACAGATCTCATTATCATGCCCGCAGGGTTTATGCCCCCCTCCTTGGAAAGTTTATAAACCACCACCATCAACAGCATGGAATATATGTTAGATGAGGAGGCTTTTAGTCAGGAACCCTCCATCTTGACACCACTGAGCCCAAGACTCTATATGGCAGAACCCCAAATTGAGTATGAGGGGCTGGATAATGCATCTGTCATTTGCTTTAGTGATGCTATAAGTTTACCAGGGAGCATTTTACTGCTGGAGTCACAGAGGAAAAAAAAAAGCATGGTTACACCAATTCCTTATTTTAGCATGCTTTAATTCTTTTTTTTCGTCATTCAACTCACTGCCTTAAAATGGTGTGTGTTAGAGTAGAGAGGGCATTGTGTTGCAACTGTGGGAACCTCTGTCTTTGTCACTTGTGGTGAATTAATGATGGGAATATCTAAGCAGCTGTCAGATTCATAAATCATTAGAAATGAGAAGGATAACACATAAAAGTCTCTCCCTTTTGTTGAGCAATTTATCATTTTGCCTGCACATTAATAAACAGCGCTCCTCTGAGGTAAGCCCCTGGAAGATAAATATTTTCCTCTGATTTCCTCAATTGTAGCCAGTAGATCACAAGGGGGAGGAGAGCTCCTTGTCACCACGAGTTGCCAACTTCTTGTCCCTCTCCCTCTGCACCGAGAAGTGGCAGTCAATAGTGTATAGATTCTGGCTGTAGGTAATCAAGTTCTGTTTTGTTTCTGTAACAGGCACCAGATTTCCCAGCCCCAGGCTGTCAGCTAGGCCCAGCCGAAAGCGCACACTGTCCATATCACCACTGTCCGATCATAGCTTCGACCTTCAGACCATGATAAGAACATCTCCTAACTCCTTGGTCACAATTCTCAATAATTCTCGTAGCAGCTCTTCAGCTAGTGGCTCCTATGGGCACTTATCGGCAAGTGCAATCAGGTACGTATTTTCCTGAATCCATTATGTGTATCTATAATAAAGTGCCAGTGCTCGGGTGAGCCCATAATCCACTTGCAGTGCCAGTGGTCTGAGAGGAAGAAAGAACCAACATGCTGCTGCAGCCAGGACTCAGGTCAAAGCCACAACAATGGGCCAACATTAATTTGATTGTGTGCGTTAGCCGGTGGTCCTTCTGGGGCCGTTTTTCAGTTACGATGAAATGCACTTCTTTGAGACAGAGATTTTCAGTCTTGTGTTGCAAATAGTTTCGTAAAATAAAAGCTCACTGCCTGGTTGCCCAGGTAGACAAAGACAGACAAGTTTACTGTACAGCTCTCAAGGGAAAGGGACACGTTATGAATGAAGAAGAGTTAGAAGAGTGTGTTTTGGTTCAACAGAAAACAGATATAGATGATTTGGAGGCACCTACAAAGCCATTCGCTGGTGAGTTAACACGAAATCCAGTGGGGGGGGAAATATATATATATATATATATATATATATATATATATTAATTACACATTCCAGCTTACTTTTAAAGATAAAAGCTTTGACTATCTTTTCTGTACAATGACATAATTTCAACATGCTGTTACATGAATGCAAAGGAATATAAAAATGATTATTTAAAAAAAATCTTATTGCTAATGATCAGATTTGGACTGGTGTTACTGACTACAAAGGGAACATAAGCCGTGCTAAGAATCTGTGACATGTTCATGCTGCTTCCGTCAGCTTGATCACCTTCTTTTAGCCGTGCTAGTTATAAATGATGGAGGCAGAACTGAGCAGTATTCCAGTGGTTAATTAAATAGTCCTGGTTATAATCTTTAGCTCTCGTTTTCCCTGCAGTTTTCACCATAGTCTGGGAATTTGCTTACCAGTAATCTTTGAATTACGGTTCTGTGGCTGTGGGTGGTTCCTTGTTTTGAGAGCACGGACTGGCAATGGTGGCATGATGACAGGCCACTTGGGAAGAGAAGACAGGCATCAGGAATTCAAGGCCAGCTTAGGCTACTTGACATTGTGTCGAAAAAGAAACAAAATAAAACCCCAAGAAAACACAGTGAATAAATGGAACACACAAGGCTGATGAGTGCTTTCACTCACCTTGCGTTTAGTAAGTAAAAATGTAGTTAATTTTCTACACTGATCAGTTTTTTTTTATGGTGACTTTATGTGTGTGGGAAATGTCAGTAGTTCAGAAAAATACACATAAATAATAGTAATGTCTCCATATTTATTAATAATAACTAATACCATTGTTCTAACATTTTCCAGTACAGTTTTGGTTTCAGTTTCGAGTTCAATTATCAGTGATTCTCATTGGCAGGCAAGTTAGGATTATTGTTAGAAATCATGATTTTCATTTTCTGCTCTTCTTTCATATTGGCTGATAAGAAGTGGAAATATGAAATAAAGCAAACACCTGTTCATGTGACTCTAGGCAGCACATAGTGTAGGGTTTGGAGTGTCTGGAGGTTACCACAGAGAGTGTGGTCTAAGATGTCTCAGGATCAGCCAGCATAGTTACGAGTGTAGGCCTCAGCATCTGTAGTCAGATCCCAGCTTTGGCTCCAATTTGCATATTTAACAGCTGCAGGTGGGACACCGGTATGGTATGTTGGAAAGCATCTTGTTTTAGTAAAGGTTATGTGGGGTCCACATGGGACAACATTTCTTCCTCATTGGGTAGAGTTGCAAGAGAAATGACCCCGAATGATGCTTTTAAGAGACAACGCCACTGGCCTGGCCGTGATACATCAGTGATGTTTCAGCCTGTTGCTCTCTAACCCATGGCAATTTGTCCCTCTTCTCCTGGCGTGTGTTCTTAGGTCATCTGCTACCATAAATTTTATCTTAATTTGCTAATATTTTGCAATTATGTGACTTGGCCAAAACATCTATGTAGAAAATTCACATACTGTGATACTCGCACAAATGATAGTCACATAAATGGCTTTGTGGCTTTTGAGGGGAGGTGGTGGTACTGGAGATTGAACTCAGGACGTTGGCTGTGCTGGACAGGTTCTATACCACTGAGCTACACCTTTAGCCCCAGAATCACTTTGTGAATGGTTCTTCTTTTTCTTAATTATCCCTATTTGCTTGCTGTATTCTTTGCAGTGTCTTAGAATTCAGGCTAGAAAGTACCACATAAATGCCCACGTATTCTTACTTAGCATCTTCATGACATCTTACATTTACTCTGAGAAGGAGGCGCCACTCCTCAGACACCACTGGTACCCTGACTTACAAAGATCATTTCATTAAAAGTGGAAGAAGAGAGTCAGGGTCACTTTAAAAACCAGTGAGTTCTCAGAATATCCTGTGACAGTCAGGTGGCCCAGCACCGTCAGGTGCTCATTTTCTTTCTTGCCCTTAGTATTTTCATGCAAATCCTCTCTCTCCTAGTGGGTCATTGATACACAGAAATGGTATGTTAAGCTAATATGTCACATGTTTTTTTAAACATAGAAGGTAATCCAGTTGATGGGTACCAGTGCCACCAGCATTCCAGTCTCCTGTTCATTGCTTTACCCCCCAACCATCCCTGACTTTCACACTTAGAATTTACCAATGACTACTTCAGTGTTAATGTTGACAGTGCATAAGGTAATTATATCACTTTAAGTTTGTAAGGATGTGATTATGTCATAAAGCAATCATTCAGGTGTCTGTTGCCATCTGTTTTTCCTGAAGTAGAGCAGGGCACCAGAACTCTCCTTCACAACCGTGCATCACCTGTGTCCTCTCTCATTGACACCGCACTACAAATAGTTAATGAATGAATAAATTCAGGGGGTTCCTCTTCCATCCAGTGAGCAATGAAAATACCCACCACCCTTTTTTTATTGAGTGAGTCTCATTTTCCAGAAGTTAAGATCTATTTGAATGTTATTCAGCATTCCCACAGATTGATTATATTATACATAGGTATACATAACGTATAAACAGACACATTGCACATAGGAGCAGAAACAGAGAAACTGATAGAAAATAAAGGGTTAAAATAGCAAATGTCTGTCCTGTTGCTGTATTATTTTTGTATTTTTAAAATATTTACTTAACAATTCAGGCTCCGTTAAAATATCTTACAAAACAATACTCTGAAAAGTCTGCTGGCATATTAACTACAGTCCTTGGGTCTGCCAGACTGGATATGTATGGCAAGTCCTTTTTATCTATAGCTGCTGTAATTCAAGAGAGAAAACAAAACACATATTGTAAAAGATTTCATGTAAAGAAATTGTAAGTTCTCCATCTCTTGAAGGTTTCCACTGAAGACCACAGCATTAAAAAGCCTGTGGTCCTCAATCCACACTTAAACCTAACATTATAAATAGCTCATTACCTATATTATATTTAAAAGGTGGTTCTTCCAATACCTTCCCCCCAGATATTAAGCCATCCTAGGAAGAGAAGGCATTTCAAATGATGTAACTGGAATGGAGAAATGATTAGTAAACACATTCCCAGTGCACCAGGTATGATTTTTTCACTCTCAGTTTAGCGGTAAAACGAAGATGCTTTCCTCCGTGGTTGTTTAAGATCTGGCATGGTTAGGAAAATCATCTCAAATGAAAATTACATTTTGTTCTACTTCACAAATCACCCACTGAGTTGTCTACCAAGATTTCCAACATCATAGTCCTTGAAATTTTTTTTTAATCATCTGTACAGACAAGGTTGGCCTGTGACTGTTGTGTTCTCTGCCCTCTTGTTTGTACACGATCGTCCTTTTCTGGTTTAAGAATCCTGTGGAATGAGGAAACATTTTCTAGGTCCATGGATGCTGCCTGATGGGAGATAGGAACCAATGCAGCTCCACAGCTCTCTGACTGTGTACTGCTCATGGGAGCATATGTCTTCCTTATACTGGAGAAACAATACACATACACACAGAGAGAGATGAATCAAATGTACTAGAAAACTATAATGCCAGATTACAAGTATATTTAAAAATCTCTGATCCCATCTTCTAAAAATAATGAGATGTCCTTTTTTCCTCCTTAATATTAGTAAAGTAATTAGTAACATCTTTTTAAAAATGTAATTCTCTTCAAATTGTTCATTCCCCAAACATTGGAATGAGTTTAACTACAGGCTAGGTGCGGAGGCTGCTGATTAAGTAAGTGAGAGCCTTACCTTCATGGAATTTGCAGGAAGAAACGCCTCCAAGCAGAGATATAAAGGAGCAGATGGTTGCATAAGCTTGCTTGATTGCTGGTTGTTGCTCTAGAGCGAATGGCCCGGGTGCCAGGAAGCTGAGACTTGTAAGATAATGGGAACAACCTCAGGAAAGGCTTTCTGTGACTGCCTAGGAAAAGTGATGAGCATATGGATCCCAAGATGGGAGGAGTAGGGCATCTGAAGAAATGTGGCTGGACCAGAGAACTAGAAGACAGGAAGGTAAGGGCAGGTCAGCCAGGGCACAAGTGCGGGGACATAGAGCTAGATCAAGCTACGTCTGCTACCAACGACGTGAGAACAGTGGGAAGCTTTGGAGACTCCGGGAGTCTGTTTAACTCTGCGGCTGTGCAGATGTTCTCAGAGGGGTCGGTGGACGGTCACAGGCATGCAACCACCACAGTCAGAGTCAGTCGGTCCTCTAATCCTCCTCCTGCTCACCAGGTTCTCTAGAAATCCTCAGTCAGCTGGAGCATAGCTAAAACAATCCTGGGAAGTGCCTCTCCCATAAGAGATGCAGGAGAGCCGATGCTGATCACGTGAACATGAATTTCTAACCACTCACTGCTTTGAAGTATGTGAGCGACTCCTGCCGCAGAGCGTGCCGTTGCTCTTCCCGTTCATGACTGCTTGATGGCACGTAGCTTCTTCGTTTTGTGCAACGCGTTCGCAATAGAAAGCGCGACAACACACGTTCTCCAAGGCTCCTCAGAGTGTGCATACCAGAACACCAAGCATTAGGACACATTCATTTTTGAGTGTGTGGGTCTGTACCTCTTTGTTCTTTCCTGCGGAGGCTTAGCTGGGTTTCCCAGTAAACGTGCCTTAAGAATTTCTATGGATGGAAGCAGAAGGTTTTATTTTGTTTGTTCCCAAGCATAAATAAGCATGTGGGTGCATATGGATGCTTATGTCTATATGTACAGAATTAATGGAAGTTGTGAGGCCTCTGCGAAATTGGAAGGAATTGCTCTTTGAACGGCAGCCGTTGTAAATTAAGTACCAGAGCTCTAAGTGACTAAAAAGTCAGGTGTGGCTAGATTGCAGCTCTTCTCAGGTCAGTTTTCAAGCTGTGGTGCCTCTGTTATCTCAGTGCTGCCTCACTTTATGTCCAAGACCTAACTGTTCCTGAGCAAAAGATTTGGGGGAGGCAGAAGCCACAAAGCAAAGACAGCTGCCCTTAATGTCCTCCACCTTAAGAGAACTGGGTTCATTCCCATCTCAGTGTATAGTAGCACTCTGTGCCATGATCAAATGAGTTTCTTCTCAGAATGTTTTGACCTAACCCACGTGTGTTGGCACATATCTTTAATCCCCACCCTCTGAGGTGGAGCTCAGTGAGATCTAGTCCAGCCTGATCTACATAAAGAGCTTTGAGACCCTGTCTCAGAATAAACAAACCTACTTCAAGTATGAAAGTTAACTGCCATGGTACATTAGAAAATGTGTGTTTTTATTGATAGCTGTTAAGGAGAGCATACTTTACAGTTAAAGTAAGGCATTTCCGTAGACTCCAGAGGAGCCATCTTTTTTTTTTTTTTTTTTTTCCCTCACAATCTACTGGATTTAGGAACTCTGCCTCTGTGACTTGCTCTTTCCTTTTACCATCTGCTTCAGGGCATTCGTATAACTTAGTTCTCTCTTTAGCTACTTCCTGCCCAGCTCTATTCGGCCCACTCTAGATCACGGAGAGATTTCAGAGATGAACTCAGAAATCTAGGAGGCCTTCTGCTGTATCAGCGTAGATCAAAGGTGTGGCATATTTAACTGCCTGGCTACCCATAACCCCCCAGCTTTGTCGTGGTTTGACACAAGAAAGGAAAAACTAATAACAATACCTCAGGCCACCATTATATATAGGGAGGGGAAACTGTGTGGTTACTATAAGGAGAAACAGTTATCCTCGGGGAAGATACTGCATTTTAGAAGTTAACAAACAATGAGATAGTTTTAATATAATATTTTGTATGACTATAATATGCTCCAGTTTTTGCCTTTGCCTGTCCGGTGGCTGAATAACGCAGCCTCCTCTTGTCTTCGTTTTAATGTAAAAACAGCTCTTCCAGTGTAAAGAAGTGCATCTGTCCAAACCATGTTGCCTACCTTCTCGATAGCATGGTTATTAAGAAATCTAGCCTCATTCTCCTTACCTCTCGCCTTACATGAAATTACTGAGAAATGTAAAATACAGTTTAAGTAGCTTTCTTCTTGTAAGTAGCTTTACTGGGGGGTTTCCATGTGATTTGAATGTGATGTCTTTGAAATGCCTGTTTATAGTAGGGTTGAATAAATGTTTAATGATTTGTCTGTACAGTATGAACTTTAAATATCCCACTTATATTGTAATCTGTTCTAGGAATTAAACAAAATGTGATTTAATGATTGGTCATAGAGATGGAGAAAATGTGAGTGTGTGTGTGTGTGTGTGTGTGTGTGTGTGTGTGTAGACTCACATAACTTGTTGGTGTGACAAAGTAGTGTGTGTCAAACCTGATTATGCATTTGAAGTTTTTCCATAGAGATTATAATTAATATGTAGCTTTCTGGCTACAGATAATAAGACATGTAGAAAGTACCCAGTTCAAGTATCTGGAATTAATGAATAAGATACATTGTTTATTACTAAGAACTTAATTGTTTTGCATATCTACTTTCTGCTAACAGCTCCAATTTTACCCAATTTGGAATAGGTGGTTAAATTTTTAACAGGAGACATCTGTGTTGGAAGCCACGGTATTATTTACTGAAGTATGAATAAACAGCCAAATTTCCACTTTTTTTTTTTTTTGGTAGGTAAGGGGAACTGAGAATTAAGCCTCACCACAAAATGCCAAGCACATGCTTTATCACTTAGCTGAACACTGTAAATAAATCTTGATATAAAAATCTTGTGACTTAGATTTTTTATAAAGTATACATACAAATCTAAACTTTCAGATGCTGATTTTAAATGTTAATTTAGATTAAAAAAAACATGTATATGTTTTGCCTGCATGTACCTATGTGTACTTCATGTGTGCTTGGTGTCCGCTGAGGCCAAAAGAGGGCATCAGATTCCCTGGAAATAAAATTATGGTTTTGAGCTGCCATGTGGTTGTTAGTTTCTGAACCCCAGTCCTCTGCTGTAGCACTGAGTGCCCTTAACTGCCAAGCCATCTTTCTGGCTGGAAAGTCTTGTCTTTAAGTCTTTGGGGACATGAAGTGCTTTCACAAAGAGGTCTATTGCTCACTCTGAATTCAGCTCAGAGCTGTGTGAGAGATGACCCAACCGAGCAGTTCTGTGTCCGCCATGCCCAGGATTCTGCATGCAAGTCATGGCATCCAGGACCCTGTTAAGCTAGCACTCCAGGCATCAAGAGTTGGTGCTGACCAGGCAACAGTCTAAAACCCACGTGTTTCCACTCGTACATTCCTTAATAAGTAAAGATTAATTAGTGCTTACATTAGTTATTCCGGTGATATAAGCAGTGAACATGAGTATCAAGGAATACCAGTTCCTCACTGCTGTGAGTGTCTGTGCTGGTTTTGCCAATTTGACCTAACCTACACACATCAGTAAGATAGTCACTGAGAATTTGCCTCCATCCCATTGGCAGGAGGCTGGTCTGTAAGGGCTTTTTCTTGATTAGTCATGATCATGTGGGTGGTGATATCCCTGGACAGGTAGGCCTGGGTTCTATAAGGAGTTTCAACAATACTGATACTTTGTAGAAAATTGTGGAGTGAATACACGCACTGTTTTGCAAGGGCTTTGAGTGGAACTCCTTAAGTGGAGTTAACCTTCTCTTTCTAATTTTGTCCTTTGTAATCAACAAAGTCTGTGCTGTGCTACTGTAGTTGGAGAACTGATGGTAAATGTTAGCTTTGATGTGTTAATACTGTTTGGTGCATATGGCGTCTGACTGTAGTTTTCAGAGGAAGATGGTTTCATAGTACAGCTTTTTTTTTTTTTGAAGTGACAGTATCCAGAGTATGATAGGCAGAATAATGTCCCCTAAAGGTGCTCTTGTTCTAATCCGTGAACCTGTGAGCAGGTTACAGCAGATGTGGTTGGGCTGCAGATCTTGGTTTCAGTTTGAATTATCATTAGATGAATGAACAGAGTCCTGTGAGAACAGCCAGAGTCAGTGGGAAGAGAGAGCCAGAGGTGGCAACTGGAGCCAGGGAATGTGAGCACCCTCTTGAAGCCTGGAAGAGGCAGGAACCCAGCGTGCCATGCTTAACTCTAGAGGCCAAGGGATCTGGGTAGGGAACACAGCTAGTGCCAGCTTACAGAGTGGCCGCCCCTGTACCAAGAGGCCAGAGTTTCATAGAGCAGGACTCCCGTTTCTAGGGCCCTGCCTGCTTAGGCTTGCTCTTAAGATGCAAAGGCTTGGGCCCCCTAGCACCCCTCAAGTACTCAGAAGGTTCTCTGCACAGCCTTCTCACCGAAGGGTGAGAGTACACAGGGAGGGATCGTGCGACCGTGTGTTTGGACTCTTCTGCATATAGGTGCTGTATCCCGTCCTGTTGGCCCGCTTTCTGCCTTTTCCTTAAGAACTCAGCCTGAGAACTCCGTAGACAGTGTTCTGAGCAGCACTGACTGCAGAAGCTGCCGATACGGGTACTGTGACAGAACCAAGAATTTCGTGCTTTTCTCATGATACTTTAAAGTGGTTTGTGTCCTGGCGCTGAGCAGCCCGCCTGCAGCCCTTTCTGCAGCTGTGTTAGTGGTAGAAGGGCTGGGCCTGCTGCTCCGAGCTTATCAAAGGCATCCTGGCAGTTTCCAGTTTGCGGTCCCCAGGTCTTGGCACCCAAGAGCGTCTGTTCCTGGCTTATAATAAACCACAGAGGTTGAGAAATCACAGGTTCGCCTATCAAGCCTACTCCCTAGCAGTTCAAGTACATTTTAGAATGTATTTATTTCAGCTCCCTGCTTTCACTAGTGAAAAATAAGCACCAAAGAAAGCTACCAGAGTTTGGTTTAAAAAAAATTCTCAAACTGTTACGTACCCCTGGACAAGGAGGACTGTCGTGCTAAGAGACTTCTGTGGGAATACTGAGCCTTGATTCATCCGATCTGATATTTCTTCCTAATGTGTGACATTCAGCATAGAGTGAAGTCTGTTGAATTTCATATATAGTCAACAAAACAAGGCTATTCTCTGCTTTGTGAAGTATTGGTTTTTTAGTAGTCTTTTTACTTTTTAGTGGTCTTGACTCCTAATCAGACACTTAGTTTTTTTTAGAATCTGATGTTTCTTACAATTTGAATTGTCAGTGGCCTCTTCTTAAGTTTCTTTCCTTAAGCCTGCTGGATAGTTCGGGCCCCTGAGAAACTAAGAACACGTATAGAGGTTAATGCAGGGATTATTGATGTTCTAATTATTACCTGAAGTGGGGTCTTCAGGTTTTGTTTCTTTAATGAGTAGAATAGGGTAGTTACACTTGGTAATACCCATTCACCCAAAGGAGGTGGAGGTGTTAAATCATTGTGGTTTTTGATGAATGGCTTGTACACTGAAAAATAAATTGGACAAACTGGCACAGAGCTCAGTGAACATGAAATCAGCTATTAGAAGAAAGCTTGTGAACAAATTCTGAGGTAGATATGCATCTTTTGATTAATGCCCTATCAATCATCCATGCAGCTACCTTGGGTGAGTCTTGCTGTAATCATTCATGGTTGCTTACAGAAACACAGGCAGAAACTATAGCGCTGCAGAACAGAATATTACTACCTATTCTAACTTACTGTGAACAATCACTGTTTTTCACCATGTTTCTGATTTCCTTTATTAAGGAAATACAATGTAAAATGAAAGGAGAGTCCCTCAAAGCCTGGTGGATTTCTCTAAGGGTATTGTTAATGGTATTCAGCCTTAAATGGGCAAGCTATTGTAACAGAAAACTCTCTGTAGGAATAATAGTAATGAATTCCCATTGAAGCCGCCCTTTTATGGGTTATAGTCAAACAGACAAAAATGTAAAGTCATGTTAATGAAGGGAGTATATCTCTGGAATTATTACTAAAAGTTGTTGAAATGGTTTGAATTTTGTTACTGTAATTATTTTATTTTCAGTTAATGTGCTTAGCTGCAATAGTAATTAACCCACCAGATTGGAAATATGCATGAGTTCTACCCTTAATATTATAAGAAACTCTGGTTCTTTCTGGCTAACGTTACAGTTACGTGTGTGTGCACACTTGTGTGTGAAAATTTATTATCAGATTATTTTTAATAGAGGAGAATTTTCCATGTAGGCAATTATTAGTTCTCTGTGCATTTTTAAGCCAGTGGAAAAGCCCTCCAGAGTCAGTCATAGCTCCTAGAGGATTTGATCCCTAAACTGTGCTCATACAAAGAAGCATCTGGCCATTGGCCACTTACTGAGGTATTTCGAGGTAAAAGTGGCACTTCCTAGGAACTGACTGTGGCCCAGGAAATGTGGCAAAATAAAGTAGTGACAAGCATTAGCATGCATAATGGGCCATAATAGACATTCAGTGCTGTTCTGCAGTAAGAGAGAGCTGTGCTCTCCCATTGGAATATTGCCCCATCAAAAACCATTGATCACTGATTTCAGTGGGGAGAGCTTAATCCATCAGCTTCTGTAACCAGACGGCACTGATGGAAATTCTTTAGGTGGCATTCTGGATGAACCAAGCTTTCCATCTTTACAAACAAATGAGTGATATGACAAGCATGGTGTTCAAAACACATTTAACCAATTGATTTTCTTTCCTCTTGTAATAAGATCTGGAGACATATGAAAGCGATCGGTGTGAGCTAAGATTAAAGGAATTGCTCCATGCACAGGAACAAGCGGAACCCAGAGCACATAAAAGTACTATAAAGCATGTAGTCACCCATTCTCTTTTTTATATAAAGTTTGTTATTGCAATAAATAGTTATTATTGAGCCAATGCCCCTCATTTCCACTTTCTAGAATATTACGTCAGGGCTGTGATGTGGACAAGATGTGCATACATGTCCGCTCTTAGCGTTCTGCCTTTTCTTGTAAACACTCAAGACACTTGGCAGTAATTCTTTCTAACTTCTCCTCATCGCAACAGTCAGACCTGGTGTGATTTGAGTGGCTTTAGTTAAAGCTGTAAATAGTCTTAGTTTGTGGTAGTTCCTGGTGTCAGTGTAAGTGATGCTTTTCTTTCTTCCTCCACAGCCCTGCTTTGAGCTTTACCTACCCCTCCGCCCCTGTGTCTCTCCATATGCATCAACAGATCCTAAGCCGTCAGCAAAGTTTAGGCTCAGCATTTGGACACAGCCCTCCGCTCATCCACCCTGCTCCAACATTCCCAACACAGAGACCTATCCCTGGAATCCCAACGGTTCTGAACCCTGTCCAGGTCAGCTCTGGCCCTTCTGAGTCCTCACAGGTGAGAGAAGCGGCTTTGTTTCATCTTGATCAACAGAATCCTTGCCATCATGGTGGCTGTTGGCATCAGAGTTCATCGTTGTCGAGGTTTCACATGGACCTCTTAACTTCTTTTTCCAAACTTTGATGCATGTGAACCAGGGCCTCTTCCATCAGAGCCATTAGCTTATGATTTAAAAGTAGGGTGCCTGATAAGGCCCCATTCCAACCAT
Source organism: Meriones unguiculatus (assembly GCF_030254825.1). NCBI lineage: Eukaryota > Metazoa > Chordata > Mammalia > Rodentia > Muridae > Meriones > Meriones unguiculatus. The sequence goes on from NC_083366.1 coordinate 33,300,125, forward strand.
CTATCAACAGCTTCTGTTGATAGTCCGTGTGTGTGGACTCTTAGCTACTGCCCACTCCATCCACTATGACCAGGCTACTGCTGAGCACTAGATGATGCTTTATAGTAAACATAAAACTCCGGTCTTTCCACTCTTTTGCCAGCTGCCATCGAAGATCTTCACTAATAGTTTGAACTTATCTCCCACCCAAAGTCGGCTTTTTTGGAGATAGCTTGTTAAAGTCTAGGGCACTCACTCTGTTCTTCAAGCTTTTAAAAGCCACAAGCAATTGCCACTCCTGAGTCAGGAAAGGAGAATGTTCCCTGAAGGCATTGTCTAGCTTTGGTCACATCATCTGAACTCTCCCATGGGTGACCGGCATCATCAGAATCGTTGCCATATTATCAAGCAAGCTTGTTTGTTTTTAGTAACATTTTCATGCAGGCTCTATTAATTAATCAAAGCCTATTTTTTTCTCTTGGTCATGCAAATATGACCAGCAGAACAAGCCCACAAGTGAGTCTGCAGTCAGCAGCACTGGAGACCCTATGCATAATAAGCGGTCCAAGATCAAACCCGATGAAGACCTCCCCAGCCCGGGGTCCCGGGGACAGCAGGTAAGACATCCAGGCTTTGTAGACCACCCTTCACTCCTCCCTTAGTGACCTTGGGTCACTTCCTCCTCCAGATTCATATACAACATTTTCTTACCAATGGATTCTTGACATTGGCCATGTGTTTGAAAATTAACTCCTTAGGAAGTGATTGAATTCATTTCTCTAGTTCGAAAATAAACACCAGCAATGAAAGAAGTTATGTAGGGTTCCTATTCTTGATAGGTCAGACAGCTTAGAAATTTAAGCTTTCTTAAGTTTAAGAACTTTAAGTTCAGAAGTTGAAATCACCACCATTTATAGAGTTGCGGGTTAGACTCCTCTCTTACTTACCAGGGGTGTGGTTTGGCTTGTCATTCTTGACCTGCGGCTTTAATTACTCTGCTTCTGACCCCATGCATAAGCTCTGGCATATTTTGTGATATCTGCTTCATTGATCATGTTTTCCACTTTTCTTATTTTGCTACTCCTTACTTGGTTAAAGAGCTCAGAGAACCAGAAGAGACTGAAGCACAGTCATAGATTCTGAGCTGTATTGCAGATCATTTAAGTCTGGCTCTATGGAACAATATGTAGGTTATATCCAGATTGATATTTCATATGCTCTTGATCCAGACATGACAACTTTGATCAATGCTGTTTCCCTTAAGTCAGAGATTAGTGAGGGTTCATAGAATCTGAACCTTGCTATCATCAGTATGCTTCAATGCAATTCACACTGAAGGAAGACCCAAGTTCCTCAGTGAGTGGAAGTGGGTGTTCCTTAGTGGGTGGAAGAAAGTTGGGATAGGGACTTCTGAAACCACCCTTCATACAGTTTGCTACACAACGAATAACCTTGCTAGTTATATCACAGTGTGTCCATAAATAGTTTATCATGTAACCCTGGATCAGGAACCAAATCTGTCTATCCAGATAGTGCCTAGCATCCTGGAGATTCTTTGAACTGCATTTGATGTGATGCTGTCATAGACTAGACAAGTCTGTGTCCAGTGCATCAGGTGGTGTCTTTTGCTGGCCTCAGCTATAAGGTAGACCAGCATCTCCCTGAAGACCAGAGGCTAAACCAAGAAGGCATGATCCCTAAAAGGAAAGTCTGAAAGTGCCTGTCACATCAGGGGAAAAAGGGGAGAGTATTCAAAAGCCATTTCACTGCATTATAAGATAAAACAATAAATTAGCAGATTGTAGACAATCAAAGCCAACAAAAAAAAAAATAGTTTGGAGGGAGGGTAAATAATTCCCACTTTCATGTTTGTTGTTTATTTTTTGCTTTGGGTTTGTTTGTTTGTTTGTTTTAATATGTCAGTGTGATTTTATATTCTAGGCAGCAGGGCCTGGGTTAGTTTTTTGTCTTTGTTATGATTAGGCTAGTGTCTTGCATCACAAATTAAACTGATCTCAGAGGGTGTATTCAGGGTATCAGAAAAAGACACATACAAATTCTATCCTTCTTCATTCCTCAAGGCCCAACTGGTAGAACTGGTTTTCCTTTATTTTGCTGAAAACTTGAGTTCAGAGGAAGATAAATAAATCAAGTTTCTGCTTTCTTGTACCTTCCTGATTTTTTTCCCTTTCTGTTCCTTGCCTTCACCCCAATAGGAACAGCCTGAAGGAACAACCCTAGTCAAGGAGGAAGGGGACAAAGATGAAAGCAAGCAGGAGCCTGAAGTCATCTACGAGACAAACTGCCACTGGGAAGGCTGCACCAGAGAGTTCGACACCCAGGATCAGCTCGTGCATGTAAGTGACGGGTGCTCAGGGATGCAGCCTCCCAGCTCCGCGACCTTTGCTGGAGGTCGGCTTCTCTGACCCTGCGCGGAGTCAAGTTTCTTAGCTGGCAGCACTGAGAGCTGGAGAGGGCTTTATGATTTTCTGAGAATAAAGAAAACCCTGAGCCACAGTGCTTGACCTGTTCAGTCAGCTAAAGCTTAGTGTAAAATTCAATAAAGTCTTCAATAGAGAGTGTAATGGCTCTGATCCTGTAAGCCAGAAAACACTATTTTGAGTTAGAGGCTTTGATGGTTATTGAGTAATAGTAAGCTGGACATGAATTATTATTAACCTTTTAACTAAGTTTGATTCCCCTTCCAAGATCCAGTAACAGTATTAAAAAAAATTCAGAAACAGATGGGTTCTTTTTTTTTTCTCTCTCTCTCTTGTAGAACTCAAAGTTTAAGGAGCCTCCTATTATTGTATGTAGCAAGGCAATGCTTTATTTTTGACCTGAAGGCAACATTGTGGTTTAAAGCTTGCATGGAAAAAAAATGTGTTTAATGATGGAAACCCTACAGTAGTCACATTGGGGCACCTTTTCTTCTCTTGGCAAACAAGGCCAGGCATCTTTTACTCAGTCTCCAGTGTTGGTTCAGACAATGTGGAATAGGCATGGCTCCTTTGCCAAGGCTTCCTCATACTTGGCACAGTCTCAAAGGCCAGAAGAGCCTTGACAAATGCAACCAAAATCAAGTGACACAGAACAGCATTCAGAGTGTCTGGATTGTGAAGACCTCGGCCGGGATGTTTTCTCTACAGAAGCACAGGGTCCTGTTAAGGCACTAAGGATGGCTTCACCAAATGGGGCAGTTTCTTATGCTTCTGCTATGATATGAAGTCTGGCCAAACACCCCTATAGTGTTGTGGTTTTTAACCTTCCTAATGCTGCAACACCTTCATGATGTGGGAATCCCCAACCATAAAAGTATTTTGCGTGCACAAAAGAGATGGTAGTATCCATCCACTATGCCACAGGGTCTTTGCCGTGTAGGTAATCTGTGTTTATTGTAGACTTCTGTTTTAAACTAAACACTAAAATTACTTACAAAAAAAACAACTTACATGTTGTGTGACCTTTTAGAGTGTTGTTTTTGCAGCTTAGATCTGACTGTGCCACGTACCCTGTAGTTACCTAGTACTGTTAAGTTCAGCACACCAGATTGTGAGAAACCTGACCTACAGAATGTCAGATTTCACATCCTACAGCAGGACCTCCCCGCTTCCCCGCTCCTTTGCTTTTAAAATCATGCCTCTCTGTATTTGTGTAAGTAGAATTACAGATTTCTCAAGTACAGCCAAAAAGTAAGTCAAATGTTTTTAATTAAGGTATATTTTCAGGTTTTTCCACACATGTAATTTGATGTGATTGTTTTTTTCCTCTTTGGTTTTATTCAAGTATTAATTTTAAACTAAGTCTGGCTTAATGACTTTATTCATGTTGACTGCTTTAATGGAAAGCACAAAGGCCCAAAATCCTAAGAGGGGAGAAGGGAGGATTCTTTTGTTGTTGTTTTCATGAGGAATTATTTTCAAAGAGTAGCATACACCAGGAACATTTGCAGTAAGGATGCGGGGTATGGTAGCACCTTAACCTTTTCACTTACCTAACTTACGTGAAGGCTGGTTTAGGGTTTGGCTTTTCTCTTTATGTTGTGAAGGCTTTGTCCAGGCAATGACTATTGTAGTTATTTAATATAGTCTCAGTGCCAAGATTCCTGTGATGTCTTTGTAGATTGGAATAGTTTTAAGAGAAGGCTGCTGAAGCTGCCAGTTGAATGACCATAATGTTCACGGTTTCATGGAACAGATCTTCATGCATCACGACTGCATACACATACAGTGGAGCTTTAAAATTCTAAATCACATAGAGGAGATTGGTGTAGGGATTTGGTCAAAATCCAGTGTGGTACCTTTATGATATTAATTGTAGTCTAAGCTAAGTTACAAGGGTAAGCAAAGTAAATTAAAAGTTACAACTTACAACATAAAACCTCTGGTTCTTATTGTTCGTATCCCATCTGAAGAGGAGAAATTACGCATTGATGCGTTTCAGTTGCCTGTGCATTGCGTGTATCATACTTTCCTGCCCTGGGTGCTGCTGGAAGCATTAGTGGTGGCCCAGGGCGGAATAGGTGCTTTATATCTTGTTGATTGAAGTAACAGGTACATCAAGTCTACCTAATTACTTTGGTGACAGATGGAATATATACCAGCTGCAAAGCCTGGTTTTAGGGACAGGGGGAAACATTAACCATTTTGGTCCTTGCCACTTTCCTTGGAGAGCAGACATTTTCTGATTAGTTGGATTTTCATGCCACATACAACCAAGCGGCAAGGTGTTAAACCATTCTGTTGCTCTGCCTTATTTATAGCCATGACCCATTCTTTCCCCCTCTTACAGTTAATAGAAAGATTCATGATTCTTCATGGTTGTCTATCTAGTGTCTGACAGTCCCGACTGCCTGCTAAAGCAAGTCACTATCTATAATTGATATCCTGCCGTGGAATAGGGTGCTGGCTGCAATTGAAGGGCTTTGCTGAAAGCCCTTAAATCCTGACAAGTTCTCCCCTTGTTCTGCTTCAGTCGCTGAGCTGCAAGGTTGGAATTCCAGAGCTATTTGAACTTGGTGCAAAAGAGAGACATGTGTTTCACATTAGCAAATCGCAAAGTTGAAGAAGGGAATTAGGAACTGGCTGACTTTCCCCAGTAGTCTCCAGTGCAGTGCACTCACTCGTGTTCCAGGGGAAAAGATTACCCCGTCTATTACTGTCTGAACAGATAGGCAGAATATCGCCTTTCCCTCTGCTTCCCTTTTATTTCAAGCCCCTTTCCTTTCCCAAATGGATGTTATTCTAGGTGTGCTGCTGCCAGGATCTGTTATCACAGTGATGTGTAATTAATTTAATTTCTCACCAAGATAATTATAGCTGGGCCTAGTTGCTCTCAAGCTAGTATTAAATTTGCAATACATTTGCTTTTATTACCAAGAGCTAGGAAAATAGACATGTATTTTTGTTCACCAGGATTTTGTTACACTCTCTTGGTATCAGTCAATATCAAAAGCACAAGAAGAACATGCAGTTTTTTTAAAAAAAAAGTTCGTTACACATGCTTTTGATTGTGTTTCTTATCTATTTGTCAAGATCCAAACCTGATTTCTGAAAGACATATTCTGATGTTTCAGGGTAAGCTGAAAGCCCATATTTCTCTTCAGCTTTAAATTAGCCAGGCTCTGCTATTGTGCCTTATGTTCCAAAGGATCTACATTTTAAATGTAAATGTTCTTCTGAGTCAGGCCGTGTTAGCTCTCAGAGCATTTGGTCTGGCTGTTGCTGTGTCCTGGGAAGCAGGTCAGCCTGCTTTCCGGACTTTGCTGAGCTCTGCTCCCTTCTTTTAATTTTGTTCTCCAAGTAAGTTCTGCTTTTGACTTTGGTGGTGGAGACATTGGAAATTCTGAGCCTACAGCTCAAGATCATCTTGTATTCTCTGTAGCCTGCATGTTTCAGCGGCACAGAGTGGTTTTCACTACTTCATGGGTACCTATGCTTGGAAATATGGTTCTGTCATGGAATATCTTATTTTCTTCATCTGTGGCGATTAAAAATTTTGCTGGGTTTAGTAGTCTAAACTGGCATCTGTGGTCTTTTAGGGTTTGCAAGACATCCTGAGTTCTGAAAGAAGAAACACAGGGCAATCACTGTCCCTCTTGTCCATCCTTTACTATGACACTGCCACTCACTGCCCTTAGTTTGAAAAAATTAACTCTCTAGTCTGCTTTGTAATTAATAACACAAGAACTTTCCCAGCAGTCTACCGAGAGTGAATATATTTCTTAACAGTTTTATTCGTCAGTGTAATTTCAAGCAACATGACCCAGGATGAAGGTAACTTGACAACTACAAATAGAGATCTATTTTTATAGTCCCCTTTTTAAAAATTAATTTTTTTAATTTATTCACTTTACATCCTTATCTTAGCCCCGCCCCCATCTCCTTCCATCCCACCAACTCTCCCTTCCCCCCCCCGCTCCTCAGAAAGGGGGAGCCCTCCTCCCCTACCAACTGATCACAGACTAGCAAGTCTCATTAGGACTGCCTGCATCTTCTTCCTCTGTGGCCTGGCAATGCCCCCTACCACCATGGGGAAGTGATCAAGGAGCAGGCAACAGTGTCTTTGTCAGAGACAGCCCCTGCTCCCCTTACCAGGGCACCCACGTGGAGACTGAGCTGCCCATGGGCTACATCTAAGCAGGGGTGTCTAGGTCTTCTTCATGCATGGTCCTTGGTTGTTGTATCAGTCTTTGCAGGCCTCCTGCGCTCAGATTTTTTTGGCTCTGTTGATCATCTTGTGGTGCTCCTGTCCCCTTCAGGTCCTTTTACCTCCCCCGACCTCACATTCTTCCATAAGACTCCCTGTGCTCTGCCCAAATTTTGACTGTGAGTCTTAGCATCTGCTTTGATCCCTTCCTGAGTGGAGTCTTTCAGGGACCACCTATGGTAGGCTCCAGTCCTGTTTTTTCTCTCGCTTCAACTGCTTCTGGTGTTTATTCTATTTGTTCTTCTGAATGACAATTAAGCATCTGACCTAGGGTCTTCCTTGTTACTTAGCTTCTGTGGATTGTAGTTTGGTTTTACTGTGTTATATGGCTAATATCTGCTCATAAGTGAGTTTATACCATGCATGTCTTTTTGGGTCTGCATTACCTCACTCAGGATGATCTTTTCTAAATCCATCCATTTGCCTCCAAATTTCATGATGTCCTTGTTTTTCATAGCTGAATAGTATTCCACTGGGTAGATGTACCACAGTTTAAATATGGTCCTGTCATGGAATATCTTGTTTTCTTCATCTGTGGTGATTGAAAGTTTTGCTGGTATAGTAGTCTGCATTGGCATCTGTGGTCCTTTAGGGTTTGCAAGACATCTGCCCAGGCCCTTCTGGCTTATGGTTTCTGCTGAAAAGTCAGGTGTGATTCTGATGGGTTTGCCATTATGTGATACTTGGCCTTTTTCCCTGCAGCTTTTATTATTTTTTCTTTGTTCTGTACATTTAGTGTTTTGATTATTATGTGTTAGGAGGATTTTCTTTTCTGGTGTAATCTATTTGATGTTCTGTAGGACCTTGTGTGTGCTTGTAAGCATCTATTTCTTTAGATTGGGGAAGTTTTCTTCTATGATTTTGTTAAAAATTTTGCTGAACCTTGGACCTGGGTATCTTCTCTTTCTTCTATTCCTATTATTCTTAGGTTTCATCTTTTCATGATATCCTTGATTTCTTGGATGTTTTTTTGTCAGGAATTTTTTTAGATGCATTGATTTCTTCCATTGTATCTTCTACACCTGAGATTCTTTCCTTCATCTCTTGTATTCTGTTGGTAATGCTTACCTACCTCTGTAGAATCTGTTTTCTTCCCTAAGTTGTTCCATCTCCAACATTTCCTGTTTGTGCTTTCTTTAGTGTTTATTTCTAGCCGCAGATCTTGAACCATCATTTTATTGATTTCTTTCACATGTTTGTTTGTATTTTCCTGTATTTCTTTGAGTGATTTACTCATTTCCTCTCTAAAGACCTCAATCTCTTTAACTGTATCTTCCTACATTTCTTCCTACATTTACTCGCTTCCTCCATTAACATCTTCATAAGCATAGACTCAAGGTAATTTTCTTGTGTTTTAGTTGTGTTGGGGTATCCAGGGCTGCCTGCCATGGGATAACTTGGTTCTAGACATGCCATATTGTTTTGGCTTTTATCAGTTGTGTTTTTACTGTGGCCTTTAGTCATCTGGTTGTCTCTAGTGTTGGCTGGGTAGTATCTGGTGCCCTATGCAGTTCGGGGATGTCGTTCAGGAAGAGCCCTGGGCAGGAAGCTGGGTGTTCCCACAGGAGCCCTCCTTAGATTAGTGGGTATGGTCTCTGACTGGCTGGTTATTCTAAGGTTATTGCCTGCAGCTCTCCTCAGATAGATGATACTGGGGATCAACTGGACTCCTCCAGAGCCCAGGAATGTCCTCTTTCCATAGGGATACTGTCTTAATATTGAACTTCAGAGATCTTGATATGGATTCATAACATCTGGCTCCAACTGGGTGCCATTTAAGTAAATGTAATCCTCTGTTTGGATCTTTTAAGCACGGTATCTTTTTTTTTTTTTTTTTTGTAGAGTGATTAAGCACTTACCTGGATTACAAATGCTTTTATATGCTGCAAATTTTGATCTTCAAAAGCATGCTGATATTCCTTTATAATCACTTTTGCTGCCAGTTAGAAACAAATTCTATATATTTGCAGCAAAAAAGGGGGGGCTTTTATTTTAATATCAGAGGTTTGCATGCAGAACTGTATCTGTAAAAACCCAGGAATGTTTGATGTGAATGTGTTGTTTTCATATAAATAACCTAACTCTAACTTTGCTTTATTTTTCTGTCCAGTGCTTATCCCTGTATGAAGCTGCAGTGTACACCTTTACTTAATAGAAAATTGGGTTTAAGACCTGAGAATGATCTCACACATGATGCAGGGATTGGTTTCGTATGCACAAAACAATCTAAAATGAGGAAGTAGAGACTTTGATTTTATTCTTCTTCTACACAGAGTTGCTAGTTAATTTTCTTGCTCTAATTATTTGAAAACATGGCATGTAAAATGATAGAGAATAAAAACCATAAACTTCAATACCCCTCTGCAATGATCTTGCTGTGCTCTGCAGTGATTTTGCCGTAAGGGTCATGTTCTTTGTGAATTTGCAAAGTTTCACCTGTGGAAAGCATATTCATGAAAACATATCTAAGAGCTTGGACTGAAAGATCAAGGAATGAGGGCTGTGTGGCTCACTGTTGGAGCACCCCTCCAGCCCAGATTCTGAGTAGCAGCTTCATTTCTGCCCTGACTCTCAAGATGCCCTTCCAGGCATTATTTGACCCTTTCAGACATTATTTTCTCACTTATCAGACTGTGAAACCGTCATGAAAATAAATGCCGTCCAAGGCCAAGCAGAGATCACATACACAGTGGGCTCAGTGAGAAAGAGACATCGAGTCTAAATGAGTCAATTTCAACTCGTGTTTGTCTATTGAAGGCTAGGTTGGGGAGGATGGTGCGATGATTCTGTTAGTCTTTGGGACTTCTGTGTTTGTTCAAAGGTTTATTTTATATTCATTGTTGCTGTACTGGGAAGTTCATTTGACAGGAGCCAGTCAAATGCTATATGGGCTAGAGAGTACTGTGTTCTACTCAGTCTCAGCACTGGCATGAGCATATTAAAAAAAGAAAGCTCCTTAGACTCTTAAAGACTGGTCAACCCAATTGGAAGATGTAGATGAGAAAACATACAACTTTTAGCTCCACTTATAAAAATTGCTGTCAATATACTGTTAGTGATTCTCCTTATGAAAGAGAAATATGTAAAGATATTTAAAGATTGTAGACTGGTAGGGATATTAGCATGAAATCAACATCTAAAAGTTGATGACCAGACCCCCAGTTCACAAAGCCTTCTTGGTGGGGCCAGATAAGGCCCCGGTCCCCTCCTTCCTCTTGCTTGTGTAGTGCTGACCTTTAGAGGTTCTTTGTGTGTTCCTAAATCCTGGAATGCTCTTAAAGACTCTCCTTAGGGTACCACTAAATCAAAGTGCCTTGTTCTCAGCTCTGGAATGGATCATTCTCTGTTATAGACATGCTGTAAGACGTTAAAAAAAGGATTCTTCCCACCGAGTGCCTGTAACTTCTCATCCCTAACAGGGAGACCCAGAATTGTCTGCACATATTATCAGCTGTTCCCTGGAAAGCAAAGTGGCTTCTGTGTGTCCCCAAAACTGTTCTGCTTCCAGTGTTGATTAAAGAAAGAACCGTCCTGCTTTGGAGTAGTCTGATATTAAAAAAAAAAAAAAAAGAGTTCGTGAACTATTTTTAAATTTTTTCTGGCAAAAGATAAGGAAGAAAAAAGAAATCTATTCGTGGGTGGGGAGCAAGGTAAAGCTGCCTATTGACAGAGCTTCTTGGAAATTCTACTTGCTAAGATTGTCACTGAGTAGTTCTTGGCAAGACCCACTGCCAGCCAAGCCTCTCTTTTCAGTGAAAAACTCCGACATTTTTCTTTTTCCTGCAGTCCTAAGAAACTTGCTCAAACTCCAGCCTCTGAAATCACAGCAAGTGAGGTTGGAGATCATGTGCCTGCTTTGACATAAACCAGGTCCAGAAGCAGGAAGCCATTTCTAATGTAAAGACTTTGAAGATTCAGGGACATTTGTGTTTTTCTGAGGTTAGCCAAATGCTGCCATGGAGGAATTATTTTTGTCTACAACAATTAATGTTAGCAAGAAAATGTATAAGAGCTTTATCCTCAAAAGACTAAATATAGGCTAAGGCTTTAAACATAAACCAGCCTGTTCCACCCTTACTTTGCCTACCCACCAGTGGTAAGTTCTGAGAACTGCAGATAGATAATGAGGTGGAAATGATATTAAGTATGCCCAAAACAGATTTATTCCATTACCTAAAGCTTCAATTCCCATTTCTCATCCTTAAAGTGGTGATAGTATTCAACCTACTGTCTTTGTTTTCAAGTTTGGCTTTCTTTGGGAGATTAGGATAAGGTGAGAATATTCAAGGTCTGTGGGTAGTAGGTTTTATTCAGACCAAAAATAAAAAATAATCTATTGGAAATAGAGTTAATAAACTCAAGCAAACTGAATGATAAGGGCAAGATAAGGCCAAGGAAATCTTTCGCTTGTGTTTCATTAAACAGAAATAGTAAGTAGTCCAGTGAGTCAGTGCTTCTTGTGTAGCTGCTGATCCTACCTGCAAGCATGGGTCCATCACCTGGTGACCACTACACAAATAGAAAACAAGGTCTCTGGAACAAAAAACACTACGTGGTATCAGACCTGGAGAACTGGGACTGACATACTATTCTTGGTGTCTGTGTTTTGGGGTAAGGAGCCTCGGGGACAGGTTGTCTTGAAATACTGTCTATATGTCATCAAGGTGTTGGGGAAAACAAGGAAAAGGTGCTGAGGAGGAAATGGAAGGTCTTACAGAGATTGGATGTGAACACTGTCTTGAATGAAGAAGTAGACTCAGGCAGGTAAAGACTGATATAGTAAGGAGCTTAGTCTTCTATGTTGAGTCAGCAGGGAGGAGTGAGTCGTGGAGTAGAAATTCATCCATAGACATACCTAACGCTCTAGTAGGCTGTGTTCTTTGATATTTTCTTGGTTTAGGAATAAAACTGCAGAATGGTTTGTCTTATGTGTCTTGGGCAAAGAGCATCAAGCATCGATCTTCAAGAAGAGTAGTAGCAAGTACAAACAAGGAACAAGGAGATGGGATTGATGGGCTAGGGAAGAGTCTTCTCTTCAGTTCCACATGGAGTAAGGAGACTAACGTTTTGGATGAGGGGGCGTTATTGTCACCGTGGAGATCTTTAGAAAGTCTTGGAGATCTTTAGAAAGTCTTGAGTTGAGCTTAGCTGTGCAGAGCCCTGGAGGCTGTAGTTATCCCTGCACGGAAGGGGGGGGGGAGGTTGTGGTAGGACAGAGTCAGAGGGCAGGCCGACCGTGGGGATTATTGAAGACTCCTTGCGAAAGCGTGGGAGACAGTTCAGAGGTATGTCACAGTTCCAAGCAACTAATATGGTTGCTGTAAATGACAGTCACAAAAGAGTCACCTCAGAGTCGGCTTTGCACGTGGACTGAGTCCTTATCGTTGGTCTGTGCTTATTACTTACGGATCTTGAGAGTCTGGTTTTTGTTGTTGTTGTTGTTTTGTTGTTGTTGTTGTTTAAAGTTTATCAGGGATTGCAGGGTTGGATGATTGTTGACAAACTTTCAGCAGCCGCCTACTATAGTGATGGTCAGTGCCAGTGGGGCGGTCTATAGGGATGATTTATACATTTCATTTTTCATTGTTTCTCTTCTTGGTGCACCTTATTTCACAGTTTGAGCTTATAACCTTGAATTCGGAGACTGTCCAGTGTTACTGCACGAGATTCTGTTGGTGTCCTTTAAGGATACTTATCATCTCCCTCCACCCCATCTTGGTTTTTGTTTGATAGGATGTGTTGCTCCCATTTTCCAGAGAGCAGGACATAATACACAGGGACATGGTCCTGGGCTGTGAGAAACAGGTCTTCCTGGTGGCTTTTCCTAGAGGTGTTCAATGTGCTCGCACCTTCCTCAGTGCAGCTTCCACAGCAAGATAAAGCAGTCAAGGCACAAAGGACGCACAGCCTAATGGTCCTCCTCCTTGTGTTCAGCAGAGATAAACTTCAGTGGAGTCTCGGTGCTGAGCCATTTGGCTTCTGGCAGCAGCTTTAATTGGTAAAATGCAGATTTGATTTTATTTTTCTTGATCAGGAGGGGATTATTCTCTTATCAGTGCAGAGCATCTTACTTCAAGATGAAAAGCCTTTACGGAATTACAGACGCCAGTGCTTGTACAAAGGTTTTGTTGGCGATTGACAACTCAAAGAGAAAGTATGATTTATTAGCCTATAATGGCTAACCCTAAGCAATGGTCTAGGTCCTACAGATTGTGAAATTGCTTATGTGAAACTGCCTTTTTATGCCACTCAAGCCCCAGGTTACGCAAATAAATGTGGAGTCTACATTACATGGAGTGGCCTAAGAGAGGAAGAAAGAAACGAAGGTGGGGGTAGGAAAAAGGTGGTTTGTAATATCCATCTTGGTGGTGCCTTTTACAGTAGTTTGGCTGATAAGCCTGCAGAGGAAAGATTAATAACGAGGCTTGTCGCTATCAGTACCTGTTTGTCGATTCTCTGTAACAGGGCTGTCTGTCCAGCATGGAAATTATTGATTAAATAAAAATTGCTATTAGATTGTGATGTGATCCATAATCACAAACAATGGTGGACATTCCTCTTTCAGATCCTCAGCCATGCATCAAGTTGTTGCTTTTTCCCCCTTGCCGTAATTTATATTGTGCTGACATTTGGGCTCATTAGGTTTATCCCTTCTGCTTGAGGCACAAGCAGTGTGACTGCTGGGAGAGGGGGAGGAGGAGGCAGACAGGGGCAGCCTGAGGCAGGGTGAGGTAGCTGCTGTTTTCTCTGTGCTAGGATGGGAGAGGCTTAAACTTCACTCTCTACCCCTTTTTGACCAAAGAATATTCAGGACCCCAGGTATATAGGTATGTGAAATAATTATATAAATCAATATATACTGATAATAAATCATAAAGAAATTTATTTGAAGACAATTTGTTGGTAAAATATGTAATTTTATCATTTATTAGAGAAGGAAGTAAATTTGCACACTGATGAGATGGATGTTTTGTTTTTTTCCCATAATACACTTATCTTGGCTGCATATTTGAAACTTGCAGGTTGTAGAAATCTTCAACATTTGATATTTTGAATTTGTAATAATCAATCATGAGAATTTCACCTTGCATAACTTTTGCCATTACAGAATGAAAGAAGTTTTGTTCAGGACCAACTCAGAAATTGCTAGAAAGTCTGCCCCAATCCCAAGCCAAATTTATTTACTAACATTTTTTATGCAATTCAAACAGGATTTTCTTTTAATTACACACTCCAATACAGTATTACAAGGATAGATCCGTTTGCTGAAAGCTAGTGGTAGGAAAATATTCTGAATGCCTTGTCATTTATAAATAAGCCATCCTGTTTCTATATGAAGAAAATTTTGTATGTAGGATAAAAACACTAGTTCATAACTTGCGGTCCTCACTCATCTGAGCCGAGGTGCTTTGGGTGGAACGCGCATTGTGTGGTGTGGTATGGCCGTGTGCTGTGCCAAGTGTTGTCTGCTCAGAACCAAGGCTGCAGTGAAGCTGCATAACGGGGCATTGGTGACCACTGGTAGACGCACCTTAGATTCATCGTGGGTTTTAGTTTGAATTCATTCTTGGTGATGTCATCTTTCAAAATGTTTTGCTGTCGCCAATATTTTGTGACCTTCACATTGGACTAAGAAGCTCAGTTAAGAAGGTGCAGACTGGAGTAGAACGGAGCACAGTGCCCACTGCCTTGCCCGTAGTAAAGAGCTCAGTGCATTCGAGCATTGTGCGCCCATCAGCGCTGTTTACTCCCGCAACGTTAGGGTGCGTGCATTTACCAGATGCTTCGGCCCACTCTCCCCAGCCCCTGGTTGGGTTGACAACTTCTGTTTCTATGGACTTTATTCTGGGTATTTTATTTAAAATGATTTAGGTAATATGTGGCCTCTGTCTGGTTTGTTTGTTTGTTTGTTTGTTTGTTTTAGAATAAAGTTTTCAAGGCTTATGCATGCCCTGGCCTGGATCAGTGCTTTATTCCTCCATATGACCGATGAATATTTCTTCGTATGGCTCTAAACACTTTGTCTTAATGCATTTGGTTGAGATAAACATTAGTGTTGTTTCTAATTTTTTGCTGTTGTGATGATATGACTATTTTGAAGCAAGTTTTTTTGGGTTTTTTTTGTTGTTGTTGTTGTTGTTTTCTTAAACGTCTGCTTTAAACTATTTTGGCAATAGGCCTCACAGTGGGAGTTCCCCTCTAAGAACTGCCATATCAGTGGCAGTTTCTAAGCACCCTGTGTTGCCTCTGCCTTTTTGGGTGATGTTTCCAAGGTCATTACCCTCTTAGATGTATTCTCCAGTCAGTCTCTCTGGGATCACACACTTCCTGGGCAGTGGGCCAGGTAAGCTGTGTGGAACTTGTATCAATGCTGCCACCTCTGAGTTCCCAGACATCATTCAGCGTAAATCTCAACACACCCACCATGGCCACTTTTACTAAAACGATGCTGAGCTACAGTGAACAAGTGCAAAGATGGTATTCAGTATTAGGTATAGTGGGCAGAGACGAATGAAATAGACCAGTAGGGACAGGATTTTGTTTCTAAGTGATGATTTGTGTGATGTGTAGGGGGTAGGAGAGTTCGTGTTCTGAGCAGTAGAAATAACCATTACTTGCAGAAGCTAGTTTGTGTGTGTGCCCTAATTTTCGAGTCCTTTCCACAAGAACAGTGAAGTCTAGAAAGCCCCTGAACTTGATAGAGAATGGCTTAATATTGATTAATTCTCCATCCATACACAAGTCATTCTCTTGTTAATACCTATTTTTAATATGCTTTTATTTACAAGTTGCCAGTATGGACAGTCCCATGTGGAACGTTGCAGATGGTTTTCTAAACCAACACAATGATAGTATGTTGTCCAGCACAGAAGAAGGATAAGCAAGATGGCATTAAATGGAGCATAAAGCTCAGCAGGAGAGCAGCCAAAGTTCTTCACCTCCACTAGGGTTTCCCCTTTCTTCAGTCATCCCTGTCTTACAGTGAAAAGCCTAACAGATCACCCACCAATGTATGTGTGTCTCCTGTTAGTAATTAAGGCATGCCCAGCCCCCCCCATTGTAGGCCTTGTTGGCCAGTAGTGGTCAAATTTGAGTGTGGGGAGACGGTAGCTGGGTCACAGGATGCTCTGACTGTTAGAGCCCATTTGCTGGTGGCAGGAAAGAGTAGTTTGCCGCTGACATTCTAATCACCTCAAAATTGAGGTTCCTCCTGGCAAGTAAGCAGCAGCAGAAGTTTTAGTTGTAACTATCGTGAGGCCATCTGAAGAGAGTACTAGACTGGCTAGTGAATGTAGACTCTGCCTTCCTTGTGTTGTTGTCAGTGGCTACTCCGTGCAAAAGTAAAGGTTTGGCCCTTAGGCTGCATTTTGTTGTCCTGCATTTCTCTTCAGGCTACCTCGGGTTTGCAATTTTCTCTGCACATTTATTACCAACTGAATCCCACTGAAAATAAATAGGACCCTTCATCACATACCTAAGAGCCTTTTAGGAAAACACAGGTAAACATTGGCCACCATGTATAACACAACACCTGTTCACTCTTAACTAAATCGTGAACTGGGAAACATGCATCTGCCCTTGGCTTCTATGAGAATGTGCACTATTGATTACATTAAACTTAAATCTGAAATAATGTGCGGGGAAGGCAGAACTCTTGGAACGTTAAACCCTACTCTCGGTCTCAGATTCCACTCCCCATCTCTGCTGTTGATTCCTAGTTGTGCTTTAAGTGTTTCACATGGAGAGAAGCTGAGGTGAGGCTTCTCCTGAGATCCATCCTCGAGAGCACTGTGCACACTACTACAGCATCACAGCTTAAAGTCCAAGCTTTCTGGTGGGCTTCCTGGCTCCCAAGAAAGCTGAGAGAATGCACTGCAAGAGGGCTAAAGGGTGCTCAAGAAGGGCACTCAGAGCAGTCTAAACTTCCTAAGAAAGCAAGGGCAAAGGAGGGAGGACTTTAAGTCCCAGTGTTATTTTTGATAAAGTTAAGGTCATAAATTGCACACAGAGAAGATGGAAAAGTACATACAATTAAATTAGAAAGTGACAGATACAGCTATGTCTTCTTCATCTCTGGAAGTGCTGCTGTGGAGTCCCAGGATGGTAGCCATATCCCTTGGAATTGACAGCCTTCTGAGAAAGCAAAGCAGCTACTTCCTCCTCCACTTTTGTCTTGGTCTTTGTCTGTGTGAACTTGAGTCACTCAGAAATAAAAGAAAAGAAAACAGAACAAAACAGAATACAACCATGATTTCAATAAGGCCTGTCCTCTTGGGCCTTCTTCTGCTTCAGTGGGATCAATGGAGAAAGAAGGGGGAATGCCTATGCAGCTGAGATTGGAATTAGATCATTGACGGACTCTCAAAAGGCACCAGAGGCTCTTGGAGTGGCAACATCTCCCAAGTAGGAATATTCTCTAATCCCAGAGGACTGAGATTCCTTACCAAAGGAGCCATGACCCAGTATCAGACAGTTCTGAGCAATCACTAACAATTGTCACAGTGCTAGAAGAGGAAAGGCACTAGAGGTAGTCTCTGCCAAAAATCACAAGTAGAGGGTTTCAGGTGAATTTTAGGAACAGTTGTGTATATTGCTAGAAAGTTTGATACCCTACTCTAAGATAAAAGAGTAATCAGTTGTACCATGCCCCTGAGTTTTCCAAGAAAATGACCCTAGACCTGGCTGGTAAATGGCAGGTCAGGAAAAATGCAGTAGACTAGTATATAACAGAGTCACTATATAAGCAGCTGTGGCCCAGAGGAAGATGGCAGAATAAAAGATTGTGAGGAGATGTCATTGCTGGGTAGATGGTAAAGTTTAGGCTTAGCCTTAGCTTAGGAAACTGTTTTTGGACTTGTCCCTCAGCTCTATTTTGCTTGTAACGTGTGGTGTGTTTGTTTCCAGGATGATGTTGTAAAATATAATTATCATCATTTATAAGGAATTTTCATATCCAGTTAACGACTGAATTGGGGTCCTTAAAAACCTTGAAATAATCAGAACACCGAAAGAACCCTGAGATTAAAAATTAACATTACAAAAAAGACCCTTGGATGAACTCTGCATTCAGTATTACTAGATAACGGGATATTCACATAAACTAGCTAGTGCGATTCTCAGTCACTGAAATAAAAGTATACCATTAGACTCAGTTCAGGCAATTTCTAGAAAAGCACACTCAGCCTTGCAGCTCACATTTTGAATGTATATTTGCTTATAGTTATTGGGCATGTCAGAGAAAGCCCAATATGCCTGCTAGATGAGGTTTTGCTGTTGGAGCAGGAGAGCCTTCGTGCGCAGTGCTGGGGAAAGAACTTGGGTACCATGAGGCGTTTGCTGCTCCTCTTGTCTCTTAGCCATCCCCACTCTGCTTTTCTCATTTTATTTTAATGTGATTTGTCTCACTCTAGACATTACATATGGAAACTAAATGTTTTTTTAAAAATCAACCTTATACACTGAAGATTTTTTTATAACCTCAGCGTTGTATCCTGTGAGCCTTTAAAAAATACTGGCATTATTAAGCCCGCACATTCATAATACCTTTAGAATAGTAAAAAAGAGGCTCACCTCCCCCCACACACAATAAATATTTCAAATGAGTTTACAGTTTTGATAAGAGTCTAAAGTTATGGGACCTCCATATTTTTTCTCTGATACAATTCTTTAAATCATTTTTGCTTTTCAGACAGCAGTCCTTATCAGAGTATGGCTTAGTCTTGCTGTTTTTATTCAAACATGTTCAGGGTTACAGCAATGTTGAGTTTCCCTCAAGATACATGACAAACCAGTCTTACCCTAGGTAGGGTACTGACAGCAGACCAAAGAAAATGAGTCAGCAGGTCTAGCTAGGGGCCCCGTGAGTTTATTAGGGCTGCTGAAGGAGCGAAGACGGAAGGCTAATTACAGGAACACGGGTGACTGAAAAGGATCTGTATCACTGCAAACGTGGTTGACAACTTAAACTGCATCTCTGGATCTTCTTGTACAGCCTTCAGCCAGATAGTCACTCCCCAGCAACTGCGTAAAGCTTTATAAACCTTGGGAGGAACTGTGTTTAACTCTGTAGCTTTTACTGGCTTCCTGATTCTTTGTAAAGTTCATTTAGTTCTTTTTTGTTCTGTTTTTGATTGTTCTTTGAAACAAGGTTTCTCTGTGTAGCCTTGGCTGTCCTGGACTCACTTTGTAGACCAGGCTGTCCTGGAACGCACAGAGATCTGTGCCTGTGCCTCCCCGAGTTCTTAGACTATAGGCATGCGCCACGGTGCCCGCCTTTGTTTAGTTCTTGGGTATACACCTTCCTCTTCCTCCCATGGAGGCATGTTTCAGTTCTGATGAAATAGCTCTCCAACAATCAATACGCAGTTATTTTGGTTCCCTTTCTCTCCTTTTGCTTCTTTTCTTTCCCTTTGTGTATATGTGTGTATGTGTATAGGTATGTTCATATGATTCATGCCCATGTGTGCATGTGTATGGAGCTCAGACATCAAAGTCAAACTTGGATATCACTCCATAGGTGCCATCCACCAGCAAGGCTAGGCTGGTTGGTCTGCAAGCCCTAGGGGTCTGCCTATCCCCTCAGTGTTGAGACTGCAAACATGCGTCACAACACTGGCCCTTGTCACATGGGCTCTGGAGACTGAGCTCCTCATGTCTTCACATTTGCATGGTGAGAACTAGCACCCAAGTGATCCCTAAAACCATTCCCTTCCTTTCATTCCCCCTCCCTCCTCCTTTCTTTCCTTTCCTTCTCTCTCCTTCCTAAGTTTCTTCCTATCCTCATTTTCTTAACAATTCACCTCAGCCCATTTTCTGTCTTCTGGAGAGACCTATCTCAGATCCTATTAGTGCACTTCAAATAGCTAAATGTCCTTCATTTTCCTCCCTTCTTCTGTGGACCACAGAGTGTGAATGAGCGTTTGATTTTGAGGTAGATGAGATAGTGATAAGAACTTCTTGCAGCCTGTCACTGGAACCCAGTGACAACGTCTGTGCCCCAAGAAAGGACTGGATGTCATCACCACTTGTACATTCTATGTGCATTTTTCATCAGGGATCTCTGAAAAGTCCAGAAACTTAGAACTCGAGAAATGAAAGATCCAAATAACTTTTTTTCTGAGGCAGAGGCTCATCTTGTAGACCAAGCTGGCTCCAAACTCATATCTCTACCTGCCTTTGCCTCCTGAAATCTAGGATTAAAAATCCAGGTGTCATCAAGTGCTAAGATTAGTCTGACTTGCACTGGCGCCCTTTCCTTGGCGCCCCTTCCTTGGCGCCCCTTCTAGGGTCCTGCAAGCGTTACTAATGTCTTCCCTGTGGAAAATCTGGGCTCTGTGTGTCTGGTTTACGTGGTGAGCCACGTTTGGATTAACATTTCCAGCTTTGGGCCTCCACATTTAGGAGTTTTGGTCCCTTTTGGGTTTTTTCATGACTAATCCTGAAAACACATGTAAGAATACAAATGAATGCTTACATACAGTGTGTATATGTGTGTGTATGTGTGTACACACACACAGTATAGATAGACAATTCTTTTCCTTTCCAGAATCTGTACAAACGTGCACAGATTTAACCTCTTTTCTTTCCATCTTAGACTTTGAAAAAGTTTTTACAGATTATGGCTTTTTTATACCCTTCCCTGCCCTCCAGTCATTAGTCCTTGGACTTGTGGCGCATGCAGTGCTGGCCGTAGCACCTGGCTTTCTGTTCTATTTGACATCTGAGTGTGCTCTGTGGGAGTGGCTGTGCGCCTCCTCTTTCTGTCTGTTCGGTTTTGGTGAGGTTCATGGCTAGAATAGCTGCAGTCTGCACTGCAGCCGACAACTCACGCTCGGCTGCGGTGCTGTAGGGGGAGGTCGGCAGGTTGTGCCAGGTGGTAATTAGTGCTGGCTCCTTCTCAAGGCAGCATCACTCTAAAGAGCTGTCAGCTGACCTGCCCAGGGTGCTAGATTTGTTTTCTACCCAGCACACCTCTTCCCCAGCAGGAGACTTAGAGTAGTGCTCCCCAAGCTCAGGTCTGGACAAAAGCCTTTCTTGGCTAAGGCTAATGATACAAAGGCTCTGTGGATTTTGATTCCACTGTTTTCTCAGGGTTTGTCTGAGACAGGATCCTCAGGCTAGCCTGCACCTGGATATATTGTCCTCATTTTGGTGAACGGTCCTCTCTGGGTGTCCTGGTCACAAATGATGCTTGCTAGTTCACTGGTGACTAGATTCCCTCAGATCCACCACTTGCTTCTGAGTTTCACCCTAAACCAGATAGAAGAGACTTGGAACTCAGTATTCCTACCCAGCCCTTGGGTCATTCCTGGGCTTATGAATCTAAGAACCTCCTGCCCTTACTGAGTCTCTAAACTTAGGGAAGCATCAAGAACCATGTGCGTTATCAGACCTCAAGGCCTGAAGAAGTAAGAGATTTGCTCCCGGCAATCTTGTGCTCTGAGCTCTGATGTCAAAGCTATTGTAGCAAAATCTGTCTACTACATAATTGAGTGTTTCAGTGTTCATGTAGTATGTGTGTGCGTGTGTGTGTGTGTGTGTGTGTGTGTGTGTGTTGTAGGAATTGAACCCAGGACCTCCCACCTGACAGGCAAGTGCAGTGCAGTTACTACGGAGTTTCATCTATGAGTAAAGAATGAGACAACAGTTAGGTTCTTTACCGCTAAAAACAAAGAGCCCCACTCAGTTTGGTAGTAAGAGTTGTTACCATTTCACTGGCATGACCATGCTGCACTGGGGACTGTGAAGTGAGAGTGACTTAACGTATCCTTCCTCTCTCTCCAAACACTCCCTAATCCCCCACTTCCCTTCTTCAACGTTTCTTTCAAGATGGGTTCCCCTACCTGATTCTGTCTTTGCACTTTAAAACTAGCGATGGTTAGAAGGAGAGATTATTTGAAAAGGAATCTAAAATATTTTATTTTATCCCTTCCTGCCCTAGGCAGGTCTTCCTGCCCGTGGAAGGTCACTGAACTGTAGCAAATGGACAGAAGGAGGCCTGTGCTGACCAGACACTGGGCCTTTTTTTTTAGCAGTCAGACATTGGCTGCTTCCTGGTGCACGCCAAAAAGTAGGTCTCTTCACTCTGCATGGCCTCTAAGACCCAGCGGCTGCCGGTCCCAGAGGCTCTGATTTTGCTTCCACTCTCCAGAACCATTGGAATTCACCCCACAGGTACAGTTTAGGACCCATATGTAAGTATGAAATACTTCTTCCCGGGATGAATTCTTAGCATTTTGGCACCATCTGCCTGTGTGTCCCAGAAATGAGCCATGCCATGGCCATTCATGGCTTATTCGTGCTGTATCTCCGGTGAAGGGCATGTTAATGCAGTGAGTAATTAGAGAAATGATGAGGGCCTTGGTGTCCAGGATTTGATTTGGGCTCAGAGCTCCTGACATCCCTTGGGGAGCTCCCCCATTCCATCACAGGACTGAATGACTTTTTCAGACCCTCTTATTTGGCTGTTGGGATCAAGTGGCTTGTTTGTACTTCTAAAACGCTTTAAAGCCACTGGCCTCCATAGATGCATTTAAACTCAGTCCGTTGGCTCCAACATGCTGGAAATTTCTTTTCAAATGTTTAATTGCAGTGCAGTATAACATTTAAGAGGATTTAGGGGGAATAATTAAACATATGTAATTAATGAACTGTGTGATGGCTTTTCCTATTAATTTTTACAAACCAAATATTTTTTTTTCTTGCATATCCTTTTGAGCCCAGGGGGTCTCCTCACTGTTAACTAAGATATCTCGACCATGCCCTCTGTGGACGTTGGCACTTGCCATTCCCACTGGATTACATCATTTCACAGTGTCCGAAGATCTTTACCAGAGTGCTGATAATGTAACATATCCGAAGGCTTCCTAAACAGCCTTCAGAAAATACCCATCACTGCCCTTTCCAACTTAGACATTTTTTCCCACGTTTTATTGTTTATCTTGAAGCCACCAGGCTATAAGCACCATGAAATACAGCTTTGATTTACTGATGTATTTCCAGGCCTGCACTAGTCTAGTGTACAGTGGGTATAGTGTACATGTTGTTAAATGAATAACTGTGTCTTCATTAGGGTTATCATTACTGGGATGAAACACCATGACCAAAAGCAAATTTGGGGAGAAAAGGTTTATTCTACTCATTATGGGAAGTCAGGGCAGGAACTCAAAACAGGACAGGAATGTAAACAAGGCAGGAACCTGGAGGCAGGAGTTGATGCAGAGGCCATGGAGGGGTGCTGCTCACCAACTTGATCATCATGGCTTCCTCAGTCTGCTTTCTCATAGACTCAGGACCATCAGCCCAGGCGTGGTACCACCCACAATGGGCTGGGACCTCCCCCATCAATCACTAATTATAAGGAAATGCCCTAAAGGCTTGTCTACAGCCCAGTCTTATTGAGGCATTTTCTTTTTTTCTTTTTTTAATAATTTATTTAATTTTATTATTTTATGTGCATCAGCATGAAGGTGTCAGATTCCTTGGAAATGGTGACAGTTGTGAGCTGCCATGTGGGTGCTGGGAATTGATCCTGAGTCCTTTGGAATAGCAGACAGTGCTCTTAACCACTGAGCCATCTTTCCAGCCCCGGAGGCAAGAGACATTTTCTTAATTGAGGTTTCCTCCTCTCAGGTGACATTGGCGTGTGTCAAGCTGACATAAAACGATCTAGCATGAAGTAGATACTGAGTTTTCTCAATGCATTGGATAGGCAAGTGTACCATGTTTGAATTCAGCATGAAGAGTTATTTTTATCTATGTAGCATTTGGCCACCTATTAATTCATCTGTCCACTGTAAAGATAGACTTTAACACTCCATGTGTAGTGAACATGATGCTGACATGCAGATTGGAGCCCTTAAAGCAATGGTTCTCAACCTTTCTAACACTGTGACCCTTTAATGCAGTTCCTCATGTTGTGGTGACCCAAACCATAGTTATTTTGTTCCTACTTAGTAACTATAATGTTGCTACTATTATAAATCATTATTTAAATATCTGACCCCTGTGGGGGTCAAGACCCACAAGTTGAGAATGGCTACCTTAAAGAGACCACAGTCACTAGTGCATTAAACACAAGGAAAGTAAGGACAAGATAACCGTAGCAATTAGAAAACATTAAATTTTGGGTGGTTTGTGTTGTGTTTCTAACTCCAGTTCTAGGGGATCTAATGCCTTCTTTTGGCCTCAGTGGGCATCAGGGAAGCCATCAAAGCAGCCCAGACAATATAAGTTTGTTTTTGTTTGTTTGTTTCTTTGTTTCTGCTTTTACAGAAATTATAGTATTTCTCCCTTTCTTCCCGCCAAAGTCTTCTTATGCCTCCCTTTCCTTGCTCTCTGTCAAATTCATGGCCTGTGTGTTCATTAATTGTTATTGCATGCATATAGGAAAAGAGGCTCAAGAGCCTCAAAGACAAGCCTATGATAATGCATTTCACATCATTGTCATCATGCTGCATAAACCCTGAAAGTGGAAGGCAAACATTTCCCATCAGTTGCAGTGTTGATAATCACGAATAAAGCAGCCTACTGTGCTGGGCCAAGGATGCCGATGTGGAAAGAGATGAGAGTGAAAGTATGTAGACACGGGTTAACACTAATGCTTACTTAGTATTTACTTGATCTATGAACTTCTTGGTTTTTTTTTTTTTTTTTTTTTTTTTTGAAACAGGGTTTCACTGTGTAGCCCTGGCTGTCCTGGAATTTGCTGTGTAGACCAGGCTGGTCTCGAATTCACAGAGAATCTGCCCGGCCCTTTCTCTGCCTCCCGGGTGCTGGGAATAATGGCATGCGTCACCACTACCTGTCCTGACCTATGAGCCTTATTAATGCTTGATTTGGCATCTGAGATCTCCCTCATTATCTCTACTGTAGACCGACAGTGCCCTTGTGGTCTATTAAAAATGATTATCTTGTTCTGTTTGGACAACCTACGGTAGCTATGAGCCATAAAATGTTTTCAAGCATGAGAAACAAAGTTTGATGTTTGTTTACACGTCTGTTTTCTTGAACTGTTTTTGAAAACTGAGGCCATCCCAGGTTGATACATCAATTTTATGCGTCCATTTTGTTTCATGTGATGCTTTCAGCGGTAATCACCTCTGTTTTAGACGCATCTCATGTCCCAGGCTGATATAACACGCCACCTAGCCAGAGATGACCTTAAACTTCTGAAGCTTTTTGCCTTCATCTTGCCTAGTGCTGGGATTACAGGCATGCATCACCACGTCCAAGCTCCGTTCATGCATTGTTGGGCGTGGAAGCCAGTGCTGACTACATGGGAGGTATGCCTCCACCAACTGAGCTTAAATACCCAACCCCTGGCTAGAATCATGTAATCATTTCGCAGTTTTTCCTACCCCCCAACGTTTTTCACTATTAGGAGTAATTGACATGCTTGTCTAAAAATGTTGGTTCCTAACGTTTATTGCTCCCTTCTGCTCTAATCTTTAAAGCAAAATAACCATTAATTAGTGATAGTGTTACTTTAACTTAGATTAAATGAATATTCTACTGGGATTTTGCCTGGAGTTTTTTTTTTGGTTTTGTTTTGTTTTTCAAGTCTTAAAGTGAAAGAGAATCAATACTTTAAAACTAGAGTTTTCAGAGCTGGAGATACAGCTCAGTGAGCAGGAGTATCTATTGGTGCCTCTTCCAGGGGACTTGACCTTGATTTCCAAAACCCATGTGGTGGCTCACAACAGCCTGTAACTCCAGTCCCAGGGCTTCTGACGCCCTCTTCTGGCCTCCTTCTGCACCTGCCACTCACATGATACACAGACAGATGTGCAGGCAAAACATCCATACACAAAAATAAAGGTATATAACTAAATAAGTGTAAGGGTTGAGTTTTACATTTAGTAATCGGGTATGTTACTTTTTTTTCAGTTTTTACGCTTTTTAGTGTACTACTCTTCTGACTCTTCTGCTTTCTTTTTTTCTTCCTATCTTCCTGTCTGTCTCTGTTTCTGCTTTTGTTTGGGTGTAGGTTTTTGGTTTGGGAAAGAATCCCAGGTAACTCAGGCTGAGCAAGTAGCTGCCAAGAACCTTGAACTCATTATCCTTGCACCTCTCCCTCTCAAATGCTACAATTGAGAGAGAGCCATTGTACCTGGCTACTATCTTTTCCCTAGGAGTAATTTATGTTCCTTTTGTTTGCCCCTTCCAGGCATGAAAGGTCTTCTGTTTTGATTTGCTTTTTCCTTGTAGATTTCCTATAACTGGTATTTTTGTTTAGTGTACGTGCAGGTGTGTGTGTGTGTGTGTGTGTGTGTGTGTGCACAGTGAGCATACCAAATAATCTTAATTCTCTGGTTCAGCATTTTATTACCTTAGATCTGTAACATAAGTATACATCTCTAGATTATGTGTGATGAGAATTGTATCTTCTTTTGAATAAACACATACTTGTTTCTTATGGTACAGAATGGAGTTCTCGGCATAGTAGGGAGCTCATTCCATCCCTAGGATTCAGCCCTGTTTTGAATCTGGTTTTAGTGGGAATGCCTTTGACGTTTATTTTTATATAGTACCTTTACTGTTCATTTGAGATTGATAATACTGGGACATGTAAATGAACCATTCTTGTATATGTTGCTAAGAATTTTCTAAGTTTTTGTGTTTTTATTCCAAGTGATTCCAAATGATTGGTCTCCATATTAACTTTTTGCCGTTTGAGGAGATTGCTCACCCACATATGCTTTTACTTTAAGTTGTCTTGCACCATCTCAGAGCGCCAGGGGAGTTACTCCTGCAGGGTACTAGGCTTCAGGATCCTTTCTTTGGCTTAGAATTTCACTGTTTTATGGCTAAAATTTCTTACCTGTATGCTTTTGAGTTGAGGCTAAATTGTTCATTATGTGCTTGTATTTGTCTGAGTGTGCAGTCAACACAGTTCATGTATGGAGGTCAGAAAATGACGTGAGGAAGTCAATTTTCTCCTTCCGCTTTGTGGGACCCAGGAGTAAAATTCAGGTGGTCAGGCAAGATCCTTAGTGGCAAGATCCTTTACCTGCTAAACTATTTTCATGGCCCCTAGATCTCTTTCTCTTCTTTCCCCTCTGGCCTCCCCTCTGCCCTATCTCCCTCTCCCTTTCTCTCTTTAATGTTCCATATTATGTTTACATTACTCTGTCTGGAGAGCCTTACATAGCCAAATAGTATTATGTTTCATAGTGTTTGAAAAATATTCCAATAAAACTATTTTGGTCAAAAGCCTTTGAAGTATAAAATCTTCAGTAACTCTATGTTAAATTTGTTTTTACAACTTTAGGTGTATTTGAGTAAGCGTTGTTTTTCAATTTTGTAGAAGATCCCTGATATTGTTGAGATGTTATCAAGCAGTGGTTGTTCAGATTCTTTGAACGTGCCGTCTGTATTCTTCATTCTGCTGTGCTCATTTTATATTTGCACTTTCTCCCATCTGTTTAGGTGTGTCAGGGCCCT
The DNA here is from genome assembly GCF_030254825.1 of Meriones unguiculatus. Taxonomy (NCBI): domain Eukaryota; kingdom Metazoa; phylum Chordata; class Mammalia; order Rodentia; family Muridae; genus Meriones; species Meriones unguiculatus. The sequence continues at coordinate 33,327,257 of NC_083366.1, forward strand.
CTTATTTTCTCCAAGAATGCGTTTTTACATCAGTTATTAATTCAAAATAATTCTATGATGTGTAAGTAGACCAGGGTGGCCTTGAACTCACAGAGATCCACCTGCCTCTGCCTTCTGAGTGCTGGGATTGAAGGCGCATGCCACCACGGTTCTGGCTCTTTTTCTTTAATCATTACTGTTACATATATCTACATGTGCACACTCACAGCCTGCTCAGTCCATGTAGTGTTGCTCATAGGAGTATGTTTTAGAGCTAACCACTTAGTATTGGAGGCTCTTTCCTGGAGAAGACAAGTTCTCCCTCTCAGCAGGCAATAATCTCCTGTAGCTCTTCATCTACTTTTAACCCTTTCAGGGTCCTTTTCTTAATTGCTTTAGGCAGTGCTCTGAGGATAATGATTGGTCTGGTTTCATTCCTAATTTAGTTCAGGGTTTTCACGCATTTAAGATACTGTTGGCTGGCTTTGTCATATACACCCTTTATTATGCTGAGGTGTGTTCTCTCCAGTCCTACTCTCTCTTAAGACATTCATCATGTTCGATTTTGCAAAGATGCAAAATCTTGAGATAATCTCTTGAGATAATCATATGGTTTTTGTCTCTAAGTCCATTTATGTGATTCCTAATGTTTATTGATTTCCGTAAGTTGTACCATCCCTGCATCTACTGGATAAAGCACAGTGGATGGTCTTTTTATGCTATGCCTGTATTCTGCCTGCAAGTATTATATTGAAAACTTTTTCATCTAAGTCGGGGATGCTGATCTGTAGTAGTAGCTGTTGTTGTATCTTTTTATTTGTTGTGTTTTTTGAGACCAGGTTCTGTCCACCTGGCTCTAGATGTCCTAGAACTCACTATATAGACTAGACTGTCTTGGAACTCACAGATTTCCATATTGCCTCTGCCTCCTCAGCTGGGATTAAAGGCATGTGTCACCAGGCCAGCAGTTCAGTGTCTTTTCCTGGCTTTGGAATTTGAATGTGCTCCTTCTATGTCTTTCTACTTTAGAAAATAATTTAAGGTTTAAGCATCCATCCTTCCTAGGGTCCTCCTTAATGTTTAGCTTCTTTAGGAATGTAGATTTTAGTATGACTATCCTATATTATATGTTTAATATCCACTTATTAGTGAGTATATACAATGCCTGTCTTTCTGTTTTTTTGGCTTATTGTACTCAGGATGATCTTTTCTAGTTATATCCATTTGCCTGCAAGTTTAATGATTTCTTTGTTTTTAGTAGCTGAGTAGTATTCCATTGTGTAAATGTACCACAATTCCTGCATCCATTCCTCCATTGAGGGACATTTAGGTTGATTCCACATTCTGGCTATTACAGATAAAGCTGCTGTGAACATAGTTGAGCAAATGTCCATGTTAAATGGTGCGCCATCTTTTGGGTATATATCCAGGAGTGTATCGCTGGATCTTGAGGATGCTTAAATCTCATTCAGAATGCCAAACAGGATAGACATCAGAAGCAGTGGAAGAGAGGAAACAGGATGGGAGCCTACTATAGAGGGTTCTCTGAAAGGCTCCACCTAACAGCGGATCAAAACAGATCCTGAGGCTCATGGCCAAACTTTGGGCAGAGCACAGGGAGTCTTATGGAAGAAGGAGGACTAGAAGGACATGGAGGGGACAGGAACCCCACAAGGAGACCAACAAAACTAAAAAATCTGGGCCCAGGGGTTCCTGCACAGGCTGATGCACCAACCAAGGACCATGCATGTAGAGGACCTAGACCCCTGCTCAGATGTAGCCAGTTAGCAGCTCAGTCTCCATGTGGGTGTCCAAGTAAGGGGAGCAGGGGCTTCCTCTGTCATGAACTCGATTGCCTGCTCTTTGACCACTTGGCCCTGACTATGCAATCTTGCCAGGCCACAGAGGAAGAGGATCCAGGCTGTCCTGATGAGACTTGATAAGCTATGGGCAGATGGCAGAAGAGAACTCCCATTTTTAGTGGACTAGGTGAAGGGGATAGGGGGAAAGAGGGAAGGAAGAGTTGAGGGAGGGGGCTTCAAACATGATATATAATGAGTAAATTGTGAAAAAAAAACTAAAATAATAAAGCAAAAAAAGAAAATAATTTAAGAAGTATTGGTTGTAGGTCTTTTTTGAAAGAAGGAGAGAACTTTACTGTGAATCTATCTGGGATTTGTCCTGTCTTGGAATACTTTCCATCAGTGTTTCAATCTCCTTTTTACAAATCTGTTTAGGTTGTTGATCTATTCTTGATTTAACTTTGGGCTTTGGGATGCATCTAGAACCGTCTATTTCCTTTAAATTTTCTAATTGGATGGAGTATAGATTTTAAAGTATTCACTAATATTCTATATTCCCTTGGTTTCTGACTTAGTTAATTTGGGCCCTCTTTTTTATTTTTAATTTTTAATTTTTTTTATTTTTTGTTAATTGAACCAAGGGTCTGGCCTAGAGCACAGGTAGTGTAGGCCAGGCCTAGGATTGGCCATATGCAGATGGAGAAAATTGCATACAGGTACATTCAGCTGGCTCTGATGGCACAGAGGCCTCTGTCTGGTGCCAAACCTGGAGATGGGGAATTGTGAATGCAGAACTCACCAGACTGGGCTGAAGTAAAGAATGAGTGGACAGGAAAGGCTGGAGATTGGATATAGTGCTGTCCAGATAAAGGCAGGCAGGCCCAGTGGGCTGGGCTGACACAAGGATATTACCCAAGCATTTTAGTAATGTATTTTTTAAATAATAAGTGTTCTTAAAGATGTTCATATACAACTTAATTCATTTCGGACTTTTAGAACATTTCATTGATATTTCAAGAAAACCCAAAGTTGAAGTTTGTGGTCCTTATGGCTTATTTAGTAGGTAATTCACTTTTTTTTTTTTTAACAAACAAATATTTCTTGAGCCTTCCTGACACTCAGGCCTTGTTCTAAGTTCTGGAGGTATATCACGAGCAAAGCAGCCAACAGCCATGTCCTCTCGGAGCTTGCTCTGCAGTGACGGTACAGCCTGTCAGGCTGAGAGCACCCAGCTAACTTCGGGTTTGGTGCCGTAAACTACATGCCAGCCTCTGGCCTGCAGGCCCGGATCCACTCAGCTAATCTCCTGAGTGTCTCTCGGCAGGCGGTTAAGCACCTTGGTCCCTGTTGCATTGCTAATAAACGACAGAGCCAATTGGTTTCTTAATAACTATGTCAACAAATACTCTTAATAACTATGTCAACAATACGCTTTCCTTGTTATGGCCCTGGATGTGGGAATTCGATGGTTAATGTTCTAAGGTCTGTGCCTCTGTTTTATGGTTTCGTCTTGTTTGTAGAGATTTAAATATTTCCTTGAGGTTTTATTTTGTGAGTGAGTGCGTGCGTGCGTGTGTGTGTGTGTGTGTGTGTGTGTGTGTGTGTTCTTTCTGTATGTTTATATAAAATGTATGCATTCATTTCTTTAAATCTTCTGTAGTACAGTCAAAGTAGAATATCAGGCATGAAAGATTTGTGTGTATCTCTCCACTAACCCTCCTTCTGATGCCCTTCATCTTCCGTTCGTCTCTGTTTTATCTATTAATTCTGTCATGAATTAGTCCATGTATGGTGAATATGATGTGTTCTTGCCTCTTGTGTCCATACTTATTTTAATGGCTGCAGATATGGTTGGTTTTTCTCTGCCATGTCACAATGTTACAGTGTTCAAGCAATCCTGTTTTTATCAAGAGAAACCAAGTATAATTCTTGTTCTTTGACTGGAGTCCTTTTACTCCAAATTTAAGTGTTTAACACTTCTTATTTATTCTCTCTAATGTCCAACCTTTTTATTATCTTAGCAGTTTCTATCAGTTCGTTTTCTACTGAAAACAAATTCCCAAGGTTTAGAGTTGCGTTTATTACTGTAAGAAAGGCTGTCCTGTTCTGAACCGGTTTGAGTCATTATTTTATGAATGAATTTTGTTTGTGCCTTCAGTTTTTCTTATTTATGTGTGTTGGTTAATTTAAAAAAAATGAAATGCAAAAAGAGAGAAATAATCCTTTTATTCAAAACAAACTTTAACCACTACTGAAAGGTCAATTATTACACAGCTAGTTTTTTTTTTTTTTCCATATAAACTCCTTTTTTTTTTGCTTCCTGTTTGTGTATTTGGGTATTTGTTTGTTTTGTTTTGTTTTTCAAGATAGGATTTCTCTGTGTAGCATTGCCTGTCCTGGATTCGCTTTGTAGACCAGGTTGGTCTCAAACTCAGAGATCTGCCTGTCTCTGCCTCTCTAAGTGCTGGGATTCCAGGCATGCGCCACCACACCTGACTTGTCTGTTTGTTTTGTCATAATCTGTTGGGGTGTTTTCAAGGAGTTTTGTCTATTCAGTATTTACTTCTTTCATGTACTCGCTTCTCTGAAGTATTTTTTATGTTGTAGTCAACGGGAAAAAAATGCATTAGGAACAACTTGAGTCGAGAATATTGTGGAGGAACGTTTATTTCTTTATGAAGTGAACATCTTTTAAAGTGTCTCCTCCAGCGCACCGTTCTGGGAGACCTGCTGGAGGCCGGGTGGGGAGGAAGGCTAGACTGGTACAGGCCAGCCCTTGCTGTAGGATGTCATCCAGCCTTTTCCCTGCCTGTGGCTCTTCCGGGAGGGTGTTGAGCTCTGCCTCCTACCTCCGTAAGCCACAGAATCTGATTTTTTTATTAGTCTGTGGTAAAATCATCTGAACTTGCATTTTTCCTCTTTGAAAGAAGACACTTTTTTATGGTTCTATTTTGTTTCCTTGAAGTTGTTATTTTGTTTTGTTTTGTTCTTCTTCTTCTTCTTTGATGATTTTGTCCCAGCCTTTTGTCGCTTTGACAGAATACCTGCGATGACTTAAGGAGGAAGGCTTTGTTTTGGCTCGCTGTTTAACAATTTCACTGCAGTCAGCTGATCACAGGACTGTGGCCCTAAGTAAGGCTGAAACATTATCACAGGACACTCTTTTGCAGCAGGAAGTACAGGAGAGGGGCCAGAATAACTGTGCCTTAGGTCATACTGGCAGTGACCTACTGCTTTCAAGGCCCCACCTTCGTGTTTACATCACTTGCCAGTATTGAACTTTGAAGCCACTATTGGATTATTCCAGTGATTCAGTAACAGTGTTCATGACCGCACCCACTTTCCAGAAGCTCCGCCCCTGGACATCTCAGAGGCAACCAAAGCTTCCACACATAATTTTGGGAGAATATTTACTGTCCAAATTGTAATGAGGCCGTAAAGTTCAAGTCTTGCTATGCTACCTTAATTTGGTTTCCTGGATCTCAGCTAGTTCTGACGGTGTATGTTTGACATAACCTTTCTCCCTCAGCCTTCTTCAGTGTATTTTGAAATTTCATGTTTAATGATTCCTGCCATAATCACTCTTCCATCCTTTACCACCCAACTCCGATGCATCTTTCTTTTCCTAGCAAGTGCCATGTACGTTGCCCAACTATTCTTGAGGGTGGAACCTTCCTTTACATATGGCAGATTTGCGAAAGGGCATATCATTAAAGACAACTGACCCTCCTTCTCCAGAGAGCTTTCAAGTGCCAGTTGCTCCTCTGCCAGTAATAGGAATTTTTTTAAATCATCTTACATTCTTTATGTTGGCATTTTGTCTGGCTGGAGTTTTCAGGGATCTGGTGCATGCTGTCATAATTACTGTCCTTGAGTCTATTTGTATGGCATTTACACTTACTGATTTGCATATGTAGAGAGATCAGTCTGCAGTTTTCTTTCTTTTTAAAAATGTGTTTTAATCCAGCTTTGGTATCCACATAATACTGGCTTCATGAAAAAAAAAAAGTGTTTTCTTTAAAGATCAGGTCAGTTATGCAGTGAATCCTTCTGGAGTTTCTAAGTTTTTTAACGAGGAAGAATATTGTTACTATTTACTGTTTCAATCCTGCTGCTTGTTGTAGAGCTGCTTAAATTGTTTGTCTCACCCTGGTTTAACTTTGATAGATTGTATACATCTAAAAATTGATCCATTTCTTTTAGTTTTCTACGTTAGTGAAATTCAAGTTTTTTAATTTTTTAAATTTATTTTTGTATTAATTACAATTTATTCACTTTGTATCCCGACTGTAGCCCCCCTCCCTAGTCCCCTCCCAACCCCATCTTCCGTCATTCTTCTCCATCCCCATCCCCGCCCCCTACCAAGTCCACTGATAGGGGAGATCCTCCTCCTCTTCCCTCTGACCATATCCTATCAGGTCTCATCAGGACTGGCAGCATTGTCTTCTTCTATGGCCTGGTAAGTGCTGTTCCCCCCTCAGGGGGATGTGGTCAAAGAACCAGCCACTGAGTTCATGCCAGAGACAGTCCCTGTTCCCCTTACTAGAGAACCCACTTGGACACTGAGCTGCCATGGGTTACGTCCATGCAGGGGCCCAAGGTTATCTGTATAAATGGTCCTTGGTTGGAGTATCAGTCTCAGAAAAGATCCCTGTGCCAGATTTTTTTTTCTCTCTCTCTCCTTGTGGAGCTCCTGTCCTAAATTTAAGTTTTTAAGGACTAGTCTCCATGATTTTCTGAATTTGGTTGGTATCTGTTGCTGTGGCTACTTTTTCATCCCTTATTTTTATTAATGTGGGCCTTTTAATTTTGGTGAGTTTGTCTAAATGTTTATTATTCTTATTTACCTTTTCAATGACCTTGACCTTTGTATCCCATATGTTGTGATATGTGGTTTTCATAGTCATTCGATTCTAGGAATATTTTTATTTCCCCTTAATTTCATCTGCGACTTCTTCATCATTCAATAGTCTGTTACTTAATCTCCATGAGTTTTTGTATTTATGTACTTTCTCTTACTGTTGATTCCATCGTGGTCAACTGAATATTAAAAAATAAATTTCAGTTTTCTACTGTTTGTTGGCACATTTTACTTCCAGATACGTGACATGTTTTAGAGAAGATGTCTTCTCTCCCTTTGTATATTTGTGTAATTTTCTTAGTGTTCCGGCAGATTGTGATTTCGGTTTCTTCGTAGTGTTCTAAACACTTCTGTGTCCTGTTTGCACATTTTATTTATCTTTGTCCTGGATTGAATATTCCCATTTCCCATTTGCATCTTCTGAAGTCTGTCTGTCTTATGAGCTATACTGCTGGTAAGGCTTCCTACTGAGTTACTGCAGTGGCATGTTGAATTTCTATTGAGTTTCAGTTTGGTTTGTCTCCTGTATTTTTATCTCTATTGAAATCCATTTTTATGCCTCCTTTCCCTTTCTTGTGTCATTCAGCTGTTTGGTTTTCATGGAAGTCATTTAAGGCTTTGGGTCTTTTATAGTTTTGTTTTGTTTTTTTGTTTGTTTGTTTGTTTTTTTGTTTTTGTCATATTAGTGATAATTCTTTGTCAAGAATTTAGTCTAGCCAGGCATGTGGTGCGTGCCTGTAATCACAGCACTTAGGGAGGCAGAGGCAGGTAGATCTCTATAAGTTCAAGGCCAGCCTGGTCTACAGAGTGAATCCAGGAAAGTCAAGACTATGTAGAGAAACCCTGTCTTGAAAAACAAAAGCAAACCAAATGAACAAACAAAAATTTACTCTAAGTCACTCTCCCTGGGAATAACTACTGTGAGATTGGCACTGAAAGGAAGCTTACTTTGGTTTTTCATGGAAGTTGTGTGTCCACATCAGGATTGCATTCTTCAGGTTAGGTCTTTTACTGACTTTACTATTTAAGTGCCTTTCCTCTTTCGGTGTCAATGTTTGCAATGCCCTGGAGGAGCTAGGCTGTACAGTAGGTTGAGGTGTTAGTTTTATTTCATTCCTAATATTCCCTAAGAATAGAACATTCTATAACTGCTTACTGTACGTATTTTGGTTTATTATAAAATAAAGTAATAATCAACTAAAAGCCAGCCATGCCTTTGACATGCATTGTGTTGGTGACTTGCCATGTGCTATGTGAGTTCTTTGGACAGCAGACTCAGGGAGCTGGGAGGCCCTCCCTTATCTCACACTCAAGCATGATTGTGTCAAGGGATCTCAAGCCCCTGTCTTGAGGGTCTATAACAGGAAGAAGGAAGAAAGAAAAAACAGCTTGAGTGATAGGTCTATCTCATGGTATAAAAATGTGTGTAGCGGGAACAAGAAGCTGCAAGTTCGTCCATGTTATGATCATTCTGTTCTGCCTAGGACTTTCAGTCAGCAACTGTAGCATGACTAGAGTTGGATTCCCTAATCAATTCCTGCTGGATCTTTGTAAGCCTCTAATGTGATGATGTTTTGTTATCTGCCTGCTACTTCTATTTGCTGAATACTTAAAAATTCCACTCATTCAGAACCAAAGTCATGGATCTTGTAGATAACTCTCTTGACCATTTGAAACAATACTGTAAGCACCAGTCATTTTAGACAGTGAAGGAACATTGACTGTACCATATATGCCTATGTGTTAGGTAATTGTCAGTATGTGTGAGAAAAGAAAGGGGGCAGAGAGCAGGGTAGGACTGGTGGTTAGTATTGGTTAGTAGGAAGTACATGGGAGGGTGCAAATAGAAGGAAGGGGAACAGAAAGGTATGTATGTGATGATTAGCTTTGTGAGGATCCCTTGACACAGTGAGGATCCCTTGGAAAGAGTGTCTCAATGCAGGTATCTAGATCAGGTTCCCCTGTGGGTATGGCCTGGGAATTGGTCCCATCCCTGTTTGGCTCTTTCAGTATCCATGTGCCACTTAAAATCTGCACGAAAGTTTGGTTTTCTGCTTGCTAAACCCCATGCACATCTGTTTCAAAAGTTCCATGTCTGTGCTGTGTTGTAGTAGTATTCTTTTGACTTGGTTTTAGTTTATAGTTCTCTGGCAGTTGTTCGAGGTTTGCTGAGAGTATAGTTCACAGGTCTGGCTGTTGACCACAGATGTAGCAGAGAGCTCCTTGCGTGGAAGCATACTCCTGTCCATGGGCTGCCAGTGCTGTAGCTGCCCTGGATGTGGACTTTCCCAGAATGTCTAAATGTTTAGACATTCTAAACACCAGTGAGTATTCTGTTCAGTGTATTCAGCATATTACTGATACTGTTTTTCAGCTTTCCCAGGATTATTACCTGGAGCCTCTGGAAGACTTTGCCTGCATGTCATCTTTTTTTTTTTTCTTTATAATTTTGCTGTCTATCATTCCACATCTATTGATAATAATGTCCTCTCTTGAAGTCACACCTAATCCAAATAAAGAACATGCTTCTCTACCACCCTCTTTCAAGAAGAAACTCCACCCGCATGAATAGTATCCTTCGTGATTACCCAAATATAAACGTAGAAAACTTTTTAAAATGCACGCATTCACTCTACTCCATAGAGACTAAAAAGCTATGTGAGAAAATGTGATCTCAATCGAAAAATGAAGTAGGTTGGCATGAAAAAAGTAAGCAAAGAGAAACAGAATAATTGAAGATGTTGGTTCGTGTTGCTTACTACTTACGCAACGGGGAAAGCACTTTGACTGTTGGTGTCCAAGACGGATGAATGAGTTGTTGAGTAATGGAGAAGTAAAAGTATCAATTGCTGAAGCGAGTTTAATCTCTTCCGTGCCATTATCATGTTAACACTACGCAAAGTCCCAACCAGGAAAGTTATGTCGTCCTTTGGAATGCCACGATTCATTATTTCACTTTCTTCCTAAGAGTAACACATGTTGTACTTTATGGTCTGATGAGAGGCATTAGGAGTTCAAAATGAAATGTATTTTTGAGGCGCTAAAGACCAGAAAACTATTTAATGCATGGCTATAGAATAGGACCCATTAATGTTTCATTAGTAATTTTTTTTTTAACTCACATTTTGTCACTTTGGGAAGCAGCTGTCTATAGACACCTTAAGCATCGTTTGAATGGATTTTACAAATATTTCTAGATAAGAAACAGAAGAGCTATTTTCTACATTTATGCCTAAGGAAAAGTATCCTCTGAGACACACTTGAAGGATTTGAACTTGCGCTGTGAATATCTCAGCAGAAATGCCTCAGTCTGATTACCTCAGCTGTGTAAGTGTTGTCAGCACTCTACTGTTCAAAGTACCAAATGGCTGTTTCTATCATTCACTCCCTCTTCATAAACAGTGGTCTATAACAGCCTGGCAGAGCCAGCTTAATGATCACATGAGCTTAAAGATTCCTATTCCCCGCTTCTCATAAAACAACTAATGATTTAAATTAAAGGAATCAGCCTCTGCGCTCATCAGGCCTACGGAAAGTGTTGTCTGCCTAGATCTTGCGTTTCTTGAGCTAAACCCTGGGAATAAAACAACAGTGTTTAAGTCAGTGGAGGAGGTCTTCTCGAAACTCCAGCTCATGGGCAACCTCACTCTAGCAAAGAAATGTGAAGCATGTTACTAAGTCACCTTCTCTATTCATGTTGTTTTAGGAAACACAACTTCGTGGGCACCTACTGGGTGTTAAAAAGGTTGTGGGGGACCAGGGTGATGAGTGCAGTTCCTGTGATCGGGAGTCCCTCCCTCTGAAAGAGGTCAAAGCAATACACATGCAAAACACTTGCAGAATACGAAACAAAAGGCATTGCCGGGGGAATTTTAATGCCCAAAATGAGGACATGATGTCCAGCTAGAATGCCCTCAATCACTCTTTCTAAATTTCTGTTCCACTGTGTGTATGTTTTTCAGCTTTGCTAATTATATGCAAACAAAGAACAGTGGTGACTTGATTCTCTGTGTTCTAGAATAATTCTTGGCTTCTTCCAGCAATAAAAGTGAACATTGAAAACTCCTCACATTACAGACAAACCAAGTAAAAAAAAGTATCAGTCTTTGGATTTGGCAAAACTCCCACTTTTAAGAATGTTGTAAACTTCTTTCCAAATATAATATTAGAAAAGGAAAAATGTAGGTGAACTACTCAGATGTCAAGTTTCTTTATCACCTTTGAGCTCATCAGCCATTGATGTTTTGTTGTGGTTTGTTTTCTGAGAGTGTGTTAGCATGTGTTTACATCATGTAAGAGAACCTTTGTTAGAAAATATTGTTGTGTTAGAAAATATTTTTGTTTAGACATAAAAGGAAATTGGTGAATCCACCCCTGCGCACAGCTGAGAATATGGCAGTGTCTCTTCTAACGGTGCCTTTCCTGTCTGAAGAAGTAAAGATCATTGTTCTGGGGCTGGAGAGATGGCTCAGAGGTTAAGAGCACTGGCTGCTCTTCCAAAGGTCCCGAGTTCATCTCCCAGCAACCACATGTAATAAGATCTGGTGTCCTCTTGTGTCATGCAGGCGTACATGTAAGCAGAACTCTGTATACATATTAGATAGATAGATAGATAGATAGATAGATAGATAGATAGATAGATAGATAAAAAGATCGTTGTTCTGCTGTCCACTGATTCCCTGGCAGTATGGGCTTGCACGGGAACTCGGGAAGAACCATGAAACTCTTAGAGGGCTCTGCTCCCTTACCACACTTGCCGCATACAGAGGAATCAGATCACATCAGAACAAGATGGGTCTTACTGTGAAGGAATCCCTGTAATATCACATTACCTCCCTCTTCATATTCCCCCAAGCATGCATAAAATGCAGAAGACCTACAATAGAACATTGGAGCAGTCTCTAAGGCCCCAAAGCAAGTTGCCTTACCTTTCTTGTACTGTGTTATATATACATCTTACTATTATGTCAGCGATTAAAGCATTGTCATGCTGCATTAGAAAGTGTTTTTATGTTTAGGATTAGGAAACTGCCTTCCCCTCTTCCTTGGGTTCCTTTTATGTCCTCCAAGCAAATCCTTTCTCTTAGGTCAGGAATGTAATAAGGTAGGTTTTCCTCTCTGGGGTATTGTGTCTGTCTTGCTGTGTTTAAATTGATGCACAGAGTTCTTTGGAGCAAAAGACAGTATTTTCTTTGTATTGGAGCCAGCAGTTGACTAACCCATGGGGGATTCTCTGTGCTGAGCATTTTAAAGATATAGTTTGCACTGGGTGGAGATGCTGGTGCTCAGTGAAGTCCCCCGGGAAGAGGGTTGGCGCTGGCCCTGGGAGTGGAGGCCTTTTCTCTCTGTGGTCTTGAAGAAAAAACAAATACCCAACAACTTTAAAGAGAGAGGAAAAATTCAGAGAAGTTACCAAGCTCTTTTTTAACAGTTATAGTTCAGAAACAAAGAAGAATTATAGTTAATGTAATAGATATACATAACATTAAAGAATATTTAGCTGGAGAGGATGAGAGGGGACTACAGCAGGGATACAAAGTGAATAAACTGTAATTAATAAAAATTTTTAAAATATGTTGTGAAAAAAAGAACATTTAGCTACATGAAGGGTATTTCCTAAAAACAACAAATTTATTATTTGAAATGGAGAATTTTCCTTCCATCTGATGTCTCCTTCCAGACTACCAGTTACCAAAGGTCAAAATTGCTGTTAATCAAGAGTCTTTGATTTAACCATTATAGTGCTGATTATTGGGTTTGAATGTAAGTCTGAAGTCTAGGTTCTTGGCTTGCCTTCAGTATATAAGCGGTATTCTCTCTCTCTCTCTCTCTCTCTCTCTCTCTCTCTCTCTCTCTCTCTCTCTCTCTCTCTCTGTATATGTGTTTCTGTCTCTCTGTCTGACTCCTGAATGTTATATTGTGGAGTTTTGTTTTGTTTTGTTTTTTAATATTGTTGCCGTTTGTCTTAATTAAGGTTTTATTGCTGTAAAGAAACACCATGGCAACTCTTATAAAGGAAGACACTTAATTGGTGTGGCTTACAATTCAGAGGTTTAATCCATCATCATCATGGTGGGAAGCCTGGCGGCATGCAGGCAGACACAGTGCTGGAGAAGGAGCTTGAGAGTTCTACATCTGGATCCACAGGGAGCAGGAAAAGGCCTGGCTTGAGCCTCTCAGACCACAAAGCCTACCCCCAGTGACATCAAGGATGCCACACCTCCCTAGGGACCTATGGAGGCCATCTTTATTCAAACTACCACACTGCTTCTATAATGAAATTCCTAGAGCAGGCTTGTTTTTAAGCAGAGGCTAACTTGACTCTCTTCATCCTCAGGCTCTGGGAAGGACTCTCATTGGCTGAGTCATATCCCAGGAAGACAGTGTTATTGTCTTTGTCCTTTTTCTCTTTCCTCCTCTTTTTATATGACCACTAGAATGCAGTCACGGAACCTCCACCCTAATGATCTAATCGGATTGACTTCCCAAGCCCCACTTCTCTGAACATGATAATCAACGTAAGATTTCACTCCCCTTAATGCCAGTGAAATATGACTTGGAGGATTAAACTCCTACATGAGTAAGAGGGCTGTGTAAATCATACTGTTACTGTTACAAGGAATCTGAGGGAATCCCTACAGAGATGTCATATGTTACCAGGAAAATCAAGGTCTTCTTTCTGGGATTGAGTGTCATTAATAAAAGAATGTAAGAATGAATTCAAAAGAAAGCTTGAGTAAAATTTCTAAAAGAAGAGCCTTAGGACAGGCAAGCTGGAAAATTTGGCAGCTACATGGAGGAAGGAGGTAGAGAAGAGGAAGGAAAGAACCCATACGGTTTGAGTTAAGCTGTCGTGAAACTCAGGGACTCAGTGAGAAGAGCTTTAGAGAAAAAGTAAGGAAGCACAAAGTACCAGAGAAACCTATTACTTGGGCTCTGGCCAACATTCAAAAGAAAAATACAGAAGACACGAAAAGGGGAAGGATACACCTGAGTCAGGACCCAGAGTGGCTCCTGGCGACTGCAGTAGCAGATGCTAGAGAAGAAAAGTACATTATCTCATTAAAGAGCTGATGATTCCTTCTACTACATCTTTAACGTGGCTTAAGGCGAACCCACCTTTCTAAGAGATGGTTTTCTGGCCATGTTGACTGGCCAGTCCACCTGGATTAACTCTTAAGAGGGGCATGTCTTCTCAGAGGTAGATTCTGTTTTTTGGGGAGGAGGCAAGAGCTTCCTCTTAATGGGACTTCATTGTTACTGTAAAGTAATGAAATCATAGCAAGCACCTTTTTGTTTCCCTCCTTTTCTTCTTTCTTGCCTCTTTTTATGTCAGCCTCTTTTGTGTGTGTATTGTATGTATGTAGGTGTGTGTGTGTGTGTGTGTGTGTGTGTGTGTGTGTGTGTGTGTGTGTGACTAAAAGAAACTCAGTGGTTTCTTCTTCTTCTGGTGAACCCTTTGGCTCAAATGAGCAGACTCTACACTTTTTTCCCTTACTCTCATCTCTGTAGATGGAGAATTTAAGCCTGGATTCTATGCCAGGAGTTCATCAGTTACACTGCCAAGTAACTTTCTTAACTTCTCTCCTGTGGGAGATAGGAAATGAAGAACTAACCAGAGAAAGGTACTAGAAAAACAAGTGAGACAGCGGAATTGGCGAGATCAGTGTGTGTGGCCCTCTGTGCGTAACCTGCATATGAGGTCCCTGGAAAATGAGGTGAAAAAACAATGGTAAGAATGACTACAATATGGCTATGTTCCCATGGCCTAATGACCACCCATCCATTGTAGGTAGGAAGGGCCTAGATACAGAAGGCCCACAGCCATGTTGCCACCTTTCCATAGCAAAATATTGTCTTGATGTCTGTATATGTTTGTGCCACATGACAAATGAAGTAACAGAGACGACATTTTGTTCCTAATTTAGATTAAAATAAGGATAAAAATAATATCCTGTAAGTATTCAAGCAACAAAGTTCAGCCGTCTTGTGGCTGGTTTATTTTGTAAATTCTTCAATGTTTCCTACCCTAGAGAATATTGTAATTCACAAATATATAGCCACACTGTATTAATTTTCTGTTTGTGTGCAATGTGGAGACCATTATGAAAGCCTTTTATATTTTTGAATGCATGAGCTCGAAGGGTCAAAGAAAAGACTCTCATAGTGAAAGCTTTAGAAAGTTGAACGCTTTACTAGCCAAATAAATATTCCTATGAAAATATGTTTATAAAAGTAAATTTTTATGGGATCATTCTCCAAATTAAAAACATCTTTCTAGGAATAAATAGGGAAGGAATGTTTACATTGTTGAGGAGGCAATGGCAAAATAAGACAAAAAGGCAGAAATGTCTGAAAATGAAGAAGTCAACCGACCTTGGGAATGGTTTTGCCACATGGGTTGATGACAGCCAGCTCCAGGCAGGCCACCTTGTCACTTCTCTTGTCTGAACTACCACTCTGCACAGCCTACAGTCTTCACTACTAATTTTTTTCCAATTTCCAAGTTTCAGCCTTGGCCATTTTCAGCTACAGCATTTCTATGTAAAGCACTTTACTCCTTTATTTCTCCAATGGAAATTTATGCGACCAACCTTACTTCCTGATTTCTCTTTCTTCAAACACTTTAGTCATGGTGAGGCAAAATTTCCATGACATTAATGAGATTTCCACAAGCAAATTAAAGAGAAAATATGCCCTTTGGTCTTTTGTATTTAACAGCACTGCATGGAGAAGAAATCTTGGAGTAAAGTGTGGGCAGGAGTAATATCCAGGGGACAATGCCAGGGTAGCTTCATGCAAGTAACTAGATCTTTTTTCCCCCTCTTCTCCATCTAAAGCTTTTAAATTATTTCAAGACAAACTTACTATAAAACATCAGATAATTTGCTCTCTGCCGCCAGCTGAGCATAATTCTGACAGTACAGATTACCACTTCGTTGCCAAGGTCCTTAACGTCAAATCATGTTAACATTACCATAGTGGACAAAAATAAATTTTAGCATTCTTTTCATTGGTAACAAATGGAAACTAAGTAAGGCAACTGAATTGTGTCTTTCTGAACCCAGCATTTCATTCTACACTTGCAGTATTAAAGGCTGCTTTTATGGGACAAGTCTAAAGGTGTCTCTGATGGAGGATTTCTCAGACTGTTGGACACAAAAAAATTACCGAAGACTGTTTTTCTTCCCGTGGCTTCTGGTTCTCCAAGCACACAACTCTAAGGCAACACAGATTGCCAGCATTAAAACTGGGGCCATGTTTGTTCTAAAAGCACATTCTTACAGCAGATGGTTATTAAGTTTTTATCATGTGCTGGGTATTGTTGCAGACACCCACCTTTCTTATTTTGACTCTCAGATTATAGAGACACTGTACCCCCAACAATTAAAAGAGGAAGCCTAAAGTCTGGGCCAATCAGAAGGGAGCCTTTCTCCCAGAAGGATGTTTGCAAATTGTCAGATAACCTTGCCGGAGGGCAAAACTAACACACTCGTGGATCAGTGATGGAGAGGACTATATTCTCCAGAGACTGCCTAGATCTGTATAACTGTGGCCTTCCACCTACACCTACATACCTCACGTTAGGACCTGAAGATGGACTCGGGGATCATTGGATTTTTCTCCCCTCTTCCCAATGTGACCACATGAAATAAATCTTTTTTTTTCCTGCCTTTCACTGCTTAATTTGGCTCTTGCAATTGGCTTGTTGAAAGCAGGTGGCTTATTGGTTCACAAGTTGTGGCCTTCAGTCTGTTAAAAGTTGGAATATATCATTTAAACAAAACAGCTGAAATAATCGATTTTACAAAATTCTCATTCTAGTAATGGTCAGCAGAAGCTGTAATAAGTAATAAGGCCGGTGAGTAAATCAAGCTGTAATGTGTTAGAGTTTACAGAGGCCATGGGTAAATAGAGCGGCAGAGTGTCCAGGATCAAGTGTGAGAAGTGTTGACGAGAATGTAACAAGAATTGGGAAGCACATAATGGAGGTCAGATGCTCTTGGCTTACCAGCCTGTGAGAGGCACCCTTAACCTCACTGTCTCCGCCTTTTCCCGTGTCCCAAGGAAAGTCAGATGCAGCGCCTGGTATGTGTGATCATCTCTTCCACATTCGTCTTGCTGTTTCAGCTCTGTAGACAGCTACAACTCCAAGCTGTAACCGGGACTGAGTTTTGCAGTCACCTTGGGGGGGAAAAAAACAACAGAAAATTCAAACGAGTGACTTAAAAATAGAGGGCCATGGATGGTTGTCTGCACTTCCTTAATGCCTTCCAGTACAGGGAACTGCAGAGCAGCTAATACCTTTCCTTAAATCTGTAACAAGAAATGCTGCACCTTTCCATTTTGAGACCAGGCGGTGCCTCACTCTGTGCCGCTGGAGCTTTTTCAGACCTGACTGGAATGGGATTTCCACTTCTGTCTTTGCTTCCTGAGTGTTTGGGATCCCCGTTTGCACCAACATCCTCAGCCTCACCTTCATCTCCTTTTTCCCTTTTTCTCTTTCTGTATCCACTCTGGTACATGGTTTCCAATTGCTGCCCTTTATGACTCCAGGCACAATAGGCATAGATTGGGGATTTTCGTACTCAGTTTTATGAAATATTTAAAATTTTCTGTGAGTACTTTAAGGGGGTCAAAGATAACAAGGAGTAGGAGAGCAGATTTTAGTCTTAGAGAGCATGTGGGGAAGGGTTATGTTGGGGATCAAATCAGGACCTTACGCATGCTATACAAGCCACATTCCTGGGACAGATTCGTAAGGTTTTCTTCTCTACAGAGATATCCTAAGGGCCCTGCACCCACCATGTCTTACCACAAACAGAAGCAGTCTTCTTCTAGTCTGTTGAATTTCCAATGCTGATACTGTCTCGGGAGCTTCAAAGCTGGAAATTGCAGTACCTTTACATCTAGATCCACAAATTATTCCAAAGTGAAGGGCACAGAGATCTTTTGGGTAACAGAGCAGCTCCCTGAGTGAGTGTATTGCCATGACATTACTCAGCTCCTACGGGAAACTGCTGGAGCTAGCCATTTTAAAAGTACACCTCATAACCTTGATTAAAATCTTGGTTGCTTAAGAGAGTTTGTGCTGTTGTTGCAGAGGAGCTGAGTTTAGGGTTCCAAGACACACACTGGGTGGCTTACAAACCACATGTAACTCCAGATCTAGGGGATCTGATGCTCTCCTCTGGCCTCCATGACCATGTGCTCACACATGGCATACATACATGCACACAAACAGACATACACATAAATGAAAATAAAGCTTTTAAAAAAATACTTAACTACATGTGTGCTGAGTGTCCTAGAGTAATCCTCACCTCTTACAGTTTCCCCCATTCTAACACATGCATGCATGTACACACACACACACACACACACACACACTCACCTGCTCATTCATATTATATTTGACATCACTCCCCAGCATGCTGTGTGATCTTTTTGACCTTGACCCTCTGTCTCTCATCCTTTTCTTCTATGTCACCAGTTCTCAACCACGGTTCATAATAATAGCAAATTTACAGTTATGAACTAACAACAAGATAATTTTATGATCAGGGGTCACCAAAACATGAGGAGCTATATTAAAGGGTCACAGCATTGGGGGGGGCTGAGAACCCCTGGTGTGATGTTCTTCACTCTTTACTCTGGATTCAGCTCAGTTATGTAGCCTTCCTTTCTTCCCTCTACTTTTGTTTAGCACATTTTCCATTTTATTTTAATTGCTTGTTTGTATACATTTAGAGTATCATCTTCTCAGGCTTTTGCTTTCCTCCATTTGATTACCCACAGCACACAATTAGTGCGTATACACTAATGACTAAACTTGTGTTCCTCCTATAAACTCTGTCTTCTACTAGGATGATATAAAAAGTTACAGTCTGATTATGAAATTACTTAAGGAATGTTATAAATCTACTTGGATACAGCAGCACTAACACATTGAAACATGCAGGAGAAACACTGCACACCAGGGTGGCTGATGAAGAAAATGACTGGAAAATTCTAAGATTACTATTTCTACATGGTAGAAAGCATGTGTGGTCCAGTGTCCAAAGGTCTCCTCCACCTCTTGGTTTAATGACATGAACCTGAATAGCCCTGCTCAGTGAGCATGTTCATTTCTCATGGGGTGAAGAGGTGGAAGCATCGAAGGAGCCAGTCTCTGCTGAGATGCAGTGGACGTGACCTAATCCACCGTGCCTGCTCAGTACTTAGCATATGACAGTTATGCCTTAGATAAGCGTGCGAGTTAGTAGTGAAAGAATGAGTGAGTGCACTGGGAAAGGTAGGCAGGTTCCAAATAGATTTTCCCTCGTTTTATGTCTCCTCCTTTTCTTCCTGTTGTTGATGAGATTTATCTGTATTTCTCTCAACAGTTGCTGCCATCCTCCTGCGTGCGCGCGCGCACACACACACGCACACACACACACACACTTGTTTAATCTCTTATTACCTGCTGATGCCCTCGTCTGGTCTCCATGACTTTCTTATGTTACGACTCTGTTTCATCTATGCCGTTGGTAGAATACAGTCCAGGGATGTGGCTTAGACTGTGGTTGGTACAAAAATAAGTTTTCAGGCTTCTCTCTGAATAATCCTACTGTATAAATTCTTGGTCGGGGGAGATGGCTCAGTGTATAAGAAGACTTGCCAACTTTATCCATAGGAAAAACCAGTTATGGTTGTATGTGCAGAATTGTCATTGACAGCCAGCCCCACCCAACAAAAGCTTCTGGTTCAGTGGAAGACCTTTTTGCAGAGCAACAGTGGAAAACACCAGAGTCCACTGGTTTCCATACCCCTGCAGAGGCCCTCTTGCCTCGCTCTGGCCCTTCCTCCCTTTTTTCTCCCCCCTGCCATGCACGTGCACCACCCCTCAAAAAAGAGAAGATATTTTTTACTTTTCCTAAACTATTAGACATAAATCAGCCAAATCTATTTGAAACCTAAATGTTTTTAGGCCTATGCGATTTGAACATATGCATGTTTTTGTTTTTTTTTGTTTTTTTTTTTGTGATCAGACTATGATGTCAAACATTTAAATTGGTATGACAGCTCAAGGGCTGGTGGTTGTGATGTCAGAATCAGAATTCAGTGTTATAGAGGAAGCCTGGGATTATGGAGCAGTGGAAAAAGCAGGTGCCCGTTAAAAGCTGGGTCTCACTTTTTCCACTCACTTTTAACTTGTTAGTCTTCTCATAACCATACTCCATGTTAGCCCTCTAACATCTATAGTGCTCATATGCCTGGCTCCCCACGTGGATTCATGGAATCACGAAGAACTTGAAGGTTAACATTTTGTTACTTTCAGACAATGACAATCCTAACATCTTGCATTTCAAAGAATAAAAGGTTGTGTTCATTTTTGTAATCACAGAGGAGGCATAATATACAAATATTCTCCATTCTTAGAGCTAGTTAGATAGAGTTAAACACTTTAAAACTAAAAATCCAGGAAGTGCTCTTATAAATATTTGTATGACTTTCCATCTTTAAAATTTTAAAACAAAGTAGGAATTATTTCAGTAGACGAAGCTATGCAGAAGCCATATACAAAGAAACTCCTGTCACCCTTCCTGTTGCTGGGGAAATCCACTCAGTGAGGGGGGATTTTAATGCTCCAGGACACTGTCATGCTTCTGAAAACCCAACCTTGGCATACGCACAGTGTCTGGGTTTGGTAATGCTTCCTAGACACGCTGGATTTCCGGCCGTGATCCGAACAAGTGAATGATGAATTCTTTCAGTCCTTGGGAGAGACTACATTTTATGGCTGCTTTGCTGGCAGCTTTTGGACTCCTGGAGCTGAGCTGAGAAGCAGCTGGGAACAGAAGGATGGCCTTTCCTGCAGCTCTAATTCAACAGGCTGCAAACAGTGTGGCTGCTGGGTTTGTTCACTGCAAAGGGATGAAATAGAAGAGCCTTTTAGAAGATCTCCTTCTTTATTTTTGGTTTTTCGAGGCAGGGTTTCTCTGTAGCCTTGGCTGTCCTGTGCTCATTTTGTAGGATGGGCTGGCCTCAAATTCCCAGCAATCCTCCATATTTGTGCCTCCCTGAGTGCTGGGATGACAGGTGTGTGCCACCATGCCCGGCGAAAGATGGCTTTTCCAAATTATCTACCATTCCACGATGATGCATTTAATACTGTCTTGTTCCTCTAGGTATAGTATTCTTTGTATCTTATCTGTAGAATTCAATACTAGTTGATACTTTCGAGCTTAACCCTGTCTATCTTTCTTTCGGGTAGTTAAGTCCAAACGTGTTTGTGGGTTTGTCGACTTCATTATAGCAAAGTAAGAAACTAGGTTGGTAAGCATGTACATGTCCCCAGTACCTTACAGAAACCAGGCCAAACATCTAGATGACACCTTGTTGGCATTTGAATATTGGTCCTTCCAGAATAGAAACTGAAAGTTTATTGTCTTTTTCTTATGTTATTATTGTTTTGTGATACATCCTCACTGCGTAACCCAAGATGGCCTCAAACTGCCAATCCTCCTGCCTCACCTTTCCAGGAAGTGGAATTACAGGTTCTCTCCACCATGCCTGGTTAAGAAACTGAGAATTCCTTGTGAAACAGTCTCCTTATCAAACTGTAGCAAACCCGTGTTCAAGAGAGGAATGACAAGTGTGCTTCCCTAATCAGCTGAGAATTCACAACTTCAGAGGAGTCCTGAGGCCTCAGTGGTCTGTCAGAGCAGGACGTTCTCTTTGCCAAGTTTTTTTAAACAGTGTCAGTAATGTAGCTTTTGTTGTTTTGTTTTATGGGAGTTTTTGTTTGTTTGTTTTGCTTTGTGGGTGTTTTGTTTTTTCTGCATTGTGGGAGCCTGGTGGAACAGTCCCAGCTAATTAAGAGGCTAACAGAGAAAGTTCACATATCCATGGTCAGCCCAAGCAACTTAGCAGGGACCAAAGGGTTTCTGTTGTTTTCTTCTTATTGTTGTTGTTTTAAGTTTAAAACGGAAGGTGGTATGGCATGCTACAGAGCACTTGTGTAGCATATGTGAGGCCCTCCTATAGTCAATCCCCACTTTTGAAATTAATTAATTATTTAATTAATTGATATTTTTTAAAGCTCCAAAAGTTGGATTTCTTTAAGTTTAATATAGCTTACCCTTATGTCAGTAACTGTTATTCTACATGAATCTAGACCTTCTTAGGGTGTGGGTAGGATCAAGTAGAAAATTTATATTCTACATCACAGGTTGATAGCTTCTTGGATAGTTCATGACTCAAGATAACAGCAAGCTGGCCTGAGAATGTCAAAATTCACAGTGCTTGGATGTAGTATGGAGAAGAAAGGACCGGTTTTTCCTAACCATTCATCGTTTCACATTCCCTTACTGGAGCGGATGTCAGTTTGTGATGCTTTGGGTTGGGCTTTAACAACTCAAGTTTAATTTTTTTTCCCCTGCCTTTTCACCCACTTTCACAGCTTGAAAGATGAAGACGGGAAATGAGAAAAGAAAGCATGGATTCCCATGCGTTTTCCAGATTGTCCACTTTGAGTCCTTTATGAAATCTACTAGGGAGCATTGTCATCAAAATGTTTCCTTTCAAGTCATCTCACTGGGGAGAGGGGCAAGGGTGTGTGTGTGTGCGTGGAGCCTTGAGCTAGTATGGAAGGTTGCTGGGACAATCCCACCCCTAGTCTCTACTGAGGAGAAGCCCCAGCACTTACATCCCACCTACTTGTTCTCCGGGGGGCTTCCCCTGTTCCCCACATCCTCCTCAGACTCTTACAGAGTAGATTTTTCTGATTTTTTCCCCTTTGTGTGTAAGAGGATGATATCTTTATTGAGATATCATTCACATACTGTATAACTCTCCCAGTTAAAGTACAGCAGTTTAGTATATTGAATACATTTTATCACCCCATAGCCCTCAGTCATTATTCTCTGTTTTCTCGGTGTATTCCACCCACAGGTAGCCATTGTTTTTCTCTCTGCACAGATTAACTTAGCCTGGAGGTTACTGAGTCACTGTGTGTGTGTGCATTGCTCCATGCATTCCTTCACTCCACATGTCTCCAGCGTTCATCTGTGTCATAGCCTGTACCCGAACCTTACTCTTCCTTGTCTACTTTTATTTTTACCTGTGAATGATAATGGATTTTTCTTTCCGTGGTTGATGCGCCCAGATTACGTCAGTGTTGGTTTGCAGGGACCAGGATGGATTTGTCTTTTAATCCCATTCATTTCTGATCTTAATGCAGAGCCTCTCGTTCATAGGTAATGTTTGCCTTTTAAAATAACTTTGCTTTCTTTACTCATAAAAGAAATGATTGTGTTGCGTAGATGTGCCAGATGCTTGTCAACAGGGATTCATTTATTCACTTCTAACCAGCAAGCACAGGTTTCTCAGACTCACCCTAATACTTATTGTTCACAGACCAGAAATTGGACGTTGTTTTTATTTTTTTTTTTAAGTGCTGTTTGTAGGTTCTTTATGCTTTCCTGTTTGGTTTTATAGTACGTCAGACAGCAGCAGATGAGTCCGAATCCTTATTAACCGGCTGGAGCTGCAGCAGTCATTCTGTGAAGTCCTGGAGAAGTTCCCTCCCTGAGCCAGCTGCTCCAGCTTTTTAAATAACCTGTTTGAAAGATTGACAGGTGCCACCACAACAATTTAAATTATTTTGTTTATCTGAAATTAAAGTGCATATTGATATATAAGGCCTATTTTAGCCCTGATAGTTTGCGATTGGCGCTGTTTTTCTATTTCTGCTTCCTAATGCTTTAAGGAATCCAATCACAATGTGTCCCTAACATAATCCACGCCATGACAGTCATAGAACTTTTCAGAAATACTCCTTATCAAGCAATGGCCACGAGAAGATGTCAGCCAAGCTCAGATGTAAAGTGGAAAGAATTCCTGGAAAATTTGCTTTTCTTTTTGGGAAATAATTTCTATCTCTCACAAATGGGTTTTGTTGTGAATTAAATCTTAATGAAGTCTAAATAATGTTCTCCTTTCCACCAATATCCCTGGAAACCGAAATCAAAAGATAATAGATGTATTAAACCCAGGAAACAAGATGAGATTGAATTTTCTTTTAAGATTACTTACTTTTTTTATGTCTCATCTTAGGCCAGAATAGAAAGCTGCCATAGCACAATTCTTGAGCAAACCTGAGAGGTAACTATTGTGTGCTCCTTCATGCAGCCCCATTAATGAACTAGTCTGATGGTGGTGACGGGAAGGTTCAGGACGTATCAGATATTTCCAGCTTAACATTCTGTTGTCAATGTTTCTGTTTCCTTCCTTTCTTGAAAACAGAAGCATGGAGCAAAGTCTGAAAACTCGCACCTATGAGTCTGGTTCAGAATGGCCAGCTTGTGCTCCGTATACAATGGGGTATCACGTCTGAGCAGTGGCATGCTGGTGGGTCTAAATACAGAATATGTAGCCAAAATGTTTACAGTGGGTAAAGCCAAGGGGAGGGCATGTTCCAGCCACAGCAGGAGAAGCTGGAGACGGAGAACTGTAGGCCCAAGGCTCACAGCCACTTTCTTAGGTATTTAAACAGGAAACTCTACCGTCTTGTTCCTTTTCTATCACATCCATAATACTGTGTGTGTGTGTGTGTGTGTGTGTGTGTGTGTGTGTGTGTGTGTGTGTAAGATGACACATATACTTGTGCAGTATTTTTATGCTTTCACATTTACCTTGTACTGTGAAAACCCTGACAACACATATGTGAGAGCCTTTTTTTTTTTTTTACTTGGTGGAAATGCTGTTATTTGGGAGACAGGTGGAGACAGGATAGCCAACATAGTAAGTAGATGCAGAAGATGGAATGGTGCTGGCCTTTGTTGAGGGGTTCAAGGTTTGCTTGTCTCACTGGTGCTGCCTAGGGATTTATTTTTTCATGGCAGCAATGGGAGGGATTGGCTCCTTGCTCTCAGGGTCCTGCTGACTAGAGAAAAGAGGCTTTGGAGACAGCCAGTGTTTGTCTACTGGTATGTGAGTCCCCTTAGGCAGTAGGTGGGGTGAGTGAGTGTTCTGCACAGCTCTGAGGAGTGCTGTAACTTTCTCCTCTCAGGGAGTTGCTGAGAACTGAGCCTACTTATCTAGAGAGCCATGCTTCCCAAGTAGAAATTGAATCTGGCTGGGGGGGGGGCAGAACAAAAGCAGAGCGCACCTCCAAGCTTTGAGAGTGGATTGAATAGCAGCTTTCTGTGAGGCTGTGTGAGCACCCTTACAGTGTGCGTGGCCCACATGTGTGTTTCAGCTGAAGGTTAGGAAAACTGCCTGCTCTCAACTCGCTCACATAATGAGGCAAGAAGAAAGGACCCTGATTAGCTCAGTGAAGTCCATTGTAGGCTTCATTCTACTGCTGCTAGTGAAAAGAAAAGCTTCCCTGTCCCTTCAGGTCTCCCTTCTGCCCTCTCCAAGTCTCCTTGGTTGGCAATTGGGCCAGAGCTTCCCAAAGAGAATCCCTTGAAATGAAAGAGGGGCCTTGCACTTCCCCCAGACTAGTGGGGAAGATGGAATTATGGACCTTGTCTCATTCTGCTAAAAGCTTGATCACAGTTGCTTATCAACTCTTAGTTTGATCATTACGAAGGTTATGTTAATTTCATCAATTATCATAGCCTAAGCCAGATGCAATTCCAACAGGAAGTCCCCTCTTTGGACTTAGCCTTTGTTGGAAATGTGCCGGTCCCAGTGTCCCCTGTTTATTTAGACAGGGAGCATTTAGAGTGTCTCACGCACACAGCATTGTAAATTTATACCATCTATCTCTTTCTGGTTCTTGGGCCTCTGGCAAATTGCATGTCGTAGTGTTGGATTAGTGTGGAATTTAATCATGCATTATTTTCCCTTCAATTAAATTATTTATATATTTGATTAACATTGTCACTGTTAGGAAGTCAAATTTTCAGTGAAACCACAAATAAACTCACGACCACTGAATTTCAAGCCAGCTTCACTTGGAATCCGTCTGCCTGTTCCATGTCAGTTGTCTGTTTATTGTATGTTACTCTCAGTGACCTTGGATTTTAGTGAGTGTGCTTTTGACCCAAACGTAGAATGATACATATAGTGAAGAGCTTGTAGGCAAACTCCCTCTCTTTCTTGGACACCGTTTTCCCCCTAGCAACCTGGTTTTATTCCTTTCTAGATTCTTTTCTCTAGCATGAAAACCTACGTCCTTCTACTTGTACTTTTTCATGTTTGAGAAATAACCTGACAAATGTTAGTTCAAGAAGGAAGCCTTTGAAATCCTCTCAATTGAGACGAGCAAATGGGTCAAAAGCCTGATCCATTCCCAATGCATATTTTGTTTGTTTGTTTGTTTGTTTGTTTGGGGATGTGCCTGCCTGCGTGTGTGTGTGTGTGTGTGTGTGTGTGTGTGTGTGTGTGTCCCTTAAGCTGAGTTCATGATCTTATGGCTTTAAATAACTGAAAAGAAAATGTTAAGAAGTACTTCTTGACCTGTGAGAATTTCTGACATCCATAAGCAAATGGCTCACTGAATCACTGGTACTGGGTGTACAGCTGGTAACAGGCATGCCAGCAGAGCCAGACTGGTACTGGGTGTACAGCATGACAGCAGAGCCAGAATACTTACCATCTGACTTTATACAGGAAAAGCTTGCTAGCCCCATAAGTGTGAGTGAGTGTGTGTGTGTGTGTGTGTGTGTGTGTGTGTGTATGTGTGTGTGCACATGGTCCTCAGTGTACTGCTGAGGTCACCAGTGTCATTCTTTCCTTCTGAGTGCTCAAGTGACCTATAGCCACAGAGATCAAAGAGTTATTTTTAAAATTACTATTTAAAACTTACAGCAACATGAGGCCTATGGTTTCTTAGAATTTTCATTGGTAAGTAATTCCTAGATCCAAAGAGAGAGAGAGAGAAAGAAAGAAAAAAAAGAAAGAAAGAAAATCTCTTAAGTGTTAAACACATTTGAACATCTTACAGAGGCAGAGATACCTATTTCCTTATGGTAACTGACAACCTATTCACTTCTCCTTTAGATTAGTGGATTTCTTTTACAGAAAGATAATTTTACAGATGTACAGGCACACATGCACGCATACACACATCTAATCCCTAAGTTTGCCTTTAAGAGTTTCGGGAAAATTATAAAACCTATTGAGGCTGCCATCTACTCTAAAAGTTAGTCTTGCAGAATATGGAGTTTTAATTATCCAGCACCAGTCCTTCTAGCTCCTCACCATGGAGAGATGACCACCCTGAGGCCTGCCTGATGCTCAGCTTAGCCTGCCCCTCTGATGAACCATGAACGTAGCTGGCGTTTCCTGCAACTGTGCTCCTTCTCTTGCCGCTGCTTCTCTCTACTTAGAGGCAAACCTCAATGCGGCTTCCTAACTTCCCTGGCCGCTTTCAGTAGCGAGTGTGTTCAGCTTAGGCCTAGTCGACAGCCGCCCTACCCGCCTCCCTCCCGTTACTGGCAGGGACTGTCTGCTAAGCTGGAGGGAAGCTGTTCCTCTTCTTTGACTTCATTTGAAAGTACTAGGGCCCAGGTTGCCTGGGAGACCTCTCATGTCCAACCCTTCTGATGTGTCAAGAGGAAGGAGGAGTCCTGTCTTATCCTTCATCCTCTGTTGGCCCCTCCTACTGCCGGTCAGGTGGCTCCATTCACTGGGGTCCTCCACTGGTGTAGGTGTGGAAGGCCTGTGTAGTTTGGGTTTAGCCCCACAGCCTTATTGCTGGAGACCTGAAGAAGCGTGTCGCATTTCTTCTGTGGGCCACTAGCCGGTGCCTGACCATCTGAGCATTGTCCCTTAAGCCCACTGAGAGTCCGTGCCCACTCGCCGCGCCGCACCAAGCCGGTAGCCTGCCAGGCCTGCCTGGCAAGTTCGTTCTTGCTGACTGTGGGTGTCACTGCCATTCTCAAAGGCACCAGGATCTGACCTTCAGTGGGTGCTTCTGTGTCGCTTGCCTGCCACAGCCTCCCCTTTCCTCCACCCTCAGCCTGCCCGGCACCCTTGGTGGGGATTCACTCAGCCTTTAGGCTCAGCTCTCAGCGCAGTTTCCTTTGAACTGACCCCTGATCGCCGACGTGCCACGCTGATCTCAGACCCCTGTTAACGTGTTTTTATGAAACCCATTATTTCCCTTCATAATGCTTATCACAACCGTAATTATGCAGTAATTTAAGTTATTATCTGTTTTCCTCTGGGAGACTGTAATTTCCTTAGGGCAGAAATTATGTCTGCCTCACTCCCCATCACTGAGCCTAGTGCAAAAGGCTTACCGTGCACCATCCTGCAGGCATGAGAGGAGAGAATCATTGCCGTCATTGTATTCCCTCTGCTCCCCAAGGGAAAGAGTGGCCCATGTCTGGGTATCTTTAAAATCTTCCTCGAGTTCATAAGAGAAATCTTATAGTAATGAAATACTAAACATGAAATACTAGGTGGAGCAGTGTTGCATTAAAATAAACAAGTGTTCCAGGCAATGTCTTTTTCTGGTAATATTTCCTTCGCTAAGTAGATCGGATCAACTCGGCAGATACCTCTGCCAAGCTTCAGGACACAGCCTGTTGATGAGTACATGAGACCTAGGAGGCCGTTCAGCATGGGATGGAGTTGTGTTTTCCAATTAACGATCTTTCCTTCTTCCCCTCTCTGTATTTCATTCTCCTCCCTCCATTTTCCTACCTTCCTCCCTTCTTCCCCATCTTCTCTCCATGTGTTTTAGGACAAGGGCCAGTTTGTTAATCTTCAGTAACAGGAACACTGAAACAATGGCCATTTAATGGGGTGGTCCTCTGTGCTCATCTGCATAGGCAGAAAGTGGCGTGTGCAGCCTTCCTCTCAGAAGTCCATTTGAGACCATCCTGGGCAATGCTCAGGGCACAGTGGCTGACTGGGACTATACCCGGCAGGATTGCATCCGCTGTGGTCTAAGACACTGCTTCCCGGGACGGGAAGTGCAGCAGGACAGTGGCTCTGCCATCATGCTGGTCTTCTGTACGGCGTCCCACAGGATAAGATTGTCTCCGCGTGTGCTGCCATGCTGCCCACTCTCCACAGTTCGCCAACCATCCCAACTGCTGTTCGAGGAGAGGAGAGCAATGGCCTCTTCTCAGCCATTATTCAGCTTTAACTTCTAGAAACAACACAGAAAACTTTTTTCTTTCAAGCAAAATCTTTATCCTCAGGCAATCAGCCACCTAGAAGAATAATCAAGAAGGCCTATTCTGGTAGCAAAAATATTACCATTAGGCATCCGAGCTGGAGCATTCAGAGGTCCATGTCCAAGGCTGTGTCACTGCCACAGCAGAACTCAAGAGGGCTTTAATTACTGGATGGATCTTAAGGGACAAAAAGTATACCTGGTAGCCTTAAAATAAGGCAAGTGAAACATAACCTGACCAGCGAATTAAAAAAAAAAAAACAGGATAAAAGTCTCCCTGGTAGTCTAGACTTACTGAAGATGGACTTAATTGATTTTAGTGTCTTGAGAAAAGGTCTCATGTGTGATCCATTCTAGCTTTCAGTCCTCGGTGTTCCCCCTTCAGGCTCTCAGGTATTGGCGCTGCAGGCATGTACCTCTGGCACTAAAGGCATGTTCACCGTAGTTGTATCTGGAGAGCTCCCATGCTCCGCCTCAGGTATCGCTGGCTGTAGGTTTTTCCTGTTGCCGCTTTGAAGGCACTTCACATGTCCTTCTAAAGATGTAGATTAAAACTGACCCTAAAGCCTTGCATTGATAACAAATTTGGGGAAATCTACCTTTCTTTGTTTTTGTTTGTTTGCTTGCTTGCTTAAAAAAAAAAAAGGACAGGGTCTCCACAAGGAGAGCAACAGAACAAGAAAATTTGAACACAGGGAACTTCCAAGAGACTCATACTCCAACCAAGGACTATTCATGGAGATAACCCAGAACCCCTGCACAGATGTAGCCCAGGGCAGTTCAGAGTCCAATTGGGTTCCATAGTAATGTGAAGAGGGACTGCCTCTGACATAATCTGATTGGCCTGCTCTTTGATCACCTCCCCCTGGGGTGGAGCAGCCTTACCAGGCCATAGTAGAGGACAATACAGCCACTTTTGATGTGAACTGACAGACTAAGATCAGAAAGGAGAGGAGAACCTCCCCTATTAGTGGACTTGGGGAGTGGCATGCAAGCAGAGGGAGGAGGGAGGGTGGGATTGGGAGGGGAGGAGGGAGGGGCTTATGGGGGGATGCAGAATGAATAAAGTGTAATTGATGAAAAATTTAAAAAAAACTAAATACAGTAATTCTAAAATTGAAAAAAAATGGGTGTAGAGAAATGGTTAGCACTGTATTTCTCAACCTGTGGGTCGCGACCCCTTTGGAATCAAATGGCCCTTTCACAGGTGTCACCTAAGACTATAGGAAAACAGATACTTCCATTACAACTCACAACAGCAAAATTACAGTTATTAAGTAGCAATGAAAATAATTTTATGGTTGGGGGTCACCACAAAGGGTCACAGCATTAGGAAGTTTGAGAACCACTGGGTTCGTGGTTAAGAGCACTTGTTGCCTAACAGAGGACCAGGATTCCTTGGCTGTTGGCAACAGCAACCATGGCTGTAACTCCAGATCCTGGGGACCTGATTCCCTTTCTGACCTTCACTGACACCAGGCATCCACGTAGTGCACACACGTGTGCCAGCAAAGCAGTCATTCACAGAAAGTAATCTGGGGAAAAAATTCACCTAGTAATAGAATGCTGAAGGTGGATGGAAACGGTGGCCGAGAAGCAGTCATTTGATGGCCGTCGCGGGTTCTCTTCGCACCTAGTTCTCTGTGGTTACTATCCGAGGAGAGATTGTTCTAGGTCTTGAGCCTTGTGGTGGAATCCCAGGTGTGTGTATGATCGTGTGCGCACCCCGTGCGTGCACACACTCCCAGAAAAGAGAGAGCACCTGCAGCCCCGTGCTAAACACCCGCAGAGGACAGAGCGCCCAGAGCCGCTCACCCCGCCTTACACACTCTCTTTGCGGAACGCAGATTTAGTCTGTGTTCTTCAGATTTCAGGCTCAAGGTGCTGTTTTTGTTTTCCTTTTTCTGGATGCCAAGCCTGCTCCTGACATTCTTGCCCATACTGGCTTTACAGTCAGTTAGCAATAGCGAGTGTATCTCAGCAATGTATGTACTAATTTTAATCTGTGATGTAGTGAAGTTACTCATGTGATCTTGAAGGCTTAAACTTTGAGCATTTTTTTCACCTCCTTTTGTTGCCTTGAGAAATACCTAATACGTTTTAATTTTATTTCTCTTTTCCTCAACCCCAGCATATCAATAATGACCACATTCATGGAGAAAAGAAGGAGTTTGTGTGCCGCTGGCTGGATTGTTCAAGAGAGCAGAAGCCCTTCAAAGCCCAGTACATGTTGGTAGTGCATATGAGAAGACACACTGGCGAGAAGCCTCACAAGTGTACCGTGAGTACACACCTGAGCAGCCTCAGGGTTCCCTCTCATAGGCGAGTGTGATGCTTTACAGGTCTTTCCTGGTCTCTGGGCTTCTGCCTGCTCTTGGCCCTAGGTTCTGAGGGTAGTTGGGTGGTAGTGCGAAGAGAGACGGAGCCCTGTTTGTAGAAAGCACCTTCAAGTAGGCCATGGCTTCATAGCAGGCATGAGGTGGCTGGCTCTGTGAACTCACGGCTCAGCACACTGCAGACAAAGCACAATGTTGATTTGTTTTTCAGTTTAATTTCTGTATTTGTTTGTTTATGTATGTCATGGTCAAAAGACAATTTTGGTGGAGTTGATTCCCTCCTTGCACCTTCGCGTTGCAGGTATCAAACTCCGGTGGTCGGGTTTACACAGCTTGCACTTTGACCCCACCTTACAAGCCCCAAGTTGAGCATTCGTTATCAGAAACAGAATTCAGAATGCGGGGCTTGGGATACAGCTCAGAGTAGAGCATTTCCCAACCATGCACAAGGCTCAGGGTGCTAACAGTGTTGCAGGTAGAAAACCCTGTTCCTAACTTCTGCAGCCCCTCGTAGTCATCACACAGGCGCTCTGAAACTGTTGCATGACATTACTGTT
Organism: Meriones unguiculatus; assembly: GCF_030254825.1. Classification (NCBI taxonomy): domain Eukaryota; kingdom Metazoa; phylum Chordata; class Mammalia; order Rodentia; family Muridae; genus Meriones; species Meriones unguiculatus. Next base: position 33,358,915 of record NC_083366.1, read on the forward strand.
AGTCTGTGTGCATATGATAAGGAACATAAATGAACTTGTTGTCTGTCACCATCATGTCTCAAAATATACATGTATATATTCTGAAATTTAAAAAAAAAAAAAAAACTCAAACGACTTCTCATCCCAAGCTTTTTGGACTAGGCATATTCAGCGGCCCTTGGCTATGGTTGCTTAGTCTCCATGGCGGAGCGTCAGACCCTGAAGTGGGCTGGGGCTGCAGTGAGACCGCACTTTGTCTCAGGACGTGCCCTGAGCACTGCATAGCCCTGGTACTTTACATCTTAAAGGCCCTTTACAAACATGATCAAATTCCATGGCTTTGTATGGACACAAAGCCATATTAATGAACTTTGTGCTGAATCTGAAATCAGTGGGAATTGGAGGAGATCAATGAACATATAATGAAATTCATTGTCCACATTGAGCTGTCTATTACCAAAAAAAAAAAAAAAAAAAAAAATAGGAAAGCGGGGGGAGCCTTCAGGAGTTTTACAGGCACTCACAGAGCTTTGTCTTCAACTGCCCCAAGCCACATCTGAATCCCAATAAATGCAGAGTTTAGTGGAGTTTTTGTTCCGTGGTTTTGAAAAGCTGCTGACCCTTGAAAGGTCAAGTTTTTATCCACTTGGAGAGGGGGTTAAGCGCAAGCTGCAGCTGCTATTGTGTAGAGTGGTCCAGATTTACCTGTTGTCCTCAGTTTGAAGGTTGCACAAAAGCCTACTCGAGACTAGAAAACCTGAAAACGCACTTGAGATCTCACACTGGAGAGAAGCCATACGTCTGTGAACACGAGGGCTGCAACAAGGCATTCTCCAACGCTTCGGATCGGGCTAAGCACCAAAACAGAACGCATTCCAATGAGGTAAGCCTCCCCCGCCATCCCAGGCGACCTGCAGAAACAATGAGCCGCCGTGTGGAATAGACATGGCAAAGTAGACGTGTTCCGTTCTGTTTCCTCTGGCTGATCCCAGTGTGAGTGGACTCTGAGACCCTGCAGGTAAAGGTTTGGGGCCTCAAGGGTGGACCCTCTTGAGAGAGTACTGCAGACGAAGAGGAAATTCTATAAAACCCTGGCTGAATTAAGTTTCCTGTTGCTCAGACCTGCCACCTACTGGCCAGACAGTAGGAATGCAGTCGGCTTGCTCTGCCAGAAGAGCAGGAACCCACAAAGTAGGACCCAGTACTGAGGAAAGGGATTCAGAACCATCACACTGACAGCTCACTGCTAAAAGCACACAGTTGTATTTGCTTTTTAGGAGAAAGAGGTATCATCACATGGTTTGTTTCTAAAACTATTTTCATGGAGCAGACAGCTTAAATACAGTTAATTTACAGACATTCTGAATTCCAGAAGATTTTGGAAGATATTCTTAAAAGCCCAGTTAATGTTTAAGTCAGTTATTTAAGGTAAATTTGTCAAGGCCTCATCGTAGTGGTTTATGTTGTACTGCTATTGTTTTTAGATAATTGTCCCCAGTGTAAAACGAAAATGGTTATGGATTGGTTTTAGCTAGGCTTTGATACATATCTGACTAAAAATGTATAACTTCTCCTTGAAAGTATATCTGAAATACTGGCTCATCTATAAACTACACCTTGAATAAACCAAGATTAAACGAAGTGCCCCTCATTTGGGATAGAAATGAGATGGCTAACAGCACATAGTTCAGGCCTGCTAAATATGTCCTCGGTTGACTTGAAACATTGTTGCACAAGAAGAAATTTATATGTATAAGACTCCAGAGTGGCTGTTATGATCTTGCCAGGTATAGGCCAGTCTCACAATCTTGCAGTATCTAAACCCAGTGAGCCAGTTGGGTCAGGAACCGTTAGGATTTAAACAGGGGGTTGGGGGAGACAGTCCAGATGATAGAGTAAAACTGCCTTTAATGAGATCAAATATGCTGTCTGTCATAGATGAAACTTACATCTGTAGGTCCAAAGCCACTGAATTTCTCAAAAGGCCATGGTGTGATAAGGATGTACAGATCATTTTGAATCTCCTATTAATGACCTGGGAAGACAGACATCCTTTTTTTCTGTATATATTAGCTACTGTATTGTCTGATGCTCTTGTTTTATACATTTTGGAGAGTCTAGAATGGCAAATCCATGGAGACAAAATAGATTAGTGCTTCCCAGCCTGCTGCTGATTTTGGAGCGCTGAAATGTTCTAGAATTGTTGTGCAACATGAAGAACGCCCCAACTGAGGATGACTGGTGCAGGCTGTTTTTCTGTCAGTTCCAGTTTCAGTTTTAGAGTCTGAAAACTTTCCTTTATGCCTTCACAAAGACTGATAACTAGTTATGTGCAAAACCCTTTTGCTATATGTAGGTATGGCCAAGTGTTCAACAGGGTAGATTGAGAGAGTTATTCCCTTACATGAAAGCTACTATGGCATTTCCCTGTCTGTGACTTTGTCCTTGCCCTTTTGGGGCCCCTAAGTTATATAGCAGTGGCCTCTGAAAGGACTCCTCATTCTAGACCATACAGTTTGTATTCCTCCCTTAGCTACATTTATGTCCATGCTCAAGCTGTCCTTCCGGTCTGACCTCTCATGAGCAGAACCTTTGCCAAGGACCCTTTATTTTTGGCATCTCCTTGTCCTCATTTTTATCCACAGAATCTTACTCTCTGTGTTCAGAACTGAGCTAAAGTGTTTCCCATAATAAAAGCTCCAGTGAGCAAGTATTTACTATCGGTTATGCGCAGTTGCAAGCACCTTATGGACCCATGAGCTGAGAGTTAAACCCAGATTTCAATAACTGACACCTCCCAGGATTATACCAACCAAAACAGGAGTCCCCCTTTGTCTACATCTGTAGGATTCACACTTTATACTGTAAATAGTTGAATGCTCTCATTTTCTCTAGAAGAGAAGATTCTGTACACAAAATATAAAGGATTACGTAAAGGACTTCATATTCATTGAGGTTACACGTCTTTGTGCACAAGACATCTTGCATATAATAGCACTCATTTGATGTTCTTAAACAATAAAATTTATGGGTCTGGAGAAATGGCTCAAGGGTTAAGAGCAGTGCCTGTTCTTCCAAAGGACCCGGGTTCAATTCCCAGCACCCACATGGCAGCTCACAGCTGTCTGTAACTCCATTTCCAAGGGATTGGACACTTTCACACTAATGCACATAAAATAAAAAAATAAATAAATAAAATTTAGCTGGGAATAGTTAGCCCTGTAATCCTAGCACCTAGGAGGCTGAGGTAGGGGGCAGTCACACTAGCATAGGCTATAGAGAAAGAACTTGTCTCCCCCAACACACACACCCTTGGATAAATTTTATAGTCAAGAAAAGAAATGCATCAACAGCTTTCCAACAGTACCTGAGTATGAAAACAGTACCTGAGCGTACAAACAGTATCTGAGTATGAAAATAGTACCTGAGCATGCAAAACAGTACATGAGTGTGCAAGTCAAGCTGGTAACAATCATGAAGCCCAGACCCCTCGGCCAGTCCGCCATTGTCGTGGCCTATCATTGCATTTTGTCGTTATCACAGAAATTCAAGGACAAACTACAGAGTGGTGCTTATGCCTTTTGTTTTAAAGCGTGAACATCCAGAACCTGTGTTCCTGTGGACTTTTGTAGGCAGCACTTAGTGTGTGTGTTCGTATGCAAGGATGCATGATTCCAGGTGTGCTGACATGTGCCACTGGCCTTGAAAATGCTAGTTCTGATGAACACGTCTGTGCTCATTGCACATCAGCTGTGTGGTTCTTCCCAGGCTAATCTTAATATTCACATGAATGTGTTTGCTTTGTGCTCCCTCCTTGTCCTCTCCCTGTGCCCAAACACCTTCCTCATACACTCAGCTCATGGAACAGCCTGTCCCATCAGTGCCCTAAGCAAGCCCAGGGTTGATGTACAAACACCCGGAGGTAATGGCACTAACTGTCAGAGCCATTCTTCTGTCCCTAATGCATGGAATCCTGTACTCTCATTTCGCCATGTATATGGGGCAAATCACAGAGCCCCTGAGTAGACATAATTTGTAGTTAATGGGAATCAATTCTACCCAACTAAATCTTACATTTGAAGGTGAAGTCTCTCCAGATAATGTTCGAAATCTTCACTTCTCCACATTACAAAATTTCAGCATTTTAGGTAGCACTCAGTCAGTCTGGTTTAGGGCTTTTAGGGCTTTTAGCATCTTTTAGACATGCATTCTATAAGACAGGGCGCTTAGCAAGGATAAGAGATACATTCTTTTAATCATACCTTTTATGATGATTTCTTATATAAACTAGCTCACCTTCTGGTACACAGACATGGAAGTACACAGTCCTTTCATGACATTCAGTAAGGGACCATGTCCGGGACCCCTGCACACACCAGAATCTGAGAATGCACAAGTCTCTTCAGTAAAACGCTGCAGTATTTACATATGGCCTCTCATATTTTAGGTAACTTCTAATGCCCAATGCAGTGTACACAGCTGCTATAGCGTTTAGGGAATGGCCACAGGAAAATGTGTCCGTTCATGGTCACTATGTGTGTAAGGTTTCACACTACAGGTATGAATTTTTAGTCTTTTCCATCGTAAGTCAGTTGAGCTTGTGGACATAGAGCTGTTGGGCAGGCAGGGCTGGCTTTACTCATACCAACATACCATATTTTGAAAGTCATGAAAACAAAGTCGCCATTCTGGCATTGGTAATTAACAAAGGCAACAGTTCTGTGCCCTGTATGAATATTTTGTTATAAATATCCTTATGTTATAACTATGGCAGGAGGTATGGTTGGTGACTCAGGTAGAAAGTAAAATTAGCTTAAAGTAGTTCTGCCATGCAGAGACCTGGAAAGCCGGAAGAAAGCAGACTCGGAGTCCTGGTTTTCCATAAGCCCTTCTCCAGCCCTGGGTAATGTATGGAAAGGCCATGTACATAGTCTATATGAAAGACCAGAGACCGTCCGGGGATTTTTAACGCCTGAACTCCAAACAACTGTAATGCTACCTAAATGAGTACTTTTTAGTGAAACAGCGTGAGAATGGCTCTGCGCAGTTCGGTTTTATTTCTTATTACCATAATACCTGTGTACAAATAGCACATTTACAAAGCAAAGATTTGTTAGATCTCAGAACCAAGATAAGACAAGAAATTTCTTCACACAGACCATCTCCTGCAAGATGTGTAAAATTGTCCTGATACCATCTTCTCGTAAGCCTCCCTCCATTATCATCATCGATGGATGGAAAGCTGTAATATTCCGCTCACAGCATAATCGCTTCCAACAATGTAAAGGCAATTTGCACACTATTACCACTCATGGGGCACTCTAAATAATACCCCATTAAGCTAGATTCTTGGGACACTGAGAAATATCCAAATGGCCTTTCTAAGTCGCTAGATCTGAGAGGTATCTGAACATTGTGGGTTTGGGTTTTTTTGTTTTGTTTTTTTTTAGAATTAGAATGTAATGAACAATTATAACCTTTGACAATCCATTTTTGTGGCAATTGATAGAAACCATATGTATGCAAAATCCCTGGCTGCACCAAGCGGTACACAGACCCCAGCTCTCTCCGGAAGCATGTGAAGACTGTGCATGGCCCTGAGGCTCATGTCACCAAAAAGCAGCGTGGGGACATGCACCCTCGGCCTCCACCCCCGAGAGATTCTGGCAGCCATTCGCAGTCCAGGTCCCCCGGCCGGCCGACTCAGGGAGCCTTTGGTGAGCAGAAAGAGCTGGGCAACACTACCTCAAAGCGGGAAGAATGCCTCCAGGTGAAGACGGTCAAGGCCGAGAAACCCATGGTATGTCATTCACTCTCCTGTTCTCCCAGAGCCGACCAGGCTCCTTGAGAAAAACCCAGCTGAGTATGTCAAGGGACAGCACTGTCCTCTCTTCATTGTATCTGGCCACTCTGATTTATGTTTCATGAGCCCAGTGATTGAGACTGCTGCTTAGAAATAACTTTGCTCAGAAGGAGTTTCTAAGATTCTTGCCTGACTTTTAAATCCATAGCTGTACTGCTTGTGGCAGACAGACATGGCCGCCAGTCTCTTCACAGTGGCGACTCTGTAGAAAATCATTCCTTGAGCCTTTCTGCAAATACGCTTTCTGTCTCCCTTGCCCTGGTGACCCCAAGATCAATAAGCTGAAGTCCATATTCTTTGGGGGCTTACAGTTCAGTGGGATACACGATTGAAAGACAAGTACAGTTCAGACGGTGGGGCTCAAACACAAGACTGTGAAAAGCCCTCTTAGCAAAGGAGAATTGGCAATGTGCTCAGAGAGCAGGGGCCATAAGGACAGAGTTCAGCACTCAGACCAGGGAGAGCAAGTGACCCTGGGAAAGGGAAGGAGACGAAAGGTACCAGTTGTGGGATTTGCCAGAGCAAAGGGAGAGGAGAACAAGGGCAAGGTTAGTGGGTGATGGTGGGCTTAACGGCTCTAGTTCTAAGTATTGCAGTGCAGGTCGGGGAAAGTGGAGACAAGGTCTGCCTGTCACCCGAATGCATGATACCTCCCGCTGCTTAAAAAAAGAGGACTTCTGGGAATAATTATTTATAGCAGTTTATCTCAAGATGACTCGGTATGTGACTGTTCATAAACAAATTAGATGATAAAGATGGTACTCAAAGAGATGAAGACTAAGCCTATGTTTACAGGGGAGAAAATTGAAGTTCCTAGAGATTAGTCACATGGTCCCATCTCTGCAATAGATGCTGTGGGTACACATACATTTAAATAAGACATTTACTAACAAACATTACATTTCTAATATTATTTCTTTTAAAACATGTCTTTAATTTGGTCACCATGCTATAAATTAAATTCTTTCTTCTTTTTTCTTATTAATGCAACGCCTCTCTGTCTATTGCTCCCAAATGTCTTGTTCTCACTTCCTAAGGACAGTGGGTAATAAGGTGAGGGAATTTTGGCTTCTCTATTCTATTCCTTTGTTTTGTTTTGTTTTCATTTTAACATGCAAGTTTTCTTCCCATTTCATTTTTCTTAAGTTTTTATGGCATTGTGATATCCTTGGTGACCATTACTCAGCTCTGTGGTTTGAACATAGCATGTGAAATCAGATGATGAAATTCATCATTACTTTTGCCTAGGTCTTCATAACAAATCACACTGGGCCAACCAAGCAGTTGTTCTCAAATTCTGTTTAATTACTATCCCTACTAAAATAAATGCAAGTACTGTTTTCTTTGAAGAAGACCTAGATAAACTTTTAGCAGCTTAACCTTTCTAATTGTAAGTGCCCATGCCTTCTTCCATGTTCTGTGGAAGTATGTGCACATGGTCATATACACAGATCCATGTACATATATATTCTGATTGTTCTGTTGAAGAATGAAAGTCACCCAAAGCTTTAAAAACTCCTGGTACCTCTGGAAGCGCCTGGATCTCAGGACTTTCCTGAAGCAAAGAAATTAAGCAAGAATTTACATACTCATGATCAGATTTACAAATCTTCCTTAGCTCTACTTGGTTGCCCAGGGTGATGTTATTGTATCGTGTGGCCCTTGCTAAGAAAGTATGTGTTTGCTTGGATTTATATGATGTGAAAATAAATAAAGCTAACGGGTTCCCAGAGAGTGTTACCTCTACAAACACGTTCTTAATAGCATTGTTCATCCCACCTGAGCATAACTGAGTGATTTCTTTACTTGCTGTTAATGGCTCTAGTTTTTCTAGGACCCCTGGAGAGCGTACAGCAAAGGCCCACATTAACCACCTTAGGGGTCTAGATATTGTGATTTCAGGGGCCACTGAACTTCTCTGAACATCACTCTTCCTGTTCTTACAAAGAAGATGTGACCTCATCAGTAGGTGCCCTTGCAACTCAGACTAATGGGATATAGGTCCATTGGCAGGTTGCTTTTCAGGCCCTGAGATGGTCAGCCTTTCCAGTTACCATCCCAGAAGCCCCGGCATGGAAGAAAGCAGTACTTTCTTGGATTAAGACTAGGCAATAGGATTAAGTTTTCATTAGTTACAGAATTTTCTTTCAGTGTCTATTTGGTTAAGTGTCTCTGAACATACTCAGAGAGGCACACGTCAAAAGGAGCAGTAAAATCATTTTACACACTCGGGGCCACTATCCATTGCAGCTTGTCTACACTTTGGAGTGTGGCAAAAGCAAAAGGATTGATGTTTTACCAGTTACAGCTGCCTTGATCCGGACCCTGGTTAAGGGTCTGTAATACCAGGGGAATGTGGCAGGGAGGAAAACAGAATACTTTGGGAACAAGGTCTGAATATCCTAGAGGGACTCTTGTTGAAGGAGATGAGCTTTCCTATGGAGCATCCCCTGCCTGCATGCTATTGCTGAGTAAAATGAACCCCAGTTGGAACAATAATAATTATCGGAGCCTTATAACCCCATCTTTAACATTACCAGGTCTTTATACAGTACTCTCTGGGATTTACATTAATTTCCAGTTGATCCATTAAGAACTGATCTCATTATGTACATAAAGATACTACTGTAGTAAATGCTTAAGAAATTTGCTCAAAAATAATGTCCTGGAGATAAAATTGAAAATGAAGTATGCCTGCAGAGTTGGCCTTTGGAACAGGATCTCATGGCTGAAAGCTCTGATCACACTGCATCTAGCATCCTCTACCATCTATCACCTCCCCTTGAGTATCAGCCCGGCTGGTGGACCATTGTCATTTTGGCCCAGAGGCTCCCTCCATCCACCAACACATGGTTTTTCTTCTCATTTAACCTGCTGGTAACCTGAAGGTCTTGACTTGCATGAACTGTCATTTTGGTTTCCTTTCCTTTACCCTTCCTGATGCCATCGTGTTCCTTTTTCCTTGACCCCAACAGACATCTCAGCCAAGCCCTGGTGGTCAGTCTTCATGCAGCAGCCAACAGTCCCCCGTCAGCAACTATTCCAACAGTGGGCCCGAGCTTCCTCTGACCGATGGAGGGGGTGTGGCAGACCTCAGTGCCATCGATGAAACCCCAATCATGGACTCGACCATTTCCACGGCGACCACAGCCCTTGCTTTGCAAGCCAGGAGAAACCCAGCAGGGACCAAATGGATGGAGCACATCAAACTTGAAAGGTTAAAACAAGTGAATGGAATGTTTCCAAGACTGAACCCTATTCTACCCTCCAAAGCCCCTGCGGTGTCTCCTCTCATAGGAAATGGTAAGACCCACCTTAGACCATGTGTCTGCTGTCTCCTCACGGTATTTCCTTTCCTTTAGGTGTGGCCAGAACACGCCCAGGGGGCCTGGAGCCCTTGGTTTTGTATTTGTTGGTTTTTGCACAGATCCTAAGCTTATGCTAGAGCTTACCTGTGTTACTGCTGGGCCATTTGCACTGCTGTTCTGGGTGCCCCGTATATTGAAAACAATAACAGAATCATGCTGAAACAGAACAAAATTAAAATGTCTTCACATTTTTATTACTATTTATTGTTAAGATCGGAAGGATCCAGATTTTAACGGGGAAATTGTAATCGTTCACAAGATCTCCACAGTAGGTGCGTTTGTGGTTAGTGCTTCCAGTCTCATTCCCAAGACATAAAACCAAGAGAATTTTATCTGTTTGCCCAGTTCAGGGAAATACAAATGCTTGTGGGCCCCCGATTTAAGATATTCACATTGAACTCTCCTTCTCTTCCTTCCCTCTGCGCCTTTCCTCCAGGCACACAGTCCAATAACAACTATAGTTCAGGTGGGCCCGGGACCCTTCTCCCGAGCAGAGGTGACCTGTCGGGTGTAGACTTCACCGTGCTGAACACGCTCAACAGGAGGGACAGCAGCACCAGCACCATCAGCTCCGCCTACCTGAGCAGCCGAAGATCCTCGGGCATCTCCCCTTGCTTTTCCAGCCGCAGGTCCAGCGAGGCATCCCAGGCCGAAGGGCGACCCCAGAACGTGAGTGTGGCCGACTCTTATGACCCCATCTCCACAGATGCCTCACGGAGGTCCAGCGAGGCCAGCCAGGGGGATGGGCTGCCCAGTCTCCTCAGCCTCACACCCGTGCAGCAGTACCGCCTCAAGGCCAAGTATGCCGCTGCCACTGGTGGCCCACCGCCCACACCCCTGCCCCACATGGAAAGGCTGAGCCTAAAGACCAGGATGGCCCTGCTAGGAGAGGGGAGGGACTCGGGGGTGACCCTGCCTCCGGTCCATCCTCCTCGGAGATGTAGTGATGGAGGAGGCCATACGTACAGCCGGCGTCACCTGCTGCCTCATGATGCACTGGCTAACAGTGTGAGGAGGGCCAGCGACCCTGTGAGGACAGTCTCAGAGAACATGTCACTTCCCAGGGTTCAGCGCTTCAGCAGCCTCAACAGCTTTAATCCTCCGAGTTTGCCTCCATCGGTGGAGAAACGTAGCTTAGTGCTGCAAAATTATACCCGGCCAGAGGGCAGCCAGGCCCGATTCTTCCAAGCGTCTCCTTGTCCTCCCAGCATCACAGAGAATGTCGCCCTGGAGGCCCTGACCATGGATGCTGATGCCAACTTGAATGATGAAGATTTCCTGCCAGATGACGTAGTACAGTATTTAAATTCCCAGAACCAAACAGAGTATGGGCAGCAATTACAGAGTGCCATCTCTGAAGATAGCAAAGTAGCCCATGGGCCAGAGAACTTGGACCTGCCGGATCTGCCAGACAGTCATGTTGGCCAGCAGTATCCGGCTCTAGAGCAGCCTTGTTCTGAGGGCAGCAAAACTGACTTGCCCATCCAGTGGAATGAGGTCAGTTCTGGAAGCTCTGATCTGTCATCCTCCAAGCTGAAATGTGGCCAGCGCCCGACCGTTCAGCAGGCTCGAGCCTTTGGCTTATACAACAATATGGTGGCACACCCACAGAATCTGTGGAAGGTTGGAACTGGCCCCACCGGCGGCTGTCAGATCCTCGGAGAGAACGGCAGTACCTACAGTGGTCCAGAGCACTTTGTAATCCACAGTGGGGATGGGCCTGGCCCCAATGGAAACGCTTTTCATGAACAGCCCTATAAGACGCAGCAGTACGGGAGCCAGATCAACAGGCAGCCACTGGCTTCCAGTACACTAGATAGCGCCTGTGGTGCTGGGCTTCAAGGGGCCAAGCTGAAAGGCAACACCTTGCAAGAGAACGGGAATTTGCTAGATTTTGCCCTGTCCACGGCACCAAATGAGTTAGCTGGCAACACGGTGAATGGCATACCAGCCCAAGATCCAATGGGACAGGGATACATTGCTCATCAGCTACTCAGTGGCAGCATGCAACACCAGGGGGCCAGCCGCCCTGGTCAACAGATCCTAGGGCAGGTTGGTGCTACCTCACATGTCAACATCTATCAAGGGACAGAGAGCTGCCTGACGGGGACTCAGGACAACAGCAGCCAGCCAGCGAGCATGGCGGTGGTCAGGGGCTACCAGCCCTGTGCTGGCTATGGGGGCAGCAGGCGCCAGGCAATGCCAAGGGGCAGCCTCACTCTGCAACAAGGACAGCTCAGCGACGTGAGTCAGAGCAGCAGGGTGAACGGCATCAAGATGGAGGCACAAGGGCAGTCCCAGCAGCTCTGCGCGAGCATGCAGAATTACTCGGGTCAGTTCTATGACCAGATCGCCTCGGGCTTCAGTCAGCAAGACAGGAAGGCTGCTTCGTTCTCCCTTTCAGATGCCAACTGCCTGCTCCAGGGGAACGGCACCGAAAACTCTGAGTTACTTTCCCCAGGTGCTAACCAAGTGACAAGCACAGTGGACAGCTTTGAGAGTCATGACCTAGAAGGCGTGCAGATTGATTTTGATGCCATCATCGATGATGGGGACCATACCAGCCTAATGTCAGGGGCCTTGAGCCCAAGTATCATTCAGAACCTTTCCCACAGCTCCTCCCGTCTCACCACCCCACGGGCACCCCTCCCGTTCCCAGCCCTGTCCATGAGCACCACCAACATGGCTATCGGAGATATGAGTTCTTTGCTGACCTCCCTTGCAGAAGAAAGCAAGTTCCTTGCAGTTATGCAGTAGGCAAGAAGGACCACAAATAGAGGTTAAAAAAAAAATAGGACTTGAAAGATTGAACTGACTCTGTTTGGACTTTTTTTTTTTTTTTTTTTTTGTCCTTTTTTTAAGTTCTGTATGTATTTCAGCAATCTCATCTCACCTACTGGGATGTGTCTCGAGTATATTCCTTTTATGGAAAAGGACTCTGAAAACCCCTAAGGTATTCTAGGGGAGAAACTGTCTTCCATTTCAGTTCGGGAATCAGTATTGTGACATTGAAATTACCCTCCTCTTTTAACCTGTAAGCCTGCCCCCTTTTGAGTGAACCAATGTAAATGTGTAATGTGCATGTTCTTTCTTTTAGAAGAGAAGTCATCAAATCGAAAGATTTGGCCTGCTTCTCTGCTATCCCAGGAGCTAGGAATTGGTGTACTTGTGACCAAGGGGTTGCGAGTCTCCCTTTAAAGTTTTCCTTTACTGTACTCGGTGACTTGCTTTTATACGTGTATGTGTGCTTTTAATCCCTACACCGAGTACAAGAATCGAATGAGTAGTGAGTTTGAAGATTGTTGGTGGGCACACTGTAGTTAGTATAAATAGCAGGTTTTTATGTGTTCCCCACCTTGACTCCATTCAGGGCATACTTTTAACAGCTGCACAAAAGTGGAAATTTGGGGATCCTACAAATGAAATGGTTTGATCAGGGTTCTGCAAGTATGCATCCCGTGGATATGTCTCTATAGTCAGTTCTCGGCTGTCTAGCATTCCCTCCACCTTTACAAACATTTACTGTTATTTAGCACAGCGGTGATAGTAGACAGGCAGTTCACGTACAGGCATGTCCCTCTTAGCTCCTTTGTAAGAAGTTAGACCGATCATAGGTTGACACAGTTGGGTAGAATTAGTTTGAGGACTGTCTTTGTGGACCTGCTGTGATTGATTTCTCCCACCTCTTTCCTCAGTATCGAAGGTAACTGAGAATTGACTATACGTAGCTCTAAATAGGTACTAAAACAACCCACAACTGGATGTGTCACTACCATTTGTTAATTTCCCTATAGAAAGGAAGTACGTCTATTCAAAGTGCCCTGTTTTCAGAGATGTGTAAGATGTAATTATAAAAGGCAAAACTCAGATACAGTGACATCAGGAATAAATTGCTTTAACCATTTTTAACATCGGAGAGCATAAAGGATGATATTTAGTAACCATGTGGATTCCAAATACCATTAGTCCTTAACATGGACTAGCACTTTTGTTTCAGATTAAGATTTTAAAGATTTACACAGTGCAGCCTCTCCTCACATGCAGTTGACACAGGAAAGTCCTACTATGCATGCTCAGATTACATGGATTATCCAGGATATTACTTTAAAACTAGATAAACGAAAATAAAATGCTTACTCATCAGCCCCTGAGAGTGAATTTGCCCCAAGGGATTTTTGACATGGTTGTGTGGCTTCTCCTCTTAAGTCCTGCCATTAAATTTAGGAGTAGAAAGATGAAAACTAAGTGTTAGGTAGTAGGAAGAATGTTATGACGAGCCAATTTTGCTCATGCCTATTTTCTCTCATTTGGAGCCCAAATTTCAACAGGAAGGAAACTTTGCCATTTAGGACTTTGTGGCTAAACTAGCCAGTTTGCATTCTGTTAGATGTCAGGACCAGTAGAGCAATCTGTGAGTTCTCCATGCATTGCAGCCCTCTCCCAAGGGACTTCCTGTAAATCAGAGGATAGCCCACTAGCAAGAGGGAACTACTGCTCTGGATTCAGGAGAGTAAAGCAAGGCTTCTCTGTTCCTCAAATAGGTCACATTCTCATCACAAAATGAGTGATGGAATCCCTGAATTTCACTTGTCAAAAGTCTTTTGTGTTTTAAATCTCTACTCTGGGTCTGACCTGGCATGCCTTTATTATTTGGCCCATTCTCTTTATTAACTTTTAGTTTCAAAGAAGGGGTTTAGGATACCCCTCCGTCAGCAAGGAGAGTGACCTTGGTTCCTGGTCAAACCCATTGATTGCCTCCTGCAACAGAGACCTTCCTAGGTGCAATCCTTGCATGTGAACTTGAAGCTTTGAAGTACAGTGGTTTCTCCACAACGGCTGTACCTAAAGGGATGGGCAGTGCACAGAACCAGCACCACTGCCATCTTACTTTCTGCTTTTGACTCTTTCATTTCTTCTCTCTTTAATTGTTATTTTTCCAAGCTGTTGCATTTAGATTTGTGGAATGGAAGCTTCCACTCAGTATCTGACTTTTCTCAATATGAAAATTTCAGAAGGATACAGGTCAAAAAAGAAAAATGGAGGCTGAAAAGCATTCTGTCCCAAGATTTCAATGATTTGTCATTATAGTCCAGTGCAAGAAAGATCATGTGATCACTGAAACTGTCCTTTGGGACATGAGATCTCTGCAGGTTTGGCATTTCCTGTCAAACACCTCCCCACAGTCTACACCCTCTTTCCTTTCTTTGGCTGTTGCATTTAGGAGAAACACTGTTGACTCTCTAGTTATCACCTTTGCTTTTTAGTGAAAGTATGGGCTCATACATGGTACTCCTGTTTGACGTCTATGTTCAATGGTTTATGTTTTTCATAACCTTTTCTGAAGAATTAAGTAACTCACTTTCCTGCTCCTCACATGTTGGCTTGTCCTGAGCCACAGGTTTTGATTCTTGCAATGTATGTGCCTTATTTTATGTTTCTCTTGTCAATGAGAAGGACCAGTTTTTGTCCAGTCAGCACTCCAAGGCTGCGTGACCAGACAGTGTTACCAGGAAGTGAGTACAGGACTGTAGCAGTCTGAGCTGTCCAGTGACCTGATTTCCTGTGTTGTTTAAAGCTGATAGGAGGATGTTCTCCTCTGACAAGTTACCCTTGTATATCCTGCAAATGTGTAAGATAAAAGATGTTCCTTTTCTCCACCTTTTTTTAGATTTTTAAAGAAGAAAATGTGTAATCCTTTTTAAAGAACAACACATGTAAATACATTCAAGTATTGTAGGCGTAGAGTTGGGGTGTGATGGCCTTGGACCTTCCTCGGAAAAGCCTGTGGCTGCTCAGTGCTCATAG
Organism: Meriones unguiculatus; assembly: GCF_030254825.1. Taxonomy (NCBI): domain Eukaryota; kingdom Metazoa; phylum Chordata; class Mammalia; order Rodentia; family Muridae; genus Meriones; species Meriones unguiculatus. The sequence goes on from NC_083366.1 coordinate 33,373,930, forward strand.
GCCACAGGAATGGCAGCCCAGACACATGAACTCTGCCTTGGCTTTCAGAACCACTTAGTTCTTTTGTAACAAAGAAAAAACAAAAACAAATAAAAATGTTTCTTACAGTGTCAATAAAAAACTTTGTACTGAAATGTTTTACTGGCTTTTATTTTGTTTTTTGGTTTTTGTTGTTGTTGTTGTTGTTGTTGTTTTTCATTTAATCCCTATAAGAATAAAAAAAACATTTTCTTTAGAAAATTTCTCAGCCTGTAGTTGAATCTGAATTGGCCATAGAAGAGTTCTCTACAGTACAGAACTCATAGAATGAATATAGAATATATATGTATATACACACCCATATACAGATGGGATTTGTTAGAGTGGCTTACAGGCTGTGGTAGTCCAGCTAATCCAATGATGGCTGCCTATGAATGGAAGGTCCAAGATCCAGTAGTTGTTCAGTCCATGAGGCTGGTCATTTCAGTATACTGTGGAATCCCAAAGAAGTAGGCTCTAATGCCAGTGAAGAAATGAAATTGCTAGCAAGAGCAAGCAGGCAAAGAGTTTCCTTCCTCAATGTCTTTTGTATAGGTTACCAGCAGGATATGGTCCACATTAAAGGTGGATCTTCCCACCCCAAAAATCTGGATTAGAAGTGGCTCTTCACATTTTAAATGATTTAATTAAAACAAATCCGTCACAGGTGTGCCTAGTCATTTGGGTTTTAGTTCATTCCACATGTAGTCAAATGGACAACAAAGAGTACCTTTCACACAAGATGAATTTACTGTATTCATTGACTAGATGGAGATGAAAATAATTCTAGTCAATGAAAATAATGCCACATTCATTGATAGTATGAGATGTCTACCTCACATCCACAGGGCTGTAAAGAACATGCTAATGATCCTCATGATGCTTACTTTTACTATGTCAAACTCTTAGGAAGGGTGATAACAGGGTTTAAAATCTAACAACTTGTCTTCCTTTTATATACTATCCTTTTATCTAGAGAAACAGTAACAAATGAAAATCTGGCGTTATAGAAACTTACTTTTTTTCTACATTTGGCAAAACACTCATACACATAAGATAGATACACACACATATATATACACCATGTACATGCCTGGCACCTACGGAGGCCAGAAGAGGGCATCAGATTCCCTGGAAATGGAGTTGCATTCAGTCTTGAGCTTCCATGTGGGTGGTGGGAATCAAACCCCAGTTCTCTGGAAGAATAGCTAGTGCCATTAAGCACTGAATCATCTCCAGTCCCTGGAGGCTTGTGTTAATGTGGCTGGTGGTGACTCGTTTCAGTCAGAAATGTACTTGTCTCCTTTGTTTTTTCATGCTGGTTTGCAATAGTGCTCTACACATTACCATTACAGGTCTTCTTTCCACTTTTTCAATAGCAGCATATCTTGTAATTCATCATTTCAGCACTGTGGCTGGGAAACGTGAGGGTGCTGACTGGTTATCCCAAGCCACAGGATCAGAGCACCCTTTGTGAGCACAGGCATACAGAAGAACTGATAGGATTCTTCTCCCTCTCCCTCTTCCCTCTCTCTCTCCCTCTCCCTCTCCCTCCCTCTCTCTCTCTGTCTCTCTCTCTTTCTCTCTCTCTCTCTCTCTCTCTGTATGTGTTTAAAGAGGTTTTTAAAATGTGGCTTATATTTTGTGGTCTGGCTAGTCCAATAGCAATAGCTATCTTCCAAAAGAAAGGCCAAGAAACCACTAGTTATTCTATCCACAAGGCTGTATGTCTCAGTTGGTCCTTGGCCTGCACTGCAAATCTCAAAGAAGTTATAATCCCAGTGAAGGAATGGCAGAGCAATGGGGTAGATGAACTTGCCACTGAGAGTGAGGGCGCACAGGCAAAAACCAAAAGCTTCCTTATGGCATGTCAGTTTGTATGGGCTGCCACTAGAAGGTGTGTCCCAGATTGCCCACCTCAAGAGATCCAATCAAAAAGATCCCTTAGGTTTTAGTTGATTCAAATTGTCATGCTGACAACTGAAATTAGCTATCTCAGTTAAAGGCCTCAAATGCCTTTTTAGTCCCAGTGGGCAGCAGTAAGGATGACTCACGGTTTTCCTTTGGAAATAACTCTTGTGACATGATTGCATAAATATAAAGAGGCCAAATAATTTTATGTGTGAAGATCGATGAGTTAAGTAACAGCTAGGTACAAGGTAAATTTTACAAATTTGATTTTTTTTTCATTGAAATTTTTTTTTCTCATACAGCATATTCTGATCATGGTTTTCCCTCTCCCATATCCCCACCTCCCCACTCATCCAAATCTTACGTCCTTTCTCTCTAGAAAACAAACAGGTAAACAAAAACAAAGCAGATTTAAAAAAAAAAAAGCACACACTGAGCATACAAAAACCATAAAAGCAGGCAAATGTGTTGGCACACTTATTTAGCCCCAGTACTTGGGAGGCAGAGGCAGACAGATCTCTTGAGTTCAAAGCCAGCCTGGTCTATAGAGTGAGTTTTCAGGACAGCCAGAGGAACCCTGTCTCCAAAACAAACAAACAGAAAAATCCATAAGAACAAAATTGGAAACCGTAACATACAAGCAAAGGGCCAATATGACAAGTATTTGGTGTCCCTCTAGACCCATGATCTATCTAGTATCAGGTTCTTGGCCACTGGAGCAGTGTTGGAAATCGGTTCCATCATGGAGAGTGGGCCTTACATCCAATCAGAAAGGTTGGTTACTCCACAACATTTGTACCACTATTGTACCAGTCTGTGCAGGCAAGTCAATGTTGTAGCTCCCAAGGTTTGCAGCTGAGTTGGTGGTCCCTTTTGCTCTATTCTATAGATCCTTTCAGTCCATCCCCATTTCTTTGTGTCAGCCCTTGATATCTAGAACACTTTTTTCCAGGGACCCTCAGTGGCCACAACAGGCAGAGACAAAGGTAAGTATCCTCCATCATGATTTCTACATTCCCATCCCCAGTCCTGTAACAGGTGCGTAGAGGTGTCCCTCCCACCCCATATAGATTCACTGTAGACTGACTCTCATACAGAACCAGGGTCTCTTATACCTGTCTCTCCACATTATTTTTTGCCTTACTTCAAGCTACTTAAAGAAGCCTCTCATCTCACCACGCCTCCAACTCCCTGGGAATTCTGCATCTTGTTGTGGATAGGATTCCCTTAGCTCTTTCTCACAGCCCCTCTTAGCCATTTCTTCTATGCCATTTCTGTTCTACACACCTACCAAACTGCAGAAGCCCTATCTAACCACACTTTCCTAAAATCCAAGGAATATAATACCCAACTAAGGCAAGACTAGATATCAACATCTAAAAATCACATCAGTCATAACTCCAGATGCCTAGACCCCAATGCAAAAACATAAGCATTAACAAACAAGACAGTATGTCTCCATTAAAACTAGTGACACTTGGTTCCAAGAGACCTGAAAGGCATGGTGAGATTGGGCAGATGAGAAGAGAGAGAGAGGTAAGAAAGGAGGAGGGAGTATAAAGAACAATATAGTCAGAAATGACAACCAGGTCAAATTCATTGACCAACTTACTGGGCACCATGGAGGATGTCGTACTTTCAGTGAGATGGTTGGAAAAGAGGAATCAGATCAGAGAACTGAATGACAAGTGAATCAGAGATGAATTTAGTGACTTCTAAACCACATGGCACATTTCATTCCCCATAAGATGTCATTCACTGGTGAGATGTTAACTCCATCTTCCCAATGAGAAGAGAAAGCACCACCAAAGTGATGGTGATGAGATGAAAGCACAGACCTGAAAAGCACATTACAGTTCGAACAGTTACTGTGCCATACTTGGCAGCTATGGCATAGTTTATGTCCTAAGAAAAGGAAGGAAGGTGGGTTTTCTTATGCCTGTTTCTGTGTCTTTCTCCACTTCTTCCTTTCTTTGATTCTTCCCTTCCTATCTTCCCTCCTTTTTTCTCCTGCAAGAAACTAAACTTTGCTAATGAGCCACTAGGAAAGAAGCAGAAGAGGGGCAAACGGTGTTAAAGCAAGCAGAAAAGGTATCAGACCTACCTGCATCCTTAAAACAGCATACCGGTTCTATGGGATTCTGACAAACTCAGTCAGCTGTGCTAGGTAAGTATAGTTGAGTCACAGTGCAAAGGCAGCTTAGATTTATGAAGACAGAAAGCATGCAATGTCTCAGTAAGGTTCCTGAACTTGTCCTGGGACTTTGGAACAAATGAAGAGTGTGGATGAAATTGAAAACTAAGAGAAACAGCATGAAACAGAGGGGCTTATGAGCAAGATTTATTTTTATCCCTTTGGGGGAAATGTTTAAAATACCACTGGTAATGGTGCTAGATGTCCAGTAATGGAGTTCTGGAGAGGAAGTGATGGTGATCAAAGTGAAGGGGGATGCCCTTGCCTCCTTCAAGCTGAGTCCATCCTGTAGAAGGAAGCAGGACAGCATGTAGGAAGGGTACCCAGACACTTTCTTCCACTGCCTCCAACCTTAGTACCTGGAAAGCTGAAGCATGGTAGCACTAGGGAGAAGAGGGACCAGAGACAGAACTTCTCCACTATCATTAAGTCTGCAAGAAATTTCACATCTAATTCTGTTTTGGTGTCTGTAAGTTGTTTATCTCACGTTGCAGGCATACATTAAGGCAGCCTAGTTTCCTCATTGATCATTCTCCTTCCCATCCTGCCACAGCTCTGTGGGGCTCAGCTAACATTTCTTTGTTTCTTGTTCTTTTCTGCTTGAGAAGGCTGTGTGAGTATCTGAAGTGAAAGGTGCTCTGACCAGTGAGCTACCCAAATAGGCAAAGAGCAGCTCACAGCTGGCCTCACCTGTTGGCCTTGCTTGGGGCATGAGGCTGGCTGCTGTTCTTAAGTGCTGACCAAGGTGACATTTGGGCATAGGTAGGCTAATTCCCACACTGCTTATATCTAATGGGGATCTCCTTCTCAAGTGCCAGCTGAAGAGTAATTAGCAACTAAAAGCAGCTACAACTTCACTGAATACCTGCTTTTGGAAAGGGCCCACCCATTCAAATGTGTACTTCTAATGCAGGGGGAAAAGCTATCTTGCAGCTGTGGCCCTTTTTGTCCTCAATTTCCAGACCATTTAAATAAAAGCCTCACACAAGCATTTGGCTGGATTTCTAGCCCAATGCATTGCTCTTGGTTGTGTCCTACCAACTGAAGAGCTTACAAAACAGTCCTTTCTGTGGTCATTAAGGATGAGAAGCAGGAACCATGTCTGTGCTCTCTTTTGTTGTACACATATGAGACTCTGCTCTTAGGAGGGGCAGGGAGAACACTTTCTCCAGGAGCAGAGCAGCCTGGCCCAGCTTGAATACTCCCTGCTTCTGGATTAGCAGTCTCCCCCTGCAGCTGGGAAATCTCCTGTACTCAGAAATTCCAGGCCCCCACCCCCACCTCGACATGATCCAGGCTTAGAAATTGGGCCTCAGCCCCTCACTGTTGGCAGATTCAAGGCTTCAACCCTCCCGGCTTGTAGGAGCCAAATGCACTGTGGAGGTGTGATTCACTGAGTTCCCAGAGGAAGGGTACACAGCCAGCTGGCAGGGAATTACTGAACGTCCAGGCCAAAGAATTCCATTGCTGTTAGCTGGAAACAAGCAACCAGCTACCTCCCTTCTTTTCCTCGCTGGCTGAGGCATGGAGCTGGAAATAATCCAGGGATCTGAGGAAAAGAAGTGGGGTGGGGGAGAATCTGAGTGGCTTGTGGCCAAGATAAGTCTGTGGTTGGGGTCCTCAGTGAGTGAAGGCAAGAAGTATTCATATTTTCATTTGATGATGACTCTTGGGCTCCCAAATATTTACCCAAATTACACTTAGATACATTGTCCAAAGGTGATTTTTTTAACAAGCAGCAAATGGGAGACAAGAAAAATAGTATGTGTGCCATAGCTCAGGGAGAGTCTATACTCTGAATAAGAGATCCACCCCCCCCCCCAATACCTTGGTCGCTTTGGGGTCTCCAGGAGTGATACTGCCAATCAGTTGCTTAGCCATCCTTAATCTTTTTACTCTTAGGAGACTATGGTGTCCAGGAGCCCAGCTCCCTTGAAACTTCCCATTTGACCCACATCTTTTAAACATGAAATCATGGCACTTCATGATAAACTTTTCCCTTGAAGTTTATGCAAAGAATGAAAAACAAAGACCCTGCCCAAGCAACCTCCCCTTCAAGCTAAAGTAAGTGTGTCACTTGAACTGAAGAAACAGCTTTCTCACTTGCCTTTGCCCCATTTGTGTGTCAATACCAAACACTCTTCTATAACATACCCTCAAAGCAGAGGGCAAAGAGTACTTGCTACGCTGGTCCACAGTACTGAAGGTTAAGTAACAACCTTCCCGTTTCAGTTGCCTTGACCCAGGCTTTCTTCGCTTGCTGTGAAGTTCTGAATAATTTAATATCTCTTTTCACTATCTGCCAGATCATCCAAATGCTTCCAATGTGGTGATGACTCCAACTAGTTTGAAATGCATTTTGAGGCTGATCTAAATCAAGTAGATTTAACACACAGCCAAAGCTGAGGTTTTTAAAAAAAGAAAACAAGTTGACTCTAATGTAGCTTTGCCAACCATGTGCACTAAAATTCTGGCTTCATTCAGTCACAGGGTTTTTCTTATAAGAAAGAATGCAAAACAGATTACAAAAGGGGAGGGGGTATTGCTCTGGTGTCAGTCCAACTGATGTTACCTAATTCACTTCTGATACTAACCACCAGGATAATGGCATGAGTGGGAACCCTCTCCCCCCCAACTAAGAGCTTAGTTCTCCACAAGGCTGCCTAAGATTCAAATGGAAGCCACTGGTTTAGGCCGTTAATGTTACCCAAAAGCCGCAAATTCAGAACATCAATGATCTTGTAGGATTAACAGTTTTGTAGATTTATTCACAGAACATAGGATAGCACCATCCTTATGTTAAATTTTATTTTAAAGACCACAGCCAGGGAAGAGCCTGAAGTGACACATAGGCCAAGGTCTGCAAAAGCCCTCTCCCCGTAGCATCAAGTGTGTCACCTGTGGGCACATTAGTGTGTCTACCAACTGGAGAGCTTCCCTGAGTTCTGTTCTGCAGATGTTTAGTTGGGATTTATTATTTAGGCAAAATTGATTAACTCATTGGCCACATGAGAGAAAGAAATCAACAGTTCCTGCCTTTCTGCAGAAATAAAGCCAACTCAATGTCCCAGCCCTCCAAGCATAGGCAGGGTCTTCTGGTACCCAGCACCTATTGTGATATTATCTACATGGCCATTGTGAATCATATCATTGGTATGAATGCAGATGTGATTCTATAGTCTTTTAATAGGAAATGTAGTCCTGTTGCTGGGATAGTTGGAGGTGGAGGTAGAGTCTCCGAGTAACCAAGACAAAGGTCAGTCTTCATTTTACAACTGGGAATTTCTTCTTGAAAATCAAGAGGTACAGGATGAATAGCAAGATGTGCCTGGAGTTCTGAGATCCCAGGTCTCTGGTAGAGCTCTGATGTGGACTGACGTTTGGACACAATATCAACACCACCAGCAGCTAGATTTAAGACTTACACACTGGAACTTCAAAGTTTGATGAGGACTCAGAACTAGATGCAAAATACTTGTCCATGTAACAAGTAAGTAGTGTACAATGAAAATTGGGATATCCCCCCATCAGTATCTAATTATAAATAGTTTTGTTTCAAGGCCTGTTAGAGCTCTCTCTTATGTCCTATTTGCCTTATGTAAACTTCAAGGAAAACCCTACCTCCTCAAATCTCATTGATGTCTAACACTATGAAGCTCTTTGTATCCACTTTTTTTTGACATTGTGGAATTCAGGGTAATTCAGAATTTCAATGGCTCCTTTATTCAATTTAACTCTTCCAAGTTGACTTTTCTAAGACCTTTCCTCTTCTACTCTAGTCTGTAGCTCCATGCAATCAGTGTGAAGTTAAGACCTTCCCCTTGTCCCCTTCATAGCTCCTGACACCCTAAAAGCAAGTATTTGAGCCTTAAAAGGCAATTTGAATAAAATTGGGTAATCATACAGCCTTTGGGACTATCCAAGGAGCTATTTGATGCATCTTCAATCCCTCTTCTAAAACTTAGTTCAGATCCTAATAAAAGGCAGGGGGGGGGGAAGTGTAGATATTGGTGAAAAGTTTTAGTCCTCATATTTAGCAGGTAGCCTCAACTTATTCCATCTGTTGGCATGCAAAGTTCATATAAAATTATTAAGTGTTGCAAAGACAAAGATCAACTATTATGATAACTCCTGAGTTTTACATCCCTCCCTTAATATGGGGTTTAGGACTAAATTTTTAGAATTAAAACTATAAAATTGTTTCTATGTCTATCTGAGAGACCAAAGAAATAAAAATTAGGCTTTGGGGGGAGGGGTGTATTGGTTTAAAGTTTAAAGCACAAGCCAGAACAAAGTTCAGATAGGTGGAGACATGTGCAGCCACCTTTGGGGAAGAAACAGCCTTACTGCATCCTTTCCCTGCCCACTAGAGATACAGTTGCTAGGAAACCAGCCCAGATGGCATGGCCAAACCACTTAAAGAGATACTAACTCCTGGCAACCCACCCACATGGCCAGGCCAGAACCATTTATAGACTTGGTGCCTAAAGTAAACCAATAATTTCAAAAGTCAATTTCACTTACCCAATCATGTCACACCAAGGCATATGACTCCCTGCTTGTGGTTTTGCCCTTTAAAACACTTGTTCCCCTAGACCACCCTACCACATTCCTCCTCATCAACAGGGAGGTTGCTGCGACCCAGGCTCAAGCTTGTATTAAATAAACCCTTATGTGTTTACAGTGGAGTCGATTCCTGGTGGGGTTTTTTTTTTTGGGGGGGGGGAATCTCACAAACTGGGCATAATATGTCTGCATGTTTATAAAGATACACACTTTATGGGCCTGAAATAGTGTCCTGGCTTTTGGTGGTACTACCAAAGTAGCTGGTAAAATTTCTTAAAGGATTCTATTTTTATAAGCTTAGAAAGAAATAATCACTTATGTAGTTCCATATTTCCCCGAAGACCCAAATGCTGCCAGACCTGAGCCAGAGAACCAGGATACACATCAGGAGATCTCAATCAAGCCAGCAGGTGGAGGAGAAAAGATTTCTCTGCAGCAAAATGTCACAGCTCTTTTAGGCTAGGCTGCCAACACTGGGTCAGATGACAGTGAGGACCTCAGGGCTCTGAAACCTGAGCCGGGCTGCAACCAGGGCCTGACCTGACTCCAGTGAGTCAGTGGCTGCCTCAGGAACAGCCAGCTGCTCGCTCCCATAGATGGGCATATGGGTGGGTGGAAAGACAGTGGTAATGAACAGCAGGGGCCCGCTGCAGCCATGCAAGAGGTAACTGCCACATTTCTGCTGTGACTGCTAGCACAGAAGTCAGACCAGGGGTTCCAAGGGTGATTTCTTCCTGGAGAAGGGAGGTCCTTTTTTTCTCCAAGTGTTTCAGCTCAGAATAAACATCCAGGCTCAGAATCCTTTGGTGAAGTACATGATGAAGTGGGGACTTCTACACCTTGGGCAGTGGGAGGGGTTTCAGAAGTGAATGCATTTTTATTAGGTGGGGCTAGGAATGCCAGGGAATATTTCATTTACATGCTGCAGCACAGTCCTATCATAACAAAGGGAATACAGTAATTAATTATCCTATGGTCAGTGGTGGGGGAGCTGTTATGGAGAAGAAGGACTCCAGGTATAAGGTTAGAGGTATGGAAAAAGTCACTGGCTGAAAGCTAAGGTAACCAAGGCATCTCATTAGAATGTTCCCTAGTGTACACTGAACGTGAGAAATGATTGGGCCTGTAATCTCCCTGAGGGCTGTGTGACACTCCTTCGAGGACCTGGGGTTTCCCCAGATCAGGTGGAGAGGAGGGAACTGAGCTGAGGAAGATATACGGGAACCTGTGTTGGCTAGTTTTATGTCAACTTGACAAAAGGTAGATTTATCTGAAGGGGGAAACCTTAATTGAGAAAATGTTTCCATAAGATTAGGCTGTGAGCAAACCTGAGGAACATTTTCTTAGTGGTTGATGGGAGATGGCCCAGCCAATTTTGTATAGTGCCAGCCCTGGGCCGGTGGTCCTGCATTCTATAAGGAAGAAAGCTGAGCAAGCCGTGAGAAAGAAGCCAGGAAGCAGCACTCCCCCATGGCCTCTACATCAGCTTCTGCTTCCAGGTTCCTGCCCAGTTTGAGTTCCTGTGCTGACTTCAAGATGAACAGTTATGAGGAAACATAAGCCAAATACATCCTGCCTGACTTTGGTCATGGTATTTCATCACAACAATAGTAACCCTAACTAAGACAGAAATTTGTACCAGGATTATGAGGTATTGCTGTGAGAGCCCTGACCATGTGTTCTTTTAAAGGATTGTAGAAGGACTTTGAAACTTTGGGCAAGAAAAGCCATTGAGTATTCAAAGCTTAGTGAGTTGTTCTGTGGGCTCTGGTTGAAAACAGTACAGACAATGAAGGCCTGGCTCATGAAGATTCAGAGGGAAGTTTGAGAGTTCCTTTATAATTCTATCAAGGCCATTTGCTATTTGAGTTAAGAATCTGTGGTTCTGGTTAGCTGGAGCAGAAGAATCAGCCGTGATTAACAAAACACCAGAACCACTAAAGTGAGACTTTTGTTTTATAGGAACAATTGATGCTGGTTGGCTGGGGCTAAGAAATTAATGGTGATTAACAAGAGACTGGCACCACTGAGGTGAAGTCTGGAAAGTGTTTTTTCAGGATCATCTGTGTTCCAGAAGCTGCCAAGGTTGTACCTCATGCTGACAGCAGAGCTTGGTAGTGTAAGAGTCACCTACACTATGGTGCTGGTTTTGAAGGTATGAATGGGTCATGGAGAGCAGCTAAGGCTTGGCACTTTGTTGCAATGTTAAAGTTCCTGAATAGAGCCCAGAAGAGTGCAGACCAATTGCAGGGAAAAAAAGACAGCATTTTTGGACATGTCAATACTATGGGATGACTTCCAAGGGCAGCAGCAGGTGTGAAGAGTTGCCAGCCACAGCCTAGGAGAAAAGCTGCAGAGGGCACAGCAATGGAGAAATGACCCTTTGGAAGAGCCCAAAAGATGCTGAGTGGATCCCAACATTGAACACTGAGTGTTTACACTGTTGAAGTTTGGTTTTGCTTTGTTCAGATTGTGATTGTGCCCTGGTTCTTCCCTTTTGAAGTAAGGACGTATATAATTTAGTTTTCATTGTATAGGAACCCACAGTTGGGAGACTTTAAACTTTTAAAAAAGATTTTGGAGTTTTATAGAAGTTCAATTTTTAAAAGCAAGTGGATATTTTTAAAAAGATAGCTTTTAAAATGTTTGCATTGGTAAGGCTGTGAAAGTTTTAAAAATGTTTTATACTGTGATTTCTTTATTAATGTGTGATCTTGGGGATAAATGTGAAAAAGTTGTCGCTTTACAGTTTAACAGTGATGTGTTTGTCTGTCAAGCTGACAAGGTATCTGCTGTGCTTGCTAGTTTTATGTCAACTTAATATAAGCTAGAACCAACTGAGAAGAGGGGCCCTCCATTGAGAAAATGCCTCTATAAGACAGGGCTGTAATCAAGCCTGTAGAACATTTTCTTAATTAGTGATTGATGGGGAAGGGCCCAGCCCATTGTGTATGGTGGCATGCCTTGGCTAGTGGTCCTGGGTTCTATAATAAAGCAGGCTGAACAAGCCTAACGGAGCAAGCTAGTAAGCAGCACTCCTTCATGCCCTCTGCACCAGCTCCTGCCTCCAGATTTCTGCCCTGTTTGAGTTCCTGTCCTTATTGTCTTCAAGATGAACAGTGATATAAAAGTGTAAGCAAATAGACCCTTTCTTCCCCAATGTGCTTTGGCCATGGTGTTTTGTAATAGCAATAGTGACCCTAGCTAAGACAGGAACTAGCTCATATGGGGGAGAAAGGGATGGAGAAAGAGAGAAGGAGAGTGAGAGGAAGGGAAAGAAAGAGAAGGAGAGGGAGGGAGAGAGAGTGAGTGAGAGAGAGAGAGAGAGAGAGAGAGAGAGAGATCATTCTTGTGGGAGACCAAATATTGTTCATTAGTAACATCATCCGCCAGAAAAGTCTATTGCTAGACCCAATATCCTTAGTCTCTCTGTAAAAGGAGAAAAAAAATACAAGTTTAAACTTACATTTATACTGAGCAGGTAACCTCAACTTAACTATGGGCAGTGTAAAATTTATATAAAATTATAAAGCAGAGGAAAGACAAGGACTAACTTATACATTAACTAATGAGATTTTTTTATTGCTCTGTTTGTGTGTGATTTGGGACTTAAGTTTTATAATGAAGACAGGTGTTTAAGTTATTTTTATATTGCCATGAAAAAAAAAAACATTACCAATAATGTTGTGACTAGATCACGAGACCCCAAAAGACCACCAGAAATTGAGTACTTTGCAAAATACATGAGGGTTTATTCAATACAAGCTTGAGCCCAGGTCGCAGCAACCTCCCTGTTGAAGAGGAAGAGTGCAGCCCTGAACTATAGGGGAACAGGGGTTTTAAAGGGAAAAACTGCAAGTGTGTGTGTTGGGGGGGTCTTCAAGCCTTGGCATTACACAATTGGGTAAGGGAAATTGATTTTTGAAATGATTGGTTTACTTTAGGTGTCAAGACCATAAACAGTTCTGGCCTGGCCATGTGGGTGGGTTGCCAGGAGACATTATCTCTTTAAGTGGTTCTGGCCAGGCCATCTGGGCCAGTTTCCTAGCAACTGTATCTCTAGTGAGCATGGAAAGAATGCAGTAAGGCTGGTTCTTTCTCTCAGGTGGCTGGACATGTCTCCACCCTGGCTGGCCTTCCTTCAGGCTTATGCTTTAAACTTTAATTCCATAAACCCCCCCTCAAAAAAAACTCTGAATTTTTAATTCTTTGGTCTTTCACTTTTCCCGTCCCATGATCATTTGAAAACCCAGTCTTGGGTCTTCCAGATATGACCCCTGGTATCCTCCAGATTTACCTTTCCACAACAGGATCTGAGTCCCATTAGCTGTATCGCTCTCAAGCATTACTTCATGAAAGCCATCAAGCAATTTAAAATATAATGCCCAAAGGTAAAAATCAAAATGAGTAGGGGTCCCTTCAGGGTGGATATAAGGGTAGTAAGCCAAGGAGAACTATGATACCAGGATTTAAACCATCCTGTGGAATCCTCTCTTGCCAGTGTCTCTCCATGCTATTTTTGTCCAGTTGCTACTCCAGCTAAGCAGGTTCCCCAAGATAATAGCTAATGCCAGGGAGCCCCTTTTGAGTTAGCATTTCAGCCTATTAGGTGAGATTATGAGCAGAGATCTCTTCTTCTGAAACTTATTCAGTTATGAAAATAGGACCATTGGCCTCAGGGGCTAGGAAGGCTGAAATGCCAGTCAAAAGCTAGGCAATGGGGCACTATCTAATCAGTGATCCACTTGAAGAGCCATGGATCCATTACATCGGCGGGACTGGTTTACTTCAGGTTCCAGCAAGTCCAGATTTCAGCTTGCAGTCCATAGCTGATCCCCAAGTAGATTCTGTCAACCAGGTGAAAATCTGCTGATATAAATTCAGACTAGAAACAGAAGTTAAGAATTGTTTAGTAAATGGGAAAAGTGAAAAATCCCAAGACCGAGGAAAAAAACCCATTTGGGGTCTGTTTGGGCTATGCCAGATCCATGTCTCATGACTTTTTGGTTTCCTGAAACTCATATGAATTTTAGTTTACAAAAGGAAGTATATTAGTGACACGATTGTATTGAGATCCATACTTTAGAAAAAGCAGATAACAAGTGTCTGCAAGACAGCAGGAGTAGGCTCACGGCATTAAGATCTAGTAAAACCTATGGCTTTTAAGTCAGACATAAACATTAGACAAATGTTTTAGCATGATGAGAAGCATCTTTAAGTCTATCTCCAGAAGACAACCAAAAGGAAATTAAAATCTCAGGCTTATGACTGAATAATAAGCAGTCAGTGCTCCATCTGCTTGTCAAAACTCTACTGATCAATGTCAAAACTCTGAACTTCTGAAATCTTATAACAACATAAGCACAACAATAGCAGAGAGGAAGGAGAAATTGAAAATATCTCTCTTATTAACATCCCTTAAATTACTTTCTTATATCATTAAAATTTACATTCATTTACCTTAAAACACCTACTTAAACCTTCCAATCTTGGTTGCTTTTGCCAACTTTGAAACATTTTCCTATACCTTTGAACAATTTTTTATATCCATATAACTTAAACTTTCATATCCTCAGACCTTACATCTATTCAGTTATTCACCATAAGACACAGGCAATTAACATGAACCCCATGAGTAAGGCAAATCTGCTTGCCTTTCTAAAAAAAGATCTAGTATCTAGTAGTTCTTACTAGCTAATGAATTGACCAATGAACTAACAGTGGATCTCATTGTCTGCTCCTTAGTGGTAAAGCTACTATTAGCTTAGCTTAGCCATAAATGTGATCAGAGACCTGAGGATAAATTATAAGCTAAATATATGTACCAATCAAAATAACAGTGATGACTAGTCAGTCCACCACCTAGGCAGTTGTCCCTGGCTCCTGTAGTCTCACGGCATGATGAGTAGAGGTGGTCTTGCCAAGATAAGAAATTGTTTCTGTGGAAAAAAAAGAACATGAGAGTATGGCCTCACTTCACCTTCAACAATGTGAAAAATGACTCTCCAGGTGTCCACAGCTTTGTCCACAGTTTAGGCTGGGCCCTAGTAGTGGTGGGCCTTTTGGGGGAGTCTCTCCCAGCGGTTAGCATACCAGAATCCAGAGTTGCATTGTGCCCAAATCTTCTCAGAAACCTTGGGGAGCTACTGTCAGTATTTGGGGACTCTCTGCCATAGTAAGCTTACACATGTTAAAATGCCATATTCCACAGATCTCTGACAAGCTTGAGGGCCAGCACATGAGTTACTCTTTGTCTGCTCTTAACTATAGCCTGTAAAACAGAATGCTATAATCTCTAATTGTGGCATATTCCTTATATTAATGTTTTAGAACTATATCTATTTCAAGTAGATCTACATAGGCAAACTTTGTAGTTACCCATCCTAGGCTTAATCTTAAAAACATAAGCAAAACACTAGCTAAAGCTAAGTCTTGTAACCAATTGCAGTCATTAGCATAACTTTAAATGTATTTCTGAAGTAAAATCAAAGCAAAACTTTCAATCAGCTACAGTTCATAGAGGGACTAGCAAATCTTGCTGATCCTACCACATTGTTTTAAGACTGAAAAGCAATAAGCTTAAAGGACAAAGGTTTTAGTTAGCACTAAACAGGGAACTGAATACAGCTGGCAGCTCCCAACAAGGATAATGGTGAAACCATGGGTCCACCTTCTTTATCCCTGAACCAACAGGGCAGCTAGCCACATGTTGTTACAGGCTGTGGCCGGCAATCCAAAACATAGCCATTAGGTGTTGCTGCTTCCCACAGTATAGCAAGTACTGTGGAACATTTATGATGTCCCATAACCAAAAGTTCTAACACTGTAATCAAACAAGTTTTAGAACCAAATGCATAACAGAACATCATAGAACAATTTTAAAACTATTCTGGCCATACCAAACCTATCAGCCAGAAAGAAAAAGCATCAATCCATCCAGTCAGGAACTGGCGGTCAGGCATATATTGGATAACTTGAATACAAGCCTTTATAACCCTGGGCTAACATAGAGTTTCAGTCCTCTTCCCCCTTCAAAGAGCATAAGAAAACATTTTGCATTAAAGAGTCACCAGCCTTTTAAATGAAGAAAAACATATTTTACAGTTCTTTCTCAAATCATATTTGCAGGTATATAAAACCAAAGCAAATACAGTTCATATGTCCTGTGGCTTTCTATACATACCCTGACCTTCCCTAACATTCTATATATCTTCAGGTTAGGCTTTTCTTAGCTCCGTTTTTCTGGTTTAACCAGACATTTTTTACTTTAGACAAGCAATTTCTTTTCTTTATTATCCCAGTCTCTTACTTTCTCTCTTGCTTTTCAGACAACATAAAAACTTCCACCAAAATCCTTCTCATCATTTTTTACTAAGTCATTCCTTGGGTTTTTACCATCCTGACATGATACACTGTAAAAATTGCAGTTTTCTTAATTGGCACTAACAGTATGGCTAAAATTCATAAAATAAATACCAAGGTCTTTTGTCCTTCCCCAAAGGGTTGAGAAACTGTTCCAAGTTCTTTGCTAGACTTCTCAAGTTGATTATTTTAAAATGCCTGATAAACTTTACAATGTTTCATAGCCTTAAACACATTTTTAGAAGAAATCCATTTTTGTAATATCAAAATAAAGTACCCTTTTTAGGAATGAAGTTACAAAGCATGACCATAATTTTAAAAGTCAAAACCAAATTTTACCAGTGCAAACAATCCAATCTCTAAAATCAATACCAATTTAAAATGAGACTTGTCTTCTTAGTCTAAAAAGAAATAGGATGATAAACAAACTTCATTGCAACTAAGAGGTTCTGTAATTTTTCTTTTCCTTTCCTTTCCCCCACATCACATGGCAATTTCAAGATGGCGGAGTCACATCACATGCCATGGCAAGCCATATGGTTGCTATTTGAAAACATCTGTTCTTCTATAGATCTTATGAACACATAAGCACACATATATGTTCTAAACAAGAGTTTGAATTTAACCTTTAAACATATCCAATAACTGTTAATCTATAACCAAGACATACAGAGCACATTAACCATTTAAGATCAGTCAGAAACATGTAATGGTTATGCATACATTTAAACAGACAAACAAAACTTTTCTCACTTGATCCAGCTGTAATTTCAAGCACTTTAGTTTCATCAGCCTGGGCAAGCTTGCACAGCCCGCCCTGCCCTTGGGAGTTCTCCATCTGTCTTGCCCCAAGGCATGCTCCCACCAGTGACCAGAGGTGACCCAGCTTATAGCTCTGGGAGCATGAAGCAGGCGAAGTCACCATGGTGCACAACTGTTTGGTCACCTGCCTACTGAGACCATCATAAACAAACAAATAAACAAACCCAAAAAAAGAACAACACAAGAAAACAATGTACTGGTACAATGTGCCCAGAAAGAAAGCAAGAAGGCAAAAAAACAAAGGGATAGTAGTCCATCCCTCATTGGGCTCTCTGCACTGTTCTATAGCGGTGCCCTGCCCAATTATACCAATTATACCACAGCCTGAAATGGCAGCTTGTCTTCCAGCAGGCCAGTTGATCAGAGGTCACAGTTCCCTCAGCCCACTGACACCATGATGAAAGTGTACTCAGCAGCCACCTTTAGATGGCCAGGAGCACTTCTAGACAATTTCATTCCTGGCCCCGGCCTCACATCCCCCCACCTGCTGTGGAGAGTATACTGATACCGATGCCAGAGCGCTTCCAGCCCTTGCTCTTCCCAATACGGTGGGAATCGGGGAGGAAGAGTTGGGAGGAATGGGGAGGGACTAGAGGAAGTCTGACCCACAATCATATAGTCCAATACAAACAAAGATTCACAAACATAAGGAGAAAAATCGAAAGACAAGTACAAACTAGTGCCCATGTAGCCATTTCACAACTTAAGCTCAGACTCACAGACCTTCAGGTTTCCGCTCTGGTTTCCCTGCCATGGAAGCCCAGAGAAGCATAGAGAGGAGAGTAAATGATGGGATTCCACATGCACCAAAACTCTCCAAAACTCACCAAAACTCGGGTGGTCACTCCGTCAACCACCCCAGAAATAAGGTGGGTGGCCTCTCTGTCAACCACTCCAACCTTGTCCACCAAAAACAGGCGGCAGGCGGGGGGCACTCTGCCAACCACCCCAGAGCCAGGGACGTCTCCCAGTCCCCAAAAGCTGTGATCCCCGAGAGTGTCCATTCCTAGCTACATCTTCCTGTATAAACCAACACCTCAAGGCTTTTCAGGACAAATTTTCAGAACAGAAAGCAAATGCAAACACGGATACTGCGTAGAAACACTGAGACATAAAAACACTCACTTGTTGATGCTGGACTCTCTGGACCGAGGTTCTGGGGTCCTGGGAAATCTTGGAATCTCAGTGGAACCTCCAAAAAATGTTGTGCCTAGATCGTGAGATCCCACAAGACCACCAGAAGTCAAGTCCATTGCAAAACACATGAGGGATTACTTAAAACAAGCTCGAGCCCAGATCACAGCAACCTCCCTGTTGAAGAGAAAGAGTGCAGCCCTGAGCTATAGGGGAACAGGTTTTTAAAGGGCAAAACCATAAGCAGGGGGTCTCCAAGCCTTGGCGTTATACCATTGGGTAAGGGAAATTGACTTTTGAAATGACTGGTTTACTTTAGGTGTCAAGACCATAAACAGTTCTGGCCTGGCCATGTGGGTGGGTTGCCAGGAGACGTTATCTCTTTAAGTGGTTCTGGCCAGGCCATCTGGGCCAGTTTCCTAGCAACTGTATCTCTAGTGAGCATAGAAAGAATGCAGTAAGGCTGGTTCTTTCTCTCAGGTGGCTGGACATGTCTCCACCTGGCTGGCCTTCCTTCAGGCTTGTACTTTAAACTTTAATTCAATAACCCCCCCTCCAAAAAAAAGAACTAATTTTTAATTCCTTTGGTCTTTCACAAGGCAACCTGTATAAGGAAAGATTTGTTTGAGGCCTGCAATTCCAGAGTGGTAAGAGTCCATCATCATCATCATTATAGTAGGGAGCATGGCAACAGGCAGGCAGGCATGGTGCTAAAACAGCTGAGAGTTCTTGTCCCAATCCACAATAGCAGGCAGAGAAAACACTGGGAATGATATTGGCAACATCAAAGCCCACTTCTGGTGACACACCTTTCCCAAAAGTCCACACCTCTTAATCCTTCCCAAACTGGTCCACCAACTGGGTACTAAGTATTAAACTGCCTGAGACTTACTGGGGATACTTCATTCAAATCACCACATTCCACTTCCTGGCTGCTATGGTCTTCTGGCCATATCATAATGCAAAATGCATTCAAACCAACTTTAGAAGTTTCCATAGTCTTTCACAGCTTCAAAACTGTTCAAAAGTTCAGTCTCTTCTGAGACTCATAGTAATCTCTTATTTTAACAGTAACCCTTTGTAAATTCAAACTGTAAATCACATATGTTAACATTTAAAAATGATGCCACAGGCACACAACAGATCTTCTATGAAAGAGTTTAGTCAGGGGAAGGGAAGCAGAAGAGACTTACGGCCTGAGTGAACCATGAAGGCAGAGACGGAGAGAGACAGAGGGACAGAGATGAGGGTAGGGGGTGCCCTGACAGAGAAAGGGGGAGAGCAGAGAAGAGAACAAAGGAGGAAGAGAGAGCAAGAGAAGAAGGGTGGGAATGGCAGACCTGAAGTACCTGGCTGGCCCAGATGATGTCACAGGATGCAGGTACTGACATAGGACATTGTCAAGACCCTAAAAGTCCATAAGGGTAGGCCAGTTAAATTGCCTGTGCAACATAATAGCATACTTCCCACAAAAAAAATGACACAGAATATATATTACCTTTCCAAAAAGGAAGGAATCAGGGCATAGTGAAGAAATACTGGACCAAAACAAGACCACGCCCAGAAGGACAGATTCCAAATCCTATAGCATCATGTCCAGGGTCAAAGGGTTTAGATGGTTCTGTCCTTTAAGCTTTGCTGTTTGTAACATACAAACAGCATCTCTCTCCTGAGCCAATTCCACTCCCAATGTGCAGCTCTGCTTGGCCATCTCATGCCTCTGGCGCCTTTAACATCTTTATGTCTCCAACATAATCCAGGATCCACTTTCACAGCTTCAGGCAATGGTTTCTTTCTCTCAGGGCCTTCAGGAAAGGTCTGCCTTGTCACAGATTATCAGGCCTTAAAGGCTCTCCTTGACCGTGGAGGAAGATTCTCCAACTACTTTACTCAACTATCCTTCCTGACTCTAGAGCCAGACCCACTAGGCTGACCCTCCCAAATATGGCTGCTTAACTGAGATGTAGCCTAGCTGCCTTGGATTACATTTGTAGCAACTTTTTCCTTCTTTATTTTTTTTAGGAAAAGAAAATTTATTAGGAACTGAGAAATTAGCTGGGTGGAGTCTTGCCCTAAGAGCAGCCTCCCTTTATTCCAATGCTGATGAGGCTTCACTCAGATCTCCTTATCTCTTTCAGCCTGACCTCCAACAATAAATTATCTGGTGCTTTCCCCCCATCTCTCTCAAAACATTTTGTATTTTTCTTTGCCCCACTTGCTCTTTTTCATTGCAGACATGCATACGAGTGATCACTAATAACCACACAAGAGAGTTATTATTAGGCTATGTTGATATCCCCCAACAACTAAATTAATTCTTCCCTTTTCAATTTAGGTGCAGGCAAATTCTTAGGAAAAAGGCAAAAGTCACAGGAATTCTTCACCAAAATAGCACAATAGTTTCTTTAGGCCAATTGCTAAGGTTGTTCCCCTCTGAAATGTGGGCCTTCACTTCTTCATAGTTCTCAGCAAGACTGTCTTCCAAGTTCCTACTGGGATGTCCACTTCAACTCTGCTTTCAGCTTTCAGCTACCTTCCCACTCCAAAGTCTCAAGGTCTTCCACATTCTCCCCAAAATAACATGTCAGTTTCTACACAGCTGTGAATATGATTTCTTCATATCCATGTGTACAAAAATAGCAGGAACTAACTTAGGATGATGGGGGATTGTGTTTTTACTATCTAAGGAAATTTTTATAAATAACACAAATATAATAGTTAAAATATGAATTAAACAGATTTTAATGGGCTTTTAACTAATCACTGTTTTATAATTTGTATGCTCAAAATAATTCTTACAATATATTAATGACTTAAACTTATACCAACCAGTAGATATTTACTAAACAATTTAGATCATTTCCAAGTAAGAAAATGTTGGAGTTTTTATTATTATTCATAAATTTAAACTTTCACTCTTTTTACTTCTTCCATTTACAGAGAGACTCTTAATATTTGGGTCTAGTTATAGCTTATATTGAAATTTATAGCAAGTATGGAGACCTTGTGATACAAGATGCTTACAGACTTTGTTGTCCCTCGCAGAGTGCTGTATGTAACAAAATGGCATGACATGACTGCTCGTGTGCCAACGTTCTATGCAAGATGAGGTCATTAATGATGGGAATGAATTATATTCAATATGTATATATTCAAAGGAAACCACTAAGGATTGATGATGTTCTGCCCAGTTCATGAACCCCAAAAGACCAGGAATAACTAGACTCCACTGTAAATACATGAGGTTCTTTTTATTACAAATTACAAGCTGCAGCTTGGGCTCACACCACCCACTGCCAAAGTGGTGGGAGCCGAGCACCCCATGCTCAGGTTAGTTGGGTGATTTAAAGATTCTGGTCCCTCCCAGCATGCCCAAGGCAGGGGCGACTTCTGCCTGGCAAGCATCTATTGGTCAAAATGCTACATTTTGAATTGATTGGCTATAGAAAGGTCCCCAGACCATGAATGACCTGGTGTCCCTCCCTAGGGGGATGGGCCAGTTTCCTAGCAATTGTATCTCTAGTGGGGGTGGGGGGAAGAATGCAATAAGGTGGTCCTTCCCCTCAGGGCATTACTGGACTTCCCCACCCACCCAGTTCAGGCCTTAATTAATAATAGCTGCTAATTTTTAATCTTTTGGTCTCTCAATAACTGCTCGTGTGCCAAGTTTCTATGCAAGATGAGGTCACTAATGATGGGAATGAATTATATTCAGTATGTATATATCCAAAGAAAACCACTAAGGATTGATGATAATGACATTACATGAAAAGTTTGCAACTCCTGGGTATTTACCAAAGTACTCTAAGTCAGCACACCTCAGAGATACCTGTGGGTCTCCACCTACTACAGCACGATTTATAAAATAGCCAATATATAGCATCAACCCAGATGCTTTCCAACAGAGGAATGGATTTTAAAACGTGGTACATATACATATAGTGGAGTTTCATTAAGCTACAAAACAAAATAAATTCTATCATTAGCAGGAAAATGGACAGATATAGGAAGTGAGTAAAATTCTAAGTGAATGTCTATTGTTGGCCGTGACACAACTATGTCAAGGACCTCAATGCCTCAGACCCATGGGAAATTGGCAAAGCCTTCCCTAGTTGAGGCCCTACTTCTTGCCTGAGTGCAAATCTTGACAGTGTGTACAGAAAATGTCCACCATAGCTTTTTCTCCTGGAGTTTTCATACTCTGAAGAGCCCTCTCCTACAAAAACTATTCCTTACTGTGATTAGCTAACCTTGCCTCTTTATTCAACTGTGTGCAATAACCCTGCCTCCTTTTTTATCTGTATGTAATAATCCTGCTTTCTTGTTCAGGTATGTTGCAATAAGTCACCTCTCTGTTCAACCTTCCAAAATAAACATGCTGAGCTTTTGGGATACTGTGGTGTCTACATCAGAGAGCCCAGACCACAAGATCACACAGCTTCTCTCAGTGACCATGTGTTTGTCTTTCCTTCATTGCCTCATAGCCTTCTCTGGGCCAATCCTTGGATTGTGCAAGATGTGACAGACAAGCAAAATAAGTCAGACTCAAAGGCAAATACCATGTGTTTTTCAAATATGTGGAATCCAATTTAAATATATGGACACACCATATGTATACACATGAGATTAAAGCAGGAGGAGGACCTACCTATTTGAACGGAAGAAGGGAAACAATGAGAGAGAAAGGGGGAGCAAAAGGAGGGCTGAAAGAGGAGGCTGGGTTGAGCAAAGAATGATATATATGCATGAAATGTCATTGTTTTTTTTTTGTATGCTAACTAAAAACATAAAAAGCCAGAGCACATACAAAAGGGAAGCATGCAAGCAATGTTGGGTGCATTTTACTAAGGAGAGAGCTTTGTTCTAAAGTGATGAGTGGTATTTCCAGAATGATAAGGAAAGACATATAGAAGAAACATTGAGTGGATGTGGAAACCTAAAGCTTTCCAAAAGCAATTATATTTTGTGTAGTCCAAGCTGTCCATTTACTTTTAAGGTTCTTCTTATTTTTCTTCTTTCTTTTGTTCTTTCTTTCTTGTCATGATTTTCAAAAAAATTTAATTATTTATTTATTTCAATTTATTCACTTTGTATCCCCACTGCAGCCCCCTGCCTTGTCCCCTCCCAGTCTCACCCACCTTCCCTTTCCTCCCCCCAAGCCCTTTCCCTAGTCCCCTGATAGGGGAGGACCTTCTCCCCTTCCATCTGACCCTAGCCCATAAGGTCCCCTCAGGGCTGGCTGTATTATCTTCCTCTGTGGCCTGGCAAGGCTACACCCCCCTGAGGGAGGTGATCAAAGAGCCTGTCACTGAGTTCATGTCAGAGACAACCCCTGTACCCTTTACTAGGGAACCTACTTGGAAACTGAGTGGCTTCCTCTGAGCAGGCAGTCCAGGTCCTCTCTATGAATGGTTCTTGGTTGTAGTATCAGTCTCTGTAGGGTCCCCTGGGCCCAGGTTTTTAGCTCTGTTGTTTTCCCTGTGGGGCTTCTGTTCCCTCCAGGTCCCTCTAGCTCCCTTTTCTTCCACAAGGTTTCTGGCACTCTGCCCAAAGTTTGGCTATGAGTCCTACCATCTCCCTCAATAACCCTGGTGGGTAGAGTTTTTTGGAGGTCCTCTATGGAAAGCCCCCGTCCTGTTCCTCGTCTTCTCCTACTTCGGATGTCTATCCTGTTTGCCCTTCCGAATGAAGATCAAGCATCCTCCCTAGGGTCTTTCTTGCTGTTTAGCTTCTTTAAGACTATAGACTTCAGTATATCTATCCTATATTATATGGTTAATATCCATTTAAAAGTAAGTATATACCATATGTGTTTTTCTGCTTCTGGGATATCTCACTCAGGATCATCTTTTCTAGTCTGACCATTCTGTGAGTTGCTCTAATCTATAGCTGGGCTCTAAGACTGATAAAGCTGGGCTTTATCTATTGATGTTTAATTTCTATAAAATTTCTGAAAAGAAGGAAAAATCTGATAATTTAAAGGGCATTATTTGTAACAGTCTATTGGAAAAAGGTAAATTTTTCTACCCTCATTACTTGTTAATGCAAGGAGATAAAATTCTCACACTTAAGAAGATTATAACCATGAGCAGTAGTAACCAAACAGAACTTAGAGACGATTCTTTGCATTGCACTATGTGTACCAGACAATAGTTTCCCAGATGGGTTCATTTTCTAGGGTTGCGTAGAAAATCTAGGGTTGCAAATATGAGTATAAGATGATATGTTACAGTTTCTGTGTAACAGGATGTGGCAAGTCATGATTTAGCAGGGTTCTCTGATCTCACAAGTCAAACGTAATGTGTAACCACCTCGCAGCAATTCATTCTGGTACTTTATATTGATTGCAGTCTTGTTAATACTAATAGAATTTAGTTCTTTGTAGTTATAGCACTGAGTTCCTTAGCAACTCTTCTATATTGATATTTTTTTTTATTTATTACAATTTATTCACTTCATATCCTAGTTGTAGCTCCCTCCCTTGTCCTCTCTGCAGCAGCTTTGTTTGTAATAGCCAGAATCTAGAAACATCCCAGATGTCCCTCATTGAGGAATGGATACAGAAATTGTGGTACATTTACACAATGGATTACTACTCAGCAATTAAAAACAAGAAATCATGAATTTTGCAGGCAAATGGTGGGAACTTATAAAAGATCATCCTGAGTAAGATATCCCATAAGCAGAAAGACACACATGGTACATACTCGCTTATAAGTGGATATTAGACATATAATATAGGATAAACATACTAAAATCTATACACCTAAAGAAGTTAAGTAAGGAGGACCCTGGCTAAGATGATCAATCCTCATTCAGAAAGGCAAAGGGGATGGGCATTGGAAGAGAGAGAAAACAGGAAACAGGACAGGAGCCTACCACAGAGGGCCTCTGAAAGACTACCCAGCAGGGTATTAAAGCAGATGCTGAGGCTCATAGCCAAACTTTGGGCAGAGTGCAGGGAATCTTGTGAAAGAAGGGGGAGACAAAAAAAACCTGGAGGGGACTGGAGCTCCACAAGGAAAGCAACAGAACCAAAAAAAAAAAAATCTGGGCACAGGGTTTTTTTTTTGAGACTGATACTCCAGCCAAGGACCATGCATAGAGATAACCTAGAACCCTTGCACAGATGTAGCCCATAGACTCAGTCTCCAAGAGGGTTCCCTAGTAAGGGGAGCAGGGACTGTCTCTGACATGAACTCAGTGGCTGGCTCTTTGATCACCTCCCCCTGAGGTGCAGGGGGTAGGGGTATGGGGGGGGGGGAGCCTTAGCAGGCCACAGAGGAAGACAAAGCAGCCAGTCCTGGTGAGACCTGATAGGCTAGGGTCAGATGGAAGGGGAGGAGGACCTCCCCTATCAGTGGACTTGGGGAGGGGCATGGGAGGGGATGAGAGAAGAGGGAGGAAGGGTGGGATTAATGATTTTTAATACCTTTGGTCCTGGGATGCAAAGTAAAAGTGTCATTCCTGGTCCTGTGTCCTCTGTTCTCCACTCCCATGCCTTAGGAAGCTTTTCTGGGTTATTGGTCTGCTTATAATAAAGTATTGTAAAAGTGTTTTTATCGTCCGAGTAGTCTATCTGGAAAACACTGCTGCAGTTTGCTTTTTATTCTGTGATTAAGCCACCACTACTAAAAACAATTTGTGAAGGAAGAGACCTGCTTTAGTTTCGAGATTACAGTCCATCTCCCAGGGAAGTAAGGGCATGAAATCAAGGCAGGAACCTGGAGGCAGAAATAGAAGCAAGACCATGAACTCACATGGTTTGCCCAGCCTGCTTTCTTATACAAGCCAGGACCACCTGCCCAGGGATGGCACCATCCAGAGTGGAAGGGGCCCTCCCACATCAATAATTAACCAAGAAAACATCCCACAAACTTGCTTACTGGCCAATCTGATAGAGTTTTCTATTTGAGGGTCCATCTTCCAAGATGACCTTAGTTTGTGTTAAGTTATTAAAATACTAACCATCACAAGCTCAGATTTTTTCTCTTTATAATAATTCTGTTTGTCATGTTGACTTAATTATATACCTAAGAAAACTGAGTCGTCTCATTTTATAAGACAGATTAGTTTCTATTTTTTTTAAACAAATATGTTACATCCTAAACTTACTTTTAAAATATTTTTGTCACTTAAGTTAAATAGATAACTATGTATTATCTGACAGCGACCTACAAATCTAGGTAATTAAAATTTAAACTTTTAAATATTTTTGGCATTTTGCTGTTATAGAATATGAATAAATATATTGTGTATATTTTGAATATTGATACATTGAGATCTTCTTTCCCCATAATAAACATTTATCAAAATATTGATTTCAGACTAACTTTAATATTTCTTAAAAACAAACACACAAAAAACCTTGAGAAGCTTTCAAATTCTGTGAGACAGAAGTGTTAAAATGTAATTACAAAGGTTAAATGCTGTGGTGATTTGAATGGGTATGTGAGACAGAAGTGTTAAAATGTTACTACAAAGGTTAAACACTGTGGTGATTTGAATGGGCATGGCCCCCCTAGACTCATGGGTTTGAGTGCATAGCCACAGGAAGTGGCACTATTAGAAGGTGTGGTCTTTTTGGAATAGATTTGGTCTTGTTGGAGGAGGTGTGTCATGGTGGAACGGGCTTTGAAGTCATATATTTGCTCAAGCTATGAGCAGTGCGGGACACCGTCTCCTTTTTTTGCCTGAGGATCAAGATGCAGAACTCTGAGCTCCTTCTCCAGCATCTGCCTGGACACTGCCTTGCTTCCTGCCATGAAGATAATGGACTCAAGTTTTGAACTGAAAGCCAACCTCAGTAAAGGCTTTCTTTTATGAGGGTTGCTGTGGTCATAATGTCTGTTTCTTCACAGCAATAAAACTCCGACTAAGACAAAGGGCATAGGAAACATTGCCCGATAGGAAGAGATGCACAGCCTTCCTTCAATCACATGTGTGCAGGTAAAATGTTAGGTGCCTATGTTTCCAGAATTATATTAAATTTCCCAAAGTTTGCCAATACCCTCACTATTCGTGGTATGTCTTGGAATAATGCTACACTTAGTCCAGTTAATGTTTAAGAAGTTATAAGTACCAGGAACAACCAAATTTTCCTATAAATTGTGCTGTGTGTGTTTCTGTTTCTCTGTAAGTGTGTTCATGCATGTGGAGGACAAAAAAAAAAAAAAAAAACAAAACTGATGTTGGGTGTCTTCTTCCTTGCTTGCTTTCCATCTTCTTTTTGAAGCAGGGTCTCTCATTGAACCTGGTGCTTTTCAACTCAAAGAAACAGACTGGTGAAGGGGCTTCAAGGGTCTGATTGCCTTCCCTCCCGTGGTTGGTCACAGGCAACAGTTCCCATGCCTCACCTCATGTCCTCGGGCCCTTACCATCCGAGCCATCTCCCAGCCCTGATTTGCGCTGAGTTAGGAGGGACTCTCACCAGATTTTCTGCCTTGTGAACTTTCTCCATCTACATGTAGTGGAAATGTATGTAGATCTAGCTAGCCTGATGCACTTCCAAAGGCCTCTGCAATTAAGTTACCTACAATCCAGAATGCTTTGTCTTCAATAAAAATCTCATCTCAGGGACTCACGGCAATGATTCTGGCAGGAGCTTTGATGCACAGACCTCTAAGGGCACAGCTTCAGCCACGTTGACACGGTGCCCCTAGTCTGAGTGAAGACTCCCCAAACTCAAGAGAAATGAGTAAGTTCACAATGTTCAAAGCAATGATTCATTATGTGAAGTCACGTTAACTGATGAAGTATGGCTAAGTTGATGTGGCTTTGTTGGAAACTTCGATGGTTCTTTAACATGTTCTGGAAGGATTTGAGGACTCTCTTCCTCTCAGCTATAATGTATAATGATTTAGTAAACTAGGCTTTGTGAACAGAAATGAAATAGTTATCTTCTCGCTCTCCCAGAAATGGGAGTGCTTGTTGAGCAGCGCTTTACTCACTACAACTTAGCTATTTGTGCTGAAGAATCTCTTCCCTTGTGATGGAAACAATGGTTATGTAATTGAGGCTTTGACTAGAATGTTGCACTGGAGAATAATGCATATGAAATCAGACAGAATTTGATAGTTCTAAGGAACTGAGGTTGACTTTACGGGGACAATGCTTACAAAACTGATAGGTATTGAGCTCCAGGGTTCCCTGTCTGACCAGTGAGTCAGGAAGGCCAAGTCAGATAAAGAATGTTAGCATATGGAGCGGACATCTGAAGAACAGGGCATTTGCGTTAACTTGTGGATGCCATAAGAAATCCAGAGCCATGGTCTTGGCTTGGCTTCTAGACTTGAGTTGCATTTGAAAAGTCCTGCTTGAGATTTTGTCGACAGAGTCAAGCAAAACAAATTTGAAAAGGCCTGTGTGGTCACTCATTGCCCTTAGTGTTTTAATCTGGCAGCATCTGACTGCTTATTTCTTGAGAATAACAATTTTATTTTCATTAGTTCAATCAAAGAAGGAAATAACTACAGAGAAAACTGTGTGTTTAAAAAAAAAAAAAAAAAGACCCTCCTGGGAATGCTCAGAGCCCATCCCTTTCATTACCTTTCAGGTCTTACGGAAGTTAGCAAGGTGGATGAGGATCTTTTTCTAGCATTGGTCACTTTCTGCTAAACTTTAAATACACCCGGCAATAATCCTTTACCATTTCCTACTTGCCTCCCACCTTTCTGATTTCATCTCACCAAGAAGTAAAACCTCACTTCACAGATCACCCCCACATTTTCTTGTGTACATGAAAGTCCCCAAGTACCTAAATGAGCTCTCTAGGCCACATCCAAACAGCTTTGAAGTTTGTACAAAGAGCTTAGACCTGGTCAGCCTCCATGCCTGCAGTTACCACCCTGCAGGCCATTCAGGACGTGCTCACGGAAGCCCACACCTTCCGTTTTCTGTGATCCTGAATCCGGTGTCTATGATTGTTAAAGGCTTTAAAAGTGAGAACCGGGAAAGCCAAACAGACTGTCTCCCCTGTCCCTGCTTCACTTTCAGTCCAGTCAGACCTCTCAACTGGTGGTCCTCTGGACTCAAGAGACCACTGTCTGCTCCAGTCCTTCATCTGTCACTTTATTTTTCACTCTGATTTGTGCTCATCTTTTCCCATGCAGGCCTCTCATGTCTCAGGCTCCAACCTGTCTTTTCTATACATCATTCAGTCCAGAATATTGTCTGAAATTTGTTAAAAAGCTTGAAATCTAGGAAAAGCAGAGGTCTTTTGGGACCAAAAGAACCCAATGGTGAGTGCTAACACTGCTAACAAAAATGCCTCTCCGGAAAGGATCTATCCTAAGTAGGGTCAGCTGCTTTTACCCTCCTCTCACAGAGTCTCTAGGCCAGGAAGAAGTTGGTCTTTGGTATTGGGACATTATAAAAAAATAAAATTATGCTAACAAACCTCCTTCAGTTCTTGTCCACCAAATATTTGTCTTCAGCCGTTTAGTTGAAGATGTTAACCTTTACTTCCGGTTATTCAGTGAGTTCCTCATTCCTGAGCGCTCCTGTATGTGTGTGAACAAGCTGTCTTTTCTTCCGGGGATCTGTTCATTGTGAATCTGTGGCTTCCTGCTTTTCAAACCCGAGGGAAGCTGAAAAGTTTTGCTCCCAACATTGTTCACCTATCCGTAAAAGCCTAACAGCTTTCACGCAGAGCATGAGATGCAGCCGTGGACAAAAGCTACTAAGTGTGTGATGGCTATTTCTAAAATCGGTGGTAATGACAAATGTGCAGTGATGTTGAAGGATATGCAATGGAGATGGAGTCAAAAGAGCAGAGCCTTCAGAAAGAACGGAGTCCAGGTCAAACTCTGTAGGTGGCTACAGTTCAGTTCCTGGGCTCCGCAGGAGACAGACAGGGATGTGTTCAGATGATAAATGAACTCTCACTGAAGGCTTGTTGTGAGGACAGGATGAATGATCCATGCAGAGCACAAGTCTCAGATCCCACAGCCAGTACTTGGCTGTTAACGACTGTTATTGTGAACTTGCTCTATAACCCTGAGCAAGCTATCTGATCTTTCTGAGCCAACTGACTGTAGCAGGGCACATATGGATATCTGAAAATACAGCAGCAAAATCTAAGTAAGGTACTGTGTGTTTGTTATAGTTTCCATCAAAGGATAGGTTCTCTCTGATTGGTGCTTTAAGCTCCAACGCTGTAGATCATTAGGAGTTAATGAGTTGTGTGGGGGTTGGAGTATTCTCACAGAAACACTGGCACGTGGTTCCTTTAGGGTGGGGATGTTTGTGATGACCCGATGCTTTCCTATCAAGACCTCGTTCGTACTCCAGCCCTCAGTCCTCAACTCACTGTCCATTTCAGCCAGGTTCTTCTGGGCTGGTTTTACGACGGCCTACAGTTCCTAAGCTCTCCTAGGTCTTGAAGAGCCTAGGTCTTTCTCAGCCCTACTTCTACAGTTAGTTGCTGGGGAAGGATGTTGGCTGGGCTTATATAGTCATCTGTCCAGAATCACGCACTCAGCATATGCCAGAACAGAGATTCATCTTGCTTAGAAAATAAAGTCCTGGCCATAAGTGGTCACCAGAGGAGCATGAGGACAAAGCCACTCCCCTCTGCTGGCGAAGGCAAGTATGTCAGTTACCACGCCTGGAGAGGTACTCTCAACTCACCGCTTCAGCTGTGGGACCGCAATGTTCTTCTCATCTGCCCAACAAGATGTCCAAGACCGAATGGGTTCTAGAGGTGCATGTTGTTATCGCGCTAGGGAAGAGCGAAACGAATTAAACCCAGGGACGGGGTAGGAGCCCCTTCAAAAGGTGAAACAGGGAGAATGCCCGCCCACTAGAAAATGCACCTCGTAGGTGGAGGTAGGAAAGCGCTGTACTTGGCTGGAGCAGGGGCCTGTCCTGGAGTACGCGCAGCAGTGAAGGCTATGGCTTGGATAACCCTCCCCCGCCCCCATCCCCACAAAGGAACCTTGGCTTAGGGGCCCCAGAACTGAATTTCAGAGAGAAGTTATACTCTCTGGGACATATACTTTTGGAGAAATGGGAGAAAGTGGACAGGAGAAGGTTTTGATGCCAAGTTCAGAGTGGGCGACTTAGCCTCGTACTCAATGGTAACAGGGAATTTTAATCCAAGGACAGCTTCTCTTGGATGCTGTCTGAGGGAGAATTCTTCCGCTCCCCTTCCCCCTCCATCTCTCTCTTTCTCCCTCTCCCTCCCTTTCTCCCTCTCTCTCTCTCTCTCTCTCTCTCTCTCTCTCTTTCTTTCTTCCCCTGCTTCTATTTCCAGTGTTAGTGAGAGAAAGGAAAACGAAACACATCTCTGGAACTCGCTGCCATCACTCTCCATTCTCCCGGAAGGCCACTGCCTTCCCCAGCCCCCTACCCCACCTCCGTGCGGTCCCTCCAGCGACCCGTCGGGGAAGCCCCAGGTCCCGGGGCACAGAAAGCAGCTTACTGGCTGCCTAGCTGAACCCCTTCTCTGTGCTGCTTCCGCCACCGCGCGGCGACATGCGGCATCGTCGCCCGCAGATCCGGGCTTTACTCTGTGGAGGACCCCCAAGGGCGCAGCGCTCCTCGGTGTTAGCAGGCAGGAGCGGATCAGGAGCGCCTTGGTTCAGCTCTTCCAGCCTTGGAGGGGCGCCCCCCCCCCCTCCGAGCGGCTTTCCTGGATCTGAGCCAGTCTCTTAGCACGGAATACGAATAAAAAAGGATTCCCGGGAGGCAGGAGCTAGATCGGCTCCTGCGCTGTCTGCGGTGACAGCGGAGCTGGCGCTGACGGGGTGAATCGAGGCCCAGTTTGGCAATACTGCGCAGCAGCGTCCGCATTCCCGCAGAGTCAATTCAGCACTCCTAGTGCCATTTTTTTTTTCTCTCTCTCTCCTAAGACAGAGCTTTCTAAACCTCCTTCCTTCTGCACAAGCAGTACGGCTTCCCTTAGGCCCTTTGGGAGACGGGGCATGGGGCCTGCCCAGGGGGCTGTGGGTTTATGGGGGAACCAATTCCGCCTTTTGCAAACCTATTTCCCTAACTTTAGAGAGGGCGGTGTCTCTCCACAGAGACAGTGAAGATCTTCTGAGGCTTCTTTGCCCTGTATCTGCTTCTACTCTACAAGGCCTAGCAAGGCTCTCTTTCCGCGTGTTCACTTTATTCAAACTGATTGTTTTATCTGTGCGCTGGCAGCCTTTCAAACACGAATATAGGGGAAATCACGACAGCCTTAAGCATGTTATTTTATCGTGGACAAGAAGAGGGAGGGCAGGGATGGAGGTGACCACAAGCCCTGGAGGGATGCCGGAGGAGGAAACCAGGCTCTGAAAAGCAGGAGGGAAGAGAGGAAGAGTCGGTGTGGGTGTGATATGATTGGACAGCAACAGAGCAGGCTGGGGGTGTGGGTTGGGGCTGGGCACTGTGAAGGGGCAGCCTGGGCACTATGCGCAGGGGCGGGGGGGGGGCGGGGAAGTTAGGAAGGAAGGATTCTTCCTCAGGGGGCCTTGGATCACCATTCCTGTGAGGCAGAGAACAGCAGGAGCCTGGGAAAGGACAAAGTCTGGGTGAGGGAGAAGCTTCCAGGCAGCGTGTTAGGAGACGAGCCCATTGGGGAGGAAAGGAGATGGATGGGCACCTTGCAAGAGCACCAGGAGAAAAATCGACTTCCGACGATGACACCAGGTGCTCTGAGTCAAGTTCGTGTGAATGGGAATCCCAGAGTCAGACTTAGTCTCCTAGGACCTCGATTCAACTAAAAAAAAAAAAAAAAAAAAAAAAAAAAAAAAAAAAAAAAGGAGAATTTCATACAGGAGTACAACGTACTTGCATCATTTGTTTTCCTTCCTCTGCGCATTCCAGATTTGTGTGTTCCAAATCCCCTTGAATTAGTGACTCTTCTTTTACAGTGTGTGTGTGTGTGTGTGTGTGTGTGTGTGCGCCCGCGCGACTTACTGAATCCAGTAAGTACTGGTCTTTTGCTCATGTGTTTTCATCTGATCATTTAGAATTGGAGACTCCTTCCTGAACACCCCCCCCAACCAATGGGGTCTCCCTCTCTCAACGGCCACTGACTGCCTATAGCTCATCATCTAGGTGTGGGACCTTGTGAAATTTTCCTCCCTTCAGACTGACATGTTACCCGGCGTGGTCTTTGCACATTGTTTGAGAGCTCATGGGCACATCATCACTGTCCTGCCCAGAAGATGCTATTTGCATCAGTTGTCCTGATCCTCAGGATCTTACAGTCTTTCCAACTAATCTTTAGGGATGTTCCCTGAGTCTTAGGTATAGGGTTAGAGATGTCTCAGTTGGTACCGGGAGCCCTAAGCCCACTTACAATTTACATCTTTATCAGTTGTGGATCTAATAGTCTCCTGCTACAAAAAGCAGTGGCTGTCCTGAGTGAGAGAGAGAGTTTATCTATGGCGTAAGCATTGAGAGTGTGGTTGGAAACATCAATTTAGTAAGGTGGCAACAGCCTCTGGCCTCTATGATCTCTCCAGCCGTGGGTTCTGGGCTAGGTTTACAGTATCAGGCACTAGCTCCGTCCAACTGAGCAGGCTTTAGATGCCGTTAGAGAGTTGGTGGTTACCTGCAAGATCCAGGTAGCACTGCTACACCACGGGGGGGGGGGGGTGTCTTACTGCTTTGGTCATTGTTGTGGCTGATGGGATTTAGAGTTGGATAGGACTGTCCATAACTTTCATAACATTGTCTGACACTATGAGAGAAAGCTGTAAGGAGGACGTTTTCTGGCCAGTTCCAGCTTCGTTCCTGCAATTTCTGTGACCAAAGTATGTGGTGTCTTCAGCAAGAGGGACTGACCATCGTTTGTGACAGGCAGACAAAAGCAGTGGAAAAAGACTATATTGTTTTGTGATTCCTTAGACACCCCCCCCCCCCACCAAAAGCTCTTAAGGAAGTGATAACTTGCATGGCACTGTATTTGTATCTTTGGAGGGGGGTGTTGGTTAGTCTATGGTTTCTGGGGGAAGCATTATCCAGCCATTAACACTACATCTATCTGTCTGTCTGTCTTCTATGTATCATCACTTGAATAAAAAAACAAACAAACAAACAAAACTGCTCACAGTCATGGGCTTTTGAAAACATGGTCCCCAGTGGCCCTGTTTGGGAAGGCTTAGGTGATACAGCCTTGCTGGAACACCTAAGTCACTGGAGATGGGTTTTAAGACTAAAAAGCCTTATGTACTTCTGGCTTACTTACTTACTTATTTGCTTATTTATTTATTTTCTGCTTTCTGCTTGTGGTTCACAGTGTGTCTGTGCTCAGCCTTCTGCTCCCGCCACCCTGCCTGCCATTTGCCGCTATGCTGTCCCCCTGATGACAGTCTTTTGCCCTCTGGAACCGTGGGCCCAAATAAGCCCTCCCTTCTGTAAGCAGCCTTGGTGGTGGTGTGTTATCACAGCAACAGAAAAGCAGCTTGTGCAAGTCATCTGTTCGTGTCTTCTTGGGCCTCAGTTTATTTCCTTCCTTTTGAGTTCATCCAGGTGTTTGTTCGTATCCTCTCTAAACTTAATTTTTCAGTCTTGTGTATAATTGTCCTTTTCAACGCCGTGTCCTGAGGTTGACATTTAAGGACTGGTAGTGTTGGGGAAGGTGGCATGCTCATTTGGTTTCTCATGTATATGTATTTTACGGTGGGAGAAGGTTGTACGGATTTATTTCCTTGTCTGTGTCTAATATGAAGATTCTATCCTGCCTGTGTTGAGTGGAAGTTTTTTTCTGTTTTTGCTCTTCCCAAAATGTGCTTGATTTCAGGTTTATAGGAAGAATGATTAGGTCAGTCCTTCAGATACTCAGTGTGGAGTTTTGGTTGCAGAGACTGGGTTTTTCTAGTTCAGAGCTAGCTGGTGCGTCAGGGAATCTTAGGGGTGGTGTCAGATTGGGGGAAGTCCAAAAAAGTCCCCAGTGTGAATCTTAGCTGGGCCTGGGCCTGTAGCAGTAGCATGGGATGAGGGCCCTGGACCAGTGTCTCCAGGAGACTGAAAGTGTGGGGCTCCTGGCTGGGCCTGGGCCAGGGGGCAGAGTATAAGGTGAGAATCTTGGGTGAGATTCAGCAAGATAACAAGTGCATGCGGCTCCTGACTAGGACTGGGCCACTTCATTCAATTCTTAAAAATCTAAAGAAATTACTGTTAGGTGACAGAGAGAGACACGGTGTGAAAGAACAGAAATGTAATTGAGCGCTCCCGACAGGACGCAGTGCTGTTGGGTGCTTCTTGTTCATTGATGACCAGGGATCTGCTATTCTTAGATTCCGAGCAGCAAACAGTCTGTTCTCATTAAGAATCGCTCAGACTGATTTAGCCACTTACATCATTGATTTCAGCTTCTTCTCTGGAATGAAGTCTTGTGGGAGAGCGTCCAAAGACCGAGGCATAGAAACAATGTGGAGATTTGTTTTCTGAGGGGCCTGAGGCGTGGAGGGTGAGGTAAGTTTGTTTCATTTCCAAGATGTTAAGGGAGGAGACTAGGAATGGTGGTTACACATTGCCCCCTGGTGGTCATTACTGCCTATTGCAGCCAAGCTGCCTCCTGAGGGCCCCACCAAAGCAAGCTGTTGTTGAAAATGCATTCCCTCCTTCCCAGGTGTTTGCTCTTACAAATGTTCTTCCTAACGGTCAGTGACTGGGACGGGTCTCCTTGTTTACCCATGTTCTGCACACTTGCTGGCCACACAGAACAACAGAGGAAAAAGGTCACAGAAAAAGTGAAATGGGCTTTGCTTTTTCTCCTGCCTTCTCTCGAGAAGAAAATTCTTCCCCCCAATGGAAAAGTTTTCCTTCAGTCCATCACCCCCAACCCTAAATCCTGCACACCTGGAATGTTTCCTCAGCCTGTCCTGACTCCTTCACTCTGAGCCAGAGGGAGAAATTCCTAGGTTAGTCAACAGCCATTGTGTGAATGCGCCCCCTAAGTTTATGCATTGGAAACTTCATCCCAGAGCAGATGTAGGTAATGGCTCTTCCCTCATGACTGGATTGGTGCTTTTGTAGAAGACCTTAACTATAACCTCTGTCTATGTTCTTCCTACGAGGCCTTCGTATTCCTATGCCACACAAAACACAGAAAAAAGGACTTCATGATCTCGGGTGCAAGGGTCTTAGATTTCCCAGAATCCAGAACCCTAGGAGACACATTTGTGTTGCTTATAAATTACCGTGTGTCCAGCATTCTGATATAGAAATATGAAAAGTGCTAAGATACCGCTCTCATATCGTGCTCTCCTCCCGCATAAATCACTTAGAGCAAGAGCTACGGGTACAAAGCAGTGATAAGAGAAAGACTGGACTATAAGACAAAGCTACTCCAAACCAAGCATGTTCAGGTAAAAGTCCTCATTAGGCCACTGTATGGTTTTGATGCCGTCCTAGTTTGTTTTCTATTGCGGTGATAAGTACCAAGACCAAAGCAATTTGCGGGAAGGAAAAAGTTTATTTGGCTTATAAATTACAGCCCAGCATTGAAGGAATCCAAGGCAGGAACCTGAAGGCAGGAACTGAAGCAGAGCTCCTATAGACAATGGCTGGCTGAGGCTCATTCGTATAACACCTTCGTGCTGATCATATCACATTGTTTCCTAGGCAGGAGCAGATCAGGCCCTTTTAACATACCCAGACTGGAGAGCAAACGGTTCTTTTGTGTGGATTCCAGAACATCAAAGAATTTATTGCTTTAGTGGTTCCTGTGGTGGGAAAAATACCACAGTACCAAGTTTTGGACAAGGTCTCATAGAAAATTCAAAACCTATATCTCTAACTTCATGGATCAAGCCCACGCTACCCCAGCAGAGGGTAAGTAAAACAAGCTGCTGCTGCTGGGACTGTTCACCAGGCAGAGTCACGCGGTCTCTATCATGCAGCCACAATTGTTCAACGTGAACCAAGGTTGTTGAACCATCAGGCCATAAAGCCAGGTGGAAATAAGAATACGTGGTCATGCTGGTGACCCCCCTCCCCAGGGTCATCTCCCTCTATTGTCCTAGAATCTGTTCCTATGTTCTCATAACTAATAAACAGAAGAAGAATCATGCTTGCCTCACAAATGGATGAGGAAGTATGCAGTTGCGAGTTGGAAATAGACTATCCTGAAGTCCAGCCTGGCCCAGGGAATGGTCCTGAGGGTTTTCAGTGCATCTCCATCTTTCCAATGGATAGACTATGGGTAGTAACCCTGTCACTCCTATTATACTGAAAAGTGATCTGAGCTAATATTTACTGACTTGTGCTTCAGTGAATGACTTTGCTCTTGATTATGGCCCTGAAATGAGAAAGTTAGGAATAATGGCAAGAAGGAAGTCAATAGAAAAGGAATGTGGGTGAGCCCAGAGAGGGCACAAAACATGACCGTTTTTATGTTGTATTTAATACCCAAAGAAAGCAGCCACCTCTGGACAGCCAGTGAACAGCTAAGTGACTGGAATGACCATTAGGACTAACGTCAGCTTTTTGTCATTGCCTCCTCACGTCTACATCAGTGGACACATGAACAGTGTTTCAGAGCCACAGAGAAGAAAGCTACAGATGGCTGCCATAGCTCACTTCCTGAGCACCAAAGCTGAGGACTAGTTACTGCCATGTGTTCAATATGAAGGCAATAGGCACGTGCTGATCTATTTGGTATCTATGTGTTAGTTACATAGACCATTTGAGGTGGTAGAGACTCATCTGATTGTGAAGCAAAAATATTCTAAGTACAGGTATACCATTCTTGCCTGTAGGGTTTTATTTAGCCACTAGTACCAATGGCCTTGATCTGTTGACACAATATTCCACAGACAAAGAAAGTGCAACTTCCTCTATGAGTTAAGAAACTGAAACACAATCTTTTTCGCCTTTCTTCTCAAATATCCCCTTGGGGAACCTGTGCTTCCCACCATGGGTTCTACCTAACCCCGAGTCCTTATTCCAATAGAGGAATCAACACTGGAATGGTTCCACTGAACTTTGTGGCTGCAAAAAGCTGATGAGTTCAGGCTCATTGTATCAAGAGACCAGGAGTCAGCCAGTCACAGTGGCACATGCCTGTATTTCCAGAACTCTGTGAGGCAAAAATGGATCTCTGTGAGCTTAAGGCCTGGTCTACAAAGTGAGTTCAGGAAAGCCAAGGCTACAAAGAGAAACCCTGTCTCAAACAAGGTGTTAAAACAAAACAACCAACTAAAACAAAACAAACAAACAAAAAAGAGGAGTCAAGATGTAACATCATTTGCAAAAGTCATTGACCTTTGACATCAAGAGGAGCTCAGGCTACTGCTGTCCAATCAACTCGAGATAAAAATGTGGCTGTCTAGTGATCTAGTAAGATAGTTCTCATACGCTACTGTTCAATTAGATAAGACAGGTCATAGCCATAAGTTGAGAGTGTCATGGCATAAACAGATGTACCCTGTCAGGAGTAGAGAGGCCTTAGTCACCCAACAGAAAGCCACTAGCAGAGATAAAAAGGGTCATCTATAATAGGTAGTAAGGGAAGGATTTAGGGAGGACGTATTGCTACCCCAATCCTGTTGTGGCTTTTATCTTCTTGCAAATTTCTGCAATAAACCAAACCAACCAGAGTTCTGGTCCTGCTGTTCCTAAGTAGTGGTAAACACACTAGATGGATCAAATAAGTCTAAACAGTACAGGGCAAGACCAACAGTAGATGCTGTGCTGTGCTGCCAAAGCTCTCCTCCATTTGTGATTACCCACTCAATCAGGTAGTGGAAGCATAGCCGAGTTGGGGCTCAGGGAGGCCCCTCTTCCCTAAACTATTTTCAGCCAAAAGAACATATCTTTTCAAGGTTGTGCCCCTGCCGTAGGGATAGTTTGTACCCACGAGCAGTCTTTTTGGGGACACAAAGCTCTGACTCCCTTGCCTCTACTGGAACCATTCTCAGTCACACCCCAGGTCACTGTATTGAAGTTCAGCATCTCCTTCTGCCCAGGCTGGTTAGCTCATCATCTCGGCCTTCTCTCCAGGAAGTATCCTGAACGAAGAGCTCCAGGTACTGGGGTCTGCTTTCCAGAAGACTTGACATAAAGAAAAATGGGCAAATGAATATGAAAAAAAAAACTCCACGATTATCAGCTTCACCTCATATATATATATATTTACGGGAAGAAACATAGCTTTTAAGAAGTGAAAAGAGGTATGGTAAGTCGCAAGATGAGCAATTTCACAAAGGGGAAGCATAGCACCCCTGTTTAATGCCTCCTTTTCTACCTTCTTTCTGGGATTTCACACTCCACTATTTATTCGCTGTGTCATCTTGAGAAGGTTACTAAAACTCTCTTAGCTTCACCTTCCACAACTGTGAAATGGGATAAAGTGGCTTTATCTTAGGGCACTGGATGGAATGGGTGACCTTAGCATCCTGACAGTTCTTAAACAACTGAACACTAGGCCTCTGTCCCAGTCAGTTGTAGTTGACAACTTGGTACACCTGTGAAAAGGACCAAGATCCAGCGGGTTTGAGCATCCTCAATCTTCCAGCTCCGCCACCTGCAGCACACAAAGCTTTTCTCCACTTGAAGGCTTCCTTGTTGGATGTCTCATAGAACTGGAAGTTCCAAAAACTTGAGGTCCCTACTGAAATTCAGATTTCATATTCACAGTTGCACGGAGTGGTCCCTCAGGGCCTATTTCTGAAACACCAAACCTAACACTCAGTTCCTGGTTTCAGCAGCTCTTCATGTCTCCCTTGATCTTGCAATTTTAATACCTGTAAAACCATTATCAGATGGACAGAATTAGATAAGTGCTTGTTACCAGTAGGATAGGGTGACTATCTGGGAGGTGTTGCTAGTCTCTGCAAACCAAATAAGCCAAACAAACCAATTTCAGTCTCTGGTTCCAGAGATGCCATCCCAAGGTCCTTTGGCTTCAATGTTTCGAGGCAGCGATAAGGTAGACTAACAACTCGAGCACCATGTGGTAGGACATTAGGACAGAGCAGCTTACCTCATGGCTAGGAAGGGCAGAGTGCTGGGGTATGGGGAAGGAGGAGGGAGAAGAGATGGGCTTCAAAGTCATCCCTAGTTAGTCCTCACTCCTAACAGGCCATGAGCTAGGACCTCATCAGGGCTTAACACTCTCACATTTAGCCACTCCACAGTGACTAATGTCTACAGTGGGTTGTAGGCATTCAACATAGGGGCAACTCAGAAGACACAGTCTGGAACCTACATGGAGCTGCTATAGGAAGGTTTCAAGATGACCCAGCATCTAGATCACAAAAGGGGAAAAATTAAGTGACTTGAGATAATTAAAGTTATACCTCGAAACCAATCACCAGGAGACATGACACACTAGGAGATATTTTTGTCAGGAAGTGGGCATACATTTCCTCAGAAGGAATCAGCCATTCATCTGTTCTGAATGCCTTCGGGATTTGATCTGTGACTTCCATTCACATTCTTTTGTCCCCAAACCCATCAAAATGCCAAGGTTACTGATCTCTTAAGCTGCTGAGTAAGCCAGCCTTAGCCTACAATCCTCCCCCAGGTCTGCTCTTCCCAAACTGTTTCCTGACTCACCCCAGCCGTTCTGAGTGAGCTTGGTGGGTGAGTGGGTGGTGACAATGAGTGGAAATTTTTAAAATTCTCAGAATCATGTTTTCTGAGGCATTCACCAAGGAAACAGGAAGTTGTATACTTCATCAGTCAGTGTCTCCAGCTTACAAATGCGTGTCTTCTCTCATCCAGGAAGGATTTGCTCATGGCATTGTGAGATCTGAGAAAAGACAGTGATGAGTTTGTTTGAAACATAGTAGTTTCTTCCTCATCATTTGTGACACAGTTGTCTGCTTCTACCTGCACCTACTTTACATGGAAAAGAGCATAAATGAGTGGAGGAAAATGAGTTACTTCCATGACCATATTTGGAATGATTCATCACACGCTAAGAGACGCTTACTGTGCTAAGAACCCAGACTCCTAGTGAAAATCTAATACTTGCTGCCCAGTTTTGCTTTCCTCCAACTCAGAATATTGGAAAGATCCTGTGGAAGATGATCATAACTGCTGACATTTATCAAATTGTCACTATTTAGTAAATAAGTACTTTCTGTATATCAACTCATTTAATTCACACATTCTATTCTTTAGAATAAATGCTTTTATTCTAAAGCTGTTAACCCTCTTACTGGTTAACAGATGGGAATCTGAGCCATTTATCTATTCCATAAATATTGTAAGATAGAAAGGATTACAAATGTTCTACTATTATCTACTCAATAAACACCAATATTCCCCCTTTGTAGACAAAAAGATGAAACACAGAGAACTTTACTAATTTTCCAAGCGCGATAGTGTTAATTGTCAAATTGACAGGATCTAGAATCATCTAACAGACAACTCTCCAGATACGATTGTGAGGGGTTACTTGCACTGCTCTAGCTTTTGAGCATGCGTGTAAGGGACTGTCATTATCACACTAAGCGAAGCAGGAAGATCTACCCTGAAGAACAAGCACAGTGCCTTGGACTTAGGGCTTGAACTGAATAAAAAGAAAGAAACTGGCTGAATATGAATATTCATCTCCCTCTGTTCCTTGACTGTGGATGCAACATGAAAAGTTGCCCCAAATGCCTTCTGTCACAACTTCCACATGACGGACAGTATCCTAGAACGGTGAGCCACAATAAACTATTTCTACTTTTAGTCCACTTAGTCAGAATACTACTCCAGCAACAAGACAAGAAACTAAGAAAATTGGCACTGAGAAATGGGATCATTGACACAATAAACCTGATCATATGGCTCTTGGCCTTTGGAAGTATTTTGTGGCTGGAATATGGATGAATTTTGAACTTAGAGGTAGAGACACTCTAAAAGCTGGAAACAGGGCTTAAGAGGCCATTTTGGGGAAAGGTTGGAAGGCCAGACTAATGGAATAAGTGCAGACAGTGAAGGCCCAGCCCCTGAAGTTTCAGAAGGGAGCAAGGGCTCCATCAGGGCTTAGGATCTCTTGTTTGATTCTTTGGCCAGTAATCTTCCTTTGTTCTGCCTGTGTCCTGAGAACTTGAGAGAAATTGAATTTAAGGATAACAGAGCAATTTGTTTGGCAGAGAAAATTTCAACACAGATGATCATCCAGGC
Organism: Meriones unguiculatus; assembly: GCF_030254825.1. Classification (NCBI taxonomy): domain Eukaryota; kingdom Metazoa; phylum Chordata; class Mammalia; order Rodentia; family Muridae; genus Meriones; species Meriones unguiculatus. The sequence goes on from NC_083366.1 coordinate 33,416,000, forward strand.
GGTGGCGTTGCTCCTCCTACTGCACTTATTCAGGTCTACACTGAAAGAAAAAAGCCAAAAGTTGAACAGGAAGATATAAACAATGTGAATCTTGTACAGGAGGGAAAGAGCGAGAGCAAGTCAAACTGCTACAAAGGTGTGTGCTGCTAGACAGGCTGCAGTGAGATTGAGGTCCTACGGAAAGGCTGCTCACTCAAGGCTCCAACTTGTGAAAATACACAGTTAGGAAAGAGCCTGCGCTGAGAATGCAGCTGAGGAGATTCACTGTTGTGCAAAAACAACAGCCCAGGATAGTGTTTCCCTGGCATCGGCACACAGATGCTATCCAAGGGGGCCAGGCAGATGCCATCAAGAGGGCAGTAGAACTTGGTAGGGTGGTCCATATGGTACCTGTTTCGCAGACATGAGAGATGCAATATTGAGGGATTCGGGGAGTCTTGCGCCACCATTTTAAGGATCATTCGAGGCCAGGCCATGTGTGGCAGCAGCAGCATCCCTGGAAGGAGGCCTTGAGAGGCTAGTGTGCGACAGAGAGGTAAAGCCCAACCTGAAATGGAGACCCAAGAATCTTAGAGATTCCAGAACCCCAGGACATGTGTGGAAGCATGCTGTCTTCATGGAAAGGAATCAAATCACAAGAGAGATTGTCTCTGTAGCAAACAGCAGAGCTGGGGGGATAGGGCTACCCAATTCCTCTGGAGTGCACATAAGTCTATCTTAGGTGCTGAGCATTCTCCCTGCTGCTCACAGTTAGAATACTGACTTGAGTTTTAGATGAAACTTGATTGTGGAGTTTTAAACAGTCTTAGTAATCCCTTACAGAATCCCAACATACAATTACTATGAAAATTAAATGAGCTGGGAGTCTTCTTTGAAAGCCTTACTTTCATAATCTCTGAGCCTCACTTTCTTTAGAGTTCCTTTCTTTTCCCAACTTGTGTCTAAGCCTATGCTAAATTTCCTTATTAATGTCTACTCCATAAACCTGCTCGTCCTTAAGTTCTTTGCTGCATTAAAAGCTATACTTCATAATTTGGCTTGAGTTGAGGTCCCTAAAAGTCTAGGGGGAATCCTTGGGTTTCTATGGGTGGGAATGTGAGCTGTGCCTACTTTCTTTGTGCCCCAAATGCTGACAGATGAACCCAGAAGACAAGCCTCCAAACAGCTATGAGGATTATTCAGGGTATGGTTGTCTCTGGGCATGTGCTACCTTGATCAAGTTAATTAAGGTGGTAAAACCCACCTTACACCTTCCTTTAGAGATGAGGGTGTCACCATTCCTCGGTTCCTAGACTGCATAAAAAGGAAGGAGCCAGCCAAGCGTGGGCATTCATCCCCCTCTGCTTCCTGACTGTGGATGCAATGCAACCAGCTGCCTCAGGTTTCTGCTGCTACGATTTCCATAGGATCGAGGGTACCCTGGTACAGTGAGCCCAAATAAACCCTTTCTCCATTAAATTGCTTTCATCAGGGTATTTTGTTATAACAAGAAGATAGGTAACTGAGATATCTAACGTTTCACAGATGCAAGAGGGTTCTGGGCCTGCAAGAGGGTTCAGTGGGGAAAGGGATTTGACACCAAACCCTGACATCAGAGTTTGTTCTCTCGGACCCACATGGTGGAAGGAAAGAACTAACTCCTGCAAATTGTTCTCTGACTTCCACATGCAAGCTGTGGAAGACACACCATTTCCACATACAGACACACACTTCAACAGCTCCCCCTCAACACATGCATGAACACACACACACACACAAATGTTATATGCTTTAAAAAATGAGGCAGCTAGGATACTTTGGGTTCATATTTTTCTCCTGATTAGCAGAAAACTGTTAACCCGTATAATTCTTTGCAGCAAATACCAGAGGCTTAAAACAAGCCACACAGTTATGATTATGATTATCATATCATTCATTGGTTGAATGGGGAAAGAATTTGATATGAAATCTAAGGAGGGTTCTTGGGTGTCTGAAGACTTAGAACAGAGTTTAGAAGGTTTATTGAGGGCTAGGTTCATGAGGTAGTTGGGTTGAAAGAAAAGCTGTATTTGCTTGGAATTTTCAATTAGATTTATAGATAAATAAATATAAAAATTCAGGCAGATTGAGGAGACCCTGTGTTGCCTACTGAAGCCCAGAGCCACAGGCTATGTGAAACTGTGCTGAGAGTTAATGGTAAAATGGCAGTGAGTGATGTAGGCTTTTGGTTTCTCCCCAGACTTGGGATAGCCTGCAGCTTCTCAGCCCTATTTTGAGCAGTGCCGACTTTTGGCATTCTTCCTGTTGTTCATTATCTCCTAAGAAAACATTCTCAGTTGGTAGCAAATTGTAGCACTTGACAAAGCACCTTAATGAGACGAAGAGATTTGGCGTCTTCTCTACTAGACTCTTAGTCTTAAAGCATGACTCATTCGAAGGCATTCCTGACCCCCGCAGAGGTGTCCAGCAGTTATCTGTGGTGCGGTGTTGGTGCTGAGTGAGGGTGGGAGGAGATGCTTCAATCAGGGATCCCTGAAGCCTCCTCATTTGTGCCTCACATCCTGTCATCTTCTTGCTCCACGTATCACATCCCTGGGTGAGTAGGAGGAGGATGGTTATCACTCCAGAGAATTTCCCATCTGTATTTTAATCTGCCTGGTGTCTCGATTATGTAAACTTTATCTTAGCATCTAAAATCTGCTGTTAATAAACCTGCCAGACACTTACGTGTACATAAATCACGATGGAAAAGGTTGATGGATCCAGCTTGTTCTGAAAGTTCCATGACGGTGATCATGGGGCTGAAGGAGCTGGAGGAATTCAGGAAGTGAGTAGACACCCCTTTGGGAGGTTGAGGGCTTCAACAAATATATTCATGTAGGCTGACATTAAATGTGGAGGAAAAGGTAAATACTTCCCCTATGAGTATATGGGAAAGCAAAGGAGAGGTTTCCTAAGCAGAAGGAATTCTGTATAGAGCAGCTATGGGCTATGGGAGAAGGAAACGTCAATGGAAAGTGAAAGCAGAGAAAGGACCCTTCCTAAAAATTAAGTTGCTAGGAAGAACAGAAGTTTCAGCGGCATAGAACACAGATTATAAGCGAGAGAAAAATGTGACTTTTAATGTATTATGAGCTTTTACTCTTTTCCAATATGTTTTCTTGAAAGAAGTATTAACTTAGAATTTGATGTCTAGGTTGTACACAAACTTACTTTGATCACAATAGATTATGTTTTGTTTAGACACTGAGGCTTTAAGATGTGTGGTTTGAATTCTCAGATATAGGAGAGAGCTATTTATTTAATTTTTTATAGCTGTGGTAAAATAACATGAACAAGGCAATTTCTGGAAGAAAGAGTTTATTTGGGGCTTAAGGTTTCAGAAGGTTTGATTCCATAATGGTGGAGCAGATAGAGCAGGCAGCAGGTGCTGGAGCAGTGAAAGTTCATACCTTGATTCACTAGCAGGAGGCAGAGGAACTAACTGAAAATGAGATAGGTCTTTTGAAACTCCCCGGAGGGACACAGTTCCTTTGGCAAGGCCATACATCTCAATCCTCTCCAAGCTGGTGGTCTCAGCCACCAGGTATGGACCAAACATTCAAATGCCCAAGATTTATGGGGGATATACCATAGTGTCTTGGTCCTGGTGTATGCTTTGGAGAGACGAAAGAGGAGAATCCCTATAAGAGGGAGAACATGAGGTTAGAGGGTGGGAGACCACAGGCTGGTTATTCTCATTAGAAACCACAAAAAAATATCCCAGAGCTTGAGAAGGCACCGTCAAGAAGCTATCAAGATTAGAACATCACTCAACCTTCCTCAGAGACGCTCCTTTTTCGGTAGATGATAATTAACACAGAAACCTCCAACTGGACCATGATCAGGGAGGGAGAAACTTAGGAGCACTCAGCCTTAAGTGGGATGCCTTCATCAGCATCCCACCACCTATATCCATGTCTCGCAGACTGATATGGAAGACAAGGCAGAAAGGTTGTAAGAGCCAGAGCTGGTAGGTACTCCGAGGAAGCAGCGTCTTGTAGACACAACAGGACTGATAAAGCACATAAGCTCACAGAGACTGTGGTGGCATTCTAAGATCTGCACAGGCTCAAACCAGACAAAATCCCAGCACTGAGAAGGGACACAAAGTCCCACCCTAACTGAAAAGCGATTTGTAATTTCTACCTTCTAGGAAAGGAAAAGTCTCACTGGGCTTATGAGCCACATTACAGGGCAGGCCCCAAGCCCAGGGATACTTGGTCAAAACGAGATAGATTCTACTTTGTGTGTGTGTATGTGTACATTTTTCTTAAAAGAGAGGGAGAGAAAGGAGAGAGAAAAGGGAGAGAGAGAGAGAGAGAGAGAGAGAGAGAGAGAGAGAGAGAGAGTTTATGAAGTTGGGTGGCTAGAAATGAGGAATATCTGGGTGGAATTGGTGGAGGAGAAAGAATAAGATAAAATATATGTATACGTTCAATGCTCATCCCATCTGTCTTTCTAAACGAGGATTGATCATCTTACCCCATGTCCGCTCAATTGACTATCTTTTTTAAGTGTATTGAACGTATGACAGAAGTCTACTGAGCGCATCTGAAAGACTCTAACTAGCAGTGTTTTCAAAGCAAAGACTCATGACCAAACCTTTGGCAGAGTACAGGGAATCATAAGAAAGAAGGGGAGTTAGTCTGATGGGGAAAGGATAGGAGCTCCACAAGGACCAAATATATCTGGGCACAGGGTCTTTTCTGAGACTGACATTCAACCAAGGACCATGTATGGATATAACCTAGAACCTCCACTCAGATGTAGCCTGTGGTAGCTCAGTATCCAATTGGTTTCCCAAAATGAGGGGAACAAGGACTATTTCTAACAGGAACTCAATGACTGGCTCTTTGGTCTCCCCACCCCCGAAGGGAGGAGCAGTTCTGTTAGGCCACAGAGGAGGGCTTTGCAGCCAGTCCTGAAGATACCTGATAAAACAGGATCAGATGAATGGGGAGGAGGTCCCCCCTATCAGTGGACTTGGAAAGGGGCACGGTGGAGATGAGGGAGGGAGGGAGGGAGGGACTGGGAGGGAATGAGGGATCGGGACACGGCTGGGATACAGAGTTAAGAAAATGTAACTGATAAAAATAATAATAATAATAAAAAAATTTAAAAAATATATATGTATACATTCTTTTAAATAGGGGCTGGAGAGATGTCTCAGTGGTTAAGAGCACTGGATGCTCTTCCAGAGGTCCTGAGTTCAATTCCCAGCAACCACATGGTGGCCATAGAATGAGATCTGGTGCCCTCTTCTGGTGTGCAGACATACATGTAGGCAGAACATTATATATATTTAAAAAAAGGCTGGAGAGGTGGCTCAGTGGTAAGAGCATTGGCTGCTCTTTCAGAGGACCCTTGTTCAATTCCCAGCACCCACATGGCAGCTCACAGCTATCTGTAACTCCAGTATTTGGGGATCCAACACCCTCATACAGACATACATGAAGGCAAAACACCAATACACATAAAATAAAATAAATAAATCTTAAAACAAACAAGCAAAACATTCTTTTAAATAAAAAAGTGGTTCACAATAAAAAAATAATCATGCCCATAATGAATTAATATGAACGATAAAATGAAACAATAAACAAAACAAAAGCTAGAGATTATGTGATCAGTATTATTTACTAAATTTCCTTCCAATATATAGTTTTTATTCTTTCAGAAATATACTACCTTATGGTCCGTGTGGGAACTGATAGCTAGTGTCCAAATCTCTACAAGTTTGAAAATACCATTATTTTCTTTCATTCATTAGTAACAGTTTGTTTGGGTATAATCTGTAAGCACATTACTGCTCTCCCTTCCAGTTAAAGATGTATTTAAGTAAGCTATTGTCTGTCTCCATTAACCTCAGAGTCTAAGGTTTTTTTTTTCTCCCTCTAGTTTTATTGTATTAATATTTCATAATGATACTGGGGCTTATGGGAGAAATCTGTTTATCCTTTTTGGTATTTGGTATAACCCATGTCTGATCTACATATGTTTGCTTCATTTCTGCTGATGTCTCTTCTAATTCTATTAGTGTTCTTCTAGCTATTGTCATGAAACTTCTTTTCAATATGTTGATTGCTTAAATTGTCTTCCACGTCTCTAAGCTGATCTCTTGTTTCCTTTTATGTCTGTGTCTTCCTCCCATGTGTTTTGGACTTTTCATCTTGTTAGATGCAGAGGGCAGCATCACATCTCTTTAAGGACAACATTAGCATCCTTAAATCTGCAGTGGAGAATTGGAGTCACAACCCAAACATGCCTTGTGGTTTTTGGTATGCCGTGCGGGAGCCATTCTGTTCCACCCCAAGGTCTCCAGTCAGCTATTTTTCTTGTATGTAGTTGAAATATAGGAACCTGGATAAAAATGTACAGAAAAGGTAAAATTAAGGGCTGAACAGATTATCCTATAAAAGCACTACAGTCTTAGTACCAAGCAGCCTTGCATGCCAGTGATCAGTACTGATGAAGAGAAGCAGGCAGAGTCTGAGAGCATGGCTGACGCTGGACAAAGAGGAAAAGAAACGGACGTTAAGACAAAGGAGCAAAAACAGAGAGATCACAAAGAGTTGTTTGAAACTTAAAATTGTCCCCAGAGAAGTGAGACAGAGCAAATTATCCAGGGTTTCCTATTGATTTTATTTGACATGTGTGGAATACTTTTATACACTGTGCATATTTAAGTTCAGAACTTGAATCAGCAGATGTTATGAACTGAAGGAAAGCAGCTGGTGGAAGGAGGAGAGAGGGAGGATATTTGGGTGCAGTTGCTGATTGATGTCTATTGTCAACTGCATTGGGCTCTTGATACTTCATGTGTCTACTTCATTCTTTTTAAAAAGGAATCTCAAACAGAGCACATGGAAGTGAGAATGAGTGTGAATTAGTAAGCAAGTTACAGAAAGGGGGAACAGACTGAATTTGGAGAGTATCTACTTTGGCTGAAGTGGCAATCTTCCTACCCTGGAAAATGTGTCATTGTGTCCAACCTTAGACTGTGCTCACCCTTAATTGTGATAAGGACATAGTACTCTGCACATCTCCAAATGGGGAGTATTTTCTTTAACTTTGTATCACAACATGTATGTTATTTAGGTCTCAACAATTAAACACTGACCTCACTGCCAACAATCCTGGCTTATGCCATTAGTGACAATATTCTAGAAGCAAAACTTTCTTGACCAGTTGATACATGCCGGACTATTCCATGAACTTTGGATGTATTATGGTATAAATTTCTATAACAATCTGAAGGTGAAAGGCCCCTTCCCATTTTATAGCCAAAAGAAACTATAGTATTGAGAAGTTAAGAAACTTTTTCAGGATTGCAAAGTTTATACTATACAGGTTAGAATCTGAGCCCAACCTGTGATTTGAATTGCAGGCTCAAGAGAATTTCCCCTTTGTGAAGTACGTAATATTTGGGTACATCCAGCTGGGGTCAAGATGACCCAGAACAGTGAAACATGTTCCCACACAATTAATTTAAAGCACCACTGCCTGGTAATCAAATTTGAAATGGGCTTTGGAGGCAGAAAGGAAATGGTGACACTTGACTTAGAAAAGCTGTGTCCTAATACATTTGCCACATGGCTATGTGGTTTTCTGAGTGTCACTTTTAATTCTTTTAGTTTCCAATTTCTTAAATTGGGGCCAAAAATCCTTTTCTTGATTCTAAGATTTTGGTGATACCAGATGAAACCAGGTTAGCGAAGAGCCTTGCAGACACGAAGGATATATGGGCATCAGTAGTTACTATAGCTATTATCATGGCTCATTGAGTTACCAGTCTAGGGTTAGCCTATAGTATTTCTGTCACTTCCACAGTCAGCATATTCATTTTTCTATGTCACTGGGAAAGTAAAAACAGGAAGCATCCCAGCCTGGTAATAGAGGCCTGGAGTAATTGACTTAGGTCAGGGGGCACATTTCCCCTGGCCAAATGCGATAATTACGCTATGTTTGGGAACAACCATAGAAGACTAATGTGGCAATAATATTAACGGGTACTGGTGAATGTCCATGATCTTCAGGTTTGGTACACTGCATTCCTTGTGTATATCTCAGACTTCTAAAGAGACAGATAATGGTTGAACTCATATATCTTACTCTAAATGCAGCCAAGGTCCTGCAGGGAAACTTTTCCCTTCAGAGAACTAAAGTGAGCCTGTCTGAGCTCTGGACCACAAGTTTAAATTTGATTCACATCACGGTGACTTAATCTACTCCTAATGACTCTTCAAACACTGGAGAGGAAGACATAGGTCAAGTTGAGATGTTCCCAGGAGATGCATCAGTCCCGAATCACAGCCACAGCAGACACCCTCTGATGGACGGATGACCCATGGAAGACATAAGTCATATAGCATGCAATCCAGGGAAAAGTAGGTGAAAACATCTGTCTAACAGAAGTATCCCAAGAAGCATTAACATGCCAGTTAAAAGTTGTAAGAGTTATTAAAAAGTCTTCTATATCTGTTGGCCACAGGACTCCCAGTAAGATAAATTTTGGATATTAGATTTCTTGATATCTTTTACATAATTGTTCAAAGAATCTCTTTTTTACCTAGCAATTTATAGGTTTAAATGCAAGTTCTGATATAATCACACTAAATTCCTTCTAATTCCTTCTAATTTAATCTAATTGTGTTTGATTTCTAATTCTGTTAATGTAAGATTTCTATATTTTGAATAGTTTTGGTTGGGTGCATGCAAATTTGTATAACTATCAAATTCATAATCATTTCTCTATTGTAATTAAGTCGCACACACCATTTTCATTAAAATGTTTTGCTGTAATGTAAATTCTGTCTTATACTAATACTGTATGTCACTCTGGTTTGGATTGTGGCTTTATAGAACATATTTGCCCCTCTCTTTAATTTTTAGCATTCCTGTATACTTAAGATTTAGGTGCATATCTTTTAAGTTGTATCATGAATCCTATTTTACTCATGTCATATTCTAATTTCTGACTTTCAATAGTTAAATCTAATCTGTGCATGTTTACTGTGGTAAATGATATATACCTTTATATGCTCCATAGAATATTTTTTTCATTCATTTCCCTCCCTCTGTGATCTGTTGGACATAAAGTTTTGTTTGTTTTTTGAGACAGGGTCTCATCATATAACCTCAGGTGACCTACAGCTCACTGTTCTGCCTCAGCCTGCAGCCGACTGTGTGCAGAGATTACAAGCAAGTGTGACTAAATCCATGTGTTTTTCTTTGATCTGTTTTTTTTATCATATTAAGCAATTGAACCTAGGCAAGGCTGGGCAAGGACATGCTAGGCATATTTTCCACCACTGAGCTTTATCTCTAGCCTCCTGCCTCTTTTAACATACCTTTTATTTTTGAGACAGGGGTCTTATAAGTTTTCCAGGCTAGCCTTGAACATTTAATCATTCTGCTTCTCCTCCTGAGAAGTTTCAATTACTGTTATGCCCACTGTGTCTAGCTAGCTTTGACAAAGTTTATCTTTCTTTGGATTGTTTTCATTAAATAGATTTTTTTCTTAAACTATTATACTGGAATATGTGGATTAAAATTTTAATTTTAGTGTTCACTTTGAATTTGTGACATGCATTTAACTATGTATTTTAAAATACACTTGAAAATTATTCATCATGCTCTCCTATAGTTACTAGAACTGCAATTTTAGGACAAACTACCCTCTCTAGTAGCTATAATAGGCCAGGATTGACTACCCAACCCAAACCATTAATGAAAGTAATGGCAAAGGAGGATAAAGATTTAGCCAAGGTTTTTGAAGTAGTTCAAATAAAACAGTTCAGTGAGCCAAAATTCATCTTTGGAAGTATTGGCATGAGCTTTGGGTTTAAACATAGGGAAAATACAGCAGAGAAAACAGGTATGCAAAAATCAGCCACTTTTTGCCGCATGATCTAGCTGATCATTGCCTAAATTCTGGTTCTGCATTGCTTTCGGACATCAACCTGGTTTCTTTTCTAGGGTGCATCCTCACCTTCACTAATAATTGTCCTTATCTCAGTTCTGGTCTGTTTTGGGATGCTTTGCTGTGCCTTGAATCCATGGCCTATCTTAGTTAGGATTTCTAATTGTTGCAAAGAGACACCAAGACCACAGCAACTCTTATAAAGGAAAACATTTAATTAGGGATGGCTTACAGTTCAGAGCTTTAGCCCTTTATCCTCATGTCAGGGAGCATGGTGGCATGCAGTCAGACATGGCACTGGAAAAGGAGCTGAGAGTTCTACATGTGGATCTGCAGGCAGTAGGAAAAGACAGTGAACCACTAGGCCTGGCTTGAGCTTCTGAAACCTCAAAGCCTTCCCACAGTGACACACTTTCTCCAACAACATCACATCCACTTCAACAAGGACACACCTCCCAATAGTCCTATTCCCCTATGAGTATGGGGGTCATTTTCTTTCAAATCGCCACACATGGTGACTGCAGGTTTTGGGCCATGACTTACTTTTGTACCTTCAGATGTGAAGTGGGATGAGATAAATTAGGTGGCTAGGCACTGGTTGAACATTTAACATGTTTATCTTTGCTAAATCAAGTAGGAATCTGACCCAATAAATCTCTAGACATAATGTGAGCATGACACCAGGGCTTTTGGTATGCTTTTAGTAAGCTTGTGGGTCCAAGTGAGCAGATACTAATTGTCCTTTCCATCACCACTATAGGATCTTTAGCTCCCTCAACCTCCTATTGTCTAATCGTGTCATTGCTCTCTAGAATTTAGCTTTGCACTTTGAAAATTAGGATTTCTGTAATCAAAAGACCATAAATGAATGTGAACAATAAAATAGGACAATGAATAAGAATGAAAAGGAACATTTGAGAAGAATGTGTGATAATTATTATTTATTAAATTTCATTCCAATATCTCTATAATTTTATTCTTTCACATGTACATTCCCTTATGATTTGTGTGATAACTGCAAGGAATAAGCAAGTTTCCAAATCTTCACAAGTTTGAAAATTATTTTCTTTCATGCATTAGTAACAGCTTGTTTAGTTGTAACCTGCAAGCATCAAAACTGCTCTCCCTTCTTGTTTGAAGATGTATTTAAGTAAGCTATTGTCTGTCTCCATTAGCCTCAGAGAGCCAAGTTTTTTTATTCATCTAGTTTTATTGTATAAATATTCATAATGATACTGGGACTTAAGAGAGGAAATTATCATCATTCATACTTTTTGGTATTTATAGCTCAGGTCTGATCTACATATACTGGTCTTTATTTCTGCAAATATCTCTTGTAATTATGTTAGTGTTTTTCCAGCCATTTTAATAACATTTCTTTCCAACGTATTGATTATTTAAATTATCTTCCATATTTCTAAGCTGATCTATTGCTTTTATTTTAAGTCTGATGTCTTTCTCTAATGTGCTCTCAGACATTAAGCTTTGGTCTTGTTGGATACAGGGGTCATCAGCATCCTTAGGACTTTGAGGGAAGATTGGAGTTACAATGTAAATATTGAATTATGTTTTTTGATGTTCCACACAAGAACCATTCCAATTTTACCTAATGTTCAAACAAACAGGTGAAGGAATTGAAGGAAAAACAGGAAAATACAGTCAGACAGATGAAGGAAATCTATAAAATGGCTCAAGATCTGAGGATAGAGTTGGAAAAAATTAAAGAAAACACAAACAGAGAAAATCATGGAGAAGAAGAACTTAGGGCAGAAAATAGGAACTACAGAGGTAAGCATAACCAACAGACTATAAAAAATGAAAGAAAGAATCTCAGATGTGGAAGATACAATGGAAGAAAATGCTCTATCTGTCAAAGAAAATGTTAAATATATAAAATTTCTGACACAGACCATCCAAGAAATCCAAGACAACATGAAAAAAACAAAGCCTAAGAATAATAGGAATAGAGGAAAAAGAAGATTTCAATCTCCAAGGCCCAGACAATATTTTCAACAACATCATAAAAGAAAATTTCCCCAATTTAAATGAGAGGCCTATAAGCATACAAGAGGCCTACAGAACACCCAATAAATTATACCAGAAAAGAAAATCCTCCCACCACATAATAATCAAAATAGTAAGTATACAGAAAAAAAGAAAAAAAATACTAAATGCTGCAAGGGAAAAAGGCCAAGTAACATATAATAACAAACCCATCAGAATCACACCTGACTTCTCAACAGAAACTATGAAAGCCAGAAGGGCCTGGACGGATATCATGCAGACCCTAAGAGAACACAGATATCAGCCCAGGCTACTATATCCAGCAAAACTCTCAGTCATCATAGATGGAGAAAACAAGATAATCAATGACAAAAACAAATTTAAACAATTTCTACCCACAAATCCATCATTACAGAAGATACTAGAAGGGAAAATACAACCCAGGAGAGCTAATTACATTTCAGAAATCAGAGGAAATAAATAACCTCACTGCAGCAAATCTAAAAGTAGCCAAGCACACAAACTTACTACCACAACCAACTGCAAAATTGAAGTATCTAATAGCCACTGGTCATTAATCTCTCTCAACATCAATGGATTCAACTCTCCAGTAAAAAGACACAGACTAACAGAATGGATACATAAACAAGACCGAACAATCTGTTATATACAAGAAACACACCTAAGTTACAAAGATAGACGTTACCTGAGAGTTAAGGGCTGGAAGATGGTTTTCCAAGCAAACGGACTCAAGAAGCAGGAGTAGTCATTCTAATATCCAATAAAATAGATTTTCAATGAAAATTAGTCAAAAGAGATGGGGAAGATCATTTCATACTCATCAAAGGAAAATTCCACCAAGAAGACATCACAATTATGAACATTTATTCCCCAAATACAAGAGCACCCACATTTGTAAAAGAAACATTAATAAAACTGAAACCACACATAGATGCCCACATTTTAATAGTGGGAGACTTCAACACCCTACTCTCAACAAAGGACAGGTCAACAGAAATTAAACAAAGAAACAATCACTCTAACAGAGGTCATGAATCAAATGGACTTAACAGACATCTACAGAACCTTTCATCCAATTACAAAAGAATTACCTTCTTCTCAGTACCTCATGGAACATTCTCTAAAATAGACCATGTAGTTGGTCACAAAGAAAGTCTCAACAGATACAAGAAGGTTGAAATACTCCTTTGTATATGAACATCTTTTAAACCACATTTCAATGTCCATTATTTGAGGTAGAGTAAAATGGCAGGTGAAGACTACCCGGTAATCTTTTCCCCATGAAATGTCAATTTGAACATCTACCTTTAGTAGAGATAAGAAAATATGGTACAAGTACAATTAGCATAATATTAAAAGATGCATTGAAGAAAGTGGGTAGAAAGTCTTACATTTTTTACAGCTGCCCCTACTCTCAAGCAAGGAAGTATACAGACACTCCTTGCTCGGGAGGAGACAGGGCATAAATTTCACACTTTAGAACTTAAAACCTAACTCCAGGCCTGCACAGTGAAATTTGAGCACCAGCTAGACACTTAAAACTCCTCCCTCTAGGCCACTGCTAAACTGGTGGAAACCTTGGATTTCTTTTGTACAGGTGGTCAATGAAATGCCTACGATTCCTGACTTTAACACCAGGTAGTAAAGGAAGAAACAACAGTCCTTCTGCTGTAATCATACCAGGAAGCAAGCATAGAATTCCATTTTAACTTAGTGTTAGACTAGTGAATAGTGACAATGTGGGGTCCGTTGGCCTCTAGCCAGCCTACAGTCTGCATATAGAAACTGTAGGCCTACCTCAGTGCTAGGTGAAGCACTGTGGTCCCAGGGAGAAGGACTTCTCTTCTGGCTGGCGTCATCTGTAGTGGTATTAGTGGTTGTGGTGGTCTTGGACCATAACTATACCACAGGTGCAAGTAGGCCATGGTTGGATTGACTTTGGCCCTAACTCAGTACTCTGGCCTTGATGGATGCTGCAGTATTTGTAGATATGAGGTTGGTCAACCTATTCCTTTACCAACTCCAGATGGCACAGCACCAGAAGTGAAATAATCCAGTGGGGGAAAGACAGTCTACATGAAATTTCAGGGAGTTGCTCCTTGTTACTGGAGAATTACAATCCTTTCTTGGTGTTCTTAGCCTTACTAATAAAAGAAATTCAGAATGTATTCAAAAGGAAGCTTGAGGACCATTGCCTTAGTGTTTAAAAGAAACTTCAGCAAATAAGCAGAGGAGAAAGATGGAGACGAGGAAGAGGAAAAGGACATGTTGTTTGAGTTAAGCTGGCCTGGGTAGAGGTCAGCCACGTGGCAGACCAAGGAATGCCTGATGGGGAGCAGAGATCGAGAGATGGAGGACAGAAGACCAAATTATCAGAAGAATCACAATTGTTCCAGACAGTATCTGAAAGACAGAAGAGAAGAGAAAGGGAGAGTTATGCCTTAGAAAGATGTGAAATTATGACAGGACCTGATGGCAGCCCTGGAGTGACTGCATTGAGGTCAGGGATTCTGGGATTCTGGAAGAGAAATCATACTGTCTTTATTAAGGTGATAGTTAGCCCCCTACCTCTTCAGCACAGCTTAGGGTAGACCTACTTTCTGAAGGGGCAGGCACTTGGTAGGTGATTGGTCTGCCCAGCTATATTAAGTCTTAGCGGAAGAGACAATAGCATGTCCTCACCTATATAGGCAGAGTCCATTCTCTACCGTGGCAGGAGGAGGCATGTGCCAATTTGTTACATAGGAGTCGGGGTCCTTCAACAATGAGGTCATGGGCCAATGACTAAGCAAGTATCTGGCTCCCCCTCGCTTTGGAGAAGGCTTGGAAGTGTAGACTTCCATTTCCTGGCACTCACCTGTACATCACCTGATTAAAGTGCCTCTACAAAACCTGGATTTAAAAACCATCTGGTTCTGACATGGGGACAGTAACCACAGGTTCTTTGACTATAAGAGTTTTCTACATTTTATGGGACAATAACCACAAAAAAAATCCAGATTATGAATAGTGGAGTCCCCAATCTGTTAAATAACAGATGATCCTGTAGACTAATAAGCTACAAGGATTTTTAGAGAACTGTGCCCTCAGGAAGTCACTTAAACTGTTAAACTGCATCCTAGGATTTAATAGACATCTATTTCTGTTTCATCTATAATCCATACAAGGAACATTCATGTAAAAATTAGGATATTAAAAATAAATATCATATTTTATTACAAAATGCAATGAAATTAGATAACAACAGAAAGAAAAAAGTTTACGAACTATTAGTTACTGTTCATAATGCCTGCACTACCTGGTCCTGTTCGTAAAGTCCTTTTCTAAAAGCCTCTAAAAGTTTGTGGCTGTTTGAAAGAGAAAAGTCTCCCATATCCTCAAGTTTGTGAATACCTTGTCTCCAGTTTATGTTATCTGGGGAGATTTAGAAGGTGCAGCCTTGCTGTGGGAAGGGTGCTCCTGGCGATGGGCTGTGAAGGAAGCATGATGCCTCTTTCAGTTATCTCTCTTCCTTGTGCTTGTGATTGAGGATGCAAGCTCTTGGCCTTCTGCACTGACCACCATGCCTGCTGCTTGCTGTCATGCTTCTTTGCTATGATGGGCACATCCCTTTGGAATGATAAGCCAAAATAAACTTTTCCTTTTGTACGTTGTCCTGGTTATGATGTTTTAATCACAGCAACAGAAAAGTAACTAAAACAAAGTTTAAGGATGTTCCCTATTTTTTCTTTCAAGTTCAGGGTATCAGGTCTCATGTTAAGATTCTTGATCCATTTGGAGTTGAGTTTTGTGCAAAGTGAGATACAAGAATTTAGTTTTATTCTACATGTAACTATCCAAATACCTGGAAGTTAACCAACTTATTTCCAAACAACCACTGAGATCGAGGAAAAACATAAAAAGGAAATATAAAAACATTTTTTTTAATTTAAAAAACTATCCATTGGTAGATAAAATATAATCATATCACATTATTCTGTCTTTTTCTTCCCCCAGCTTCCTCACAAGGCTAACTCCTCTAACTCCAGACATGTCTGCCCCACTCTTAAATCGATACCCTCCTCTTTTTGATCATTGTTACACATATTCATATATGTGTATGCATGCATACATATGTAAATACAACCTGCAGAGTCTGTTTATTGTTCTTTATGTATATATTGCTTCAGGACTGTCTACTTTGCATTATTGTATAATCCATTAGGGGTTTATCCATGGGAAAGGCTAATTTTCTCTCAGAAGTCATAAGTTGTCTACACTTCTTTGTTTAGAGGTGAGACTCCCCATAAGAATTTTTTCCTTCTGCATTAGCATATACGCTGATGTTATCATTGTTCAGGATTTTTTTTAAATGCAGTATTTCCAGAAGAGACCATGACTTCCTGGTATTCTGACTTTTATACTCTTTCCTCCTTTATTCCATGATGATCCCTGAGCTATAGATGTAGGAGCTGCTCTGCAGATGTATCTTTTGTGGCTGGACCCACCCTCATTGTGTCCATTTGTCGTTTTCTGTGAATGTCTCCATTTTCTTTGATGTTAAATATCTTTGTGTAAAAGGGTAAAATTTAGAATGTAGTTAGGAATTAAGGTGGCCTAGCAAAGTTACAGTAATAGATTCTCTCCTAGGATTCAAGACCTCACTAGTCAAAGAAAGTTGGCTAGATTTCTAGTGCAAGGCTTGGTTTCCCTTTTGTTGAATGGACTTTAAGTCTTCTTAGACTTAAACAGACTTAAGTAATCTGTTGGTTACTGCCGACATGTGAGTGCCACTTATTGGACCTTTACATATATTGTGCCATGCTGATCCTTGTTATGCTTCATAGTTGTCATAGTTGGGTGGGACTATTAATAGCTTCACTCTCTTGGCAGCTTCCATAGTATTCCATGGAAGCTAGACTGCAAGAATAAGGCTTTGAAGTTAATAACTAACCTATCAAAAACAATTTACAGAGTCGATGCAATGCCATTCAGAACACCCACAACATTCTTCACAGAAATAGAAAAAGTATCTTATAATTAATATGGAACCAGAAAAGATTCTGGATAGTCAAAGCAATCTTGAGCGCATAGAAATACTGGAGGGATTGTCATTCCAGACTTCAAGATATATTGCAGAGCCATAGTAATAGAAAACTATGATATTGGCACAAAACAGACATGCAGACCAATGAAGTAAAGTAAAAGACCCAAATGTAATGACTGTAATAATTACAGTCATCTGATGTTTGACAAAGGGACAAAAATATGTACATTGGAAAAGAAAAAGAATGAAGAGGAATGCGAACAACATAAAACACACATTGGAAACAAATGACATCTTCAACTAATGATGATGGGAAAATTGCATATGCACATTCAGAAGAATGAAATTAGAACCATATTATCACTGCATAAAAATTAGATCAAAGTACATAAATAACTCAAAAACACTAAATTACGAGAAGAAAACATGGGTGGTATCTTACAAGATATAGAAAGGACTTTCTGAATAAGATTCCATTAGCTACTAAATTAGGGCCAGCAACTGCAACGGCAACCTTACGCAACCAAAGTGCCTCTTTACAGCTAAGAGAAGAATCAGATGAGTGAAGAAGAAACCCACAGAATGGGAGAGCATCTTTTTCAGCTATATACCTGACAGAGAGTTAATATCCAGAATATAGAAAAAACAAACAACAACAAAATAGAGTCAAAGAAACAAATGACACAAACTGACTAAGATAAACAAAACAACTAACAACAAATGCTGGCAAGATGTAGGGAAAGGGAAACTTCATTCACTTTTGGTAGAAATGCAAGCTGGTACAGTCACTCTGGAAATCAGTACGGAGAACTAAAAAAATAAAAAAATCCTAAAAATACATCAACCATATAACTGAGCTATACGACTTATTGGCATTTGCCCAGTGGACTAGATATCCAACACCACAGACTCTTGGTTGGAAATACTTATTGTCATGTTATTCACAGTAGCCAGGAAATGGGAAAAAGAACCCTAAATGGGTTCAACAGATGAGTGGGTAATAAAAATGTGACATATATGTACAGTAGAATACTACTCAACAGTAAAGAAAAATGAAAATAGTGACATTTGTGGTGAACGAATGAGCCTAGAAAATATTATATTGAATGATGTAATTCAGACACAGAAAAAGAAACACTGCATGCTCTCTCTCTCTCATCTGTGGTTCCTAGTTCCAAATCCTCAGATGTAGGTAGAGTGTGCAGTGTGGTGCACACACAGAAACCAAGAAAGTAGAAGGGGACCTTGTGTGGGTAGGGCTTAAGAGGGCTTAAGCAGGATGCAGGTGATATGAAGCCAGAAACAGAAGAACAGAGATGCAGGGTGGGGATTCCACCTGAGGATGGGGAGTAGGGTCCATACAGGAGATGAAAGACAAAGGAGGGACAAATAACATCAAAGTTGCTTGATAAAGCCTCAAGAAATACTGTATTTACCTAAAATTATACATAATACATATTATAAAAAACACATATGTTGGCGTACCTTTTTAAAATCTTGTGTGTATATTTCTTGTATTTACTCCACTCCAATCCCTTTCTCCACCAAAAACACCAGGTAGGAGAGAGAAAGGGTTAGTGGGAGAGGAGGCCCAGTTCTCTTACCTGCTTCCTGATGGTTAAGGTCATTGCGTTTCTTGGAGCCAGTCCAATCCCTTGTTTCAGGGATCTCTAACTTCTTGTCTCACTGCAACAACAGCAACCAGGAGCCACAGATGGGAAGTAACAGCAGCCCTGTTCTTTCTCAGAGCTCCCCAACACTCTCTGGGCTCTGGCATTTATTCTCTCTCCAGAGTCCTCAGATTTAAACTATGTGCAGCTGGCAAAGCGCTCCTCTCCAAACCCGCATGAGACAAATAGTTTGCAGTATGGATTTTCTGAGATGGTCCCACATCCCACACCTGGGATCAAAGTAAAAATATGTTTACATCCATAACACACACACACACACACACACACACACACACACACACCTCCCAAAGATAGTTATGCCTCTTGGGCTGACAAAGTATGCTACCCATAAGAACCATAGACTAACAAAATTCCCAGTACAAGGCACGAGAAATCTCTTCTTCAATGGTAGGTCAGGGTAGTCTAGTAACTCCCAAAATAGTATAGGCCATTGCTGTTTCCCTTAATTGCCTCTCAGAGGTCGAAGCCAAGCCCTTATTACTGAAAACACTGCACACTTAGAACACAGAACTTTATTATTTGAGCTATATTTAACCTAAACTTAAAATATTTTGAGAAAATAAAAAGAAAACAGAAACACAGCACATAAATCTTGCTGTAGTAAAAGCAGCTGTAAAAGACAAACTTATTAAAATCAGCATCTGTGTCAAAAAAAAAGGAGGAAGATCTCCAACAAGCACTACATACCAAGGAACTAGGAATACAAAAAGAAACTAAACCCAAAATTAGTTAGTATAAGGAAAGACATGATAAAAAGCTGAGCAGAAATACAGAAACTACAGATTAAATAATGCAATGAAGAGTTGAATTTTTGAAAGACAAAAATTGGCTAGGCCCTACCTAGATTAGCTACAAAAAACAAAAGGAGATAAAATAAAATCAGACGAAAAAGAAACATTACAACTTACATGACAGAAAGGAGATTGTTAGAGATCATTATAAAGAACTATTTGTCAAAGAAATAGATTACCTGGAAGAAAAGCCCAAAATATCTTGCCAACACTAAATCATGCAGAAATAGACACCTGGAGCTGGTGTGTACTTCAGTGGGTAGTGTGTACTTAATAATATGTACAGGCTGGAGAGATGGCTCAGAGGTTAAGAACACTGGCTGTTCTTCCAAAGGTCCTGAGTTCAATTACTAGCAATGACATTGTGGTTCAAAACCATCTATAATGAGATCTGGTGCCCCCTTCTGACATGCATGAACACATACAGGCAGAATATTGTATAAATTAAAAAAAAATCTTAAAAAAATATGTGCAATGACCTGGGTTTGATCCCAGAATAACTTAAGAAATAAAGAAAAGCTGAAGTAAATATGAACAATGAAAAGCAAGAATAATAGAAAGGCCCCAATTAAAGAAATGCCCAATAGCAGATATCAAAATAGATCAAATACCAGATTTAATTAAGCTATTTCAAAATATTGAAGAGGAGGGGATTCTACTATACCCATTCTATGAAGACAGGAGTCCCTCAACACAGTTATGGCACAGCAACAATAAAACATCTACAAAGTTATCCTTAGTGGAAAGAGATAAAAACTTCAACAAAACACTAGCAAACTGAACACTTAAAAGACCATCATCCAGGATGTAGAATTCATTCCAGTGATGCAAGGATGGTTCCACCTATACATAGCAAAAAAAGTGACAAGTCACATCAACAAAATGGTCAGCAACAGCGATGTGATCATTTCATGAGATCAGAAAATTTCTCTTAAAATATATCATTCTTTTATGATAAAAACTTTGAATAAATTAGGCACAGAAGAAAGTACCTAAAGACCACATAAACAAGTCTACAGCCAGCACCATACCTGTTAGGGTTTAAAGGAGAATGTCTTCCATAGGGTATAGTGTTTGAATACTTGGTTTTCACTTGATGAATCTCTTTGTGAGGGCTGAAAGTGTGCAGGGAGCATATCGCTGGGACTGGGCTTTGTGATTATATAACCTCGGACTGTTTGTAGCTTTCTTTCTCTGCTTTGCGCTGTGGTTGAGGGTGTGAGCTCCCAGCTCCCTCCTCTGGCTGTCCTGTCTGCCTGCTGCCCATGGCTTCCTACTGCGATGGAAATTTTATTTTTCTGGAACCATAAGCTCAAACTCTTTCTTCTGTCAGTTGACTTAGTCATGGTCTTTTATCACAGCAATAGAAAATTAACTAATATGGTACTGAGTGGAGAAGACAAAAATGAAAACTGAAGACTCTAAGCCTTGAAATTAGGAAAGATCTTGAAGATAACACAGGGAAATTTTCTGTACTTTGGAACTGACAAGACTTTTTTTTTAAAGGTATTTATTTAAAGCATAAGAAACAACACCAACAAAAAGTAGACAAGTGGGATTACTTGTCTAAAAGAGAGTGTGGTGTGGGATAGGGTTTATACCGTTCTCTTAGTTAGCTCTAATTGTCCACTGGAATCATCTGAGAGGAAAACCTAAATAGAAGAATTACCCAGATCAGACTGGTCTATGGGTACATCTATGAGGCATCATCTTGGTTGTTAATTGAAGCAGGAAAAAAAACCAAGACCACCATGGGCAGTTCTGGCTCCTAGCCTGGTGGTCCTAGAATACATAGAAAGCTATCTGAGCTTGGCTTTCCAAGCCATCCTGGAGACAGCAGCCTCTCCAGTCCCTGCTGCCTTCGTGGCTGACTTCAGATGATATCTTTGGTCACAGGTGATGCTGTGTGGAATAGCAGGTAGGCTTCTGTTGAGTTCCTGCCTTGACTTCCTTCTTACATAGACTGTGACCTGGAAGTGTAAACCAAATAAATTATTTCTTCCCTTAAGATACTTTGGTCATGGTGTTTGTACCACAAACAGAAGGGAAACTAGAACAACTTTTACTCTCACAATTTTGAAAGCTGAGGCAGAAGAGTCTAAAATTTGAAATCAGCCTGGACTATACAGGAAATTTAAGGTCACAATGAGTTATCTAGCAAGGTGCTATCTAAAAAACTAACACATGTGCACACACACACACACACACACACACACACCAACAATAAAAGTGCTGGGGTAGAGCTTAGGGGTGCCTAGCATATTCAAGGCATGGGAAGGAAACATTAAAAATGAAGCAAGATAAGGCAAAAATAGTGCAGAGAATATCAGCAGCTAATGCTCTGCGTAGTTAAAGTCCACAGAGTCCACAGAGTAAAGAAACCTGCGGAAAGGGAGAAAATACCAGAAGCTGCACCTCTGACAAGGTGCTAAGGGTCGGAATAGATAAAGCTCTCAGACAAATGACAAGCAGCCACCTGATTTTAAAACAGACTTAAATATCTCTATCTAGAAGACATACACACATTGAGCAGTTATAGGAATATACTCAGTGTCACGAATCAAAAAACACCAGGAAGATTTTCTTTACTCCATTCAGAATGGCTGTGATCAAAAAGAAAATCAAACAAACAAAAAAAACAACAAAACCCAAAAACCTAATGCAGTAAGGATGCAGAGAAAATGGAATTCTTACATATTGTTGGTGTAAGTATAAACTAATACAACCATTGTTAAAAACTGAATGGAGATCCCTCAAAATGTCCTAAGTAATTCTGTCTGGCAACATCAATTACTTGATCTATATGCAAAGGAAATATCAGAGACATCTGTACTCCCATGCTTACTGCAGCCCTATTCAAAATAGCCATGGCTATTAGTTAATAAAACAAATGTTTATTAGCTAATAGATGAATTGAGAAAATGTGATACATTGAATACAGCTGAATATTATTCTGCCACAAAAAGAAAGGAGTCATGTCATTTGTAGTAACATTTACAGAACTGGAGCAAGTCATGTTGCCTGAAACAAGCAAGGGCAGAGAGGCACATGTTACATCATTCACTAGTTATGTGCACTCTGATGAAGTTGCTCTCA